>NC_058524.1:627850634-628469509 GCF_904849725.1 Hordeum vulgare subsp. vulgare
GAGTGTTTGGGTCCTCATACCAGATATTGATGTAGTCAAGGAGGACTTTGGGGTCCATGGCCAGAGGAATAGCACTTCATGATGCTTGAGCTACTCTTTCTTGCTTGTTTATGATGATGGCTTGCAGGGTTTCATCATCATATTCATCACTTCCCTCTGATGCATACGGGACTGTGATGATTTTACTGGGGCTGGGCAGAGGTGCACGTTCAGCAGTTGCCAAAGTCTTCGCAGGAGGTGTTGAAGACTTTGTCTCTGAGCTGGTTGCAGCTGGGAGTGAGGAGCTGGAGCTGGCGGTCGTAGGCTTCACGACTTGCTTCTATTCTGGTCTCTCTTGAGGCTTTGGAGGTGGAGCTGAGGATTTTGGTGCTGAGGAGGTTGGTACTGAGGGTTTTGGCGCTGATGGTTTTGGTGTTGAAGGTTTTGGTAATGAGGGTTTTGGTGCTCAGGGTTTTGTGACAGAAGCCTGAGCACACTTCTCTTGAGGCTTTGGAGCCCTTGGCTTTGATGGCACAGACTGCATTTGAGGAATTTCTGAGCCTGAGTTTTCTGCGGTAGAGGAAGTAGCAGCACCTGAGGCAGCAGCTGAGGATTCATTGAATTTCCTCACTGCAGCTTCTGCCTCCTTCTTGAGCTTAGCCAGATGCTTTTCCTTCTCATCTGGATAGTCATCAATGGTCTTGAGGCTTGAGGGATGTGCTACTTGATGATCCTCAAGTGGGGCCCGTCTGCCAGGGGGCTTCAGAGCGAATTTCTTCGCATACTTGGGAGTCACAAACCTGTACTCCTTCCATTCCTTCGCCCATCGGCGTTCAATCTTCTGCAGCCGTATCTTTCTCTTGGCCATTGTCTCATTTTCATCAGGCGTGCAATAGTCCAAGTAAATGTCCTCACGGATATCAGCAGCTCTGTATTGCTCAAGTTTCTTTCCTCCCTTCTGTTTTCTGTCTTCCTCCATTTTCTTCAGTTGAGGATTTTGCTGATGATTTTGAACTCTTGAGGATTCTGATGAGCCTTGAAGAGTTTCTTTCAGAAACGCTGCAAATGAGTTAATGTGATGAGAACCGAGAGATTCATCAGCTAACATGTGTGTACCTGTGAACAGAGTATGGTTGCGAGGAATTTGGAGAGGTCATATGCGTTCTCAGATTTGAAGAAAATGGAAAAGTTTGACAGTATGAGGAATATAACCAGTGGTTGAGGAATTTGTCTAAGCATACTGTTCTTGGGTTCCAGAGTTGTACAGATCCAAAAATTCGCACAATTGAGGAATCTCGTGATAATCTTAGATGCTTAGCATAGTTCATCAATGATTGTGGTGACAGGTAGTGTTTGAGGAATCAAGTGCGCATCATATCTTGAGGAAAAATAGATTTCACATAGAAGATGTAAAATTTTAGATCTAACTTGCTGTAAAAATGGGATATATTTACCCTGGAAGGTGCGCACGAAGAACACAGAAAGTTGTGTGTGGAGAGGCTCTTCGTTCGAGTGTCCAATGCACCCTAACTCGGCGACAGAGGACGTCTACGGCGGCGGCGGACGAAGATGGTCCGACTCCGGCGTGGTTCTGGCGACGGAGAAGTCGAGGCAGTGAAGCTCTTCCTCACCGGCGACGAGACTACCAGCGGTGACGCTAGGGTTCGGTGGAGTGTGCTGTGGTAGGAGAGCGATGAGGCGAAGAAGAGGATGCCGAGGGGGATAAGGACATATTTATAGCCAAAAGTTACTGTTGGCACGAGAATGTCGGACCAAATAGCCCTTGCCTCTATGTCTCCGCGGGACACGTGTAGCTCCCATACGATGCGGTGGAGATAGTGGAGATCGTGGTTATCCGATCATGGGAAGTGGGGGTTCAGTTACTGTGTCTTTAAAGAAACAATTTTTGAAGATTTGAGGATTTTCGTTACAAAATCATCAGCTGACAAGGATGCAGTGAGGATTTTGAACAAAGTTTCAAGTAGAACGCATATGAAGAATTGAATAGACTGGATAAGTATAGCATAGAGGGAAAGTAGGGTCCGATCACATTCACTTAGCAGAAACATCAACTTGAAGAAATAGCAATAAGTGAATGCTGTTGAGGACTAGAAATCACAGTCTATCTAGTCAAATGAAAGTCATCGAGTGTTTTTGAAGATTTTGTAATATATCATCACAATGAAGAACAGTTATTTTGAAGAAAAACGCATTGTGAGGAAATTGATCATTTGAAGAAAATCAACTTGAGGAATTTCACATTGGGCGGTGGCGTTACCCACCATATAAGAATGTTGATTACAGACGCCGCGTACAATTGTCGTAGGGCCCTAAGAATCAATTTCTTCGTTAATTTCTTCACATTCAGAGTGACATTCTTCATCAGTTGAAGAAAATCGATTCATCATGTGTTGCACATCTAAGTCATCAACTTTGCATAAGTGTTAGGATGTGTGCATGTTTTTACAAAACATTTGAAGATTCTAAGATATTTAGCTCACACCGCAACTTGCAAAACCTTTTCTCATCCAAGGGCTTAGTGAAGATATCTGCCAGTTGATCATCAGTCTTCACATGGTCGATGAGGATATTGCCCTTGAGGACATGGTCCCGAAGAAAATGATGACGAATCTGGATGTGCTTGGTCTTCGAGTGTTGTACTGGGTTGTAAGCAATCTTGATAGCACTCTCATTGTCACGGTAAAGAGGTACATTCTTCATGTTGATGCCGTAGTCCTTGAGGGTTTGCTTCATCCATAGCAATTGAGCACAGAAGAACCAGCAGCAATGTACTCAGCTTCAGCAGTGGAGAGTGATACGCAGTTCTGCTTCTTTGAGGACCAGCAAACTAGTGATCTTCCGAGGAAATGGCATGTGCCTGAAGTTGACTTGCGATCCACACGGTCACCAGCATAGTCTGGATCAGAATACCCTACCAGATGAAGATTGGAGCCCTTGGGATACCATAATCCTAGTGTTGGTGTGTGAGCTAAGTGTCGAAGAATATGTTTCACAGCCTTATGGTGTGATTCCTTCGGTTTTGCTTGAAAACGTGCACACATGAAAACACTGAGCATTATATCTGGCCTAGATGCACATAGATACAATAAGGAGCCAATCATAGAACGGTATACCTGCTAATCGAAATCTTTACCATTTTCATTAGTGTCGAGGTGGCCGTTGGTAGGCATCGGAGTCCTGGCACCTTTGCATTCGTGCATGTCGAATTTCCTCAGAACATCCTTGAGGTATTTCTCCTGTGATATGAAGATTCCATTGCTTTGTTGACGAATTTGAAGACCTAAGAAGAATTTAAGCTCCCCCATCATGGACATCTGATATTCTTCACTCATCATGTAGGCAAATTCATCACTATATCTTTTGTCAGTACAACCAAATATGATATCATCAACATATATGTGACATACAAACAGCTCATTATCATAGGATTTTGTGAAAAGAGTTGGATCGAGTGAACTAGGTTTGAAGCCTTTCTTCATGAGGAATTCCTTCAATGTATCATACCATGCCCGAGGGGCTTGCTTGAGGCCATACAGAGCCTTTTTGAGACTGAAGACTTTGTCTGGATTCTTTGGATCCTCAAAACCTGGAGGCTGAGCAACATATACTTCTTCCTCAAGCTTACCATTGAGGAATGCACTTTTCACATCCATTTGATATAAGGTGATGTTATGATGATTAGCATAAGAAAGTAATATTCGAATAGCTTCAAGTCTAGCAACAGGTGCAAAAGTTTCATCGAAATCTATTCCTTCAACCTAGGTGTCGCCTTGGGCTACAAGTCGTGCCTTGGTCCTCACCACTTGACCGTCCTCATCTTGCTTTTTTCAGAAAATCCACTTGGTGCCGATGATGTTGTGCTTGCGAGGATCTGGTCGTTTGACGAGCTCACATACGTCATTCAGCTTGAATTGAAGAAGTTCGTCTTGCATAGCTTGGATCCACTCCGGTTCCAGAAAAGCCTCAGCAACTTTTGAGGGTTCTGTGATGGAGACAAAGGAAAAGTGCCCACAAAAGTTAACTAAGTGTGAAGCTTTTGAGCGAGTGAGAGGACCTGGCGCGTTGATGTCGTTGAGGATTTTGTCAAATTCTACTTCGTTCGCAATCCTCGGATGAGCTGGTGCTGGTGCAATTTCCTCAGGAGCATCTTCTTGGTTTTTATCAGCGATGGGAATCGTTTCTTCACCAATTTCCTCAGTGGGGACAATGTCTTCAGTAGGCTTGAGCTTTATTGCTTCCTCAGGAGACAGCTTATCTGGATCAGAAGGCAATTGCTCTCTTTGTGAGCCATTAGTTTCATCGAACCGCACATCTACAGTCTCAACAACTTTGTTGTGATAGTTGTTGAAGACTCTGTAAGTGTGCGAGTCCTTTCCATAACCGAGCATAAAACCTTCATGTGCCTTAGGTGCAAATTTTGAGCTATGGTGAGGATCTCTAATCCAGCATTTTGCACCGAAGACTTTGAAATAACTTACATTGGGTTTCTTGTCAGTGAGGAGTTCATATGAGGTTTTCTTGAGGAATTTGTGAAGATATACCCTGTTGATGATATGACATGCAGTGTTGATTGCTTCAGGCCAAAAGCGACGAGGAGTCTGATATTCTTCAAGCATAGTTCTAGCCATTTCAACCAGAGTCAGTTCTTCCTTTCGATGACACCATTCTGCTGAGGAGTATAAGGAGCAGACAATTCATGAGTAATACCAAGTTCATCAAGATAATCATCAAGACCAGTGTTTTTGAACTCGGTTCCATTATCACTCCTGATATGTTTGATCTTGATGCCAAAGTTCGTCGAGGCCCTTGAAGAAAATCGTTTGAAGATTTCCTGCACTTCAGTTTTATACACTATGATATGCACCCAAGTATATCTCGAATAATCATCAACTATGACGAAGCCATATAAAGATGTTGCATTGGTTAGTGTGGCATAGTGAGTAGGTCCAAATAAATCCATATGAAGCAATTCGAATGGACGTGTAGTGGTCATGATGGTTTTAGAGGGATGCTTGGATCTGGTCATTTTCCTAGATTCACAAGCACCGCAGAGATGATCCTTGAGGAATTTGACTGATTCGATGCTGATGACATGCTTCTTATTTGCAAGTGTGTGCAAATTCCTCATGCCTGCATGACCTAGTCTTCGGTGCCACAGCCATCCTTCTGAGGTTTTTGCTAGTAAGCAAGTGGCTGGTTGAGAACCTGTAGAGAAGTCAACAATGTACAAATCTCCTCTTCTTACACCTTCGAAGACTTTGGATCTGCCAGATTCCATGATGACTACACATCTATATCTACCAAAGATAACAATCATATCTAGATCACAAAGCATCGAGACTGACATAAGGTTAAAACCAAGGGATTCAACAAGCATCACTTTGTCCATATGCCTATCCTTGGAAATAGCCACTTTGCCAAGTCCCAATACCTTGCTTTTACCTTTGTCAGCATATGTGATTTGCTTCAGAGGTGATGGAGTTAGTGCCATATTCATCAGTAAGTTTTTATCACCAGTCATGTGATGTGTGCAACCACTATCAAGAACCCACTCAGTATTCTTGGGTTTGTCATCCTGCAGATGAATTAGTACAGCTTACCATCTCATATGCTTCAGATTTGAAGAATATGATACTAATTTCATCAGATCAGTAATTTCATCATAACAGAAATGTAAGGACGAGTGAAATATTTCTATTTCATCAATCATTGGCTTGCGTCCTATCAAGCATTTCCTCAGGTCTCCAGCAAATTCTTCAGATGATGATTTTCATCTGGAGACCTGACCTGCAGAAGTGATTAGTTCGATTTCTTCACCACCCACATCTGAAGGGGTGGCAAAGCGTTCATCATCCTGCGAGCACCATATGAGAAAGGTGGCATTGAAGCCAATGCACTTCTCTTAACAATAGGGGGATTAAAGTACTCATATGAATATGCAGAGAACTGGTTTGAGGATTTATGAACATAATGATTTGAGGAGTAACGCTCATATTCATATTCCTTGTAGTTTCCCTGCATGTTAGAAGCATAAGCACGGGTACGAGCATAGTTTTGATCAGTTGAGGATTTTGATCCTCTTGAAGACTTTGGTCCTCCTGAGGAATTTGATCTGGGGTTCAGATTCTTCAGTGGTGGTGTCATGAGGACATTCACCTGAAGATTTTCAAGACAGCTTTTGGGAACCCAGATTTTCCTCAGAGGAGGGCCATTCCTGCAGTTAGTTCCAACATATCGAGCAAATACTTCACCAGATTGATTTTTGAACAGTTTATAGTTGGAATCAAATGACTCATCCGAGGAATAGGATAGTTCACATGAAAATCCAGTTAGATTAGCTTGATCAAAAGGAGGCCCAGTAGCAGCAACCCATGAGGTTTTGGGATACTGCTCAGGTTTCCAATAAGATCCATCAGCATTTAATTTCCTCTCAAAGGCAATTCCTTCTTTCCTCGGGTTCCTGTTCAAGATCTGCTTTTTGAGCACATCACAAAGGGTTTGATGTCCTTTGAGGCTTTTGTACATGCCTGTCACGTACAACTCCTTCAACCCTGCATTTTCATCAGTAACATTTGTGTTTTCCTCAAGTGAGGAAATAGACACAACAGGTGTAGTTGAAGAATTTGTAGCAATGGTAGCATTTGATGATTCTGGTGAGGAATTAGCAGTTTCGCGTTCAATGCATTTAAGACATGGAGGAATAAATTCAACTTGACTAGCGCTGATCTGTTGAGCTAGTAATGAATCATTTTCCATACGAAGATCATCATGAGACATCCTCAGCTTCTCAAGATCAAGCTTCCTTTGAAGAAATTCATAGGAAAGCTGCTCATGATCAGTGAGGAGTGTATCATAACGATCCTGAAGATTATCAAATCTAGACTGAAGACTTTTCATGTCATCAGTGAGGATTTGGGTAAGGTTCATTTCGTCATTCAACACATCATCACTTTTGTCTAGCAGTTTCTGAAGCTTTTCCAGAGCAGTTTGTTGTTTAGTGGCAATGATAGCAAGTTTACTGTAACTGGGTTTCTTATAATTATCAGGTTCACAGTCACTTGAATCAGAGGAGGAGGCATTATTTGGTACCTTTGAACCTTTTGCCATGAAGCAAAAGGTTGGAGCGAAGTCATCAGCATAGTCATCAGTGCGGATGGTGCTATCATTTTCTTCAAGGTTGAAGATTGACTTGCTGACGAAAGTGGTTGCCAGTGCAAGACTAGCCTGTCCGGATTCTGAGTCTTCATCAGAACCCTCTTCTTCATCACATTCCTCTGATTCTGCCTCGGAGTTCATTTCCTTGCCAATAAGTGCCCGAGCCTTTCTCAAACTAGTCTTCTTGTGCGATGAGGGCTTTGAAGATGAGGATTTTGAATAATTCTTCTTCTTCTTCGAGTCATCAGAACTGTCATCCTTGTATTTCTTCTTCTTTGATTCCTTTCCCCAACGGGGACAATCAGCAATGTAATGACCTGATTTCTTGCACTTGTGACAGGTTCGTTTCTTGTAGTCCTTAGATGAAGATTCTGATTTCCTCATGTCTCTTCTTGAAGATTACCGAACTGACCACGTCGTGTAAATCTCTGGAATTTCCTCACGAGCATTGCAAGCTCCTGTCCAAATTCTTCAGGGTCACAAATGTTGTCATCTGTGTCTTCGTCTTCAGATGAGGAAATTGCTCTAGCCTTCAGTGCACGTGGTCTGGAATAGCTTGGTCCATATAGATCTCTCTTTTCTTCTAGCTGGAATTCATGAGTATTTAGCCTTTCTAGTATATCAGCTGGATCAAGCATCTTGTAATCTAGTCTTTCTTGAATCATCAGAACTAAAGTATCAAATGAAGAATCCAAAGATCTCAGCAGTTTCTTCACAACTTCGTGATCAGTGATGTCTCGAGCTCCCAGTGCTTGCAGTTCATTTGATATGTCAGTGAGGCGATCAAAGGTGTCTTGGCAGCTTTCATTGTCATGTCTCTTGAAGCGATTGAAGAGATTGCGAAGAATATCAACACGAGAGTCACGCTGGGTTGATACTCCTTCATTTACCTTGCACAGTCTCTCCCAGCTCAGTGTTGCAGAGCCCAAAGCATTTACTCTTCCAAACTGGCTTGGGCTCAGATGGCCACAGATGATGTTCTTCGCTTGAGAATCGAGTTGCTTGAATTTCTTTACATCAGCCGCAGTGACATTGGCACAGATAATGGGGACGCCATTTTCCACAATATACCAGAGATCATTATCAATAGCTTGTAAATGCATTTGCATTTTATTCTTCCAGAAGGGAAAGTTCTTTCCTTCGTAGGTAGGACATGCTGCAGTCACCTTAAACATGCCTGCAGTCGACATAACTAAAACTCCAGGTGGTTAAACCAAAATCATACAGAATCAAGGGAGTACCTTGCTCTGATACCAATTGAAAGTGCGTTATATAGACTAGAGGGGGGTGAATAGGAGATTTTTAGAATTTCATCACTGAGGAAATTCCTTTTGAGGAAATTCCTCACTGATGACTAACTTACAACGGAAACAATAAAGGATCAGAAGTGCAAAGTTTCACTACAACAGTTTTTCAGAGTGAAGAATGTGAAAACAGATTGCACAGTGAGCAGGCACGCAGAATACAGATGAGAAACAACTAACCTGAAGAATTTGGGGTTGAGGAAATTCGGAGAAAGTCTTCAACAAATTCTTCAAACAGTCACAGTGAAAGTCATCAACACATAATATGGGAAGATAAAGAGTTGAGGAATTAGAACCCGTTTCTCAGTGAAGACAGTCGTTGATGACCCAGTTCCAACTGCTGTGACAGTCGTACATCTGGTTTGGAGCGGCTTCGTATTGAAACCAAAGGACACACAGTCCCTACCGTATTCTCCTTGAGCTAAGGACACACAGTCCTCGCCCAACACTCGTGGTAAGTCTTCAGGGCAGACTTCCAAACCCTCACAAACTAGGTCACCCGGCGATCCACAATTGACTGCTGGAAAGCTCTAGACCATGACGTCTAACCGTCTGGAGGATGCACAGTCCTCAAAGGTAAAAGGCTTCAGTCCCACACAGGAACAACTTCTTCAGTGATGCTCAATCACTAGATTTGGTTTGTGGTTTCGGTGGGTGGTGTATTTCCTCACTGATGAATTACTCTCGAAGGCTCTGAGGAATTTGGGTTGCTCTTATGACAAGTGTCAGTTTCTAACGGAGCAGCCAACCAGCTAGTGGTTGTGGGGGGTGGCTATTTATAGCCTGGGAGCATCCCAACATGATTTGACACTAATACCTTAAATAATATGACCGTTGGAATGGATAAGACCAGTGACTTGGCGTGGTTATCGAAACGGTCGGAACCCTCAACTGTGAGAGTCCTCATGTCACTCATATTCTTCACTTGAGGCTTTTGATAGGATTAGGCTTGGGTTGAGCATCATGAGGAAATTCATTCCATAGTGTAACTTCAACCCCCTTTAACAGTACGGTGTTCCTATTACTCAAATGCGAAGAAAGTAAAACAGAAAGTTTAAATCTTCATGCTTCAAATTCTTCAGAATGATTTTCTTCAGGAACCACCGGACTTATCAATATCATTATCTTCATGAGGAATATCAATTTCATCGCAGATCCCTCGCGATTCATTTCTTCAGCTTCAGACCAATTTCTTCAACTGAAGACATATATTTTTAGGGGTCGATATTCTTCAAATATCTCAAACTCCTCAATGACTTATAGATCTTGTGTACACTCACAAACACATTAGATATTTAACATATAAGTCTTCAAACCACCAAAATCACTAAGGGGCACTAGATGCACTTACAATCTCCTCCTTTTTGGTGGTTGATGACAATTAGGTTAAGTCTTCAACAGGGATTAAAAATATGAAGTGTAATACTCATTTGAGAAATTTGAAAACAAGATTTAGAGAGACTCCCTCTGAAGATGTGCATTTTGGAAATTTTGGAAATGGGAACATTTTCTAAAACTCCTGAACAAAATTCGAAACGCAAATAATTTTTGTAAACGCGAACATTTCTTGAAAACGAGAACCTTTTTTGAAACTCCTGAAGAATTTTTTGGGAAAACATGTATTTCTTGAAAATTCTGCATCTTTTAAAGAAATAAGTTGAAAAACAATGCAGAAAGAAAAAAGAAGAAACGAACACAGAAAAAGGAAAAGGAAACAGAAAACTAAAAAACAAATAGGAAAAAAATGCCTGTCCAGGAACCTTCTAGAGGGTTCCCAAAACTGGCAAAACCAGCTGGGACCATCTAGAAGGTTCCCAAAGCCGTTCAGTAGAAAGTTACCCATCCTGTTATATAGGTCGACTTGCCTGTGCGAAGAGCCGACTGTATGACGCAGAGAGCAGCACATAAGGAATTCCAGGCGTGCCTATGTCTCGCTTGTTACAAGACATAGGTCACCCTCGCTCAACGCGAGCCGAGAACTAGGCCGGAGAGGCCACAGCCTCGTTTTTTCTTTAATTTCTTATTTTTTCTGTTATGGGTTTTTTTATAATATTATATATATTTCCAAATATTCTAAATACAACTATTAAAAAATATCACATAAAACTTTTTAAGAAAGGTTCATAAACATACAGAAAATGTTAAATCTGTATAGAAAAATGTTTCTCATGTATACGAAATTTATAAAAAGGTTAATCATGTATTTAGAAAATTTTAATCAAACATCTGAAAATTATTAATCAAGTATTTTTAAAATGTGTAATCAAGCATTCAAAAAAATGTGAAATCTATATAGACAAAATGTTTCTCATGTATATAGAAAAATATACAATCTGTACGAAGACAAAGGCTGACCATGAATTCATAAATTTTAATTAGGATTTTCAAAAAGGTTAAATCTGTGTACAAGGAATGTTTCTCATGTACTTCTTCCGTTCCAAAATAAGTGTCTTAAGCTTAGTACAATTTTGTACTAGAGCTAGTACAAAGTTGTGACACTTATTTTGGGACAGAGGAAGTATATGGAAAATGTATACAGAGAATATAGAATGTATATAATAAAATGGTGAACTTGTATTGAAAATGTTAACCATGTACTAAGAAATGTTCCCAATGTAGAATACATAATAAATTGAATAAAAGTAGACATGAAAAAAAATACTTAAATAATTCTATATATAAAAATAGAGAACATATATGTACAAATGTGAAAAATATATGCGGAAATATACATTGTGTGTGTCAACATATTTATTCTCACTAAATATTATTCACCGCATATTTGAAAAATGTTGATGATCTCTTCAAAACAGATTCCAAAAGTTGTATTTAAAATAAAAAGAATAATATACTTGCAAAATTGTGAAAACCAAGAAAGAAATAAAGAAAAATAGAAAACCGAGGTAAAGAGAAAAAAATAAGGACGGACAAAAAAAGGAAAACAAGAAAGAAACAAAAAATATCAACTTATAAAGAAGATAAAAATCCCCAAAAGGGTGAAAAACAAAGTAGAATAAAAAGGAAAAGGAAGCGGGATAAAACCGGTGTCGAAATTAAAAAAAAAATAAGAAAAAGAGAAACAAGAAAACAAGAAATAAGTCAAGAAAAGTGGATATGAAATAGTAAAAAAAATACAGAAAATACTAGCCAAAAAATGCAAAAATCAAACAAGAAAACGCATAAAGAGGAAAAACCATGAACGCATTGCCATAGTGATGGGTCTGCTCGGTCGTGTCGCGCTTCAGGTGAGAGAAGCTACCATCTTGCGTGAAGTGAGATATAGCTCCCAGGGATGTATTGCAAGTTGCATATGAAGTGTCAAATATAGTTTGGGGTGAGATAAACTACTTTGTTTTGGAACAATTGAATCAGATTGGTAAAGGCATACGTGGGAATGGGCCAGAGCGGGACTGCCACGACTATATGTGTCGTAGACACGAAGCAGAGCGACGGTGAAGCCGAAGAGCGAGATGAACTACTTTAGTTCCCTTTTCGGCAGGTTTGAAAAGACCCAATTGAATAAGAGTTGTATGGCGAAATAGCAACTATCATCCCCGGTATTTGAAGACGGCATGGTGAGCACGCCTAACTCGAGCCTTGAGTCGGGGAAGTTCCATATGGGCCAGCCCAGCTGCACATGAGGCTACAACCTCCTCTTTCTAGTTTTTTTTACATTTTTTGTTTTCTATTTTTCTTTTATTTTTGTACTTTGGTTTATACTATATTCTAAATATATATTACAAACAAAAATCTATAAAAATAATTGAAAAAAGTTCCCAAGCATTTTAAAATGTAAAATTTGTATAGATAATATTTATCACGCATAAAAATGTATAAAAACAATTGATCATGTATTTGAAAAATCTTAAACAAGCATTCGAAAAACATTTGAAAAAATATTAAACAAGAATTTGAAAAATATTAAATGTGTACAAACAAAATGTTGACCATGTATTAACAGATTATGATCAAGTATATAATAATGTGTATGAAAAAAGTTATTCAAAAACTTCAAAAAATATTGAGAGGGTATTCAAGAAATGCTAATCAAGCATTTGGAAATGTTAAACGTGTATAGAAAAAAAGTTGACCATATATTAAAAAGATCAAGTATATAAAATTATTAATAAAGCATTTGAAGAAAATTTGAACAAGTATTTGAAAAACATTAATCAAGGTTTTGAAAAATGGTAAATGTGTATAAATGTTTACAATGTATTAAAATAAAGTTGAATATTGCTGTCATGTATATAAAAAAATAATCAAGATTTTAGTAAAATGTTGATCAAACATTTCGAAAATGTTAAACGTGTATACAAAAAGTATTGACCATGTATTAAAAACATGTTAAAATTGTATTTGGAAAATGTTAGTATTTGAAAAAAAGTAAAGTTTGTTTTGAAAATGTGATGATGTATTCCAAAAATATTATTTTTTGTATTTTTTATAAATAGTAGTCAAACATTTGAAATCTGTATAGAAAAAATGTTGATCATGTCTTACCCAACCAGAAAACGAAAGGTCGAATCCCCAACCGCATCCTACAAACCCTAGTGGCATGCTCGCTCTTTTACTCTTCTATTTCTCCAACTCAAGGTGTAGGTGGTAACAAGCTGTCTGTTGTCCCCGACAACTGCAACTCAAGCCTACTTAACCCCCTAAGTGGCATCCATGGCGAAAGTTCACTTTTGATCCCGAGCTCATATGCTCCCTGATGAATAGTACAATCTAAAAAATATTAAAAAGTTAAGAAATTCTGAAATTTTCTCCGTGATAAACATTGATAAAAGTTTTAACGTTATGCAAAGTCCGTGATGAAACAACGTTCGTGGAGTCCGGGACAAAAAAACAAAATCGATGCTCCAAAATGCTTCCAACAAAAGTGTTTTCGGAGCATTAATTTTTTTTTTGCCCAGGCCTACTCGAATGTCATTTCTTCACAAACATTTGCAGACAGCTAAAACTTTCATCAATGTTCATCACTAGAAAAAAAAAACAGAAATTTTTCAATTGATTTACTATTTTTTGCATTTTACTGTTAATTAGGGAGCATATGAGCTCGGGACTCCATGTCCCATCCATGGGCTCAACATCAACATTACGTGGGACAAGTTGGCTATCCCTTGAGAACCATGGCAAACCCACATATAGCACTTCTTGTAAACGACAACGATTTAAGCGAGGAGCCACGAAGCACGCCGCTAGCTCGTGAAAAGTACCCCTTATCTAGGACACCATCAGCCGGGGTTTGATCGAATGCAACGGTTTACGCACCCGTTTTTTTTTTTTTGCGATGAGTGGCTAGACGAACCATCATATACACTATACCCTAGCAAAAAAACAGCACTATACGATAAGACCGGCGATACACACCATTATCCGGAAAATGACCATTTACAGCAGCCAGGGATGTGGCAAGGATGCTCCCGTCATGCAATAGCGCGATCAGATAACATGTCCTGCCCGATCTCAAAAGCAGAACGGAGCACGCAACGACAACTCAAACGTAAGCATAAATGTGCAATAGATAACAATAAAACAATTCATAGCACATACAACATTGTCTGCCTTTGCATGGACAAACCTCTAATCAAGGGACGAAGATGGCAATAGAGACATTGATGAACTCATAAAAAATGATAGGAGCGACAGTGGAGGTGGCAATGGTGATGGTGGTGATAGTGGATCCCGCAACAGCCTCTCAACGACACCTGTCCACGCCCGAATGCACTATGTTTCCCGTCGCCCTAGCGGCCTCCAGTGTGATCACCCCTTCCACGCATGGGCAGTGCTCTTTTTGCCCATCGTCCCCCTCTTGAACGTCCACCTCGAGGTCGCGTGAATCACCAGTGGGAACAAACAAATCCTTTTCGAGCAAGAGATGCAAAGTGAATCGAGAGGAAAGTCAGTGTGCAGGCGACGCATGACATGCGATACAAAATAGCTAACTTGTACAAAAAATGAACCAATCTAAGAAAAAACGGAATTGCCCTGCATACGAACTTACACCCACAAAATCCCATATCCATAAAAGAGGAGGTAACAAACATGGCACCCTATCTATCTATGACGGGACAACCCTCCAATTGTCAAATCCCAAAACCATCAGTGGTAACAAAAATTGTCCACCGTCCATTGGTCTCATCCCACATGCCACGCTGTGTCGCATGGTTCTGCGTGCACCGAATACAAACTATAACTATGAAATCCCAGTTAATTTGTTATGTGAATTAAGCATTTTCATAAATATATATCACGTAAACATTTCAAAAATGTTAATTAAGCATTTAGAAAACGGTAAATGTGTATAGAAAAAATGTTTCTCATGTATACTAAAATTCATAAAATATGTGAGAAAAAAGTTGATCCTGTACTTCAAAAATGTTATTCAAGCTTATTAAATTATTAATCAAGTATTTAAAAATGCTTAATCAAGCATTCAAAAAACATGCAATCTATATAGAAAAAATATGTGTCAGGTATACAATAAAATACAATATGTATGAAAACAAACGTTAATCATGTATTTATAAATTTTTAATCACGCATTTGATAAATATTAAATTTATGTAGAAAGAATGTTTCTCATGTATATGAAAAATGTGTACATAAAATATAGAATGTGTATGAAAAAATGTTAATTTTGTATTTAGAAAATTTTAAACGTATATTAAATCCCAATGTAAAAACTACAACATACATTGAATAAAAGTGGCCAGCACAATCATATTTTCTAAACATAATTCCATATTAATAATTATTAAACATGTATATTAAAATGTTCCTGGTGTATACGAATAATATACATTGTGTTTCACCAAATATTTATTCCCAATAAAAAATATTCACCTTTTATTTGAAAAATCTTGACCATCTAATCAAAACAAATTTCAAAAGTTGTATTTAAGAGACAAAAAGGGACATCATATATATCAAAAATAAGGAAAACCAAGGAAGAAATGAAAAAACTGGAAAACCAAAAATAAATAAAAAATAAACCAATGAAAATTGACAAAGAAACAAAAAAGAGAGGCATGAAATAGAGAAACCAAGAAAGATACAAACAGAAATAACTTAACAAAGAAGAAGAAAAAGAAAACAAAAAAGGTAAAAAAAAGGGGGAAATGAGGAAGAAAAAGGAAAATAGAATAAAATTGGTGTTGAAATAAAAGGCATAAGAAAAATGGAACAAGAAAAAATCAAGGAAAGCAGACCGCAAAATGGTGAAAACCCATATGGAAAAAATAGCCCAAACGATGAAAAACTCGAACAAGAAAGCACACAAAGAGAAGAGAAATAATAAAACATAAATGCACTGCTACAGTCATGGGTCGGCTCTCGTGCTTTAGGTCAGAGAGGCTACCATCTTGCTTGAAGCGATATATTGCTCCCTCGGATGTACTATAAGCTGTGCAAGAAGCGCTAAATATGGTTTGGGGCCGGATAAACTCCTTTGTTTCGATTGATTGAATCAGATCGGTCAGGGTGCAGACAGGAATGGGCCGGAGCAGGATTATATGTGTCGTAGAAAAAAAGCAAAGCAACGGTGAATCCAGGGTGCAAAGTTTAGTTACCTCTTTACCATGCATAAATAAGACCAATTGAATAAGAGTTGTATGGTGAAATGACAATAAGTTTTGTATACAGATGGCAAGGTGAGCACGCACAACTCGGGCACCCCCATGTCTCGCTGTAAGTGAGACACGCGGCAAGCCTCGAGGCGGGGAATCTTCAGATAGGTCGGCCTAGCTGCATGAGACGCTACAACCTCCTTTTTCTGTTTCTTTACAGTTTCTATTTTCGTTTATGATTTATTTTTGTACTTTAATTTATAATTTAAAATGTACTAAATTTATTATTAGAAAATACTGACCAAGCATTTGAAAAAAATTAAATGTGTATATCAGATATATGATTAAAAAATTGATCATGTATTTAACAGAAGTTAATCAAGAATTTGAAAAACATTTAAACAAATAGTTGAAAAATATTATATGTGTAAAAAACGTTGACCATGTATTAAAATGATGATGAATTCTTTTAATCCTGTATACAAAAAAATTAATTAAGCATTTCAGAAAATGTTGAACAAGTGTTTGAAAAATGTTAACCAACCATTTGGAATTGTTAATTTCGTATAGAAAAAATGTTGACCATGTATTGAATAATTGTAATATACAAAAATGTTATTCAAAAATTCAAAAAATGTAGGACAGGTATTTAAAAAATGTTGATCAAAGATTTGAAAATGTGTAATATGTGTAGAAAACATGTTGACCATGTATTAAAAATTAGATTTTTTTTCATGTTTTATAAACATGTTGGTGAAACATTTAATAATTATTGAACGAGTATTTAAAGTTTTTTTAACAAACATTTAGAAAATGTTAAACGTGTATAGAAAAAAGTAGACAATGTATTACAAAATGTTAAAATAGTATTTGGAAAATTACACTCTTTAAGGGAAACCTCTAGGTAGCCGCTCGCGCATGCCACGTAGGCAGGAGGTAATGTTGATTTTATTGTATTGGAGAGAGAGAAAAGAAGACCGGGGCCACGCACCTATTCACACATTGCTTCGTGATTGGTGAGAGCAACAGTCTCTCATCCTCCGCATGCAACCTCCTCTATGCTCTTTGTTGCCGCCACTATGCCATCCTCCACAGCCACAAAAGTGGCCGCCATCCCTCTCCTCTTCCCTATCGTCGGTGCCCCCATCCTCCACCCTTCCCTCACCATCTCTCCCCAAGCCCGCAGATTGAGCAGGTGGACGCCGCCAGATCAACCCTCTCCATAACGGTTCTTTTGGTTCCGCGCCGCCATTGAGCTGAGACACGATTGTCGGCTCTTTCTCCACATCCGCGTGTAGGGAGAGGTAATGGATGAGGGAGCAGCCACCGCTTCCTCCCTATGCTTTCTCTTGGGACGCCACCATGGATCTCGGACGCCAACGCCAACGTCATCAATGAAGATCCGACCCATGACCAACAGCTTTGCATGGTCTCCTCCCCCTCTCTCGCATCTCTCTATCTCCATCTCTAATGATATATATTTTTTCTAGCTATGTAAACCCAATATGTCTCATGCTCAAGAAGGTACGCATATATAGAAAATGAGGTGCGTTGTTGACAGTGCCCTTCTTAAAATGGGGGGGCATAGACAAAAAAAAAATTATTACTTATATTTTAGTAAAGTTTGTTACCTCCCTTGTTTGGATCCATCAGTGCGTCAACTTATAACTAGAAGTACCTTCATGTTCTACCAACCTATTGATACAAATTATATTAGTTAGTTATTGTTTTGTAATTCATGAATTCCTTGTAGCCTAGTGTTAATCAACCAGTTAAAAAATGTTAAAGTTTATAAAAACATGTTGACCAATAATTCAAAAATGCTAATGTTGGTGTTTGAAAAATGTTAATCAAGCATTTAAAAAAATTAAAAATGTATGTAGAAAAAATATTGACCAGGTATTACAAAAATGTTTAATTCGTATTGGAAAAAATTTAGACATGTATTAGAAATTGTTGATGAAATATACAAAAATGTAGCATAATAACCAGAAGAACAAACAAAACCAAAAAAGAAACAAAATAAAAATGATAATGATAAAAATACAAAGATATAGAATGCAAAAATCAATGAAAAAGACGGTGAAGAAAAAAATAAAACAAGCAAAGAAACAAAGGGAAACAACGAAAAAAAATGAAAAAAAAATAAGTAAAAAGAGATTAAAAAAACCCTGAAAAATCAAAAGAAAAAAAAAATCCCCAAAAAAGGGTAAATCGTCTTATTGCGTCTCAAGTAGACATCGCCCTTCAACTAGATCACGAACTTTACACCAGCCGAGTGGCTAACACAGTGTCCTATTAACCAGGAGGCGTCGAATCAAATCACTGCACACGCACCCATTATTATACACACTTGCGCGTGAGAGATCCTTCCATCTTGCTTGAAGCGAGATATAGCTGTTGTGCACCAAACTCAGGTCTCAGGGTGCAGGTGGAAACGAACTGGCCGCGCCAGCTACAACTCAAGCCAACTTAACCCCCTAATTTTTGTTTAGACAAACTTAACCCCTTAAGTAGCATCCATGGTTTCAGCATCAACATTATCCCGTGAGACCCACGTCAAATCAACATATATAGCACTTCCTACAGACCACAACAATTTGGGCGAGGAGCCAACAGAGCACCGTCGCTAGCTCCGAGATGGTCGTCGTCGAATCCAAGCACACCTCCCATATCTTCGAGTGTCCTCCGGCTCCTCCATGACAGATTTGCGTCTCACACACCGTCCTGACCGGGAGACAACGCCCCTTAATTCAAAACATCATTAACCAGGGTTTCGTCGAGTGCACCGGTTTTATGCTCATAGATTTTCGTTTGTGTGCTAGCACTCTGTATGTGCTAGTGGCTGAACGAATCATCATAGGCACTATACCCTTGCTCAAAAGAATAGGTTGTCACAGCTCTAGAATATTTGTTTGCATATGTCTATATTAGTTGCATTTGAAAGCATCATGGATCATATATATATATAGGACAAATAGTATATGGAACATGTGGGGTAACTATCCCTTGATGGTAGGATGTATATATATTCTTGGAATTTGAATTGAGGGAAGTGGAAGCCTCAAAATTTATATTAAAGGGCCAAGAACCCTAACAATGCTCTCAATGAATCCAGAATGTCTTAAAAATTATTCTGAGAATCTTGGCAAGGGTTATATATCAGACCAAAGTTTAGAAACATTTTTAAGACATATTTTCGGCCTTGAATTTAAATCAATATTATATTTTAATTTCTGTTTATATTCATAATATGTATAGAATATTTACGGCGAAACAGAAACTTACGGCGGCGGAAAAAGTGTTTCTGGTGGCTCCCGTAGGGTTTTGGGATATTTTAGAAATAGGCGAGAGAGGGACGTCGGGGGCCACACGAGGGGGGCATCACACATCAGGGCGCAACCACCTCCCTGGGCGCACCCTATTGTGTGCTCCTTCTCTCGTGCAACATCTAGTCTCCTCCCGAAGCTTTCGGGTCTTCTTTTTGTCTAGAGAAATCATACAAAGGTTCGTAATAATTGGACTCCATTTGGTATTGCAAACTTGAAAAGCCGAAAACATGCAGAAAACATCAACCGACACTGGGCAATGGGTTAATAGGTTAGTGCTGAAAATATATATTAATTGGTATATAAACACCCTAAAATCATCCTAGAATGATAATATTATAGCATGGAACAATAAAAATTTATATATACCTTGGAGACGTATCAGTATCTCCAATCTTAATTCTTGCTCGTCCTCGAGTAGGTAAATGATAAAAAAATGATGTGACATGCTACATAACATGTAATCTATTGTAGGTTTGACCATTGAAAACAATGAATTAATAAACATCAACATAGTAATATCCATAAACATAAGCAACATGATCATCAAGTTTCAGAATATATGATCCTTAAAGAATGTTCACCCCCTATTCAATTTACCATATAAGCATAGCATGGCTCCGTCTTTACCACATAAATACAAATGTTAAGCATCATGATGTCTAGTCAAGCAATTCGATCGTACTCTTTAACTTGCTTTAGCTTTTTATTACTCACTCTATATATGAGCGTGAATCATGGATATAGCATAAAGGTGGAATAGAATATTATGGTAGGTTTCAAAGGGGTGAAAGTGGATAAGTAAGTCTCGCATCAACTAGGCGTATCAACAGGCTATGGAGATGCCCATCAATAGATATTAACACGAGGAGTAGGGATTGACATGCATCGGATGCACTAGAGCTATAAGTGTGTGAAAGCTCAACAGAAGCTAAATGTGTGTGCATCCAACTTATTTGCTCATGAAGACCTCGGGCATTTGAGGAAACCCGTCATCAAAATATACAAGCCAAGTTCTCTAATGAAAAATTCCCACTATCATATGGAAGTGACAAAACAAGAGACTCTCTGTATGAAGAACATGGTGCCACTTTGAGGCACAAGTGTGGAAAAGGAGGTAGTAGCATTGTCCTTCTCTCTATTCTCTCATTTATTTCTTTATGTCTTTGCTTTTTTCTCTTTTATTCGTTTGGAGTATCATCCTGGCTTGTCGGGGAATGATACGTCTCAAACATATCTATAATTTTTGATGGTTTCATGTTGTTATCTTGTCTTCTTTGGTTGTTTTATGTGCCTTTTATATCTTTTTTGGGACTAACTTATTAATTAAGTGCCAAGTGCCAGTTCCTGTTTTTTCCGTGTTTTTGACTCTTTTCAGATCTGATTTTGGAACGGAGTCCAAACGGAAGAAAAACCCCGAAATTATTTTTTTTCCCAAACGGAAGAAGAGCAGGGGGCCTTTGGGCCAACCCAGGTGGGCTCCAGGGAGCCCACAAGCCCCCACTCCGCCACCTGGGGAGGCGGCGGTGGGCAGGCTTGTGGCCTCCCTGGCCGCCACCTGGGGAGGCGGCGGTGGGCAGGCTTGTGGCCTCCCTGGCCGCCCCCTGACCTAGATCTTTGGCCTATAAATTCCCAAATATTCCGCAAAAAATCAGGGGAGCCTCGAAAATACTTTTCCGACGCCGCAAGCTTTCGTTTCCGCGAGATCTCATCTGGAGACCCTTCCCGGCACCCTGCCGGAGGGGACTTTGGAGTTGGAGGGCTTCTTCATCATCATCATCGCCCCTCCAATGACTTGTGAGTAGTTCACTTCAGACCTACGGGTCCGTAGTTAGTAGCTAGATGGCTTCTTCTCTCTCTTGGATCTACAATACAAAGTTCTCCATGATCTTCATGGAGATCTATCCGATGTAATCTTCTTTGGCGGTGTGTTTGTCGAGATCCGATGAATTGTGGATTTGTGATCAGATTATCTATGATATATATTTGAGTCTTTGTTGATTTCTTATATGCATGATTTGATATCCTTGTAAGTCTCTCCGAGTCTTGGGTATTGTTTGGCCAACTAGATCTATGATTCTTGCAATGGGAGAAGTGCTTGGTTTTGGGTTCTGCCATGTGGTGACCTTTCCTAGTGACAGTAGGGGCAGCAAGGCACACATCAACTAGTTGCCATCAAGGGTAAAAAGATGGGGGTTTTATCATTGGTTTGAGATTATCCCTCTACATCATGTCATCTTTCTTAAGGCGTTACTCTGTTCTTATGGACTTAATACACTAGATGCATGCTGAATAGCGGTCGACGTGTGGAGTAATAGTAGTAGATGCAGACAGTATCGGTCTACTTGTTTTCAACGTGATGCCTATAGAAATAATCATTGCATAGATATCGTCACGACTTTGCGCGGTTCTATCAATTGCTCCACAGTAATTTGTTCACCCACCGTCTACTTGCTTTCATGAGAGAAGCCACTAGTAAACACTACGGCCCCCGGGTCTATTCACATCCATCATTTACATCTCCGCTTTTACTTTTCTTTGTTACTTTGTTGCTTTCAGTTCTCACTTGGCAAACAATCTATAAGGGATTGACAACCCCTTCATAGCGTTGGGAGCATGTTTTTGTGTTTGTGCAGGATCTTGAGATACTCCTCCACTGGATTGATACCTTGGTTCTCAAACTGAGGGAAATACTTACCACCGCTACGCTACATCACCCTTTCCTCTTCGAGGGAACACCAACGCAAGGCTCCAAGGCCACGGGGGAAATCCTTTGCACACTTGCCTAGGAAGTCCCTTAAGGCGTAGCCGCAGCAGAAAGATCAAGCCAAGTATTCTCCCGTCGACGTGCCTATTTCTGGCACCGTTGGAAGGTCTTTTGTTGTAGTAGCAGGGAATCATTGTCTCCATCATCCTTTCCTCACTGAGACAGTGCCCTAATAGTGATGATCATTACACTTTTATGTACTTACAACTCATCATGAAAAACTGTAGTATGACTCTATATGAATGCCTCTGGCAGTGTACCAGGATGTGCAATGATCAAGCATAACATGTATAAAAATTATGAACGTGGCTTTGCCACAAATAATATGTCAGCTTATATGATCATGCAAAGCAATATGACAATGGAAGTACAAGTCATATAATGTGATGGTGAAAGTTGCAAGGCAATATATCTCGGAATGGCTATGGAAATGCTATGATAGGTAGGTATGGTGACTGTTTTGAGGTAGGTATAATGAGGTTTATATACAACACGGTGTATCATGTCACGGGTTTTGGATGCACCAGCGAAGGTTGCATCGATCCTCAAGGTGAGAATGGGCAATGTACGATATCGAAGAGGCTAGCAAATATGTGTAGGTGAGAGTGTGTATATCCATGGATTCACATTAGTCATAAATAAATCTCATACTTATTGCAAGATTTTATTAGTTCCGTCGAAGCAAATCACTATTCGCATGCTCCTAGGAAGGAGGCTGGTAGGGGTTAACCATCGCGCGCCCCTCACTTAAACAACACTAGGATTTCAACAATGAATAAGTATGCTCACACATCGTCACCATGCTATAAACATATTTAGATGAACAACAAATTAACACCCTCTAATTTATGATATTTATATTAACCAATGATGATGCACTCACGCTTTTTCACATTACCACATTAATATCATTAACCATGATTTCTCTTTTATGCGCTACATGTGTTTTGATTATGCACTCACTGAATACCTATTATTTTTGGACTAGTTTTATAATCCATGCAAATTACCGTCTCTATTTATTAACTCCCAAACAAATATAAGTGAAGAATGAGAGTGCAATTATTTCTTTATAATCTATATACCACCGTGCTCTAAAAGATATAACTGAACCACTAGAGCAACTACTAAGCTCAAAAGATATAAGTGGAGCACATAGAGTATTCTAATAAATCAAGGTGATCTCGTGTCTCTCTCAAGCGGGTGTATTCAGAGAACAATGATTGTGGAAAACTAAAACAACAACAAACTAAAACAAATGAGCTCCAAGAAGAACTCATATCATGTAATGAATAAAAATATAGCTTCAAGTGACATACCGATGTATCGAGACAAAAGAGGGGATGCCTTTCGAGTCATACCCAAGATAAGACGCTTGAGTCTTCCTATAATATTAACTAAGGTGCCTTGGGAATCCCCAATCTTAGGCTCTTGCCACTCCTTATTCCTTCATCCATCGTGATATCACCCAAAACTTGAAAACTTCAGCACACAAAACTCAACATAAACTTCGTGAAATCCGTTAGTATAATAAACATATCGGGTACTTTAGGTATTGTTATAAATTGATTCATATTTTATTATTGTGTAAGGTACTGTATTCTAACTTCTCCATGACTTATACGTCCCGATACAATCTATGGTATAATCAAAACAAGCAAACTATGCAAGCAAAAGTAGAATCTATCTAAAATAGAATAGTCTATAATGATATAATTAAGTACCATACTTCCGTAACTCAAACATTTCTGAATAATTGTAACAAAACTTTGTAAAAAAATCGGTCAAAAATACGTTCCAATAAATCAGAGAAATTCTGCATTGGACGTCAAAGTTTCTGTTTTTGCACCTTATCAATTATACCATCATTCAAATCATCCCAAAGGCTTTACTTGGCACGAACACTAATTTAAACATAAGACACACTCATTACAGAAGCAAAATACATGTTATCACACACAAACATAAAGTAAAAACAAAAACAAATTAAGATAATATTGGGTTGTCTCCCAACTAGCGCTATTGTTTTACACCCCTAGCTACGTATAATGCATATGATTCAAGTGTTTTCATCTTTGACACACCACCCAAAAGTAGACTTCATGATAGATTCATAAGGTGGTTTGATTCTCTTTCTAGGGAAGTGTCCCATCCCTTTCTTTAATGGAAATTGAAACCGTATGTTTCCCTCTTTCATATCAAATAGTGCACCTATAGTTCATAGAAAAGATCTCCCAAGTATTATTGGACAAGATGGATTTCATGCAATATCAAGAACTATAAAATCTACAGGAACATAATTTCTAATAGGTTGGTGATAATTAAGATGCATATTAGAAATTATGAGAACATCATTTATTCTCCCCATAGGTTTCTTGATAATAGGTTGGTGATATTCCCCAGCAACGGCGCGAGAAATCCTGCCTGATACTTGTGATCTGCGTTGGGTTTTCCGTGAAGAGGAATGGGTGATGAAACACAGTACGAATAAGTATTTCCCTCACTAGAGAACCAAGGTTTATCGAACCAATAGGAGTAACAACCAACCCCCGTCTTCAACGACTACAGACAAAGAAGCAAACACTTGCACCCAACGCGGGTACGAGGATTGTCAATCTCCTTGGACTCGTTATTCGCAAGCAAGTAAAGTGTGTAGGTGATAATTGACAATTGCAAAGTAAATATAAATTAAATAAAGGCAGCGAGCTAATTGTAGCATTTTTAAACTTATAAGTGAATAGACCCGGGGCCATATTTTTCACTAATGACATCTCTCATGTAGTGGGCATACATTGGATAAACAGATTGTTGCTGGGCAATTGATAGAAAAGCGCATAGTTATGTGATATTCACGACAATGATCATATATACATATAGGCATCACGTTCATAAGCAAATAGCCCGACTCCTGACTGCACCTATTACTATTACATCAACCACTATCCAACATGCATCTAGAGTATTAAGTAAAACAGAGTAATGCTTGGAGGGCAATGACATGAATTAACCCCATTGTTTTATACTTAGTGGCAACAATACAAAGATGTGTCCTTGTCCCTTTCTGTCACTGGGATATAGAACTCCGCCAGATTGAACCCACTACAACGTACCACTCTCACTCAAAAAATATCAATCTAGTTTGCCAAACTATTTCAATGGATCAGAGAGATTTACGAAGTTATAATAATCATGCATATAAGAATCATAATATAATTCACAAAAGACTCGAATCTTTATCATAAATAATATGAACATAAACCCACAATTCATCAATCCCAACATACACACCGCACAAAATAATTATATCAGATAGATCAAAGCGAAGATGCGATGATCATTGTATTGAAGATCAATAGAAAGAGAGAGATGGCCATCTAGGTACTAACTACGGACCCGTAGATGTGTTGTAAACTACTCACACATCATCATGGGAGCAACAAGGTCGATGTATAGGCCCTCTGAAACGGTCGGATTCCAGATCCATCACCAAAGCAAAACGAACCGCCTGCCGCCCCTCGGTCCCATCCCACACGCCACCCCACACCGCGTGTTTTCGCCCATGCGCCAAATACAAACCACGCCAACAAAATCCCATTGGTGTCAACAAAAGAAGAAAGAAACAAATCTCTGTGTTTCCCGCTGCAGTGGAGACACCAGTTCAACGTGCCACAATGTGTCACGTGGTTCAACGTGAACCAAGTACAAACTACACCTACGAAATCCCAGTTATTTCAATAATTTAATTAAAACTAAGGAAACAAACATGACACCCTATCTATATATGATGTGACAACCCTCTCTATATACGGTGCGACAATCCTCCAACGATCAAATCTTAGACCCATCACAGGGTAAAACAAACCCCATCGTCCCTTGGTCTAACTCATGCCACGTGTCCTGCCGTGTCGCGTGCTTCAGTGCGCCCCAAATACAAACTACACCTATGAATTCCCAGTCATGCCAATAATTAAATAAAAAATAAGTAAATACACATGGCACCCTATCTATCTATGATGTGACAACCCTCTCTATCTACGATGTGACAACCCTCCAACGGTCAAATCTTAGACCCATCAGAGGGTAAAACAAACCCCATCGTCCCTTGGTCTAACTCATGCCACATGTCACGCCGTGTCGCGTGCTTCGGTGCGCCTCCAAAACAAACTACACCTATGAATTCCCAGTTATGCCAATAATTAAATAAAAAATAAGGAAATAAACATGAAACCCTATTTATCTACGACGTGGCAACCTTTCAACGGTCAGATCTTAGACCCATCACACGGTAAAATAAACAGCTATTGTCCTTTGGTCAAACTCATGCCACACGCCACGCCGTGTCGCGTGGTTCGGCACACATCAAATACAAACTACACCTATGAAATCCCAATTATTTTAATAATTAAATTAAAAAGGAAACAAACATGACACCCTATCTATCTATGATGTGACAACCCTCTCTACCTAAGATGTGACAGCCCTCCAAAGGTCAAATCTTAGGCCCATCACAGGGTAAAACGAACCCATCGTCCCTTGGTCTAACTCATGCCACATGTCATGCCGTGTCGCGTGCTTCGATGCGCCCCAAATACAAACTACACCTATGAATTCCCAGTTATGTCAATAATTAAATAAAAAACAAGGAAATAAACATGACACGCTATCTATCTATGATGTGACAACCCTCTCTACCTAAGATGTGACAGCCCTCCAAAGGTGAAATCTTAGGCCCATCAGAGGGTAAAACGAACCCATCGTCCCTTGGTCTAACTCATGCCACATGTCACGACGTGTCGCGTGCTTGGTGCGCCTTCAAAACAAACTACACCTACGAATTCCCAGTTATGCCAATAATTAAATAAAAAATAAGGAAATAAACATGAAACCCTATTTATCTACGACGTGGTAACCTTTCAAGGTCAGATCTTAGATCCATCACACGGTAAAACAAACATCCATTGTCCTTTGGTCAAACTCATGCCACACGCCACGCCGTGTCGCGTGGTTCGGCACACATCAAATACAAACTACACCTATGAAATCCCAATTATTTTAATAATTAAATTAAAAAGGAAACAAACATGAGACCCTATCTATCTATGATGTGACAACCCTCGAATGGTTAAATCATAGGCCCGTCATAAGGTAAAACAAATCGGCCACCACCCCTTGGTCTCGTGTCACACGCCACACCGTGGCACGCGGTTCAAATACAAACTACACCATAAAATCCTAGTTATTCTAATAATTAAATGAGAAAAGAGGGAAACAAACATGTCACCCTATCTATCTACGACGTGGCAACCCTCCAACGGTCAAATCGTAGACCCATCACAGGGTAAAACAAACCCATCGTTCCTTGGTCTAACTCATGCCACATGTCACGCCGTGTTGCGTGCTTCGATGCGTCTCAAATACAAACTACACCTATGAATTCCCAGTTATGTCAATAATTAAATAAAAAACAAGGAAATAAACATGACACGCTATCTATCTATGATGTGACAACCCTCTCTACCTAAGATGTGACAGCCCTCCAAAGGTGAAATCTTAGGCCCATCAGAGGGTAAAACGAACCCATCGTCCCTTGGTCTAACTCATGCCACATGTCACGCCGTGTCGCGTGCTTCGATGCGCTCCAAAAAAAACTACACCTATGAATTCCTAGTTATACCAATAATTAAATAAAAATAAGGAAATAAACATGAAGGCATATTTATCTACGACGTGGCAACCCTTCAACGGTCAGATCTTAGACCAATCACATGGTAAAACAAACCGCCCACCGTCCCTTGGTCTCATGCCACACGCCACCCCGTGCCGCACGCCTTCGCGCACATTAAATACAAATTACAAATATAATATCTCAAATATTCTAATATTAAAATAAAAGAAAATAAGGAACGCAGCGCCGCACCGTGCATTTCCGCTCGCGCACCAAATACAAACAACACCTACTATATCCCAGTAATTCTAATAATTAAATAAAAAAAGAAGGAGACAAACACATCACCCGTCTATCTACGACGTGGCAACCCTTCAACGGTCGAATCCCATACGCATCACCAGGGCAGAACAGGCCGCCGAACGTCCCTCGGTCCCGTTCCACACGCCACCCCACCCCGCGCCGCGCATCGAATACAAACTACACCAAAGAAATCCGAGTGATTCGAGTAAAAGAAGAAAGAAACAAAGACGGGCACCCAATCCAGCCATCTACATCTATCTTAAAGCTGACGCCACATTCACAAGAAGGGAAGATAATAAAGCCCGTTTTGAAAGCACATGCGGTGGAAGGGATCCCCCCTAGCCGTTAAGGCCAGCCCCCGCGCGCCCCCGGCCGTCCGACCCGCATCCGACGGCCCAGATCGCACGACCGTTGGGGTTCGAACGCGTCCAGCTCGGGCAGGCAGGCCCCTATTTTATCTCACCCCTGCCTCCCCCCGATCCCAAATCCCCTCCCCATCTCCTCCTCTCTCCTACGCTCTCCGCTCCGCTCCTCCCCTCCCCTGCAGCAGCCGCGGCGGCGAGCTACTCCCTCAACCTAGGTAGAGCCAGGGAGAGAGAGAGAGAGGCGGCGGCAGCTTCTCCTTCTCCGTCGACCTCATCTGACCAACGAGGTCCGTCTTCTTCTTGGATCGGTGGATGCGTTCTTGAACCGGGTTGACGGGTCGTTTCTTGCGTTCTTGATGGGATGGGATGGGATTCTTTGGGTTTCTTGCCGGATTTGGCGTTGCGAGCTCTGCCCCCCTCGGATCTCCGGCCTGGATGGATGAATTCGGGGGGAGGCGCTAGCTCAGAGCTCAGACCGCGCGATTCCGTTCATGGCGTAGGTTCTTTAGCGTTCTTGGGCCGGATCTTTCGATGTCCCGGTTGTTCTTGCTTGCGAATTCGAGCCGCAGATCGGCAAGAAGCTCGATTCTTGGCGGCCAGAGAGTTCTTGCTGCTCAAACTTTCCTTTTTTGGTTCGGCCCGTGCGGGGGTCTCTTCTTGGATCTCCCCAGCGAGTCCGGGGAGGCCTGAAGCAGAGTGGCTGGTCCAGTAGCGCGTTCTTCCTCGTTTGGGTCTCGGATTCGCGAGGTTTTAAATCGGTTTCTTGGCCAAATCCGGAGTTCTTGCCTCGTCCCACGCGCCCGATGAGGAATTTGAACCAAAAGATCCCGTTTTTCTCCTTGTGCAGATGCGTTTCCTCTGTTTCTGAATTTGGATTTCTTTCCTCGTGGTGCAGGGTTTCCGGCCGTCGCCAGTAATGGAGAACGTGAGGTCTTTGAACCACAGGGGCGCGGCTATGGAGGGCGTCAAGCTGGGTTCGGAGGCGGCGGCCAACACCAACCGCAGGGCCCTGAGGGACATCAAGAACATCCTCGGCGCCCCTCATCAGCCCCAAGCCGTCAGCAAGAGGGGCCTGCAAGAGTGAGCAATCCCCCGATCCATGACCGAATTTCGAACTCCAGCTCAGTTCCGCCTGTGATTCAGAACTGGATCTCTAATCGCTCCGAGTTTCCTTCCATGTTTCAGAAAACCAGCCGCCGCCGGTGCCAAGAGCCAGCCTGGCGCCGTCGGTCACCGGCCGGTAACCAGGAAATTCGCCGCTATCCTGCAGCAATCGCAGCCCGCAAACGCCCCGCTGGTATGGGCAATTAAAATCCTTGCTGTTCTGATACTGCCCTGGGTGTGCATTGCTGTTCTTATCTCTGTACTTTCCAATCGTGCAAATTTTAGGACCTGTTTGGGTGAACTTAGATGCTGGGAAGTGGATCCTGAATGCACTTTGCGTTTGCTATATTCAGATTTGCGCAAACAAAGCTCACTGTAAAATAAATTCTGTAACTACGTACTGTTTGAATTAATAAACCTGAATCTGCGGATTTGCACATACAGATCTTCAGAGATTTGAGCATATCAAATCTTGATATATGCACCGTACCTTCTTTGCTGAATCGATGTAGTTCTCATATAAGTATGGTACTGTAGGTTTAATGTTGTCTAGCAAGTTTAGGCAAGTAGTATCATGAATGTTTTAACTGAATTGGGTGCTCACTTTTACATACATATGGTATGATATTAATGTAGGTTCAATTGGGTTAGCTGTCCATCTTTTGCATCCCTTGCTTTTATTGCACTCAGATTTAGTTCAGAATGTATATCACTTTACATTGTTTGAACCAAGAATCTGACCGAAATAGGTAACTGTCAACTCAAGGATTTGAAATTGTTTGGCAGGCACCAAGTGGCAGTGAGAGGCAGAAGAGAAATGCTGACACCGCGTTCAATGCTCCTTCAGACATGGAGGCTTCAGATGATGACCTTGACGAGATGGTAAGCAGAGCAACGCAACTATACCATTTCACGATCAGCACGAGTTATCTGCCATTTCGGTGCTGCTTTCGTGGCTCATCATCCATGCTTTGTTGTTACTCCAGATGACAAATGAGCTCAAGGAGATCGACATGGAAGAGGACACAGAAGAGGAGGAGGAAATGCCTGACATCGACAGCTGCGACGTCGGAAACTCCCTCGCGGTTGTGGAATACCTCGATGAAATTTACAGCTTCTACAGGAGAACCGAGGTAGCTATCTGCTTGCCGAATTCTCTGTGCTTTAGATGCTAGCTAGAGTTGTGTGCCTGACCTGACCTGACCTGGTATATGGTAGTACTAGTAGTCTCATTGCAAAATTCTTTGTGCTGTAGGAACTGAGCTGCGTGTCACCCACCTACATGGCACACCAATCTGACATCAACGAGAAAATGCGCGGCATCCTGATCGACTGGCTGATTGAGGTAGGATTTCCATTCGATGCTCGGTGGTCTCGGCAAAGTAGTCTTGTTATCTTTAGCATGCTCTGCAATGGAAAGTTCTAAGAAACTCCAATGTCCCACTGTCCAATGCAGGTCCATTACAAGCTTGAGCTACTGGGTGAGACCCTTTTCCTTACTGTGAACATCATTGACAGATACCTGGCCCGGGAAAATGTCGCCAGGAAGAAGCTCCAGCTTGTTGGCGTGACAGCCATGCTGCTGGCATGTAAATATGAGGAGGTCAGTGTCCCGGTTGTGGAGGATCTGATCCTCATCTGCGACCGCGCCTACACCCGGGAAGACATTCTGGAAATGGTAACAATCCTGTTATACACACACCTTTCGTCGATTCGAATCGATACGGGTTCTTGTTTTGTCTTCGGAGAATTGACACTCGCATATGGTAATTCTGCAGGAGAGGATGGTCGTCGACAGGCTTGAATTTAACATGTCTGTTCCTACTCCATACTGCTTCATGAGAAGGTTCCTCAAGGCAGCAGGGTCTGACAAGAAGGTAAGAAGATCACAGCTCACCTTGGACTACTAAGCATTGCTCTGTTTTGTATGTGTACCATGAGTGCATTGCTTGCCTGACACAAATGGTGCCGTGTTCTGAATCAGCTGGAGCTGCTCTCCTTCTTCCTGATCGAGCTGAGCCTGGTGGACTACAAGATGCTCAAGTTCCAGCCGTCGATGCTGGCGGCGGCGGCCATCTACACCGCGCAATGCACGCTGCACGGGTGCATGTCCTGGAACAAGTGCTGTGAACTCCACACAAAATATTCTGAACAACAGCTCAAGTATGGAAGCACAACATTGTCTATCATTCAGACCAACCAACTTTCAGTGAGTGATGCCTTTGTAGTTTGTACTCACGCAGCTGTTTGGCTCGCTGGTTTTGCAGGGAGTGCAGCACGATGATGGTGGAGCTGCACCAGGGCGCGGCGGGCGGGAAGCTCACCGGGGTGCACCGCAAGTACAGCACCTTCAGGTACGGGTGCGCCGCCAAGTCGGAGCCCGCCGCCTTCCTGCTCGACGCCAGGGCCTGACCGACAACTTACGTCGCCGTGTCCCGTAACAAAACCGCTAAAGAAGAAGAGGTGGTGGTGTACATTGAGGGTGCTCTGTTGTTCTCTGATGAGATTTACACCAAGGAAGAAAGGGAGACCAACGTTTCGCTGTTGGCCGCGTCGCGTGAGTTTTTTACTTGCTCTCTCGGCATAACTTAACATCGATCCTGTCCGAGTTGAGTCGAGTTGCGTTGTGTGTTGTTGTTGATGGGTTCTTCCAATTACATGTGTTGGAAATGTGTTGTGTATTTAATTCTTGGGTTTGTTTGTGCGATGATGACTGCCTGCAAAACAACTTGCAAATAAACATTGATTGAATTTCCTTCCTCCCAATGTGGTTCAGCATATTTACCCCGCAAAAAAAAAAAAAAAAGTGTTCAGAATCTTTGATTGCTGATCTTGTCTATGTAGCAGAATCTGTTAATCTGTACCTTGGTTTCAAATTCAAGTTTGTATGGCTTGTTCAGATGTGGGAGGAACCTGAAACATGCGCTGTGAACTACTCTAGTAAGTACTAAGAAGCCTCACTTCACTTGATGCCAAATTCGAATTTTCTGCTAGCAAAATCTGCAAATTATGGTCCCAGAATTAAAATTTGGCATGGGGGGCTTGTCCCAGAATTTTGAACTTTGGCCTGTTCTTTGCTTTGAACTTTGAACTAGGACCTAGATCCAAGTAGTGTTGTCACATTCTTCTGTACTAGGTACTAGAACCAAGTAGTGTGGTACTAGAAAATGTGAATAAAAGGGCTAAGATCTGGAATGAAGAGGTGTGAGATTGCAAAAAGGTCTTACATTATGGGACGGAGAGACTAGTTTGACTTGGGGGAAAACTTGTACTAGCAGTAGTGTAGGAGTTGTACTAATTCGTAAACCTGTCAAGCCTGTAATGCAAGATCTGGAATGGCAAAGGAAAACTAACCAACCTCCCTTGAGTTGGTTTTCGCCCCCTCCTAATCCTAATGTGATCTTGCCCTCAGGGACGGAGCCAGCATGTAATCATAGGGAGGACAAGTTTGTTCACGAAGGGGGCAAAGTTCAGATGAAGTAAAAATTTTTGGCTACAACAATCAGTATTATAGTAGAAAAACCCCCCCCCCCCCCCCCCCCCCTCCCCCCTAGAATCGTCCCTGCGTGGCCTGGCAGCAAAATCTCTAGCCTCGAAACTGGAATTCGAATTCAAATTCGGCATGGTTGGCAGTACTATAGCTGGTAGTACAAAGTGGTCCCAGGTTTGCAAAAGTATTTTTCCGTTGAGGACTTATTGGTGGTGTCACTTTGACTTGCAGTGACCTGACCTCGTAGTAAGCTATAATTAGAAGCAGCCTACTACCATCAGTACCCTGCTCCTAGCATGAAGCTGAGACATGTGGGCACGTTTTGCAGCGTGTCCTGTATTCCTTGATTCCCTACCCTTCCCTGCCATTACAAAATTTGAAATTGAAGGCAACATGCATGTGAACGGTGGTGAACGTGGTCATGATCTTGACCCTGATTTGGTGACGCCAATGCATGGGGTGGTTTGTGAATTTTGCAGGGATACGAATTCCCTTGCAAGATCTGGAGAAAACAAGATGGGTTTAACTGGATTATTAGTAATTTGATTCAAGTGCCACTCGTCCTGAGTTATGCATGCCCGCTTATACAACACAATTTTTACTAGATCCCACTAATCATTAGTGTTGACGACGAAAAGGTAAAGTACTGGACTCACTAAAAGAAGATGATAAAGAGTACATGGACCTGAAATTGATGCTCGACATGTAATTTCAATCATTATCGCATTATGTCGACCTTTTTAGTTCATTTCCTGATATCAAGTAATCAATGACTCATTTATTCTTTTTGTTTGCCGGGTAGGGTTTGAAAAAGGTTCATCCAGAAGATTCCCGGTGAATGGAAACCAAAGCTGAGATGGACACAGACCAAGGTAATTAAGTAGTACTAGCTATACGTCCGCGCATCTCTTTAATTCTAGTTTCAATACCATTATCATAATTAATTATTATCTGACTGCATTCTATTCTCGTAAAATGGTGCATGTGGTAGGTACATGGACTAATCTCTGTGCATACTATGTTTGTGAGAACATTCGCTTTATGACCGAATGGTGCCCAGATGCAAGAACTCGTTGGGTACATGCATAAACACTATTCACATTTTTTTTATCATGATCTAATATATATACACACAACTAATATATTCATATTGGTCTCTTTTTTTAAAGATGTCGGAGATGCGGGATCAGCTCCTACCAAAGGACCGCATACGAGCACTTCAAGAGGAAATGACTGGATTTTTGCTTGAGCAGGTCATAGCCCCCGACGAAGAATACCACTTCACCAATTAATACATGCATGTAATGATCTGCAAGTTGGAGGATAAATTGTATATACCAAATTGTATATGCGTGTATGCATATATATGCATGGTCGTACGAAAAATTCTATGATATATGTATAACGTGTACGGTAATATGTTTGAAATGAAAAAAGAATTAAATGGAGAACAGAATATGAAAAGCAAAAATAAACAGTAAACCCCAAATCCCCAAATCCCCGAATCCTATAGTTCCGGTTGGTGTTACCAACTGGGACTAAAGATCCCTGCCCCCTGGCACGCTCTGTCAGCCACGTGAAAGGGAATTAGTCTCAGATCGTGGCAAACCGGGACTAAAGGGGTGGGGGGGCTTTAACCCCAAGTTATTAGTCCCGGTTGATGAACTGAGACTAAAGGGGGTGGGCTTTAACCCCAAGGTATTAGTTCCCGTTGGTGAACTGGGACTAAAGGGGGTGTGCTTTAACCCCAAGTTATTAGTTCCGGTTGGTGAACTAGGACTAAAGGGGGTGAGGGGGGGGGCTTTAACCTCAAGTTATTAGTCCCGGTTGGTGAACCGAGACTAAAGGTCCTTGTCAATCGGGACTAAAGCGTTGTTTTGTACTAGTGTAAGGCCCTATGTAGAATGACCGCCTTAGGCCCTGTTTCTTTAAAAAGTCCTAGGACTTTTTTAGTCCCAACTAAAAAGTCTCTAATCCCTATTCGTTTCTTTTCAGGGACTAAACAGAGACCAGAGGTCAATAAATGACATGCAAAAAGACCATGTTACCCCTATTATGTAGTACAACTTATTAAATGACATGCTAAAAGTAGGGGCATTGTTGGAAAAAGTGTCAAAAAAGTTCCAAAAAGTCCCTCCCATAGGGACTTCTTCCTTTAGTCCTAAATACCCCATTTTAGTCCCTAAAAGTCCCTCCCGTTTCTTTCACATGAGACTAAAAGGGACTTTTTTAGTCTCTACATCAAAAAGTCCCTGTAAAAAACACCCCCTTAGGAGCGTGGTCTTGAAACTCAGTCCCTTGTTCATCTTGCAAAATTGCAAGAAAGTTATGCATGTATTTAATAGTTCCTATGATTTGCAAGAACTTTGTGAGGGTTCATCTTTTTTAATCCATCTAATGCTGGCTCTTTGTTTCCAATAGATGTGCTTGTTGAAAGATGGTTGAGGGGCTTCCCCTCCTCCCTGGTGAAAGTTAAAAAACAAAGATGTGCTCGAGGTGTCCTGTAGGAAAGCTACATATATGAATATCTTAATTCTGTATTAAGACCTTCACAGATGTACATGAATGACATAAAATGTGACATACTATAAAAAGCATATATATAATCACATATACGTCCCTTTATTGTAGTGATGCATCACAGACACTAAAGATGGTTGCAGAACATACCCCTCGAACCATGTAAATCAGCAAGCATCTTCTTGGATACTGGCTAGGAGTCATGGACATAGGAGGGACAAAATTAGTTGATGAACAAAATTTGTTCATGAAGCGGATATGGGGAGGCGATGTGCTCGACCAGACGCATTCGTCACGTCGGACGTGCTCCACGCTAGCCCATTCGATTCCACATATATTCGTCTCCATTTCTTCGCCGGATCAAACACGAGCCGCTCCAACCCTCCATTCCACTCCGTTACCCAAGCTCCCGTCCGATGACCTTTGACCTTCTTAGCCATGTCGGACAGTGGATCCGAGTCCCATACCACCAGATCCGTCGACCCTGAGCTCGTCTCATGCGGTCATGAGAAAGAAGATGGCTGTTCGGTTTGGTTTTTGCGGTCCGACGAAGATATATGTCGCTCGGTGATGAAATGTCCAAGTAAATGGGCGATGCCGACCGTTGCAGGCAGCCAATGGACGTGACGGGCCCGGAGGCGTGGTGGAAAGCGACCCCACTCTGACTCTTGATTGGTCAGGTCCCTCTCCCTCTCCCTAACCTTCTCTTCTCCTCTCCTCTCCTCTCCTCTTGTCTCATCTGATCCTAACCTAACCCAACCCAACCCAACCCGATCTCTCTCATCCTCCTCGCCGTCGGCCTCTCCGGCACATCCTCCGTCACAGGTACGCCCCCCCTTCTCCCATCCCCCGCCCCGCCCCGTCCATGGAGCCCGATTCGATTCGATCGTCGCCGCCGAATCGAATCAGGGCGAGAGCCACGCCCCAGATTCGCGGGGCATTGCCTTCCCCGATCTAGCCGCGTTCCCCCCACCAATGCGAGTTAACGAGGCGAGCTCGAATTTAGGGCTCTGCTTCGTTTTCTCCGATTACGACCCACTACCACGTTTATTTACTCTTTTTTTCCCCATCCAGTTGAATTGCTTCCTGCCTGCCCGCAGGCCGCAGGTGACTCAATCCCGCCGGGAATTATTATCAGCTGCAAGGGACGGAAACAGGGCACGCCACTCTGCATTTTTTTTTGGGTCCGAAGAAAAGGAACTTCACCATCATCCAAGGGGGCTGCGATTCACTCGCTCCAATTACTGATTATGATGCTCTATGAACCCACCACTGGAACACTAAATCCCGGACGCGGATGTGCCGGAGGCGAAGGAGAGGGCGCGACAGCTTGAGTACAGCCCTCTTGCGGCGGGGCACACAGGGCCGACGGCACAATCGCAATGCCAATGGAGTTGCCCGACAAATTGCTCCTGCTGCTCGGGAGCTACTCCCTGCCTGTCTGGGCCACCATCATCTCGGGCCTCTTCGTCGCCCTCTCCCTCTCGCTGTCCCTCTACCTGCTCTTGAACCACCTCTCCGCCTACAAGAACCCGGAGGTACGTTGGTTGGTTGCTGTTATCATCGCTCGCTGTTTAATTCCTGATTTCCTATGTAGAGCAGGGTAAAATTTGTTGCTGGAGCCGTGTTCGTGTTTGGACGGACTCACCGTTGCTGCGTTTCTGCTTTTCCAGGAGCAGAAGTTCCTCGTCGGCGTCGTTCTGATGGTGCCGATATACGCGATAGAGTCGGTAAGGTGCTACGCCATGTCTTGTTCAAGTGTGCCGTCGCAATGTTGTTTGGCTGGGAGAGGTCGATCCTTTAGCCGTTAACTATTGTGTCTTATTCTACCTGTTGCAGTACATATCCTTGGTGAATCCTTCAATCGGTGTAGATATTGAGATTCTGCGAGACGGATACGAGGCGTTCGCCATGTACTGTTTCGGCCGGTATCTAGTTGCGTGCTTAGGTACGCCTCCGTCTGTCTAGCATTCCAACGTTATCATCCATCTCTCTGCCCTTCCGTATAATAACCTTCTTCGTGCTAGGTGGAGAAGATAGGACGATTGAGTTTCTGAAGAAGGAGGGCAGTTCAGGTTCCGATGCACCACTTTTAGGCAATGCATCCGAAGAACGGCATGTCAACCACCCTTTTCCGATGAATTACATGTTGAACCCATGGCCCATTGGCGAATGGTTCTACTTGGTAGTTAAGTTTGGGCTTGTCCAATATGTAAGCCGCTCTTCAGCTCCCATTCCTTTTCATTTTGCAGCATCTGACTTCTGACGGAAAATCAAACTAATCTGTTCCCCTTTTTCCTTTGGTAGATGATAATAAAGACGATATGTGCTCTTCTTGCGGTCATTCTTGAATCCTTTGGAGTGTACTGTGAGGGAGAGTTTAAATGGAACTGTGGGTAAGATACATACTCATGAGTCAACCTGTTTATTTATTTTTTCACTTAACAATCCTTGCATGAACTCGTCTCATTCTGCTGCTATACTGCTATTGTACTACCACCTCTGTTTTTCCTTATGCCATTTTAGATGGCGTGCGGTCATCGTTAATGTGCACACAAGTATTTGGTTATGTCATGTGTAAAATCTATTCCCTGATTTTGAGTTAAAATGCATTTGAATCTCACTGTATATTAATAAACATAGTGATATATAATTACAATAAGTAACTGTGGTCAAAGGTATTTACTTGATTTAATGCCCAAAATGACAGATAAAAGAGAGATGAGGTAGTACTGTTATGCTGATAAATCTTTATTTTAATGGCATTCATGGCAATGTTTCAACATTTTTGAGAAGATTGTAATGGTAATGAATTTCCTGGCCAAAGAAAAAGAATGGTACTGAATTCATGTATCCTAGATTTTGTTGTGCTGCACATGTCATTCACTTACAAGCAGGAATCATGTTACCATAAATTTAGCAATTTTTCATGGCTACAAATTGCATTGAATGACTTTATTTTTGGCATGAACCTCTTCATTGTTAGCTCTTATAGATGAATCTCAGAAGTTCATTCGTGAGACTGAAATATATTTATGTTTATCTTAGATTTACGGAGCGAAATAACTTCAAGCTTGTCTTTTGCACATCTGATGATGCATTAGTTTAAAACTTTAAATGCATTCTCTTGCTACTTACAAATTGCTGTCTTGTTTACCAGGTACTCTTACACTGCTATGGCTCTCAATTTCAGTCAGTCATGGGCCTTATACTGTCTCGTTCAGTTTTATGCCGTCATAAAGGATGAACTAGCTCATATAAAGCCCCTAGCAAAGTTTCTGACATTCAAGTCTATTGTCTTCTTAACATGGTGGCAAGGTGTGGCAATAGCGTTGCTCTCCAGCTGGGGCTTGTTGAGAGGCCCTATAGCTCAAGAGTTGCAGTTCAAGTCCAGCATTCAGGACTTTATCATCTGCATAGAGGTGGTGACATGTTCCCAATTATATCATTTCAATTCCTTATGCAAATCCTTGTTTAAGCATATACTTGCATTCTCAATTTTTTAATAATCCTGACGAAGCAATAACCCTGCCATTGAAAATGAAATAAATTAACTGAAGTTATTTTTTTTATCATCGAATGCAGATGGGTTTTGCTGCTGTTATTCACCTGTACGTCTTCCCTGCCAAGCCATACGAGCTAATGGGCGATCGTTACGTTGGAGATGTTTCAGTTCTGGGAGACTATGCTTCAGTTGACTGCCCTCTAGATCCAGACGAAGTTAAAGATAGCGAGCGCCCAACTAAGATTAGGCTTCCCCAGCCAGATGATCACGTCAGATGCTCCACTGCCATAAAAGAAAGCGTCCGCGATGTTGTACTCGGAGGAGGCGAATATGTAAGGAAAAGATGTTATTTGTTCTGTTACCCCCTTCAACCAAAGTTTCATTTTGTGACCAACTGCAGCTAAACCTGAAACATCTTATCTACTGAATCTCGCAGATTGTGAACGACCTGAAGTTCACCGTCAACCACGCGGTGGAGCCGATCAACGAGAAGATCCATCAGATATCGCAGAACATGAAGAAGCACGATAAAGATAAGAGAACAAACGACGACAGCTGCATCGAATCGCCGCGATCGTTGCACAGGGTGATCAGTGGGATCGACGACCCGCTACTGAACGGGAGCCTTAGCGACAACAGCGGCCCCAAGAGAGCACGGAGGCAGCAGCGCAGGAGGTCGGGCCCGGGGACCATCGGCGAGAGCAGCGATCATGGGCTGGGCGGGTACGAGATCCGGGGGCACAGGTGGATCACAAAGGAGTGAGGATGATGAGGATCGAAGCCCGGTCTGCACTGCAGCATTGAATTCCTTTGAAACTGAAGCGCTGGCTGCTCTGGATCTTTAGGACTGCTAAACCTGGAAGGCAGTGATCTCAAATCACCCAAATTCTTGATGAATCCGGGAGTCAGTGCTTGCAGAAGCAAGATATGTGTCATCACCCCACGACACGGCGAATCGAGCTAGCGATTTTTCGGCTGACTATTTCAGCCGCTGATGACATCGAATCTCACATATTGAACAGTATAGCAGGATTATTCTACAGCAAAGAGAAGGATGGTCATGACAGGTTTCGTACATCGTTCGTAAACCTTTTGGACGAACATCTTATTCTGTAATGTACAGAATGATAATAAGATTTAAAAGGATTAATAGATGTTTCGTTCGATGAGGCACGGTCTTGCCCAGTTGTCACCATACTGTTATTATGGCATGATCCTGGGGAGCAGATGGTGATGTGTATCACCATTGCCTGAAGAATATTTCAGAGTTGGTTTTCGAGCCGCCCGATCTGAATCAAACAGCATTGCGCTTTCTCCTACCTCCGACCTTCTCCTTCCTCTGATCTGCCCGCTGGCCCAACTGCCTGTTGTCGGCACCTGCTTCCGGCGGTGATCCAGTGTGCGTTGCCGCCCTGCCCTGCTGCCGTCCCTGAATCACACTGTTATTATAGCAAATGTTTTTTTGTTGTTGCCATCTGAAGGTGTGGGTGTATGAACTATGAAGCGGATAAGAGATGGACATGGCTTCCTGTCGGTTCATCTCCGTTGTTTGTAAGCTTTAGAGAGCAGCCACCATCCCAAAGTGACCAACAGAAACTGCATCACCATCAGATAGACCAAGGAAAAAACAAACAGTTGGTGCAGAAGCCACTTTTTCATTGGAATTTTGTTGGAAATATTAGCACTTCCAAACATTCCAAACAATGTTTTGATATACCAGAATTTTCAGTAGACTGTTAAGTTGAACTTGCACCGGTAATACAACATCACACAAGCCTTGCAAGCAATGTGACTTAGTGTAAGTCACGGGATCTTGTATTACGGAACGAGTAAAGAGACGTGTCGGTAAACGAGATTGAAATAGGTATGCGGATTTTGACGATCGAATCTCGGGCAAGTAACATACCGAAGGACAAAGGAAATGACATACGGGATTATATGAATCCTTGGCACTGAGGTTCAAACGATAAGATCTTCGTAGAATATGTAGGATCCAATATGGTCATCTAGGTCCCGCTATTGGATATTGACCGAGGAGTCCCTCGGGTCATGTCTACATAGTTCTCGAACCCGCAGGGTCTGCACAATTAAGGTTCAGCGTTGTTTTATGCGTATTTGAGTTATATGGTTGGTTACCGAATGTTGTTCGGAGTCCCGGATGAGATCACGGACGTCACGAGGGTTTCCGGGTTGGTCCGGAGACGAAGATTGATATATAGGATGACCTCATTTGATTACGGGAAAGTTTTCGGCATTACCGGGATTGTATCAGGAATGACGAATGGGTTTCGGATGTTCACCGGGGGGGGGGGGGGGGGAGGCAGTCCACCCCGGGGAAGCCCATAGGCCTTAGGGGTGCCTCACCAGCCCTTAGTGGGCTGGTGGGAAAGCCCAAGAAGGCTCCTGCGCAGGAGAGAAAGAAAATCAAAGAGAAAAAAAAAGGAGAAGTGGGAAAATAGAGAAGGACTCCACCTTCCAATCCTAGTTGGACTAGGATTGGAGTAGGAATCCTCCTCCCCCCACTTCGACCGACCCCTTGGGGCTCCTTGAGCCTCAAGGCATGGTCCCTCCCCTCCCTCCTATATAAACTGAGGTATTAGGGCTGATTTGAGACAACTTTGCCACGGCAGCCCGACCAGATATCTCCATGGTTTTTTCTCTAGATCGTATTTCTACGGAGCTCGGGCGGAGCCCTGCTGAGATAGATCATCACCAACCTCCGGAGCGCCGTCACGCTGCCGGAGAACTCATCTACCTCTCCGTCTCTCTTGCTGGATCAAGAAGGCCGAGATCATCGTCGAGCTGTACGTGTGATGAACGCGGAGGTGCCGTCTGTTCGGCACTAGATCGGAACGGATCGTGAGATGGATCGCAAGGCGGTTCATGCAACGGATCGCGGGACGGATCGTGGGACGGTTCGCGGGGCGGATCGAGGGACGTGAGGACGTTCCACTACATCAACCACATTTCTTAACGCTTCTGTTGTGCGATCTATAAGGGTACGTAGATCGGAAATCTCCTCTCGTAGATGAACATCACCATGATAGGTCTTCGTGCGCGTAGGAATTTTTTTGTTTCCCATGCGACGTTCCCCAACAGTGCCGTCACTTTCATATTGTCATTGCATGATCGTAAGATAGCTAGCGAGATGTTTCAACGTCTTACGCCAAGCTAGATCGTTGCAAATCCCGGTACACTGCCGGAGGCATTTCCTATAGAGTCATCATTGTTCTAAGCATTGAACTGTGAGTAAATAAAAGTGTGATGATCATCATTATTAGAGCATTGTCCCATGTGAGGAAATAAAAAAAAAGAGGCCAAAGATGCCCACCAAAAAAATGAAAAGAGGCCAAAGAGCCCAAACAAAAAAGAGAGAGAGAGAAAGAGAGAAGGGACAATGCTACTATGTTTTTCCACACTTGTGCTTCAAAATAGCACCATGTTCTTCATGATAGAGAGTCCCTTGTTTTGACACTTCCATATACTAGTGGGAAACTTCATTATATAACTTGGCTTGTATATTCCAATGATGGGCTTCCTCAAAATTTCCCTAGGTCTTCGTGAGCAAGCAAGTTGGGTGCACACCCACTAGTTCTCCTTTTGAGCTTTCACACAGTTATAGCTCTAAGTGCATCCATTGCATGGTAATCCCTACTCATTCACATTGATATCTATTGATGGGCATCTCCATAGCCCGTTGATACGCCGAGTCGATGTGACCATCTCCTCCTTTTTGCCTCACAACCTCCACCACACTCTATTCCACCTTTAGTGCTATATCCATGGCTCACGCTCATGTACTGCGTGAGAGTTGAAAAGGTTTGAGAAAGTAAGAGTGCGAAAACAATTACTTGGCCAATACCGGGGTTGTGCATGATTTAAATTCGTTGTGTGGGGATGATGGAGCATAGCCAGACTATATGATTTTGTAGGGATAACTTTCTTTGGCCTTGTTATTTCAAAATTTCATGATTGCCTTGCTAGTATGCTTGAAGTATTATTGTTTTCATGTAAATAGTAAACTATTGTTTTGAATCTTACGGATCTGAACATTCATGTCACAAGAAAGAAGTTACAAAGAACAAATATGTTAGGTAGCATTCCACATCAAAAATGCAGTCTTTATCACTTCCCTACTTGAGGACGAGCAGGAGTTAAGCTTGGGGATGCTTGATACGTCTCCTACGTATCTATAATTTTTATGGTTCCATGCTATTATCTTGTCAACTTTGGATGTTTTGTATGCATGAATATGCTATTTTATATCTTTTCGGGACTAACCTATTAACTCAGTGCCAAGTGTCAGTTCCTGTTTTTTCCGTGTTTTTGACCCTTTTCAGAGAAGAATATTAAACGGAGTCCAAACGGAATAGAACCTGCGGAATGATTTTTTCCATAACAGAAGATACGCAGGGAACTTGAGAACCAAGGCAAAGGACCCTGGGGGAGGTCACAAGCCCCCTAGCCGCGGCCTGGGGGGGGGGGCGCCTAGCAGGCTTGTGGGCCCCCATGGCTCCTTTGCCCTACTTCTTCCGCCTATAAATTCTCCAAAAATCTGAAACCACCAGAGAGAGCCACAAAAATAATTTTGCGCCGCCGCAAGCTTCTGTCTACGGAAGATCCCATCTGGGGCACGTTCTGGTGCCCTGCCGGAGGGGGGATTCGGACACTGAGGGCTTCTTCATCAACACCATTGCCTCTCCGATGATGCGTGAGTAGTTCACCACAGACCTTCGGGTCCATATCTAGTAGCTAAATCGCTTCTTCTCTCTTGGATCTTCAATACAAAGTTCTTCATGATCTTTATGGAGATCTATCCGATGTAATCTTCTTTTGCGGTGTGTTTGTCGAGATCCGATGAATTGTGGATTTATGATCAGATTATCTATGAATATTATTTGAGTCTCCTCTGATCTCTTATATGCATGATTTCGTATCCTTGTAATTCTCTTCGAGTTGTGGGTTTCGTTTGGCCAACTTGATCTATAATTCTTGCAATGGGAGAAGTGCTTGGTTTTGGGTTCATACCGTGTGGTGTCCTCACCCAGTGACAGAAGGGGTAGCGAGGCACACATCGTGTTATTGCCATCAAGAGTAAAAAGATGGGGTTTATATCTATTGCATGAATTTATCCCTCTACATCATGTCATCTTGCTTAAGGCGTTACTCTGTTTGTTATGAACTCAATACACTAGATGCATGCTGGATAACGGTCGATGTGTGGAGTAATAGTAGTAGATGCAGAGAGTATCGGTGTACTTGTGTCGGACGTGATGCCTATATGTATGATCATTGCCTTAGATATCATCATGACTTTGCGCGGTTCTATCAATTGCTCGACACTAATTCGTTCACCCACCGTAATACTTGCTATCATGAGAGAAGTCTCTAGTGAACACTATGGCCCCCGGGTCTACTTCACATCATATTTTCAGCTCTACACTTTTACCTTTGTTGCACTTTCCACCTTCAGATCTCACCTTGCAATTAATCGTGAAGGAATTGACAACCCCTTTATAGCGTTGGGTGCAAGTTTGTTTGTTTTTGCGCAGGTACATTGGTGACTTGTCTTGATACTCCTACTAGATTGATACCTTGGTTCTCAAACTGAGGGAAATACTTACTGCTACTGTGCTGCATCACCCTTTCCTCTTCAAGGGAAAAACCAACACAAGCTCAAGAGGTAGAAATGTGTCGGTGAGGACACATGCTATCTCCCACTCTACTAGTTAACAACAAGTTGGGGAGTAGACTGCTATTGTGACAACAGACCTTCCCTGGCAACGGCACCAGGAATCCTGCTGCTACGGCTACGCCTATAGGGACTTCCTTGGCAAATATGCAAAGGATTTCCCCGCGGCCTTGGAGCCTTGCGTTGGTGTTCCCTTGAAGAGGAAAGGGTGATGTAGCACAGCGGCGGTAAGTATTTCCCTCAGTTTGAGAACCAAGGTATCGATCCAGTGGGAGGATCACGTCCAGTCACAAGTACCTGCACAAACACAAAGAGCTTGCACCCAACGCCATGAAGGGGTTGTCAATCCCTTATAGATTGTTTGCAAAGTGAGAACTAAAAGCAAAAAGGAAAACAAAGAAAAGTAAAAGTGAAAGTGGAGACGATAGTTGTGAATAGACCCGGGGGCCGTAGTGTTCACTAGTGGCTTCTCTCATGAAAGCAAGTAGACGGTGGGTGAACGAATTACTATCGAGCAATTGATAGAACCACGCAAAGTAGTGACGTTATCTATGGCAATAATTATATCTATAGGCATCACGTCCAAAACAAGTAGACCGATACTTTCTGCATCTACTACTATTACTCCACACGTCGACCGCTATCCAGCATGCATCTAGTGTATTAAATTCAAAGGAACAGAGTAACGCCTTAAGAAAGATGACATGATGTAGATGGACAATCTCAAATCTATGATAAAAGCCCATCTTGTTACCCTTGATGGAAACAACACGATGCGTGCCTTGCTGCCCCTTCTGTCACTGGGAAAGGTCACCGCACGGTATGAACCCAAAACCAAGCACTTCTCCCATTGCAAGAATCATAGATCTAGTTGGCCAAACAAAACCCAAGACTCGGAGAGTCTTACAAGGATATCAAATCATGCATATAAGAAATCAGCAAAGACTCAAATATAATTCATAGATAATCTGATCACAAATCCACAATTCATCGGATCTCGACAAACACACCGGCAAAGAGGATTACATCGGATAGATCTCCATGAAGATCATGGAGAACTTTGTATTGAAGATCCAAGAGAGAGAAGAAGCCATCTAGCTACTAACTACGGACCCGTAGGTCTGAAGTGGACTACTCACAAGTCATTGGAGAGGCGATGATGTTGATGTAGAAGCCCTCCAACTCCAAAGTCCCCTTCGGCAGGGCACCGGGAAGGGTCTCCAGATGACATCTTGCGGAAACGGAAGCTTGCGGCGGCGGAAAAGTGTTTCCGTGGATGCCCTGATTTTTTCTGGGATTTTAGGGAATATATAGGTGAAAGAGCTAGGGCAGGGGAGCTCTAGGGGGGGCACAAGCCTGGTAGTCGCCGGCCCCCTGGTGGCGGTTACACGGCTTGTGGGCCCCCTGTGGCTCTCCTGCCTTGGCCCTCAAGTCCCCCGATCTTCTTCTGTTCTGGAAAAAATTATTTTGGGGATTTTATTCCGTTTGGAATCCGTTCCAAAATCACATCTGAAAGGAGTCAAAAATACAGAAAAAACAGGAATTGGCACTTGGCACTGAATTAATAAGTTAGTCCCCAAAAATATATAAAAGGTATATAAAACATCCAAAGTTGACAAGATAACAACATGAAACCATCAAAAATTGTAGATACGTTTGAGACGTATCAAGCATCCCCAAGCTTAACTCGTGCTCGTCCTCGAGTAGGGAAGTGATAAAGAATGAATTTTTGATGCTTTCATGATACCTAGCATAGATGTCCTTTGTAACTCCTCTTATGTGACATGAATTTTCAGATCCATTAGATTCAAAACAATAGTTTTCTATTGACGTGGAGACAATAGTACTTCAAGCAAACTAGCAAGGTAATCATGAACTTTCAAAATAACAAGGTCAAAAGAAAGTTATCCCTACAAAATCATATAGTCTGTCTATGCTCTATCATCCTTGCACAATGAATTTAAATCATGCACAACCTCGGTATTGGCCAAGTAATTGTTTTCACACTTTTACTTTCTCAAACTTCTTCTACTCTCACGCAATACATGAGCGTGAGCCATGGTTTTAGCACTATAAGTGGAATGGAGTGTGGTGGAGGTTGCAAGACAAACAAGGAGAAGATGGTCACGTTAACTAGGCATATCAATGAGCTATGGAGATGCTCATCAATAGATATCAATGTGAAAGAGTAGGGATTGCCATACAAATGATGCACTAGAGTTAAGAGTATGTGAAAGCTCTTAAAGAAAACTAGTGGGTGTGCATCCAACTTGCTTGCTCACCAAGACCTAAGGCAATTTTGAGGAAGCCTATCATTGGAATATACAAGCCAAGTTATATAATGAAAATTTCCCACTAGCTATATGGTGGTGACAAAACGAGAGACTCTCAATCATGAAGATCATGGTGCTTAATAAGCACAAGTGTGGAAGGATAGTAGCATTGTCCCTTCTCTCTTTTTCTCTCATTTTTTGGTGGGCTCTTTGGCCTCTTTTTTTTGGGTGGGATCTTTGGCCTCTTTTATTTCCTCACATGGGACAATGCTCCATCAATAATGATCATCACACTTTCAACTCAAAACTTAGAGCAATGATGACTCTATATGGAATGCCTTCGGTAGTGTACCGTGACAATGATCTAGCATGGCATAGACATCAATGGAAACATCATGCTAGCTACCTTACGATCATGCAATGGCAATGTAGAAGTGGTGGCACATGTCATGGTGGTAGTTGCATGGCAATATATCTCGTAATAGCTTATGAAAAAGCAATAGTAGGTAGGTATGGTGGCTGTTTTGAGGGAGGCTAATGGTGGGTTTTGTGCACCGACGAAAGTTGCACGACATTAAATAAGATAATGATCGTGGAAGGTGAAAGTGCATCTAAACCATGGAGTCATCATTAGTCATGAAGAACTCATATACTTGTTGCAAAAGTCTTAGTAGTAATCGAAACAAAGCATTCAACGCATACTCCTAGGAGAAGGGTTGGTAGGTATAAACCATCGCGCGATCCCGACCGCTACACAAAGGATGACACTCAATAAACTAATCATGCTCAGATTTCATCACATAGCGGTTCACCATAAGTGCATGCTATGGGAATCACTAACTTCAACACAAGTATTTCTAGATCCACAACACCTTACTAGTATAACTTCAATATTACCACAACCACAACTCAAAACTAATTGAGATGAATCAAACTTCTCTAACTATTCAATGCACATGAAGGTGGAAGTTTTCATATCCCTTTGGATAACTACCCCTTTTGAGACTACTTTCATAGCATAGATCAACTACCAAGCCACGCGCTTCCGTGCTCTAAAAGATATAAGTGAAGCACATAGAGCAAAATCAACTAGCTCAAAAGATATAAGTGAAGCAGATGTGAGCTGAATTGTCTAACCAAAGGATATAAGTGAAGCTCGACAAAATCACGGTGAATGCATGTCTCTCTCTCTAGGTGTGCAGCAAGGAAGATTGTTACACAACAAAAATAAAATACTCTTACGATAGAAGATGCTCCAAGAAAAACACATAACATGTGGTGAATAAAAATATAGCCCCAAGTAACGTTACCGATGGATTGAAGACGAAAGTGGGGATGCCTTCCCGGGGCATCCCCAAGCTTAGGCTTTTACGACATCCTTGAATCAACTTGGGGTGTCTTGGGCATACCCAAGCTTGAGATCTTGCCACTCTTTATCTCTTTTTCCATAAGAACTTCACCCAAAACTTGAAAACTTCACAACACGAAACTTAAACAGAAACTCGTGATAACATTAGTATAAGAAAGCAAACCACCACTTCCTTAGGTACTGTAGCAAACTTAAATTCTACTTATGTTGATGTTGGGTTACTGTATTTTCAATCTTCCATGGCTAATACCCCCCGATACTATCCATAGTTTCATCAAAATAAGCAACCAACTCAACAAAAACAGAATCTGTTAACAGCAGACCAGTCTGTAGCAATCTGTATACTTCGTATACTTCCGGTACACCAAAAATTCTGAAAAATTACAACAGTCTGAAGTATGTGCGTAGCAATCAACAGCAAAAAGAATCAACTCAAAAGCTCTTACAGAAAAAGAATGAAAATTCTTTTCATGAGCAGAAAGTTTCTGTCTTTTCTAGCATGACCAAACGAGCATCCCCAAGACTAATCATAACGGTTTTGCTTGGCACAAACGCAAAAAGAAACACAAAAAACACAATCATAACAGAATTATGAAAGTGTGGAAAACACAAAACAGAAAGAAAAATGATAGATTCATTGGGTTGCTTCCCAACAAGCGCTATTGTTTAACGCCCTTAGCTAGGCATTGATAGTTCAATGATGCTCACACAAAAGACAAGAATTGAAGCACAACGAGAGCATCATGAAGCATGTGAAAATCACATCTAAGTATAACATACTTCCTATGCATAGGCATTTTATAGGAAAACAGATTGTCAAGACAACCAATAGTTGCCATATGCAAGGAAGAAGAAAGAGACAATAGCAATCTCAACATGACAAGAGGTAATTTGGTAACATGAAAGTTTCTACCATAATATTTTCCTCTCTCATAGCAATTACATGTGGGATCATATTCAAATTCAACAATATAGCTATCCCATAGGATATTCTTTTCATGATCCACATGCATGCAAAGTTGACGCTCTTCAAAAATAGTGGGATTATCATCAACAAAAGTCATGACTTCTCCAATCCCACTTTCAATATTATTGCAAATATCATTATCATCATGAGGCTTGAACAAATTTTCAAGATCATAAGAAACATCATCACCCCAATCATGATTATTGCAACAAGTAGGGGACAAAGCAAAACTAGCATCCCCAAGCTTAGGGTTTTGCATATTTTTAGCATGATTGTCACTAATAGAATTTATAGTGAAACCATTGCAATCATGCTTTTCATTCAAGGAGCCCTCGTGAATCACTTCATAAATTTCTTCATCACTATTTTCAGATTCACGCATCTCAAGCAAAACTCCAAAGAGAAAGTCAAGTGCACTCAACTCACTAGCAATTGGTTCCACATAAGTGGGTCTCTTAAAGAGATTAGCTAGTGGATGAGGATCCATATCACTAGATTTTCAGCAAGCGAAGATGCAAGCATATTGAAGGCACATGACAACACAAGCAAACAGAAAGCAAGCGAGAGAAAAGGGCGAACGAAAAAGGCAAATGAAAAAAGGCAAACAAAAAAAGGCAAACGAAAAAGGCAAATGCAAACGGCAAAGGAGAAAGGCAAATGAGAACCGCAAATGTGAAGTGGGGGAGAGGAAAACGAGAGGCAACTGGCAAAAAAGGTAAATGCAAGAGATGAGTTTGTGACACCTACTTGGATAGATCTTGACTTGATCTCTTCTCCCCGCGCCATAAATCGGCGTGTTGACGGGAGATTATTCTTGTCTTGATACTCCTCGGAAAGCAATCCTCCTCCCCGGCAACGGCGCCAGAAATCCTTCTGCTACTATGACAACATACCTTCCCTGGCAACGGCGCCAGGAATCCTGCTGCTACGGCTACACCTATAGGGACTTCCTTGGCAAATATGCAAAGGATTTCCCCGCGGCCTTGGAGCCTTGCGTTGGTGTTCCCTTGAAGAGGAAAGGGTGATGTAGCACAGCGGCAGTAAGTATTTCCCTCAGTTCAAGAACCAAGGTATCGATCCAGTGGGAGGATTGCGTCCAGTCACAAGTACCTGCACAAACACAAAGAGCTTGCACCTAACGCTATGAAGGGGTTGTCAATCCCTTATAGATTGTTTGCAAAGTGAGAACTGAAAGCAAAAAGGAAAACAAAGCAAAGTAAAAGTGAAAGTGGAGACGATAGTTGTGAATAGACCCAGGGGTCGTAGTGTTCACTAGTGGCTTCTCTCATGAAAGCAAGTAGACGGTGGGTGAACGAATTACTGTCGAGCAATTGATAGATAGAACCGCGCAAAGTCATGACGTTATCTATGGCAATGATTATATCTATATGCATCACGTCCAAAACAAGTAGACCGATACTTTCTGCATCTACTACTATTACTCCACACGTCGACCGCTATCCAGCATGCATCTAGTATATTAAGTTCAAAGGAACAGAGTAACGCCTTAAGCAAAATGACATGATGTAGATGGACAATCTCAAATCTATGATAAAAGCCCATCTTGTTACCCTTGATGGCAACAACACGATGCGTGCCTTGCTGCCCCTTCTGTCACTGGGAAAGGTCACCGCACGGTATGAACCCAAAACCAAGCACTTCTCCCATTGCAAGAATCATAGATCTAGTTGGCCAAACAAAACCCAAGACTTGGAGAGACTTACAAGGATATCAAATCATGCATATAAGAAATCGGCAAAGACTCAAATATAATTCATAGATAATCTGATCACAAATCTACAATTCATCGGATCTCGACAAACACACCGCCAAAGAGGATTACGTCGGATAGATCTCCATGAAGATCATGGAGAACTTTGTATTGAAGATCCAAGAGAGAGAAGAAGCCATCTAGCTACTAACTACGGACCCGTAGGTCTGAAGTGAACTACTCACGAGTCATTGGAGAGGCGATGATGTTGATGTAGAAGCCCTCCAACTCCAAAGTCCCCTCCGGCAGGGCACCGGGAAGGGTCTCCAGATGAGATCTCGCGGAAACGGAAGCTTGCGGCGGCGGAAAAGTGTTTTCGTGGATGCCCTGATTTTTTCTGGGATTTTAGGGAATATATAAGCGAAAGAGCTAGAGCAGGGGAGCTCATGGGGGCCACAAGCCTGGTAGCCGTCGCCCCTTGGTGGCGGCTAAAGGGCTTGTGGGCCCCCTGTGGCTCTCCTGTCTTGGCCCTCAAGTCCCCCGATCTTCTTCTATTCTGAAAAAAATTATTTCGGGGATTTTATTCTGTTTGGACTCCGTTCCAAAATCAGATCTGATAAGAGTCAAAAACACAAAAAAAACAGGAACTGACACTTGGCACTGAATTAATAATTTAGTCCAAAAAAAGATATAAAAGGTATATAAAACATCCAAAGTTGACAAGATAACAGCATGAAACCATCAAAAATTATAGATACGTTTGAGACGTATCATGGACCCCAGTTCTTTGCTCAGCTATGTAGTTAGGGTCAGGATATGTGTTCTTGCATCGTTGTTTAGATGGCATCGACGCCTGTAGTTGGAATAAATTTCCCTTGGCCCTAGCTCCATCTCGGTGTCGCCATCACAGCAAGGTCGAGGGGCCCGTCGGAGTTTGTCTTTGGTTGTTTCATTGGTGCAACAGATCTGGTGTCCCCTGGTACGTCGATTCTGGTTTCCCTAGATGGCATTGTCCATTTGAGGAGGAAGGCGACAATCCAAGAATTGAGATGTGGAAGATGATTCTACATGCGAAGCGGAGTACATAGCTGTCGCAGAGGTGGCGAAAGAAGATGTCTGGATGAAGCAGTTTATGACAGATCTTGGAGTTGTGCCCAGTGCACTGGATCAAATGACTTTGTTTTGTGGCAAAACTAATGCCATTGCTCTAGTCAAGGAACCAAGGTTTCACAAGAGTACCAGACACATAAAGTGACGCTTCAATTTCATCTGCGATTACATCAAAGAGGATGACATAAATATTTGCAAAGTACATACGGATCTGAATGTTTCAGATCCGTTGACTAAGCCTCTTCCACGAGCAAAACATGATCAACACCAGAACTGTATGGGTGTCAGATTGGTTACATTGTAAATCACATAGTGATGTGAGCTAGATTATTGACTCTAGTGCAAGTGGGAGACTGTTGGAAATATGCCCTAGAGACAATAATAAAATAGTTATTATTATATTTCCTTGTTAAAGATAATCTTTATTATCCATGCTAGAATTGGATTGAATGGAAATTCAGATACATGTGTGGATATATAGACAACACACTGTCCCTAGTAAGCCTCTAGTAGACTAGCTCGTTGATCAAAGATGGTCAAGGTTTTCTGGCCATAGACAAGGGTTGTCACTTGATAACGGAATCACATCATTAGGAGAATGATGTGATGGACAAGACCCAAACTATGAATGTAGCATGTGATCGTTTTGTTTTATTGCTACTGTTTTTTTGCATGTCAAGTATATGTTTTTATGAACATGAGATCATGTAACTCACTAACACCGGAAGAATACCTTGTGTGTATCAAACGTCGCACCATAACTGGGTGACTATAAAGGTACTCTACAGGTACCTCCGAAGATGTCCGTTGAGTTAGCATGGATCATGACTGGGATTTGCCACTTCATATGACGGAGAGGTATCTCGGGGCCCACTCGGTAATACAACATCACAACAAGCCTTGCAAGCAATGTGACTAAAGAGTTAGCCACGGGATTTTCTATTACGGAACGAGTAAAGAGACTTGCCGGTAACGAGATTCAAATAGGTATAGAGATATCGGCGATCGAATCTCGGGCAAGTAACATACCGAAGGACAAAGGAAATGTTATACGGGATTAACTGAATCCTTGACATAGAGGTTCAACTGATAAAGTTCTTCGTAGAATATGTAGGAGCCAATATGGACATCCTGGTCCCGCTATTGATTACTGATCGGAGAGTGTCTCCATCATGTCTACATAGTTCTCGAACCCGCAGATCCAATGATGGCATTGAGCTTTCTTTATGACGCTTCACCAATGTATGCAAGAGTAAGAAGAGTTCGGCACCCCACGACACGTCGTTATTTCTCAATTTATTAAGGATTCTTTTGAAAAGGTATATCTTATTTAATACATGGCATTTAGCCTTTTCGCAAAAGAAAAAACAAAAGTATGACAAACTATGTTATATATTTCTTAACCGGATTATGGTCTTCGGTAGGAAGATAAAACAAAAAATAATACATCCTTCCCAATTTGAAATAAACACATGCTTCAACTTAATATCTAAAAATATAGATTCATAACATGCATATATTAACACACTAACCATCCCTCTTTTGCATATATTGAGAGGATCCTTTCTCTCCTTCCTATAAGGCGAAATAATCGTGACCCATTTTCCTCCTACATCTGTCGGCAAGGCCACATGCTATCTCCCACTCTGCCGCTCCAACAACGAGTTGGGGAGTGGACCCTAGGTCTCTGCTTCAACTATGTAGTTAGAGTCAGGATATGTGTTCCCGCATCATTGTTTAGATGGCAACGACGCCTGTAGTTGGAATAAATTTTCCCTGGTCCTGGCTCCATCTCGGTGGTGCCATCACAACAAGGTCGAGGGGTCCGTGGGAGTTTGTCTTTTGTTGTTCCTTTGGTGCAGCGGATCTGGTGTCCCCTGGTATGCCGATTGTGGTTTCTTTAGATGGCATCGTTCATTTGAGAGGGAAGGCGACAAAGCAAGATTTGAGATGTGGTCGTGTATGGTAGTGTCTGTGATCGATGTGCCTCAACGACATCGTCGGCAAGCAGCGGTTCCACGATAGAAGGAGTACGGGGACGTCCCACAGTCGACGCGCCAGAATGACTTTGGCTCCGCCCACGATGTACCTCGCAACTGGCTTTCAAAACACTATGGACTTTGGCTCCGCGCCAGGTGTCCGTTGAGTTAGCATGGATCATGACTAGGATTTGCCACTTCGTATGACAGAGAGGTATCTCAGGGCCCACTCGGTAATACAACATCACAAAAAGCCTTGCAAGCAATGTGACTAAAGAGTTAGCCACGGGATTTTGTATAACGGAACGAGCAAAGAGACTTGCCCGTAACGAGATTCAAATAGGTATAGAGATACCGATGATCGAATCTCGGGCAAGTAAAATACCGAAGGACAAAGGGAATGTTATACGGGATTAACTCAATCCTTGACATAGAGGTTCAACCGATAAAGTTGTTTGTAGAATATGTAGGAGCCAATATGGACATCCTGGTCCCGCTATTGATTATTGATCGGAGAGTGTCTCGATCATGTCTACATAGTTCTGGAACCCGCAGACGGGTCGGTAACTGGTTTGATGACCCACAATATTCCAATGATGGCATTGAGCTTTCTTTATGACGCTTCACCAATGTATGCAAGAGTAAGAAGAGTTCGACACCCCATGACACGTCGTTATTTCTCAATTTATTAAGGATGCTTTTGAAAATGTATATCTTCTTTAATACATGGCATTTAGCCTTTTCGCAAAAGAAAAACAAAAGTATGACAGACTAAGTTATATATTTCTTAACCGGATATTGGTCTTCGGTAGGAAGATAAAACAAAAATTAATACATCCTTTCTAATTTGAAATAAACACATGCTTCAACTTAATATCTAAAAATATAGATTCATAACATGCATATATTAACACACTAACCATCCCTCTTTTGCATATATTGAGAGGATCCTTTCTCTCCTTCCTATAAGGCGAAATAATCGTGACCCATTTTCCTCCTACATCTGTCGGCAAGGCCACATGCTATCTCCCACTCTGCCGCTCCAACAACGAGTTGGGGAGTGGACCCTAGGTCTCTGCTTCAACTATGTAGTTAGAGTCAGGATATGTGTTCCCGCATCATTGTTTAGATGGCAACGACGCCTGTAGTTGGAATAAATTTTCCCTGGTCCTGGCTCCATCTCGGTGGTGCCATCACAACAAGGTCAAGGGGTCCGTGGGAGTTTGTCTTTTGTTGTTCCTTTGGTGCAGCGGATCTGGTGTCCCCTGGTATGCCGATTGTGGTTTCTTTAGATGGCATCATCCATTTGAGAGGGAAGGCGACAAAGCAAGATTTGAGATGTGGTCGTGTATGGTAGTGTCTGTGATCGATGTGCCTCAACGACATCGTCGGCAAGCAGCGGTTCCACGATAGAAGGAGTACGGGGACGTCCCACAGTCGACGCGCCAGAACGACTTTGGCTCCGCCCACGATGTACCTCGCAACTGGCTTTCAAAACACTATGGACTTTGGCTCCGCGCCAGGTGTCCGTTGAGTTAGCATGGATCATGACTGGGATTTGCCACTTCGTATGACAGAGAGGTATCTCAGGGCCCACTCGGTAATACAACATCACAAAAAGCCTTGCAAGCAATGTGACTAAAGAGTTAGCCACGGGATTTTGTATAACGGAACGAGCAAAGAGACTTGCCCGTAACGAGATTCAAATAGGTATAGAGATACCGATGATCGAATCTCGGGCAAGTAACATACCGAAGGACAAAGGGAATGTTATACGGGATTAACTCAATCCTTGACATAGAGGCTCAACCGATAAAGTTGTTCGTAGAATATGTAGGAGCCAATATGGACATCCTGGTCCCGCTATTGATTATTGATCGGAGAGTGTCTCAATCATGTCTACATAGTTCTGGAACCCGCAGACGGGTCGGTAACTGGTTTGATGACCCACAATATTCCAATGATGGCATTGAGCTTTCTTTATGACGCTTCACCAATGTATGCAAGAGTAAGAAGAGTTCGACACCCCATGACACGTCGTTATTTCTCAATTTATTAAGGATGCTTTTGAAAATGTATATCTTCTTTAATACATGGCATTTAGCCTTTTCGCAAAAGAAAAACAAAAGTATGACAGACTAAGTTATATATTTCTTAACCGGATTATGGTCTTCGGTAGGAAGATAAAACAAAAATTAATACATCCTTTCTAATTTGAAATAAACACATGCTTCAACTTAATATCTAAAAATATAGATTCATAACATGCATATATTAACACACTAACCATCCCTCTTTTGCATATATTGAGAGAATCCTTTCTCTCCTTCCTATAAGGCGAAATAATCGTGACCCATTTTCCTCCTACATCTGTCGGCAAGGCCACATGCTATCTCCCACTCTGCCGCTCCAACAACGAGTTGGGGAGTGGACCCTAGGTCTCTGCTTCAACTATGTAGTTAGAGTCAGGATATGTGTTCCCGCATCATTGTTTAGATGGCAACGACGCCTGTAGTTGGAATAAATTTTCCCTGGTCCTGGCTCCATCTCGGTGGTGCCATCACAACAAGGTCGAGGGGTCCGTGGGAGTTTGTCTTTTGTTGTTCCTTTGGTGCAGCGGATCTGGTGTCCCCTGGTATGCCGATTGTGGTTTCTTTAGATGGCATCATCCATTTGAGAGGGAAGGCGACAAAGCAAGATTTGAGATGTGGTCGTGTATGGTAGTGTCTGTGATCGATGTGCCTCAACGACATCGTCGGCAAGCAGCGGTTCCACGATAGAAGGAGTACGGGGACGTCCCACAGTCGACGCGCCAGAACGACTTTGGCTCCGCCCACGATGTACCTCGCAACTGGCTTTCAAAACACTATGGACTTTGGCTCCGCGCCAGGTGTCCGTTGAGTTAGCATGGATCATGACTGGGATTTGCCACTTCGTATGACAGAGAGGTATCTCAGGGCCCACTCGGTAATACAACATCACAAAAAGCCTTGCAAGCAATGTGACTAAAGAGTTAGCCACGGGATTTTGTATAACGGAACGAGCAAAGAGACTTGCCCGTAACGAGATTCAAATAGGTATAGAGATACCGATGATCGAATCTCGGGCAAGTAACATACCGAAGGACAAAGGGAATGTTATACGGGATTAACTCAATCCTTGACATAGAGGCTCAACCGATAAAGTTGTTCGTAGAATATGTAGGAGCCAATATGGACATCCTGGTCCCGCTATTGATTATTGATCGGAGAGTGTCTCAATCATGTCTACATAGTTCTGGAACCCGCAGACGGGTCGGTAACTGGTTTGATGACCCACAATATTCCAATGATGGCATTGAGCTTTCTTTATGACGCTTCACCAATGTATGCAAGAGTAAGAAGAGTTCGACACCCCATGACACGTCGTTATTTCTCAATTTATTAAGGATGCTTTTGAAAATGTATATCTTCTTTAATACATGGCATTTAGCCTTTTCGCAAAAGAAAAACAAAAGTATGACAGACTAAGTTATATATTTCTTAACCGGATTATGGTCTTCAGTAGGAAGATAAAACAAAAATTAATACATCCTTTCTAATTTGAAATAAACACATGCTTCAACTTAATATCTAAAAATACAGATTCATAACATGCATATATTAACACACTAACCATCCCTCTTTTGCATGTACTGAGAGGATCCTTTCTCTCCTTCCTATAAGGCGAAATAACCATGACCCATTTTCCTCCTACATCTATCGGCGAGGCCACATGCTATCTCCCACCCTGCCGCTCCAACAACGAGTTGGGAGTGGACCCCAGTTCTCTGCTTCAACTATGTAGTTAGGGTCAAGATATGTGTTCTCGCAACGTCGTTTAGATGGCAGCGACGCCTGTAGTTGGAATAAATTTTCCCTGGTCCTGGCGCCATCACATCAAGGTCGAGGGGTCCGTGGGAGTTTGTCTTTTGTTGTTCCTTTGGTGCAGCGTATCTGGTGTACCCTGGTATGCCGATTGTGGTCTCCCTAGATGGCATCGTCCATTTGAGAGGGAAGGCGACAATCCAAAAATTGGGATGTGGTATATGTATGGCAGTGTCTGTGATCGATGTGTCTCAACGACATCGTCGGCAAGCAGCGTTTCCACGATAGAAAGAATACGGGGACGTCTCATCGCCAGAACGACTTTGGCTCCGCCCACGATGTACCTCTCAATTGGCTTCCAAAACACTATGGACTTTCCTGTACTTTCTATTTTTGGAGGGATGTTCTGCAAGTGTTTCTTGTTTTTTGACTTTTGAGGCAAAGTCGCAAACTGATGAAGGCTGGTGGGCCCAAACCTTTTCACTGCCTTTACCGCCGGCACGTTACGCACGGACACTCCCCGACCGTCCACGTGGCACCCTGCTCGCCAGGCCAACAGATCTGCCTCGTCTTCCTCGTGCCATCCCCTCGTCAGTTGCTACCGCACCGCTCCACTCTCCTAGCTCCGTTCCGTCTCCGGCCGCTTCAAAGCGCGCAGGCCACCAGCCCCGGTGGAGATTCTCCGCCGACGCTGACAACCCTCCGTGCCGTGGACGACGATGCTGTGCCTAGCCTCCTGCTCCTCCCCGCCCTCCGTCCCGCCGCGCCCCTCCTATCCGGCTGCGGTCCGGCCCCGTCCGGGTATCCGGGTGAGCCGAGATCTGTTCTGTTCTAGTAAAGTATTATTTTAACCTTCTCCCTTCTGCTTTCCTGTGGCGAGTTTCTTTCTTGACGGCTCTGATGTGCGACCGGTCGCCTGCAGGGTGGCTCCGGCGCCGGCGGCAATGTGCCTTCTTCACTCCGCTGGCCGTCTCCACTGAAGGTAAACCTCTTCTCTGCTTATCCAGATTCGCTGGAATTCTATGACCAAACAGGAATCTGATGGTGATTATGTAAATAAGAATTGCTACTGCTGATAAGCCTGAATACGTTCACTCATCTCATCAGAGGTCTGCAATGTTTCAACAAGTGGATGTGATTTCAATCAAATTTCTTTATGTATGTCTGATTTCAATCAGCACATAGTATAACCTCTGCTCCATGATTACCTGTTGTGTATCTCTGCTGCTTGTTCAGTTCTAATCTGCTGCTCGATCCAACTGTGATTCATATACTACAAAAGGCGAATAGCAGAATTTATGTTGCCGAGACTGCGCGGGAAAACAAAACTGTGGCAACAGAAGATGGTGTCGGCCACCTTCCCATATACGATCTGGATCCGAAGTTGGCAGAATTCAAGAACCACTTCAATTATAGGATGAGAAGGTACCTTTACCAGAAACATTTGATTGAGAAACATGAGGGAAGCCTTGAAGAATTCTCCAAAGGTTAGCTTTTGTTCATGCATTCGAAATGCTAGTACTTGCAACGCCCACAGCACAAAAGCACACACTTATAAGCTCTGTGTTTCTGGCCTCCGGTGTGTACATACTTAGGCTATCTGAAGTTTGGGATCAACACAGAACCTGGCGCAACTGTATACCGGGAATGGGCCCCTGCAGCAATGTAAGTTCAAATATATATTGTCATGCAACTACTTGTTAATGGGCCTGGGTTAACATATAACTAAATGCTGATGAGACTATCCTGGTTTGTTAAGTTAAGATATATGATCCCAGCAAAAACAAAAAAAAGTTAAGATATATGAAAAATGCTTTCCCTTTTCTGATCATGGTCCTAATTGACAATATTTACTTCTCACTATCTTTAGTAGATCCATGTACTTATTTGCAAGTCTTTACTTTATGGTGTAGGGAAGCACAACTTGTTGGTGACTTCAACAACTGGAATGGCTCTGAGCACATGATGACCAAGGATAATTTTGGCGTCTGGTCAATCAAGATTCCTCATGTCGATGGGAAACCTGCCATACCTCACAATTCCAAGGTTAAATTTCGATTTAGGCACGATGAAGTATGGGTCGAACGGATTCCTGCGTGGATTCGTTATGCAATTGTTAATACCTCTAAATTTGGAGCTCCTTACGATGGTGTTCATTGGGATCCACCAACTAGTGAAAGGTCTACCTTTAGTAACTCGAGAGAGCAGGATATTTAAGTAAAACCCAATTAAAATAAAGTAAAATAAATTCTGCCGTGACATGATATTTTTATCTTTGTTTAGCAGGTATGTGTTTAAGCATCCCCGGCCACAAAAGCCTGATACTCCACGTATCTATGAGGCACATGTGGGGATGAGTGGTGAAAAGCCTGAAGTTTACAGAGAATTTGCAGACAATGTGTTACCACGTATAAGGGCGAAAAACTATAACACGGTCCAGCTAATGGCAATCATGCAACATTCCTACTATGCTTCTTTCGGGTATCACGTGACGAATTTTTTCGCGGTTAGCAGCAAATCGGGCACTCCAGAGGACCTCAAATATCTTGTTGACAAGGCACATAGTTTAGGATTGCGTGTTCTAATGGATGTTGTCCATAGCCATGCAAGCAAAAATGTGACGGATGGTCTAAATGGCTATGATGTTGGACAAAGCGCACAAGAGTCATATTTTTGCACAGGAGACAGGGGCTATCATAAACTGTGGGATAGCCGTCTGTTCAACTATACGAATTGGGAGGTATTAAGGTTTCTTCTTTCCAATCTGAGATATTGGATGGATGAATTCATGTTTGATGGCTTCAGATTTGATGGGGTTACATCCATGCTATACAATCACCATGGCATCAATATGACATTCACTGGAAATTATAAGGAGTATTTTGGTTTGGATACCAATGTCGAAGCAATTATTTACATGATGTTGGCTAACCATTTAATACACAAACTCCTGCCAGAAGCAACTATTATTGCAGAAGATGTTTCTGGCATGCCAGTTCTTTGTCAGCTGGTTGATGAAGGTGGAGTAGGGTTTGACTATCGCCAGGCTATGGCTATTCCAGATAGATTGATCGACTACTTTAAGAACAAAGATGCCTATGAATTTCCAATGAGTGGAATATCACAGACTTTGACTAACATGAGTGAAGATCAGGTACGTTTTCTCTCATTTGTTGTTGTGCATGAGTGCATGTTTTGGGGGGTAGTACCCCAGTAATCCATCTACTTGAGGTTACCATTAGTACCCCAATAATCCATCATTATTGCCAAAGCCCACTTAGGGGCTAGAGATGTCCTTTTAGTTGGCAACTGGAGAAGCAAAACATTTTTTTGGAGCTGTCACCTCGAGGAAGCAAAACGATCCTAGAGTGAAGCATGGATATTATCTTGTAAATACATGCCCCCCTTGTATTATTGTATATAAACTCTTTATCATGTTAGAACAAGTTTGTGTCATGTCCTTAGGCCAATGATGATGTTTAAAACCATGACATAATGAATGTTTGACGATATTTTTTTTCTGTGTTTGTGAATATTTCATAATCCTAAACTCAAGCAACAAAGCATAGTCATCCATTTGATGTCCAGCAAGGTATATTCTAAGGTCTTGGTTTTCTAAGTGTTGTTAAATTTTAGAAGTACACACACATAAGGTGTTGAAAATCCTTTCTAGAAAAGGAAAAGTCTATCGTATCCCTATTGGTCTATTCATTTGTTGCCATCCATTCAAACTATTTTATTAGATTTGTAATTAGTCGTACCGAAATGCAAAATTTAGAGGAGAAACGGTGAAGTATAAGACCTAGATTTGGAACTACGGGATGCGGTGAACATCTCCAAGGATGTTATAAGAACAAGAGGAGTTCTCCTGTAGTGAACCTATGTGTTTCATTTGGTTCAATGTATGATGGGTATATTTGCTTGGCTAGGGTTCCTTCTTTAATGTGGCGCGTTTGGCAGTGTGCTTGGGTAGGGTTCCTTCTTTTTTCTTTGATGGGTTGGTTCTTCAATTGTTTATTTGGTAGACACTCTAGCTGCGGCAATGATTAAAACATCGCCACCCGTTTAAGTGAGATTGAACAATCATAGGCAGCATAAAGAAATGTTTGCGCACTTCACTCTACTCTCTATGATTTGTAGGATCTCCATTGACAATTATCTGAGTAATTTATAGAGAAACACAATTCTTAATTGCCAGTGTCAATATGTGCATGTGATACCCGACGATGAAAAAACCATCTGGTCAATTGCGTTATACTCCCTCCGTTCTTAAATATAAGTGTTTTTAGAGTTTTCACTAGAGAACTGCATACGGATGCATATAAACATACTTTAGAGTGTAGATTCATTCGTTTTGCTCCGTATGTAGTCCTCTAGTGAAATATCTAAAACGACTTATATTTAGGAACGGAGGGAGTAGATGAGTTGCACACATAATAGTTCAATAGCTTGTTTGTCTGAATCACAAACTGAGTTTGCCGATGCTTGTAGCAGTCGCTTATGTTGTAATGAAATCCAACTTTTACAAGTCTCATGTGAAACATGTGGATCTCCAATGCATGATGACCCGACTAGTTTATACTCCTTTCGTTCGAAAATACTTGTCATGGAAATATATGTATCTAGATGTATTTTAGTTCTAGATACATTCATTTTTATACATTTGTGCGACAAGTAATTTCGGACGGAGGGAGTATAAGGCACACTATGTTTCCATGTTTAATTGTGCGCCCTTTATTTTGACACGTCATGCATGTATGTATCCATCTAAGACTTTGTTCTTGAACTTTGTTTAATAATATGGCTGCATGCATCAATTGACGCAGTGGCCGGGGGCTTTGTTCCTCATTTAAAAAAAAATGCATGTATGTATCAATGTTAGGCTTCGACATGCTATCATCTTTTGTACCATTTCAAATTATTACTCCCTCTGTACACTAATATAAGCCGTTTTGCAGTTCAGTATCATTTTAGATTATGTTCAACTAGTGCTAGTTGAAGTATAGAAATATATATAGTTTTCCATGTCTAGTTGTAAGATGCAAAATATTTAATGTATAATTTACCATGTAAAAGTTAGTTTTGCATGATACATCATTGTAACTTATTTGAACCCTACTCATGTCTAGTAACTGAAACTTAATAGGATGCAATTGAAAATACGACTGCACAACAGACGACCCCAAGATCAACTTTTGATGTCGTTTCTAAGATACCATCACACAGAAGTGCCACAAGCACGTTCCGACATAATGCCCAATTAGAGACAAATCCATCAAAGTCGCCAACTATTCAAGCTCTTGAGGCTCTACTGTTGGCTGAGAGACAGAGCGCAGCTGCACTCCGAGATGCAACTGACATAATGAGGAGGCAAATAGAGCAATCGGATGCTCTCCTCACCCGAACCAAACAAGAGATGGAGGAATTTAAAAAGAAGCAAGCGAAGACCGACCAGATTCTTCGGCTTCTATTATCCGGAGCTCAGGGTAATCCCACTTCTTAAATCTTAGTTGAAATGCTGATTCTCTTTGTGGACTTGTCATGTGAGGATGTGTGTGCATGCACCTCTTAGATGTATGTCAAACATATATGAGTGTAATACGGGATGTACCAGAAATTACTCACTCTCCAAATTTTGTAATAGTCAATTCAAATTTTGTGATAGTTTATTGCATATTCTTGATTAAAATGGGTTATCGATTAGAGTGAATTCCGTTTTTTACCCCTAAGTTTAACAGTTTTAACACTAATTACCCCATTTAAGAGAATTTCATCCATTATACCCCATTTAAAAAAAAATGTTGCCACATTTTACCCTTTTCTATTATTTGTGAGCATTCTGATATATGGGTCTCGATTGCCAAGTCCACGTGTGATGCCACATCGTCGGTTTTTCTTTTTTTTTTGTGAATTCGTCTTCGATTTTTTCCTGGTATTATGTCCCCATGTAAAACCAGTCCGCGCCGCTGCGTCCGACCAGACGTCCGGTCCTGCCGATCTACGCTCGACCTGAGCCGCGTCATGTTCGCCTCCAGTGCACGCACAGGTCGCCCAACTTCTAACAGCATGCACCGCTCTCGCTCGTGTTATAGGTCGAATCTGGTGCACCACGATCACTCAATGTCGCCACATATCTCGTTGAGTCTGTTGCGCCATAGTCGCCTCCAATCACGGTACACATCGCTCGCCTCTAGTCGCATGCATGATCGTGCCCAAGTCTGGCCGAGTCCACTCCGCTCCTTCCTTCGCAGCGGGGAGGACGAATGTAGGCAACGAGCGGCAAGCGACGGGTCAAGTTTTCATTGGGATCGTCGGAGCCGGAAGCAGGAATTGGTATGGCAATCTCCTTCTCTCTTACACTTACTTGAAATCTCTGTTTTTTACTTCGGTGGTTAGGCTTTCAGATTTTATCGGCTTGAATCTTGAAGCTGTTTGTGTTTTCTGTATAATCCCGAAGCATATTGCTTTGATCTGTTATCCGTACAAGCCTAAAGCATATTGTTTTTATCAGCTTAAATCTTGAAGCTCTTTCTCTCTTACAATTGCTTAAATCCTGAAGCTGTTTCTGTTCTCTGTATAATCCTGAAGCATATTGCTTTTATCCGCTAATTAGTGATTTTATTTTTGCACAAATCAGATGGCAACCGAGATGTGGAGCGTTAGGTACACTTGTCATATCCGTGGATTCCCTTCAGCACCCGACGTTGCCGTCGCCGTCGACGCCGTCGATTCCCTTCAGCACCCGACGTTGCCGTCGCCGTCGACGTCGTCGATTCCCTTCAGCACCGCCGCCGTCATCGACGCCATAAGCTGATCTCTAACCCTAGGCGCGTGCGAGAGCGGTGCATGCGGTTAGAAGTTGGGCGACATGTGCGTGCGCTGGAGGCGAACATGACATGGCTCAGGTCGAGTGTAGATCGCCAGGACCGGACGTCCGGTCGGGAGCAGCGGCATGGACTGGTTTTACATGGGAAAATAATACTAGGAAAAAACCGAAGACGAATTCACAAAAGAAAAGAAAAAACCAACGACGTGGCATCACACGTGGACTTGGCAATGGGGGCCATAGATCAGAATGCTCATAAATAATAGAAAAGGGTAAAATGTGGCAACACTTTTTTAAATGGGGTATAATGGATGAAATTCTTTTAAATGAGGTAATTAGTGTCAAAACTGTCAAACTTAGGGGTAAAAAACGGAATTCACTCTATCGATTATAAGGCCACCTACAAATGAGTTGAGCAAGGATGGGCCCCTAATGGTCCAAAGCAAATCCAGATCACTAACTGGATGTATGTTATGACAAACGAATCTCATCACAAAGTAGATTAATACCGTAACAATTTGTGTTGGCCTCATTAAGCTAAATATGCATTAAATGGATTGTATGATTATGACAACTTAAAGATAAAAGGAAACCACATCGGATTATTACATTATTATTGTTATATCCACGTTCAATCAATTGGCGCGCCAGCCGTGTTAATCTGTGACAGAAATGGTGATGCTTCTTTTCAGCATATTCATGACATGAATTGTCATGGAATTCACGGAACCCTCTTCATCATGGAAAAGAGCAGGCCTATGACGAAAAAAATGATGCTCCACCTAAAAAAAAAATGCACTGACATTGCGACTGTGGAAGCGTCGATTAATTTGATAACATAAGATGCAGTGTGCACATTCTCTCTACGGGGAATTCCCAATACACGCAAGACAAGAAGATTCATTTTTTTTTTTGTGTATGTATTTCATTTTCCATGAAACTTTCACGTTCCTTTTTCTTTTGGGATATTGGTGTGTCTCTCATGGCGAGTAATGGTAGTATTTCCTCAATGGTGTGTACTGTAATACTGACAAAAACAACCCCCACCTTCTCATGTGCTGCCCCGTGTGCAACGGGAAAGGAACCCTAGCCGCCATCAGAAACCCCTTCCATTCCCTCCTCCTCTATTGCCACCACCAGAGGGTGTGGCTGGGTGAAGCCCGGTTGGCGGCATTAGGGATGAGTCTCCTTGCAAGGTGTTATTGCCACGAATCGGTGTTGCCAGGTCTAGATGCAGTGCATGCGTAGGGCGTGGCGTTACGCTGACTTGATGATGGCACGTGGGAATGACGACGGCACAATGAGCAGTGTGGTGGGTGTGTGTGTCCATGGTGGTAGCGGCGACAGATGCGGCTGGCTCTGCCCTGTGGGTGACAACAAATCATGCTATGGAGGCGACCGCATGGCACCGGTGGTGCTTGCCCGGTGGCGATTGTATTGGTTGGTCTCGGTCCAGCGGCTCCCGGTCAGTGGTGCGGGCATCTCTCTGGAGGCATGTTGGTTTTGGGTCGGCAATTAGTTGATGACCCACAATATATAAGTGGCCGCAGAGGCTAGTGGGGGCACAGGAGGCTGCGATGACTAACACTGGCGGGACTACCCGACTGGTTGGGGGTGTCGTCTACCTCGGTGGCCCCCACATAGATCTAGAATCGACGGATATGATGGGGCGATGGTCAACGTTCCCCTCGGTGGTGCGTGCTGGTAGTTGGTCGATGACATACTTCTACTCCCTTCGTTCTTAAATATGAGTCTTTTAAAAGATTCAATTACAGACTACATACGGACATACTTAGAGTCTAGATTCATTTATTTTGCTCTAGTGAATCTCTAGAAAGACTTCCATTTAGGAACAAAGGGAATAATCATTGTGCATGGACCTCGATCTCCTCATCCATGGCATGTGCTTCTTTACTGGGCGGGCGTCACGGTGGCGGTGTTATTCTTCCCCTATTCTATCATGGAAGGGCCTCGTCGGTTGGATGGGAGGTGTGTACTTCCCTTCCCGGTGGGTGGTGTCAACGCATTTTGGCGTTGATGAGAAGTATGACAAGGATTCTCGGGCAGCGGCCTCAGTTGTGGGCTACTTGGTTGGCTCTCTGGCAGGCTCTACGATGGCGTTGGTGGCTATGCTTCTTGGTCATGTGAGTGACAAGGGGTTTATTGACGGGTGGCCCTGGCTCGCTTTCTTCCTCGGAAGCGGCAGCTCCCCGATCCGGTTCAGGCGGACCGCACCTCATCGCGGCGGTGACCTAGGTGCCTTGTGGTGGTGCGGGTAAGCTTCATGCTTTGACGCCGACGTCAGCAGGTGCCACTCTCTATTTGATGACGCCGTCGCGAGTCTCTATCCAATGCCAGGGCTCCAGGTAAAAACCAACACATGTCTGTTCGGACTCGACATCGGCCATGCTTTGCCTTACGGGGGTGTTGCCATGGAGCTCAGGCGCCATCGGTTGGACCATGGCGATAGGTGTGTGCTGACAGTCATATGCTTTTGTCCGTTTCCTTTATCTTTTGATCGGCCTAGCTTATCGTTTGTTCATGTACTCTAGTTGCTTTTTATATAAAAAAACATGGCAAGAGCGGAGATGGTGTTTTGTCTACCCAACATTATCCCTTGTTCTAGAACCTCCCCTTGCTAACTGACGAAACATCTACTTATTGTTCTTGTGTTGTTGCAGACACGTGAGGGCTCTCCCGGACCGTCCACTGGAACTCTGGCCCCGGCCGTCGTCCTCGTTGCGTCCACTCCACCCTCCTCCGGCCGCTAGCTATAAAGCGCGCCGGGTCACGAGCTCCACGGAAAATGGGACTCTCGTCCACCACTCGCCGACGCTAGCTGACGGCTCCGTCGCCCTCTCGACGACGATGTTGTGGCTCACTTCGTCGTCCTCCTCGCCCTCTCTCCTGCCGCGCCCGTCTCCCGCTGCTGACCGGCCGGCTCCGGGGATCATCGCGGTGAGCCGAGATTTGTTATGTTTTACTTCTTTTTGTGTCCTCCGTCGTGACCCCTGCCATGTCGTGATGCCCCGGCAATTAACTCTCAAGCAGGGGGGTGGTGGCGGCGGCAAGCGGCTGACGCCGGTGCCTTCTCTCCCGTTTTTGATTCGCTGGTCATGGCCACGGAAGGTAGATGTACGTATTTCTTTCCTTATACAGTATATCGCTGTGTTACTTATCACTGGGCAGGATACTGTTTTGGGTCTCTGGATTCACAATGGAAATGAGATTCCCATCAAATTTCTTTACATATCTGCTGTTCGTATTCTATCCCGCGGCATTTCAAGTTTTCTGCGGTAGTACTTGCGGTGATGCCCAAATGTGTATGTATGCATCGTGTCAAAATAATAATTAATTGACTGACACAAGGCACGTTGTCCAATATTGTCCCCATTTTTTTTTACTTTGGTTTTTTAATACGCCTCAATGTGTCATTGTAAACATATGACATAAAAATCACAAACATCAATTCTTCATCAAGTAAACAGCAAATAATGTGACTTGTGTTAGCAAACAAGTTTAGTACTGTATCCAACATCTTTCCATTTTAGGGCACAAGGGTTTGTTTTCACGAAGGACGCAATTTTTCGGAATGGAATTGACACCAACATGTGAAATAACAGTTTTATTAGTTCATATTTATCCGCTATTGTTAATATCCTGGAAGTCCTACTGATGTGCAAAAATACAAGTATGCCTTTTTTTTATTGACCACATTGTATGAAGTGATATGGTAGCATTATTTAAAAAGCAAGTAGCACTAAAAGAACAGACAGAAAACTACTTGTCCTAGACTCTGGTAAGCTTAAGATCCAATGGTTTTCAGCATAGGTCTAAAAACTCATTTCAGCATTCTGTGCAATCCTAACCAAATGTGAATATATGTGTCGTGTCAAAATAATTAACTGATGGATACTAGCCACACATGATCACTTGTTGTATCCCCATTGCTTGCTTAGTCAAATATGCCACTTGCTTTAACTGTAATCCATTTATGGAAGGCCAAGTGCAAGTCTTTTGTTTCCGTGACTGCACGAGGAAACAAAACTGCAGCAACAAATGGATATGGTTCTGACCATCTTCCAATGTACGATCTGGACCCGAAGTTGGCCAAATTTAAAGACCACTTCAATTATACGATGCAAAGGTACCTTGAACAGAAACATTTGATTGAGAAACACGAGGGAAGCCTAGAAGAATTCTCTAAAGGTAGGTTTGTGTTTATGCATTCAAAATGTGTGAATCACGGAAGGACTTCTTTATAGGAAAGTCCTATTCCACTCCCGAGCACAAATGCTCCCTCGTGAACAGTAAAACCGAAACAAATAGTAAAATAGTTCAAAAAATTCTGAATTTTTTTATGATAAACTTTGACAAATGTTTTACATACGTACCAAAATTCAGTACGAAACAACATTCGTGGAAGTCGTAGCAAAAAAACAAAATTAGTTGTCCAAAATGTATCCAAAACTAGCATTTTTAGAGCAGTGATTTTGTTTTTTTCGTCACGACTTCCACAAATGTTATTTCGAGCTGAAATAATGTAAGCATAGAAAACATTTGTCAAGTTTATCACAAAAAAATTCAGAAATTTTTGAATGTTTTTACTATTTTTTTATTTTACTGTTTATGAGGGAGCATATGAGCTCGGGATTAAGAACTCCATGTCCTTCTTTATACAATTACATACATTATCTAGCTCTGTGTTTCTGATCTTCAATGTGTTGTAGGCTATTTGAAGTTTGGGATCAACACGGAGCATGGTGCATCTGTGTACAGGGAATGGGCCCCTGCAGCAGAGTAAGTTCAACACAGAGCATGTTGCCATGCAGCTATCCATCAGTGGTACACTTTCACTATCTTTAGTTGATCCATGTATTCACTTACAAGTTATGGGTGTATAGGGAAGCGCAACTGGTTGGTGACTTCAACAACTGGAATGGTTCTAGACACAAGATGACAAAGGATAATTTTGGGGTTTGGTCAATCAGGATTTCCCATGTCAATGGGAAACCTGCCATCCCTCACAATTCCAAGGTTAAATTTCGATTTAAGCATGATGGAGTATGGGTTGAACGGATTCCAGCATGGATTCGTTATGCAACTGTTACTGCCTCTAAATCTGGAGCTCCATATGATGGTGTTCACTGGGATCCACCAACTAGTGAAAGGTCTACTTTTTGTAGCTTGAGAGCAAGAATTCTAAATAAAACCCAATTAAAATTAAATACAGAAAAAATAATGTGGTGTTATGATAGTTTTATTGTTCATTTTGCAGGTATGTATTTAACCATCCTCGACCTCCAAAGCCTGGTGTTCCACGTATCTATGAGGTTCACGTGGGGGTGAGTGGTAGACAGCTTGGAGTAGGCACATACAGGGAATTTGCAGACAATGTGTTACCGCGCTTAAGGGCAACTAACTACAACACAATTCAGTTGATGGCAATCATGGAACATTCTGACTCTGCTTCTTTTGGGTATTATGTGACGAATTTCTTCGCAGTTAGCAGCAGATCAGGCACGCCAGAGGACCTCAAATATCTTATTGACAAGGCACATAGTCTTGGATTGTGTGTTCTGATGGATGTTGTCCATAGCCATGCGAGCAACAACGTGATAGATGGTCTCAATGGCTATGATGTTGGACAAAATGCACGCGAATCCTATTTCTACACAGGAGACAAGGGCTATAATAAGATGTGGAATGGCCGCATGTTCAACTATGCCAATTGGGAGGTCCTGAGATTCCTTCTTTCCAATTTGAGATATTGGATGGACGAATTTATGTTTGATGGCTTCCGGTTTGTCGGGGTCACATCGATGCTATATAATCACAATGGTATCAATATGTCATTCACTGGAAGTTACAAAGAGTATTTTGGTTTGGATACCAATGTAGATGCAGTTGTTTATATGATGCTCGCGAACCATTTAGTGCACAAACTCTTGCCAGAAGCAACTGTTGTGGCAGTAGATGCTTCAGGCATGCCAGTTATTTGTTGGCCAGTTGATGAAGGTGGAGTAGGGTTTGACTATCGGCAAGGTATGACTATCCCCGATAGATGGATTGACTACTTGGAGAACACAGGTAACCAACAATGGTCAATGAGTAGTGTAATATCACAAACTTTGACTAACAGGCGATATACGGAGAAGTTCATCGCATATGCTGAGAGGCAAAATCATGTATGTTTCTCCCTTTGTTGTTGTGCGTGAGTGTGTTTTCTTTGAGGATGGGGGTGGTCGTTCTAATGTCGGATACTTTCTTTGCATGGTTGGCGAAGTTATTAAATAGGAATGGGGGACACTTTTAGTTCCTTCAGAAGTTCAAGATAATTGGGGTGGGATGGGAAACTTCCTTCTCGAAAAAAATAGCATAGGCTATGACATTTCCATTCTCACAACTAGTGGAAGGACAACTAACCAGCTATTGCGGACCATGCAAGCACATCAATATTCCCATTTGTATACCGCCGTCTTGTTTATCAATTGAAACAACAGCTGGGTAGTTATTTTTTCACACAAATTTTCAGTCTATTATTGGCGACAAGATTATGGCATTTCTCTTGATGGAATGGGAAATGTATTCCGGCATGTCAAATATGGATCCTCATTCACCTACAATTGATCGTGGCATTGCACTTCAAAAGGTTCATTTTTTGTTAAGTATTTCTGAATATAATTGTTCTTTCTAGTTCTAAGTATTGTATTCTTTCTAGCTTTACTTAGAATTCTCGCTATCCCTTGAAGATAACGTGCCCCCTAGTCCCTTTAGGTATATATGACTTAATTTGTTTAATATTTCAGATGATTCACTTCATCACGATGTCCTTTGGAGGCAATAGCTACTTAAAATATATGGGTAATGAGGTAATATCTAGTGATGTATAAAAACTTGTTTTTTGAATAATCTGTTTCATGATCATTAAAAAAAATGCTTTGCGCGTACTAACATTTTCCGCAAATGATGCAAACAAAATATAGATCTTTTCAAGTCTTTATTATCCTCGGTCAAAAAGTTGTCATTCTGACAAATAAGGAAAGCTTCTTGCACAAAATTAGCAGTATATATAAAATTAATATTTATAACATTTATATTTACCAGATTGGCAGTATATATCAAATTACGTGCAATTTACTTTCAGTTTGGACAGCATTAATGGACTGAGTAGGGCTTGAATATCCCTTCCGACACACATAATCGATTGCTCAACGCAGAAAATCAGTTGGGCTGAAACGTCCTTCAAAATTACCAATACAATGATACAAGTCTTTTTTTTTTTTTTGGCAGTGGAACAATGGTCAAATCTTGGATGTATTAGCCTACTATTTTTCTTGATTCTTACACATTACTAATCTGTAGTATATGCATTACCGATACATAAACATGCACTGATTTTTCCAAAATTTATTTGAAGGCTGCGTTATTTTCTTGACTTGGAGTTATTTTTCTCTACACATGATAAATAATCTACCCTTCCACTACTTTTTTAATATTAAGGTTAGCAATAAAATATTTTATTTTATTTTTCACCTGACATATAAATTTGAACAGTACATGAATGCATTTGATCAAGCAATGAACACGCTCGACGATAAATGTTCCCTCCTATCATCATCAAAGCAGACTGCTAACGACATGAAAGAGGATGAAAAGGTAATTAACTATACAATCTTCAGTTAGGGCACTTGCTTGAATCATTTGTTTCACTCCTATACTCTTTAGAATTAACCTCTAACTTTCTTGTGCCTTTCATGTGGCTGAGAAAAGTGAAACAGTATCCATTTCACATGAATACTTATTGTGTCAAAATGGCCTATGCATTTAATCCAAGTTTCACATTGTTTTATTTGAACGTGGAGATTTGGTGTCCAAGATATCTTAAGTTGTCATTATAGTAAAACTTATGCAGGGCAATTCAAGAAAATGATTATGTCCTGCTCATTGTTCTTTTGCCCCTTTTTTTTGGTTAACGTTTTACTCTCTTTCATGTTGTGTTCCCTCCTTTTCGGGTTTGCGGCCACCTCTGGATTACTAGGATATGTTTTTAGCATGTCAGTTCTTAATCTCTGATTATCTGGATGCACAATTCTTGTGCACTGAAGAATTTGTGTGATAATATCTCCTTGTGTCAAAGGAACATATATTTATTCCATCATATGTTCGTGCACGGTCTACCGACATTCATAAAATACACAACACTTATAGTTCCACCTTTACACTAGCATCTCTCTCAGGAAGTGTTCAAACTTAATCGTTTTCACAAAGTCATTCTCCATATATATTGCTGCAACCAGTCGTGCCGACTGTCCTGCACTACGCATAGTGGGGATGACCTCAGTGAATTATCAGTTGCAGCAAGGAGCCATTGGCCGCCTCAACAGCAGCCCTGCCTCCTCAGGAGACAGTGGGCACCTACCTTGCCTCCTTTCTATCTTTTGGTTACTTTAGCTCTCACAATGTAGCTAAATTACAAAGACATCATACAAAAGAAGAATCAGTAGATGTTTAAACGATGAGGTACCAGTTTTGTCGCTCGTTTGTGCCCTGAGCATGCAGCTACACTTAGCAAGCTGTAAAGTGGCATGGCAGGGGCAATCTTCTCCCCGTTTTGTTTCATCTCCAGTTGCTTGGAAGCTTTAGACGGACGAGGACACCAGAAGCTAGTTGTTTCTCTCCATCATCACGAGTCACCAAAAGCTTTAAACAGATGGCCACCACTTTGCACTAGAAACAACATCAGCCCACATGAACAAAAAAGAAAATAAAAAGAAATAAACAGTTGTAGAAAAAAGTACATTTTAATGTTTTTTCCTTGCTGCACAAGCTAGCTAGTAGATCACACTAAACTTCTTATAAGTAACAAACAGTCAGATACGTACGGGCTCTCCTGGACCGTCAACATGGCACAATACCCTTTCCCTTGTTTTACTGGCCAGTTATCGTCTATGGTGTTGTCTTGTTTGAAAGAAATAAACAAGCCACCAAACATTTTGGCGTTTTTCTTTTTTTCCGGTGCAATCACATGCAGGTAGATGACTGTAATTTATTTTTGTGGTTTTTAGTTTCTTCAAGCCAAAGACTATATATTATGATGGAAAACATGAGCACGAAATTTTAGCACCCTAGAGCTCCAGTAAGCTCTTTACTTTTGCAAATATTCAAAAAAAAATGTATATGTTAAAAGATCCAAATGATTTCTACGGAATGCACTGCAAGCCACATGCTACATATTATGAAAATTATTAATGCACCCCGCACAAAAATAACAAATATGGTGATCTAAAATAGCAAACAATGAAGATGCTATTTTAATTTTAAATTTTAGATCATTACACTTATTTCTTCCTTGGAGCTCATGAATAAACACTTCTCTCGGCCTGCTAAATTTTTTCACCCATACATAGTGTATTATCTTGTCTACACATGATAGGTATTATGTAACATGTACATATTTATTTTTCTGTTTATTTTCAAATAAAGAAACTACTTGCGCTCCGCTGCCAAAACAAATGCATGGAGAACCCACCTAACAACATTCGACCTATCTCTCGACGATGTTTTCATCAGTCCCTCATTTTATTTCGTTGTCTAATTCCCAAATGTAAAATAAAACAATCACTAGCGTTTTCATATTTTTCATTTTTCTTCTTCTCCGTTGACTTGTTTTTTCTGTTGTCATTCGCAAGGCTCGGGTTCGCCAACTTGTAGTCTAGTCTATCTGTTTTGTTCATCGTAACTTCTCTCTACCAGTTGTTGGTTGCATTAAATTAATTACTACAAGAAAGTTTCATGATTAGGCTGGTATAGATGCGATGTATGCATGTAGAAAATAAAAACACCATCACGATAAAATCTAAAATGGCATGGTGAATTGAAAGTTTGAAAGGAAGTTATTCTCATTGGAGTCTTTGGTTTCTAAATGGTCAATCTCCTCGCAGCGCATGTACCTCACATATTTGTGATGCAAATGTTTGTCTATGTAAGTATGACTCTCTAGTAAATGTTTGCTACTTTTCTTAACTAATAAACATTATGCAATAGACAAACAAAATAATCTAAACATGTGAGGTATAGTAAACATAACACGTGATGCGGTAAGAACACGTTATGAAGTCGAGAGACGTGATGCAGCTAAGATGATACAATTGACACATGCAAATGTGGGTGATTGCATATTTGTCATTCTCGAATGCACCTTTGTCCTTGTCAAGGCAAATTCGTGCTTCCCTACTACATATTTGTCATAGTCAATTGCGTCAATATCAACGATAACACTTATTCGGTTTATTGAGGTAATGTGCACTCCATAAAAAATATGCTTAATTCTATATTTCCAGTATATTTCTTGATTAGTTTTTGATGGTACGACTTATCAATTTGCTAAAGTAAATAAATTCAATATATACTAGGATCTACTTGACTTAAAAAAACACAATGATCGAGATGATTGTTTAAGGTTGAATTTGACACTTTAAAAAAAATCTTGAGTCGCCAAGATCAAAACCATGGCGGAACTAGTTGGGATATAAGAAAGTAGAGACTAAGCTGGTATGTTGCAGGTATATATTAAAATCAATTAGCAGAAAAATTCACAATATTTAAATTTTTTATTAAAGGAAGATATAAAGATGTTGCAGGTATGTTCCGCTTGCTTAGGGGTCGATTCTACTCTGGTATAATAATTCTTTTAAACTAAAAGCTTAATAATAAGCGGATCGATTTAGTGGATATTAAATTATTTGCCCTTTATAACGAAAATTACATTGGGAGAACATATCATTCACAATGGGCTCTTGCTTATTAATAGTAATTTTTTTACTTCATTATAAGTCACCACCATTATATGTATGCTAGCATTTTTAACCAATACATTTTTCTTCATATAATTGGAACAAGTATCATTGAACTATATATAAGAAAAGTTAACACATAATAGCATTAACAATGTTGTAAGCTCCAAATTTTATAAATATAAAAATCAAATTGTATAATCATAAACACAGAAATATTAATGTAGAAGTCTATTTTATTTTGAAAATGTGTTACTTAAAAATATAGTTTAGAGCATTTCGTGAAGTTGAATCCTACCTACTAATAATTTTTTTTATAAAAGAATGGTGAATTCACATATGAAATAGCTTGTGTCACATAAATTTATTACAGTAGCTTTGTATGTGTGTCTATGTGTGCGAGCGCCTATGATAATGTGTATGAATATCTTGTTAGATCTTTCTACAATTCACGATTCTAACTAGTAATGCAATAACATGTTAAAACAATAGAACCTCGGTTTCATTTTAACTAGCTGTTTTCAAATGTAAGAGTTGTCCACAAGTGGTATTTCTTAAGATGCCAACATGTAGCCCTTGTTACTTGGCATTTTTTGTTTATTCATTTTTATGGAAAATTCTTCTCTTTTTACATGGTTTAATTTCCATATGGCGAGTGTAGCATGTCTGGTTTGTGCAAATAAACTAAAAACACCACTTAACCATTAATGAATAATGGAAACAGGCCCAATTTACCATTTTTCGTGTGTTTGTCAAGATGGTTTGAAAACTCATTGAATTTTATAGCTACATTGCTTGGTAGGGGCAATGTAACTATATACAATTGATCACGCCACATATATAGACGAGAGGTCTCTAGGTGAATACCCGGTCTATTGCATGAATAAATAGAAATAATTCTTACATGTTGTTTTGCGCTATATTATTATCCGCTGGGAAGGAAATATGATCATCAAGATAAAGATAGTACTTGAGAATAATATTCAACTAAAGTCACCTATCCCAAATGATCGGCTTGATCCCTAAAATCACACGATTTCTTGTTGTCATCGCGACAACAAATTATTAGGGGGTAGAGCATGCGGTAGTACTCATGATGTAAAGTTATTGAGAGTAAGAGAATTTATGGGGCATTATGTGAAGGATATCATATACCAGACAAAGTTGACACATAAAAAAAAATTAAATATGTTCGGTCGTGCCTCTACCTCTTCCTAGACGATCTCTCTCGAAGGAGGAGCGGTGGGAGCTCGCCTCTACCTCTTCCTCGACGATATCTCTTGAAGGAGGATGACTAGAGGATGTCAGCGGTGGCGATAATGCAGGTAATAGAATATAGGAATGTCGACATTGTAGATTTTGAAAATGTCACTCAACGATATTTGAAGTCGCAAAAGAATGTAACACAAGGAATTTTGGTCAGTAATATAAGTTTATCATGTTTGATGATGATCCAAACTAGCTTGGTTCAACTAAATGTACCTTGAACTGAACATACAAATTTTGAAGCAAATGAAAAGAAAAGGAACAAATAAACCCGCAAATATGGAGGCCGCATATGGAGACTGCTTCTTTGTGCACAATTGCTGCAACTGCCAAATGCATATGGACTATGAAACATGCTCCATATGGCATATGGTGATCGGACATATGGCGACCCTACTGGAATTGCTCTAAGGTCGCTTTTAGCATCTTCCAATTGTCGTGCAGCGGTACCCCAAGTGATGGTAGCTGGACTATTGGTTTCCCCTTATTTTCCATTTTCTCTGAAATCTATCTTTTATCTCTCTCTTGTGGTTGTTCCCGATTATATATCCTTTTTTCCATCTCCCCCTTTTTTGTAGTTTTCTTGGTGTTCCATCTTTTTTCTAGTACCAATTTGATGTCTCTTATGAGAAATACAGACTTATATATGGGAAATGAACACACAAACAAAGAAAGTATAAACACTAACATGATGAGTATGTTTGCACAGTCAAATAATTTCATCGGAACCTACCAATATGGATATAGTTATGCATATATCGATACGAGCAATGCGGCCATTTAAAAATTGAAAGCTCGGTTTGAATTTATTTTTACGAAAGTATATGATAAAACCTGGCCCAACCAGATGCTATATGCTTGCTCCATATGAAATCCCGTCTGCCATTCGGTGGTTGCCTCAAAACAAAAGTAAAGCTAGACGATTTCCAATTGAAAGAAGCATACTCGAGATGGAGCAAAGATCCGACGATGAGATGGGGACGACCTTGGCGTCCCTGGAGAGACCTCGCCGGAGATGGGTACATACTGGTTGGCACAATAGCAGTGAGGGGTTGCGAGACGCGTGCGACAACAGGCGACGAGGCAAGTGTTGGGTCGGTCGGGTAAAACAGGAGAAGAATCGAGGAAGGAAGACGAGTAGTAGCCGATGAAACATTGTGCACCATTGTTTTTCAGGGGCACAACAAATAGGCAGACCCTACAAAAACCTGGTGTCGTTCTCCCCCGCCCCGCCGACAAGCTCCAACAAACCATAGGCGTCCCACTCCCACATGTCCTTCTAGGCTTTGCGAAGGGTAATAATTATTTCCAGTTTGTTTTGTGAAAGCCGTGCCTTTTTAGTGAATTAGGGGGGGGTCCTTCTTTTAGAGCAAACATGTTCCACTTTCTTTTCCACAAAACCAACAAAGGCTGCAAAGAACAAAAAACAAAAAAATATAGGGAAATAAAGAAAATAAAAACTGAGGAAGGCTGAAAGTGGCGAGGCACGTGAGGGCCCATGGGTTTCGTCTGGCCCAGCGACGCACGCTTTCACGAGCCCGACCGTCCACGGTCCACGTGCACCCCGGCCCGCCCGGGCCCACAGATCCGCTTCTCCCTCGTCCCCGTTTTCCCCTCCACTGTTTCTTCTCCTCCCCTGTCCTGTTGAGAGAGAGAGCGGCCACGGAAAAAAATCACGCCTTTCCGTTGCGTCTCCGGCGGGACACTCCTCCTCCTCCTCCGTCCGGCCGCTATATAGCGCGCCGGGTCACGGGCCCAGCGGAAAATGGGACTCACGTCCGCGGCCGCCCACAGCTCCTCCGCCGCCATCCGCCGCACCGTCGACCACGATGCCCCTGCTCTGCCTCACCTCCTCCTCGCCCTCTCTCCGTCCCGCTGCTGACCGGCCCGGACCGGGGATCTCGGTGAGTCGGTCGAGATCTTCTTTTCTTTTTCTTTTCCGGCCTCCCTTCTGCCGGGGTTTCCCTGATGTGATGTGATGCCGCGCGCGCGCAGGGCGGCGGCAATGTGCGGCTGAGCGTGGTACCCGCGCCGTCTTCGCTTCGCCTGTCGTGGCCGCGGAAGGTGAGCCCTCTCCCCTGTTTACCCTGATTTGCGACGGGGCAAACGGAATCTGATCCATGGTGGTTATTGGGAAATAATAGTACTACTAGTAATAAACTTGAGGCTGGGATTCGTCCACTCGACACCGTTCACTCAGAAACCAGTGGGCGTGAATGTGATTTCGATTGGATTTCTCTGCGATTATGCGATCCATGTGCAGTGTATCCCCTCCTACAGCATTTCAATCGTGTTACCTTCACTTGATGCATGTACGGCCCAAATGTGTATAATCTGTGATGAATGTATCAACCAAATAACTCCTGCATTGTGTGTGACAAGTATATCTAATCGACATAAGCACAGGTTCATGTCCTGTATCTCCATTACCTATTTAGTTCTAAATCTGTCGTCGTTCAATTTTGGAAGGCCAAGAGCAAGCTCTCTCTTCCCGTGTCTGCGCCAAGAGACTTCACTATGGCAACAGCTCAAGATGGCATCGACGACCTTCCCATATACGATCTGGATCCCAAGTTCGCCGGCTTCAAGGATCACTTCAGTTACAGGATGAAAAAGTACCGTGACCAGAAACATCTGATTGACGAACACGAGGGAGGCCTTGAAGAGTTCTCTAAAGGTTAGCTTTGTTCATGCGCTCGAAACAGTAGTTACATTTCCTGGCATCCGCAGCACAGAAGGGCATAATGTAACTCTGTTTTTGTAGGCTATTTGAAGTTTGGGATCAACACAGAAAATGATGCAACTGTGTACAGGGAATGGGCCCCTGCAGCAAAGTAAGTTCTAATGTTGTCACGCAGCTAATTGCAATGGTCGTTGGTTAATGTATGAAGTGCTGACGAAACTGTTTTAAGAGCGGAGTATTTTCCATTTTTGTTTCCAGTGGGATGACCTGTCTTTTCTGATTCTAGCTAGTAAAGGCTAGATAACCGTTTTAAGTTTTCACTCACCGCATGTCCTGTGCTGTTAAGTTAAGCATCACAGGTAGATCATGATTGCCCTAGAAAGAAAATACTATGAAATATGTTTTCCCTTTTCTGATTGGGGTCACAGCTGGTTGGTATTCATTTCTTTTATGCAATACTTGCTCCTAACTATCTTTAGTAGATTCATGTATTTAATTTATGGGTGTAGGGAAGCACAGGTTATTGGTGACTTCAACAACTGGAATGGCTCTGGGCACAGGATGACAAAGGATAATTTTGGTGTTTGGTCAATCAGGATTTCCCATGTCAACGGGAAACCTGCCATCCCCCATAATTCCAAGGTTAAATTTCGATTTCACCGTGGAGATGGAGTATGGGTTGATCGGATTCCTGCATGGATTCGTTATGCAATTGCTGATGCCTCTAAATTTGGAGCTCCATACGACGGTGTTCACTGGGATCCACCAACTAGTGAAAGGTCTACTTTTAGTTTCTTGAGAGCAAGAAATCTAAGTAAAACCCACGAAATTAACATAAAACTAATGCGGCGACATGATACTATTGTTGCAGGTATGTGTTTAAGCATCCTCGGCCTCAGAAGCCTGATGCCCCACGTATATATGAGGCTCATGTCGGGATGAGTGGTGAGAAGCCTGAAGTAAGCACATACAGAGAATTTGCAGACAATGTGTTGCCACGCGTAAAGGCAAATAACTACAACACAGTTCAGTTGATGGCAATCAAGGAGCATTCATATTATGCTTCTTTTGGGTACCATGTGACGAATTTCTTCGCGGCTAGCAGCAGATCAGGCACGCCAGAGGATCTCAAATATCTTGTTGACAAGGCACATAGTTTAGGGCTGCGTGTTCTGATGGATGTTGTCCATAGCCATGCGAGCAGTAATATGACAGATGGTCTAAATGGCTATGATGTTGGGCAAAACACACAGGAGTCCTATTTCCACACAGGAGAAAGGGGCTATCATAAACTGTGGGATAGCCGCCTGTTCAACTATGCCAACTGGGAGGTCTTACGATTTCTTCTTTCTAATCTGAGATATTGGATGGACGAATTCATGTTTGATGGCTTCCGATTTGACGGGGTAACATCCATGCTATATAATCACCATGGTATCAATATGTCATTCTCTGGAGATTACAAGGAATATTTTGGTTTGGATACTGATGTAGATGCAGTTGTTTACATGATGCTCGCGAACCATTTAATGCACAAACTCTTGCCAGAAGCAACTGTTGTTGCGGAAGATGTTTCAGGCATGCCAGTGCTTTGTCGGTCAGTTGATGAAGGTGGGGTAGGGTTTGACTATCGCCTGGCTATGGCTATACCTGATAGATGGATTGACTACTTGAAGAACAAAGATGACCTTGAATGGTCAATGAGTGGAATAGCACATACTTTAACCAACAGGAGATATACGGAAAAGTGCATTGCATATGCTGAGAGCCATGATCAGGTATGTTTTCCCTCCTTTATCAGTGTGTGTGAGTATGTTTCTTTTTTTTTTTTGGATGGGCACTGTTCTAAGAATGTACAGGTCAAAGGTGAAACACTTTCTTTGCCTGGTAGACAAATCTGAGAATTAAACACTTCACTTGATGACTTCTGATTACTTCACGAGCTCCAATCAGATTAGTTAGTTATATTCTTATAACTAGTGATAGTAACCACTAACCAGCTATTACAGACCATGTAAGAGTGCCCGAAGATCTGCAGTTATATATCGTTGACTTTGTGTTCGTCTATTGAAACGTCAACTGAGTAGTTAATTTTCACGCAAATTTTCAGTCTATTGTTGGCGACAAGACTATGGCATTTCTCTTGATGGACAAGGAAATGTATACTGGCATGTCAGACTTGCAGCCTGCTTCACCTACAATTGATCGTGGCATTGCACTTCAAAAGGTTCAATTCGTTTCAAGTATTCCTGAATTTGATGGTTCTAGTTCTAGACGAGTATTGTATTCTTTGTTGGTTTACTCAGAGTTCTGGTTAGCCTTTGAAGATAACGTGCTCCATTCAGTACATTTGGCTTATTATATTATGCATATTTCAGATGATTCACTTCATCACCATGGCTCTTGGAGGTGATGGCTACTTGAATTTTATGGGTAATGAGGTAATATCTAGTTATCTGTCAAAACTTGTTCTGATCAATCTGTTTCAGGATTCCTTAAAAAAAATTCCTCTGGTCAGGGTGCAAAAAGTTTAAAATGTGTGTATATATATGCCAATATCACACACTTGTGAATATTCCTTGTTTGGAAGATTTTATTTTATACCAACGTTTCTCCATGAATGATGCAAGCATGATAGAGATGTTAGCATGTCATTCTTAACCTACTCATGCTTTACGTATCGAGACAAGCTTCTTGCAGAAAATCAGCAGTATATAGCAAATTGCTGCGATCCAACATTGTTTATATCTGTTTTCTAACTCGTAATGATGGTACAATTTCCTTTTAGTTTGGCCACCCAGAATGGATCGACTTTCCAAGAGAAGGCAACAATTGGAGTTATGATAAATGCAGACGCCAGTGGAGCCTCGTCGACATTGATCACCTACGATACAAGGTTATGCCTGTGTATATTTTTATGTTTCTGCTCTGGTAACTCTCGTAGGATCTTGACCTCACTTAGTCCCTTCATCTCTTGACTGTAGCTATTTACACTGGGTTCCAACTTCCGTGTTGGGATATTTCATATTAAGCCTTTCAAACTAAACTAAATTGCTGATCTACTACTAGTTGTTCGGTACGATGATCAAATCTTGTCTGTGGTAACCTACTGTTTTTCTTGATTCTTGCACATTACTAATATGCAGTACATATATTACCAATATATAAATTGAAATTGCATTTTCCCAAATTTTATTTGAAGGCTGTGTTCTTTTGTTAACAGGAAGTTACTTTTCTCTGCATATGATTAATAATAATAGCCTTTCACGAATTTTCTCATATCTTATCCAGCTTTTCTGTATTCAAGCATTTTATATTTCTCGTCTAACATATTAATTTGAACAGTACATGAACGCATTTGATCAAGCAATGAATGCGCTCGACGACAAATTTTCCTTCCTATCATCATCAAAGCAGATTGTCAGCGACATGAATGAGGAAAAGAAGGTAGTTAACTATACAATCTTCAGTCAGGGCACTTGTGGCATCATTTGATTCGCTCTTACTTGTGTGTTTTATGTTACCGAACAAGTTGAAACCGTATCTGTTTGATATGAACCATTGTTGCCTCAAAATGGTCTATGGACTCAATCCAACTTCCTTTCCAGGTTATTGTATTTGAACGTGGAGATCTGGTTTTCGTCTTCAATTTCCATCCCAATAAAACCTATGATGGGTAACTGATCTCTTGCAAGCTTTGCCTTTCAGCATTTCTTCTTCTTAATGTCTAATGTGCTTAATCTCGTTTCCACTTTAAAAACATGCAGTTACAAAGTCGGATGTGACTTGCCTGGGAAGTACAAGGTAGCTCTGGACTCCGATGCTTTGATGTTTGGTGGACATGGAAGAGTAAGCAATGTTAATAATGTTCAAGATCTGTTTTGCACACCTGCCATCAAGGTTGCATCAGATAATCTTATTTGCAGTGTTGATCTGTGCTGCATCGCAGGTGGCCCATGACTCGGATCACTTCACGTCACCTGAAGGAATACCGGGAGTACCCGAAACAAACTTCAACAACCGCCCTAACTCATTCAAAATCTTGTCTCCACCTCGTACCTGTGTGGTAATGCTAATTACTAGGACGATTTAGTAATAAATAATTAACAGCAAAAGAAATCTGCAGTATGACCTCACAAAACGCTCTCGTGTCAGGCTTACTATCGTGTCGAGGAAAAAGCGGAAAAGCCTAAGGATGGAGGAGCCGCTTTTTGGGGGAAAACTGCCCCAGGGTACATCGATGTTGAAGCTACTGGCGTCAAAGACGCAACAGATGGGGAGGCAACTTCTGGTTCTGAAAAGGTATCAACAGGGGATGGTTCCGTCAAGAGGGGAATTAACTTTGTCTTCCGGTCACCTGACAAAGACAACAAATAAGCACCATATCAGCGCTTGATCAGGACCGTCTACTGCCGCTCCTTGTAATACTTATACTTTTACTAGTAGTAGCAGTATTATCGAGCTGTGTAAACTCGAGATTCTGTCTTGGACCTGGCTGAGGTTACCTACTATGCAAAGTTGCAAACTGCATGAATAGCTCTCTAGTAGAAAGATAAATAAGCGGTGATGATGAGGGTCTGAGTCTGGCTATATGAGCCAAATATGCGCCGGCCCGAGTCCTCCTGTCATGAACAAAGTTTCAGGCTTTCAGCCCAGAATAAAAACAGTTGTCTGTTTGCCATTTATTTTTTATCTTACATAGGTACATGATAATTGATATGTATTGCTATAAGCCTGGATTGTATCTTCTTTTGCTAATAACTGTGCTGCAGGGCCAAGAAAGCCTAGGTTGGAGTATCTTTTTGTGCTAATAACTGCAGTGCTGGGGAAGCTTCACTCCATGTTTCCTTTCTCGAGACAAGGCGTCATGTTTGGCACACATAGGTAAGCCATCATCTTATCATGTCCAAAATTTCCGCAGTTGAAAGAAACCTCCAGCACTAGCTTGTTCCAAGAAGTCTTCTTCTTCCCCCACAACCAAAAGGCGGCCATCGTCGTCATCATCGCTCCCAGCACTGAGCATCGAGGCCGCAGTGGTGCAAGAGAAGTGCGTATCGCCCAAGACTTGGACCGTTTCAAAGTAGCGCAAGCTGCCATGGCCATCTTCTTCCTCGGCTCCTTTTGCGCCCGTGGTGCCAGGTGAGTGGCTGCAGTGCGTTTTTTTTTCTTGGCTTGAGCAGAGGCGACGCAGGGGCATGGACTTGACCGGCCGAGATGAGATGGACATTGGCCTGGGCTGGATGGAAGGGGAAACGGTCTAGATTCTACGTGATGTGGACTGGATGGATGGATCTTTACTGGTGTGCATGGTGCTGCAGAGCAGGGCGTCCCTTTCTTGATTTTCAGCAGCGGAGACCGTCCAGTCTATGGCTGTGGCTTGTGACAGTGACACACACACACACTAGTCCTTATATGTTTTTTATTCTGCAGCAAAAATAATAATGTGTATTTCAGCAGCCTAATCGATTCGCATTTTTGCAGGAGAGAATTTCTTTTTCGAGCTGTTTTCTGGGAGGGTTCCTTGCAAGGTTGCTTCCGGCGAAGAGGCATAAAAAGACATGGAAGTCGAAGGCAACTTCCATCCCCCCTTATTTTTGCGTTCTCTCTGTGATGTCAAACAACAATCCAACATGGTGCACTAGATTTGGCCAGAGATAGTGGCTCAAAGCCAAATGCAACGTACCTGAAAAAGTGGAACCACTTTCATCAAAACCATTTATTATTATTATTTCATTTTAGTATTATTAGTCTTTGTGTAATGATTTTCCACCTTGAATTTCCTGCTCGTCAACACCAGGAAAAAAGGCGGAGGAAAGAAGAAGTTCAAGGGTTTGGAACAGTTCAACACGGTTTTCTCCGTTCAGAGAAGACAGACAGACAGACGGTCTGAGGGATCACGGATGGACGGATGCATGGAAAAGGATATTCATCTCCTTTTGGAATTTGGTGTGGAAAGTCACGGCTAGTGGACGACTCTCTTGGTGAATTCTGTTGGGCCTTTTACCGTTTCAATGCAGAGGGACGACGTCGGTGTCAGTGGAGCCTTGCCTGCGACCGAGGCGATGCTCACTTTGCCTGCTGGGATGTGGATCATCTGGATCCCTGATTTGAACGCATGGATTGGATTTCTCTAATCAGAGTAGCACCACGGGTATGAAATCCTGCCGTTTTCAGACGGGACGAAATATTTGTCAGGGGATTTTCATACTGGCCTGGCTAGAGATCAAGATAATCAGGTCAAACATTTGTGTTCAACAATTTTTTTTTTTGTGTGCCCTGAGCGCATCCATATTTATTACTAGTATTTTGTAAAGTATGTGTGTGTGGCTGCGAAAGGGTTGACCGGGGGTCAAGGGTGAGTGGCTTCTTTCGTTTAAACTAAAGTATGTGTGCTTTGCAGTCGCAGGTCGGAGATTATTCTGCTCCTCATACCTCTTGACAGCGACGTTGGCCCAATCTGATTACCTTTGCTAATAATCTCCTAATTGTCTAAAAAAAAATCTCCTAATTGTCCAATCACAAACTGGCCTCACATCCTATTAAAAAAAGGCCACTCCTCATTAGCTGTACTCCGTGAATAAAAAAGGCGCCACCAACAAGCTGACGTTTCCTTATGCCTTGTACAATAAACCAGGCTGTTTTTAAGCACCAATCATCGATGCTTATTTCTATATGAGATGTCTAATTAAACATCTACTCCCTTCGTCCCAAATTTTTTGTCTTAGATTTGTCTAGAAATGAATGTATGTAAATATTAAAATGTGACTAGATACAGTCATGTATAGACAAATGCAAGACAAGAATTTTAGGACGGAGGGAGTATCTTATATAAATAAGCATTAATATTTAAAAAATATCTGGTTTGTTTTTCTATGCGCATTCGCTAAGCATCTTGCACTGTACAAGGTCATAGAAGGTCACCCAAGTTTTTATAAGGGGCTTGTTTGGAGTGCGGACGTTTGGAGTTCGGCCTCTATGGAGGCCGAAATTTTTGAATAATTCAAAATTCAAACTTTTCGGTTTTAAAAAAATCTGAAAAAAATATGGAAGTAAAGAAGGATGTTATGCGTATGTGTGCAAAAATTTAGGATGAAATACCTTGAAATACGATCTGCACAAAAAAGACAAATTCATGACCTGAAATGATGAATAGTGTCATGTGTAAAAAAGGCTCAGATTTGTTTTTTTTGCACAGCCCTCATTTCAATGTATTTTTTTTCTGAAAATTTACACACATGTGTGTTACGCCTTCACTTATCCCTGTATTTTTTTTCAGAATTTTTTGAAATGTAAAAATATGAAATTTCATGAAATTTGAGTTTCAAATTTAAAGGGCTCCATGAAGCTCGGGAGCCAAAAGCAATTTCCGGCTTGTTTGAGCCAACATGCTTGGGAAGCGGCTATTCTACATCCGGGCTCGCCTACAATCATATGTGAACAATAAAATCAAATGAAGATCAGAAAAAATAAAAATAAAACTGTTTTTTATGATGCAAGATGCTTAAATGTGTGATGCTGGTACAAACTTTCAGGTCGTTTGGACATTCTATGAGCTCGTTTCAAGATAAACATTAAACAGGTCAAAGATTTGTGTTCAACAGCTTATTTATTTTTCTCTTAACCGCATCCTTTTAATAAAGAGGCGGGTATGGCTGCGAAAGGATTGACCTAGGGGTCAAAGAGTGGCTTCTCTGAATATACTTTACATTTACACGTCAGAGATTATTCTGCCCCTCATGCCTCTTGACAGCGACGTAAGCCCAATCCGACTAGCTGTGCCGAATCTCCTAAATATCCAATCACACATTCGCCTGAGTATTTTGTTTCTGAATGGCGACTCTCCTAACTTTTATTTAATAATTATGTAAACACAGGAGGCAAATTTAACTAGTCTGCAAAGCTTGATTGATATCTAGATTCTTCCATCCGCGAACTTGAGCTCTCCTAATTCTTTTTGGCATGATCCACCTCAAAACACAAAGCGCAACCTACACCTTCTAATTAGTTTCCTTTTCCATTTATCATTTTAATCATCACCATTAAGCAAAGTGGTATGCCTAGGTTCCTTGTGGTGGAATGTGCCCACCCCGGTTCAAGTCGTAGACATGACATGAGTGGTCGCATTTTCCTGATTTTTTTTCTTCTTCAGATTCTTTGGTGATATTCATTAATGGCGTGCCTGTCGTCTAGTCTGTTGAAGGTGTTCATAGAGGATGGTGTGCGTGCATGCATTGATGGAAATGATTGGGTGTGCGAGTATGTGAACATGTGTCTCTGTGCTATGTTTCTCAAAAAGAAAATCCTCACCATAAAGGGTGATTTTCCCCTTAAAAAAAGGGTGAATGTGATTAAACAACTACCAACCAAAGCCATTTTCGGCTAAAACCTTCTAGGATATTTGAATTCACTGTGTTGATTGCTTTGCAGTGGTTGACCAATCATGATTCTCCCACTAACTTTGGATTGGTTAAGGGGAAACTTGATGACGTAGAACTTAGTGGGTTTTAACAGGGAACCACTACTACACACAAACACAACTTCCTACCATTTTCCTTTCTCAATTAATTAATCCCCCTTTTTTAAAAAGCCTTGCATGCATCATCAACTTGAGATGAGATCACAGATATTACTAGAAGGTACACTCACAACAGTAGATGGAGACCATTATATTGATTCCTAGCTTTTCACCACTAAACAAATCAGCTTAACCCAAGTTGGCAGTTAATTAATCACATAGAGATCACACTCACAGCTTGCAGCTATCCAAACTTAATCCCCGGTCAATTAAGCAACACAGATTACTAGCACTTGAGAATTCCAAGTCCACAGACTCACACTGACTCTCAGTGGCTGGCCAGTAAAAGTCATGGGGAGACTTGGAATTTGGACGGAAAGCGAGACCCCATATACTGTATTTCCCTCTTGAGCTTTGCCGCCGGCCTATTTATGCAAACACCCTCTCTGCTCGCTCCCAACACATTCATCCAACAACCATCACCTCTCCTTTGCTCACCACACTGGAATCAATCGGATCGATGGATCGGCGAGGAGCAGCGGCGGCGCCGTCGCTGGAGCTGCCGGGGTTCCGGTTCCACCCCACGGAGGAGGAGCTGCTGGAGTTCTACCTCAAGCACCACGTCACCAGCAGCAGCAAGAATCAGCAGCTGAGGGCGGCGCCGTTCAACATCATCCCCACGGTGCACCTGTACCGGCACGACCCCTGGGACCTCCCCGGGCTCGCCGCCATCGCCAGCGAGCGCGAGTGGTACTTCTTCGTGCCCCGCGACGGCCGGAAGCTCCACGCCGGCGGCGGGCGCCCGAGCCGCACCACGGAAGGCGGGTTCTGGAAGGCCACGGGGTCCGACCGCGCCGTGCGGTGCGCCGCCGACCCCAAACGCCTCGTCGGGCTCAAGAAGACGCTGGTCTACTACCAGGGCCGCGCGCCCCGGGGCACCAAGACCGACTGGGTCATGAACGAGTACCGCCTCCCCGACCTCGGCGCCGGCGAGCAGCAGGACGTGGTGCTCTGCAAGGTGTACCGCAAGGCCGTGTCGCTCAAGGAGCTCGAGCAGCGGGTGGCCATGGAGGAGCTCGCGCGCGCGCGCTCCACCACGGCCTCCCACTCCCACTCCCACTCCCACTCCAGCGCCGGCTCGCCCGACGTCTCCTCGTCCGCGTCCGAGCTCGCCCACGAGGCCGCCGTGCCCGTGCAGCACCAGCACCATGGGGTGAAGAAGGAGGAGGCGGTGGCGGTGGCGAGGCCGCCGGCGATGCGGCTGCCGCAGCTGGAGACGGCGAGGGGCGGCGGCGGGCTGGAGTGGATGCAGGACCCCTTCCTGACCCAGCTGAGGAGCCCATGGATGGAGGGCCTCTGCTTGTCTCCCTACTACGCCAGCGTCCTCAACTTCTAGCAGTCTGGAATCATTCCTAATCACTAGTCCATTAATCCATGCATGCATGGAGCCATCTCAAAATTTCAGAGATAAACACATGCATCATCCAGACCAGAAGAGTACGGAGTACAAGGGTATTAATTCGTACGTGTGCGATCAAATACTATACGTAGCAGCGGTCGTCGAATCTGGGCTGGCAGCATACAATTTTTGGGATGCATGAAACTCAATCAATATACATAACCAAAGAAAAGGGTCACCATGTATAGTCATTCAGTATAGGTAGTATTAAATACAGGAGCTCTATTTTCAATACTCCCTCGGTTCACTTTTACAAGTCATTCCACACGACTGAAATTGACATGTCTGAAATGTCTACAATGCCTTATAAAAGTAAACAAATGAAATGGTTTATCAATTATTTCAATGGTATCTGTTTGGAATTCATACTAGATTCCATAGATGCATGATTGGTACGAGGCATATTTACATTTGTGACCAAACACATGCATAATACTCCCTCCGTTCCTAAATATAAGTCTTTTAAAAGGTTTCACTAAAAGGACTACATACGGATGTATATAGACATAATTTAGAGTATAGATTCATTCATTTTGTTCCGTATGTAGTCCTCTAGTGAAATGTTTAAAAAGACTTATATTTAGGAACGGAGGAAGTAGATTGGGCATTCACACAATCCGAGCTTTCTCGTGGGCACATGAAACTCACAATGTTACGTGAGTCGGGGAAAAACGGCGTTGATGAGTTAGAACCACATGTAATTTGTTTTATATATTCAATACAAAGGGCCGATCAGTATTTTTGTTTGGCCCTTTTTGGTTTTCTATCCCTTCAATGGTAAATGGCGATCCCATTTTTTGTAAAATAAAATGATGATCTTCAGTTGGCTTCATTTCCAATACAACGAGTGACGGCTGTTTCTGTTTGCCTGGTTGGGCTGGAAAGTATACTTGTTTGGGCCGTGATGGGCAACAAGTAAATTACCTTCTTGGGCTATAAATTTCACTAAATCTGAAGGATAAGATTCATATGCATGATCGGGATTAAGTTTGTGCGGATACACCATCGCTCAACCTGTCGATCTACCATGCAAAACCTATATCTCGCTTATCGTGATGTGCAACGAGTGGCCGCCTCAATAGTTCCACCCACAAGCCAGGCCTATTAACGCATTTTTTTCTAGTCGTATTTCTTTGTACAGTTTTTTTGTTGTATCTTTACTAGTTTTGTTTTTGAATTTCCTTTTTGTTATTTTTGTTTATTCTCTGGTTTTCTTTTTTGTCCTTTTCAGTTTTAAGTTTTCTAATTTAGGTTTATGTTTTATACCATTCTTTCCATTTTTTTACCTCTTTCCATATATCTCTTTGGGTTTTTCTTTTTTCCCTTAACACTATTTTTGCTTCCATTTCCTTTTCTGAATACGTTTTACGATATATAATTATTTCAGAAAGGATGCAATATTCTCTTAAATTAAGAATACATTTTAATTATGTTTTAGGGGTACTTTTTAATTATGTGATACACATATGTTTCCATATGGGGTGGACTTTGTTCAAATGATATGATGACATTTTTCCAATATGTGGTGAATAATAATTAATTATGTGATGAAAAAGTATTAAATACATGATGAATATTATATAAATATGTGATCAAACGTTTTTTGAATATGCGGTAATTTTTTTTAATTATTCAATGGATATTTTTAAATGCAGGCGCAATTTTATACACGTAAATGTTTAAAATCATATGCAATGAACATTTTTTAAAATAAGTATTGAATAGGTTTTTGTACGCGATGAAAATTTTCGAATACAGGAAGAAAATGTTTTGGCTATGTGGTGCATATTTCATAAGTGCACGACGTACAAGAAATAAAGATTGTTCAAAATTTTATTTAAAACTGTGACTAAATTTAGTCCTAACTTCGAATTTTCCCAGTTTTTGAAAGATGTTCAGGATTTCAAACTTTGTTCAATTTTTCTGAAAGCAATGTTCTGATTTGCCGAAAAATACCAGAAAATTCAAAATTTCGGAAAAACACTGTCAGAAATTTTGTATTTTTCATACTTTTTTGTAATATTTTTGTCAATACCAAAATTTCTTTGTGTTTTCTAAAAACAGTTTTGAAACTATAAAATTTGGTTTGCCATCTCCCGCTATAATCAGTTGCGCGATAATCTTTTTGCTAGCAACTTACATTCATGAGTGAGCGGTCGCAAATTCAATTCCTTTTTAGTGTGTTCCTGTTTTGGAGTTTTATACTGTTGCCTGGCAAGAAGACTGGGCAGTCGCACAACGTTAGCCTCCTATGTGTTTCCATTCAATCTGACACAGTGAAAAATGGCCAACCCTCAGCCTTTTTCTCCTGTTTTTGAAGCTAGGTTTTTATTGCTTCTGTTTATTTATATTGGTACTTTTTCCAATTTCTCTTTAGATATTTGTTTTTTTCTTCTGTTTTTCGGCTCTTATATTTTTCCACATTTTAATTTTATAATTGTTTCAACATACGTTAACATATCTATTTTGTCTAGATAGACAGTGAACATTTTATTTTTTAAACCATTTTGAATACATTAGAACAATATTTTTAATACACCAAGAGTAAATCACTAATTCACAATGAACGTTTTTGGAATGCACAATAAACATTTATTTAATATACATATACGTTGAGCAATTTAACATAAGATCAACCTTTTTAAGATACGGGATAAGATTTTTTGAATACAAACTGAACATATTTTTTATATACGGTATATTGTTTTACAATACATGGTGAAACTTTTTAAATATAATCTAGTTGATTTTAGAATCACATTAACAATTTTTGAAAAATGTTAAAAAATATATAAATTGGACAGGTGCGTCAGTTGTTCATGCATTTGAAAGATATTCATATTATAACAAAAGGTTCGCCAACCATAGTTAAAACCAGCGTGTTATAGTGCATCGAATGCTACAATGTTTGCTAAATGGGCAACCAGTGGTTTCGCACCGGTGCAAATGTGCAGCTGTTTAAGGCACGCAGGCACCGTACAAGACGGAAAACACTATTCGCAGCATTTTATGGCGAATTGAGTAGGCTCCGGTCCAGTCTCCTGAACAGGTTTTTTGTTTTCTTTTTTCATTTTTTGCTTCTTTTTTCCCTTTTTCCCCAAGGTTTTTTTTAAACTACGTACATTTTTGAAAATTGTTCTTAAAATTCGAGAAATAATCTTGCCCTTACCAAAAAATCTAAATTCCAAATAATTGCCGTTTTTTGAAATTATTCATAACTTAAAAAATGTTTGGTATTTTTAAAAAATGTTCGGTATTTTATGTAATTTCCTTTTTTTATCAAAAATATAATTTTATTTGTATTATTTTTATTTATACTATGTATTTATTTAAATTTATTTTTGAATTTTTAAAAAACTAATCACAAATTTCAAAAAAGTTCTTGATTTCAAATGTGTTCATATTTTCAAAAATATTTGTGTTTCAAAAATTATTCTCATACTATAAAAACTGCATGATTTTTCAACATTTGATTTTTCAAAAAAATTTCTCATACTATGCAAAAATTGTTCTGTTTCTTTTTTCTTTTCCTTTTGTATTTAACTAATTCACTTTAATATATTTTTCCTAAATCCTTTTTATTCTGTTTTTTCGTTTGTAGTTTTTTCAGATTTCCAAAAAATGTTTGAAAATTCACAAAAAAAGGTAATATATTCCCGTTTTTTTTTCACAAAATAGAAAATTATCTTGAATTTTCAAAATGTTGGCAAATTTGAAAAAGTGTTCTCCTTTCGGAAAATATTCTTGATTTAAAATTGTGTTCCCTAGTTCATGAATGTTCTCAAAATTTGTTCAAAAATTCAATTTAGTTGTTTTTGAAAAGTGTTCAAAAATTAAAAAATTGTTTTTGTATTGTCAAAAGTTTTTCGTGTTTGTTGAAAATTATTTGGTATTTTAAAAAACGTTTCAATTTTTGGAGGATTCGTGTACAATTTCAAAACAATTGCCAAATATTGTTATGATCATTTGTTTAAATTTATGATCTATTTTTGAAAGTATATGGATAATTTTTGAGGAATGCGAGAACTGTTTGTTAAAATAAGAACATTTTTAAACTTGTGAACAAAATTTTGTAACTACTGAAAGAAAATTCGAAACACGGCCTTCTTTGAAATTTGGAGGAAATTTTGAAAATTAGCACATTTTTAGAAATTCTGAACATTATGTAAATTGGGGCCAAATTTTGAAAAGAAACAAACGTTGATGGGATTCCAAATAAATATTTAATATTATGAGACAAAAGAATTATGAATAAGAAAAAAAGAAAGAGCAAAGAAAATAAAAGAAAGTGGAAAAAAGAAGAAACAAAAAAAGGAAGAAAAGGCGAAGTAGAATGGCTGGCCCAGGTCAACCTGTTTGATGCATAGTACAACAACCCTCCTCTAGTGTAGTTCTGTTTATATTTATTCCATTTTTATTATATATGATCCTCTATTTATTCATTCCTTTAGTTTTCACTTTCTTTGGTTTCTTTTATTCTATATTATTTAATTTCGCAGTCTATGTATCAATGTATTTTTTTTCTTTTTTATTTTATTTTCATTTGTTTCTTTGTTTATTTTTATTTTTTAAAAATCATGAAAATATTTTCACACACGAGGCATGTAAAAAATATATGTATATTATTTTGATGCATAATAACCTGTAAAATAGTACCTGGATACTTATTATTTACGAACATTTATTTGGTATACATATTTTTATATGAACAAATCTTAGTGAAATCTGGAAATTTATCAAGTATAAAAGAAATTTTTTTAAGTAAGATGCAAGTTTTAAAATAGATAGTACCATTTAATAAATGTGATGAAGGAGCCAAGGGCAAGACAAATCCCTTTAAGAACATGGATCAAATAACAATGCCCACTTTAGATGCACACCTTGGAGCTTGTCCTCAACTATAATCTCACGGAGATCGCAGAGAGCAACAAGAGCAAAGCACGGGGGAAGGTCAACTCACTGATCAAGCTAGCCCATCAGTTTCATTCGTAGAAAAATGAAGTGGACTTTCTGGAAGAGTTTCTTTGAGGATTTGATGGTACAAATACAGTGAGATAGAGAATGATCAATTTGGCTATCTTGATGGCGATGGGACATACATAGATATGTACCAAGATTAGTTCCACTATAGATCCTTGGAGAGACTCGTCTTAATAGTGTAGTTTATTATGGATCAAATAAAAACAAAAAATCTTTGAGTCTTTGGAAAATCAAAGCTTTTCCTTTTTTAATAGGGGGCCATCTAGCCCCCTTGTAAACACCGAAGCAACCAATGTTATGAGATAAACTTGATAACTGGCATTATTCCTCACCACTCCATCATCATCAACATCAAAATATCATTGGGCAAAAACGCAGTTTCAAAGGGGACCATAGGACTTTGGTGTGGTAGTGATAGGTGTGGGAATAGTTTAGGGTTTATGACCATTCCATGCCCCATGGCATATGAAAAGAGGGAAGAATCAATCCAACAACCATGGGGTGGCCCAGGCCCATGACTGAAAGCCCGCCATGTATATTTGGACACCTCATTTGCTTAGGGTACAAGATAGATCTAGTTGTAAACCGAGTACAACTTATCATGAATACCGACCCAGGCCCATGTAATGCCAGCCTCTCCCACCTATATAAGTTGAGGTAGGGGCCTCCCTATCAGTATGGTTAACAGACAACCTCATACCCCACGCATAGTTGCAAAACACCATAGCTCTAATACGAGGCAACTATCAATATAATACATCAAAGGTAGGACGTAAATTATTACCTCATCTCAAGGACCTGACCGTGAGTAAATCCTTCTCTCACGTGCACCTCTCTGGACTATATGCTTATGCCGCCACTTGTTCATTATTGCTCATTATTGTGGAAAATTACACCCACAATTGGTGCGCCGGTTAGGGGTTGTACATAGATTAATATGAAAGGATTCAATGATGTTTTCATCAACCTATAATTTGATCTCACCCAATATCATGGAGAAATTCAACCACGAAGCTCCGGGACTCGACATTGAAATAGCAACTCTTGATCGTCCAGGGCAACACAATGATCGACTTGTTAGCACTCCCCCATTGCGTCAAACATTGTTTCACCGATCCTCTAACTGAGACGTGTGGGGCACACTATCTACATTGATCCTGCAAAATTCTATCACAATCCGATGAAGGAATCTCTGGATAGCTTCGAATAACCGAGGTGTTGTCTAAATCAAGTGGGGAATCCATGAGATCTCAAAAAAAGAGAGTAACGGTTGACTCTGTCATTGTTTTAAAAATCACACCATTCAAACTGTGCGTAAATACTACACCACTCACTACTTTAAATTTCATTTCGATTGGATGGTTTTGTCTCGGGAAAACGCCCTATGAGTGTTGAAATTTGGATCTAGATGAGTTCTTGTGCAGGAAAATTTCCTCGAATGCGACTTGGAGGAATCCACAGACGAGTTCTTTGCGTTGCGTGCCCCGCATCTCCCTTAAGAATGGAGAAGCCGAGCGTCGCGTTTAGTACTCCACCAGCGATATCATACACATCTTGCTCATTTAAGCTTGCTTTCCTCCCCAATTTGGGTCAAGGCACTCCATCATGTCACTCATTTACTTAATTATCGTCCCTTTTGACCCATTTATCATCTTCGTTATGGTTTTCAACCCATTTATGACTACATTCATGTGTTTGGTTGCATTTTTCCCCCAACACATATACCAGAATTCTTGACAAACTATCCCCTCACTCCTCTCGTTGTGTTTTTCTTGGATACCCACTTGAACACAAGGGATCGACGTCTTTATCTTCATACGCAAAAAGTTGTGTTGTCTCCCATCTCAGTTTTTATTAATATTTTCCATCTTGTACTTATATCACACATAGGCATACACACATCCCCCCCCCCCCCCCCCCCCGCAGCGAATCCTACCTTATTGAGCCCTTTTTGTGTGGTCTACTTCCGACCACGACCTACCTCGTACCCATGTGCCTCAAACAAAAACCCACACCCACTACAAAATCGCCTCCCAGTCTAACACACCCACACCTCTCCCCTCAGAACACGTCACCTGGACCCCAACCAACATCATCCTTTTCCCGCTCGACAATATCACCCTCAGCTCCTGCTCCACACCAGCTCGCTTTATCTTTTGCGCCGTTGACCACATCTTTCTGTCGATCTATGCGCCCTCTCTCTAAATAACACGTCAGCCATGTTTTCCACTTAGTTCCATCCCATTAGAGCCACCCCACAATGCACACAAGAAGCACATACATGGGATTTAATTCTTTGTTGTAGAATGACAGTTGGTCTTTTGTTCCTCATCCAACATGTGTGAATACCATCTTGGCGAAATGCATCTTTTGACCCAAATTCAACATGAATGGTGTGTTGGCGAGGTGCAAGGCAAGGAGAGGCATGGGGTGTTCGTGGCTTCAATAAAGCGAGGATGTTGAGTATGGAAACACATTAGTCCGATTATCAAGTCGGCTATTATTCATATGGTGCTCAGTCTCGCCGCATCTTTTGAACGAGATAATTAGGAAGAGAAGCACATTCTTAAAAAAAGTGAAGATATACTATATCGACCCACATACTAGTGTAGGGATCGTTTTTGGCTTGAGGTGTTCGTTCTAGAAAGACTATTTTGAATTTATAAAAAGTCTTAGCACTCCGGATTCGGTACATGCATTAAAATTTGAATCCTTATACATAATTAATAAGCTGCCCCATTTGGTAAAATACCATTTTTTTCCTTGTTGAAAAGGAAGGGTACACCCCGGCTACTGCATCAATTGATGACTTTCGTTTGTGGAATTTTGGTGTACTTTATTTTAAAAAGGGAGAATGTATTCTGAATGAAGCTAGGAAGATTATACTTGGGGGAGGTGTTTTGGTTAGGAAGCATTTGCTCCCGCATAAACAGTAACACAAAAAATGTACCAATGTTTTCAAAAAATTCAGAATTCCTTTTTGGGTGTTCTTATTAGTGTCCCAAGCATGCCTGATAATTTCCGTGTAAAACGGAGCAGTACTATTTCGTTGATGAAAAAAAAACTTGGAGTGACATTAAAATTCCGTGTTTCATTTAGTTTTTTTTGCATAGGCCAAAATATTTTGACATTGTTGTCTAGAAAATTTCAAGTAGCATTTGGATGTGACAAAGAGCACATAAAAAATTTGTTAACATTTTTTGATATTTCAAAAATCATTTTTCCACAGGCAGGAGCACGTGCTCCCGGGGACCGAATTGCATTCTCTGATTACACTGAGCATTTATAGGTTATTCAACATGATCTTATATAATATTGGAAACCCAATAAACATGGGCATGTGAAATGTGAAATGTTGCATGAACTTGACATTGCAGTCTGGGCAACACTGCATTGGACATGTATGCAGGGCCGGTCCTGGGATTTCTGGGGCCCGGGGCGAAACAACAATCCAAGGCCTTTAATATGAACATCAAAATAATAATTTTGAACTTTGAAAAGTTTCTCCTGGCTTAAACTTTGTTCAAGTTTTCGTTTTTTTGCTTTACAACACGATATATTACATAAGCAAAATATGCACTAGAGAATCACTCATATTTTCTAAAACAAAATTGTTTCGACATTATCCTCCATTTATCCGTAAATCTGTCTGCATTTGTTTACAACATTATCCTATTCTTTCTTACTTTATCATATGGTCATAATTAACCCAGTAAAATTAACAGACAACTTTGGACTAAGATTCTATTATATAGGGTCTTGGGCTATGTTTTAATATCTCGTTGATGACTTCTTGACAGTAGTTTCGCATTGCATGTGCTGACAACCACTATATTTCTTTAGATAGACAATATAATCAAAACAACAATCTAGTAATTTTATATGGTATCTATATAACTGGATGCAGGCACCACCGCAACAGCAGCACATGTTGTACTCGTCGTCCTTCTATGACACACACAGACTTGCTCGCTAGGCTTTGAGGACTGAAAGCAATGCAATAGGAGCAACGACCATCTGCTTCTAGCTGCGGTAGTTGATCAGCTCGACGATGTCGTCGAAGACCTCCAGAGCACGGTGCCGGAGGGCGTGTTCAAGTCGCCGACGTGATACGCTATGTCCGATTGCAGCCATGCGGCTGCAACCGATTGAAATATGAAAGATCATACAATCAATCCTCGCGTAGTTACAGGTGAAGATCTCGGTGTCGTTTGGGTTATACGCTGGGCTCATGGCCATAAATCGTGGAATCAACAACCATCCACCGCGCAATGTGCGTGTACTTGCAGCCAGGCCTAGTTACATATAACAACACATCGGGGCCCCCTCGACATCGGGGGCCCGGGGCAGCCGCCCCTCTCGCCCCCTTCAGGGCCGGGCCTGTATGTATGTGCATATGGTCATGATGAAATGCATATGTGTCTAAAATTTCATGATGAAATACATTGAATTATGAGCTGCACAAAAACAAAACCATGGACTTTGGGGATGAACAGAACATGTTCTGAAAAGCACAAATTTGACCTTCTATTTAGCTCTCATTTTCGTGTATTTCATCATGAAAATTTGCACACATGTATACCATGTTTCTGGATATATGTGTATTTTTGAAATGTAAAAGTATGGTTTGAAAATTTCAAAATAAAGGCCTCCATTTGGCATTTTGTTTTCTCAAGCTAGTACTCTTTATTTGTCAATTGATCGAGCTAATTATCCAAGTGACCTGTGAAGGCCTGTGACGTTGATCCCCTCAGCATCATGGGCTGTGGTTTATATCTCTATATCCATGCAAGGTAATGACGCTTGACACACTTTGGTGGTACTAGGACTATATAGCTAGAGACGTGATGAGTGTGTGGAAATGGTAGGTGAGGGTTACGTGGATTCTCTAAGTAGCATTAGTGTAGCAGTATTCTCCGATAGCAAGCAATTATTAATTCTGCATTTATTTTAATTAGCAAGTGTGACAATTTTTTTTTGTTGGGTATTGATTTCAAAATATCAATAAGGCGTAAATTTGTATGCAACGAATATATATTTTTGTGGTAATTTCTTCCTTCAAAATATTAACTCCGGTGACCAAATGAATATAAGCCCGATGTACATGTATCCATGTCGGACTGATATTTGTCATATCAATCTTTCAGTCGTACCCGATTCTCTAGGATTGCATTGGACACATATCCGTGTCCAGTTGTCTTACACTATGTGGAAATCTTTGATGTTCGAATTAGAAATCCAAATCCGAGTCGGATTCGGACAGTTGTGTTTGTGTCCGATGTTGTGCAGTGCGCTCGCATTATAAATATATACCAATGCAGTTAAAAATGGAAAGTTATTGGTTTTGAGTAACACAGTATTCGACATACATGGTTTTGTTTCGTGAAAAATTGGATTTCTTTTGTTTCAGACATATTTCTTGGCCCCATTGTTTTTTGGATTTCCTATATCCAAACAAGGACACTCTTAGAGCGTATATAGAGCCGGAACAGAGCGTGTTAATTACTGCAATGATGCCAATATATATATATATCTCCAATATATACATTGTGGAGTAACATCATTAACTTGTGAAATAGTATGTAAGCATGTGACACACTTGACGTTTCACTACAAGACATAAATACTGAAACTATTTCCATTCTTGTTTGCAAAGCTAGTTTTTGGTTTCTTCTAATGAAGAAATGTTTTGGAAATCACAGTGCAATTAATGAGATTATCGTATTGCTAGGACTGGATCGACCCTATTATCATCCATTAATCTCATAGATATACGTATTGTGACCCTTTTCCTGTCAATATGAAATTGACACAGCGCCTGAAAAACAATCTACGCGATTCTCTTTTGAAGTATTGAGAAATCAGATATATGCATGCAATATTGAGCTTGCTATGTATTAATGTGACTCATTAAATAATTCGGAGTCACGATATAAAATTGCTGGAGCTGGATGCATGGTAGTTAAACCAAAGATCTAACTTATAGCAGGTGGGCTAATGTGAAATAAAACAGCACCAAATCAGCTCAAGAAACTAAGAATCTCATGAAATAACCTCAAGAATTAGTTCTAGATGCATCAAAGTAGCAAGCACACACAAACATATATAGCAGCTTAATTGCAGTCATCATTTATTTATCTATTTAGGGGGGATCGATCGAGAGGTATTTGCACCCCAAGTCTGGAAACACAAAGTCAAAGAGAGGAAAGGCAGAATATAATATCGGAGAAGCTAAACACCAAATATAGCACACGCAAGCACAGCTCCAACAACTGTCAACTGAGAACACTTTAGCAAGCTGCTCGATCGATCTGTTGATCACTCCTACTCCTGCTCCTCCTCCTGTTCCTCTGCCTCGGGAGGCAGAAGGTTCAGATCAACGTCGAACACGATGGGCTTCCGAGCTTGTTCGGCGGCGGCTAGCTCCTCCCTCTCGAGCCAGGAGCAGCCTTTCTTACCACTGTGGCTGGCGCGGTGGCCGCCCAGCGCCTGCCGTGTCTGGAATGGCATCTTGCAGCGGTCACACATGTAGCGCCGCTCGAGCTCGAGCTCGAGCTCGCCGAGAGGTTCTGGCCGGGGCGGCTCCATGCCGCGCCAGCTGCGGTCCGTGTGGCTGCGCATGTGTCCATGAACAGCCTTCACAGTGGCGAACATGCGGAAGCAGACGGGGCAACCGTAGGGCTCTACATGTGCTCCACCGGGGACGGCGGCCGGCCTCTTGCTGCCACGGGCGATGGCAGGGACCACGGCGTCCTGCTCGTGCAGGGACTTGAAGGTACAGGGGTAACGAGGATCCTCACCTCCGCCGGCGCCTCCGGCGAGGAGGTAATGGACCTGGCCAGCTCCGGGCATGATGAACACTTGGGAGCTCGATCCTGTCATCATGTTGTGGGTTGGGTCTGCCGTTTCTGTATATTTCTGTGTATGTAGACGAAGACGACACTCTCTAGCAGCACTATATTTTGTGTGTATATAGCGGCTCGGGACTGATGTACTAGTTGTGAGTAGGTGCGCCGCAGGCGTGATGAGTATCTGTTTATCTAGTTCGGTCTGGTCTTTATTAATTCATTCATATTAGTGTCGCCGCTCGCGAGGCTGTAAGCTTTGCTAAGAAATATTTGCAGTAGTTTGTAATTTCATATAAAGACAAAAATAATTTACAATTTCAGTTTCTGGTTAAGAAGAGAAGCCATCCCTGGTTTTTGCAAAAACCCGTGGGCTGTTTATTAAAACCGGGCACTCTCCTAACCCTATCACAACCTGCGTGCTTTCGGTGGTAGGATTTTGTAGTCTTGCCATTGTGAAGGGTTTAAATATGGGGTCCACTCTTCCAAAGGCTTCGGTCACTATTTGCAGATTCCCGTGTGTCCCTATATCTCGTTTTAAGCGACGCATAAGGAAACCCTCGCGCCAGAGCAGCTCCAGATGGTCCTTTGTTTATCTTTTATGTTTTTTTTTCTTTAAGTTAAACCACCAACAATTATAAACGTAAATATTACTAAATATACTTTACATAATGTTTTAAAATAATCTTTGTAATGCCGCTAATATTTGTTAAATGTGTATAGAAAAAATGTTAACAATGTACACCAAAAATGTATTCAAAAAGTATACAATGTGTGAAAAATTCGATAACGTTTTTTTATGAAAATAATTAAGCTGTAAAAAATGTTGAACAAGTATTTAAAAAATGTTTAATTTATACATGAAAATGTTGACTGTGTATTAAAAATGGTTAAACTTGCATTCTAAAGTGTTAATTATGTACAGATAAGATGTTGACCTTGTATTAAAAAAATAATGAACTTATATTTCAAAATGTTAAATCTGTATAGAAAAAATATTGACCATGTGTTCAAAAGATTTTAAACCTGTATTAGAAGAATGTTAAATATGTATAGAAAAATGTAGACCAACCATGAATATATATAGGTATTGTCGGAGCTGGACGGACGACGAGGAGGAGCGCAAGCACCAATGAAGGCCGGTTTCACTGTCTTGACTCTTTTGACATTGTTTAGCCCGATCTGACCCCATCCATGATTTTTTTTTGGATCTAACAGTTTTTCCTTCTGCCACCCGCTATGGCGGTAGGCATGCACACCCTACTGCCACTCCCTCTGGTGATAGGGGTCGGGTCAACGCAGATGATGTTGTTGGGTCAACAGGGTCAAACGGCGTCGTCTACATTGACCCAACCCTACCGCCAGGTCTGTATGCCTACGGCCACAGCGGGTGGCGATTGGAAAAAGGGTCAAATCTGTTTTTTTTTCGCAAATGGGGTCAGATCAGGCTAAATTTAGCAAAAAGGATCAATACCGTGAATTTGGCCACCAATGAACAACTACACCATCCGTGAGTGACTCATGGAAACAACAATGGAAGAAGACGGAGCTGCTGGATCTACATCGTCCAAACAATGCGGCAAAGACCGTACATCCGACGACTATACAGAAGAAGAGGATCAGTGCACCCGACCGGTTGAAGCATCAGCGGCTGGACATACAACGCGACATAGCAGGGTTGGACATCCGCCCGTCCCGAAAATTCGGTAGAGAGGCACCCGAATGCCGGCCACTTCTCAAAAATTCGGCAGAGAGGCACCCGAATGTCGGCCCCCTCCCGGAAATTCGGCAGAGATGCATCCGAATGCAACTGAAGAACGGCCACAACTTGGTGAGACATCCGGCGCTTGCGTGCATGAAGCCTCAGGACCAAAGCCCATGTATCCTTCTCATACTTACCCTTTCGCCCCTAGCATTAGAAATAGACCTCATCTCCTCATTTCTAGGGTTAGCTAAGATTAGAACAAAAAACTAGAGCTTAGCTCATGTACCACCCCTTGTGGGGTTCCTCCTAAGGGAGTAGGATCTTATCATAGATCGCCAAGGCCTCGTAAGGTAGAAGGTTTCCCCAAGTGAAGCAGCATGGCTCATCTCTCCTAGATTTGGATGAACTAACCTTGTATCTTTATTTCCCTTGTTGTTCTTGGATCTTGATGCATCCCATGTATTTCTTGTGATTTGAGGAGTACTTGGTATGTATCTTGTTCGATATAGTGTTTTCACCTTTCATTTCTCCATGTTTTCCCCTCATGTTCTTTCTCGAATCCACATCCAATTCGTGAAAATCAAGACAAATTACACTGGTTAGGGTTTCTCCCCATATCATTTACTTAATCAGCATCCCTCTTGCCCCATTAATTTGCTCACACCCTGTCATTTTCCCTATGGGTTTCACCCCATTTATGACCACCTCCGTGTGTTTCCTTGAATTTTCATTCCCAACACCTATGCCGGATTGCATGACAAACTATAACCCTCGGTCCTCTCATTGATTTTTTCTTGGTTACCCAATTAAACAGAAGGGGTACCAGTGTCTTGATTTTCCATGTTAATTTTATCAATAACGTTTACCTTGTTTTTTATCCGCACATGCATACACATGTGCCCCCCGCAGCGAATCCCGTGCTTTTTGAGCCGTCTTCACTAGTCTACTTCCAGCTCTGATCACGACCTACTTCGTACCCTTGTGACTGACACCCACATCCACTCCTGGATCGCCTCCCACTCCGACACGCCCACACCACTCCCCTCCAAACACGTCGCTTGGACCCAACCCAAGATCACACATTTCCTGCTCGGCAACGTCAGCCTCGGATCCTGCACCACACTAGCTCGCTTTGTATTTTGTGTCGTTGACCACATCTTCCTGTCCATTTTTGTAGCCTCTCCCTACACACCACCTCAGCCATGTTTCCCACTTAGTTCCATCCCAGTAGGGCCACCCCACAAAGCACGCAAGATGCATACATATGGGAAATATCCAGTTATTTCATGACTAAAAGGAAAATTTTGATGTGTATTTTCTAACTCATTTATTCTGTTATCTCTCCTTATAAAGTATCACTTTGGGGTTTGAACTGGTATCATGTAATGTATTTAATGCCTTGTTGCAGAACAGCACTTGGTCTTTCGTACCTCGTCCAACATGTGTAAATGCCATCTTTGGGAAACATATATTTCGACCCAAATCCTCCGAGGGTATGCTAGCGACGTGCAATGCAAGGAGCGCGCGGGGGGTGGGGTGGGGGGGGGGGAGTCTCCTGCCTACAATAAACATGAGGGTAATTGAACATGCCGAGATATTGGTTCTATTGTCAAACCGTCTATTATTCATATGGTGCCCAGTCTCGCCACATCCTCCTCGTGGCCATATCTTTTGAAGGAGATCACTGTAAAGATAGACTTTCTTAAAAAAGTGAAGGTATAAATGTGAGGATATTGAGCATGGCGAGACATTAGTCCGACTGTCAAACCATCTATTTGAAGGACATTACTGTGAAGAAACACATTCTTAAAAAAAGTGAAGATATATTTTATCGACCAACATACTAGTGTAGGAATCCTTTTTGGATTCAAGTGTCCGTTCTACAAAGACTATTTTGGAAAAATAAAAAACCATAACACTCTGGATCCGTTACATGCATTAAAGTTTGAATCCTAATACATAAGCCACCCCATTTGGTAAAATACCTTTTTCCCTTTTTGAAAAGCCAGGTACACCCTCGCTGTTGCATCAATTGATGCACACACACTAATGAAAAACGTGTCTTTAGTCCCGGTTCGTAAGGGTCAATCGAGACTAATGGCCGTCCCTTTTTGGTCTTGATCGTGTTACGAACCGGGACTAAAGGGGCTCCAAGTGACCGCTGCGTAGTGCTCAGACAGGAGGCCCTTTAGTACCAGTTTGTAACATCAATCGGGACTAATAGGAAACCACGTGTCAGCCGCTGCGCGCTGGTGTTTAGGTTTTTTTGAATGGAGGGATTTTGGGGGGTTTAAAGGTTTCATTTTGTGCTTTCCTTTTCATTTTGTGTTTATCATTCAATTCTTTTTCATTTAGGGTTTTCATTTTATATTTTATATTTTTCATTCAACTACACGCTAGCTACTAGTAGCAATGAAGGAACCGTTACACAACATCGTCATGAATATAGAGAAGTAACCTCTTTCTCCATGCTTGGTCGAACAACAAGTTTTTATATTTATTCGACGCTACTACACATAGTACACGTTCATGCATATATGCAATATAAATCCCTTACGATCCCTAATATCTAATTAATTACCAAAGTTGCATTCCAATTCGAGATGGTATTCTTCGGTTTTAGCTATGACCTCTTCAAGGAAGAATCCCGCCAATTCCTCTTAAATTGCTCGTATGCGATCCTTTGGTAGGAGTTCGTCCCGCTTAAGTTGGATCTAATTTAAAAAAGAGGGTCAATATATATATGAAACTCAACACAATTGATGACAATAAAATAAAATTATGAATATTATTTACGTACTTCAAGTTGTTCTAAAAGTCTACCCGTCTCACAGGTCATGTGGCGAATGAACTCGCAAAAGTAGTATCGATATAAATTATTCCCGTCTCCCTGCCTCTAGCACTTTACGAGAATAGAGTTCAACCAAAATAATAATCAAGCATGATAATGATATTGAAACTAGAATCAAAGAGATGCGCGGACCGAGCTAGCTAGTACTATTTACATTGAGTTGTTAAAATCACAGCTCCGGTTTCCATTCACCCCTAATCTTCTTGATAAACTCTTTGCAAACCGTGTATGGCAAAGAAAATAAATAAAGGAGTTATTAATTACTTGATATCAGCAAAATTGAAAAAAAGTTGACGATATAGTGTGATAATGATTGAAATTACCTCTTGAGCATTTTCTTCAGGTTCACCTACATCTTAAGGTCTTTACGTGTTGAGTCCATGACAAGTACTATTCCTGTGTCAAATTGAATGACTACCAGAATAAAGTGGAACCTACGCACACATAACTCATCAATTACACTTAATATGAGTATATGTTTATCTAGTTCGGTCTGGCCTTTATTAATTCATTCATATTAGTGTCACCGCTCGGGAGGCTGTAAGCCTTGCTAAGAAACATTTCCAGTAGTTTGTAATTTTACATAGAGACAAAAAAATTACAATTTCAGTTTCTGGTTGAGAAGAGAAGCCATCCCTGATTTTGCAAAAAGCTGTGGGTTGTCTATTAAAACGGGGCACTCTCCTAACCCTATCACGACTTGCGCGCTTTTGGCGGTCGGATCTTGTAGCCTTGCCATCATGAAGGGTTCTAGTATGGGGTCCACTCTTTCAGGGCTTCGGTCACTATTTGTAGATTCCGGTGTGCCCCTATGTCTCGCTTTAAGAGAGGCCTAAGAAAACTCTCGCATCAGGGTAGCTCCAGATGATCCTTCTTCTATGTTTTACGTTTCAATTTTTTCTTTTAGTTAAATCTCCAAAACTTACAAACATAAATACTATGAAAATATACTTTACATAATATATTAAAAAAAATGTTAATAATGCCACTAAAAAATGTTATATGTGTATAGAAAATATGTTAATAATGTACCCGAAAAATGTGTTCAAAAAGTATTCAATGTGTGAAAAAGTTGATAACGGTTTTTTTGTGAAAATAATTAATCTTTAAAAAATGTTAAACAAGAATTTAAAAAATGTTAATCAACCATTTAAAAAATGTTGAATGTGTATAGAAAAATGTTGACTATGCATTAAAAAATGCTAAACTTGCATTCTAGATTGTTAATTATGTATAGATAAAATGTTGACAATGTATTGAAAAAAAAATAAACTTAGGAGTATTTCAAAATGTTAAATGTTTATCAAAAAAATATAGACCATGTGTTCAAAATATTTTAAACTTGTATTAGGATAATGTCAAATATGTATAGAAAAAATGAAGACCTTGTATTAAAAATATATTAAATGTGTAGAGTAAAAATGTTGACCATGTATTAAAAATAATAATCTTGTATTTGAATAATGTTAAGTGTGTATAAATAAATGTTGACAATGTGCTTCACTGAAATATGTTAAATATGTATAGTAAAAATGTTGACCATGTATTAAAAAAAATTAAACTTGTATTTCAAAAATGTTATATATGTATAGAGAAAATGTTGACCATGTGCTTCACATACATAAAGGTGAACCGTCTCATGTATATGAGTTCACTTGACCCTTTGAGGATGGTGTAATACTTGACACTTTTCTTATGTGCATACATAGGTATTGTGGGAGCTGGGCGAATGACGTGGAGGAGTGCAAGCATCAATGAAGTCTGATTTCACTATCTTGATCCTTTTGACATAGTTTAGCCCAATCTGACCCCGTCCATGATTTTTTTTGGATCTGGCCGTTTTTCCTTCCGCCACCCGATGTGGCGGTAGGCATACACACCCTAACACTCACTACTGGAAAACAGATATTTGCCATCTGCTGCTTCTTTGCCGTCTGATGGCTGATGGCAAAGACCCTCTTTGCCATCAGCTACCAGAAACCAGACGACAAAGAGCATGGGCGGCCAGGTACTATTTGCCATCAGCCAGCTCTTTGCTGTCTGCCAGCTCACGGCAAAGAGCATGCAGGCAGACGGCAAAGAGCATGGGCGGCCCACCCCGCAGCCCCTCTCTCCCCCCTAACGACCACTTTCTTTGCCGTCTGCCTTCATGCTCTTTGCCGTCGGGAGGCGGACGACAAAGAGGGTCCCCCTAACGACCGTTAGCCCCACCCCTACGCGCCTCTCTCTCCCCCTAACGACCACCCCGACTCCCCTCTCTCTCACCCCGACACCACCACCGCCGCCGCGCCCTCCTCCGGCCTCCGTGCGCCTTCCTGCGCCCTCCTCCTCCCCGGCCGCCGTGCTCCCTCCTCCTCCCCGGTCGCCCTGCACCCTCTCCACCGCCGCCCTGCGCCCCCTCCTCTACCCCGGCCGCCCTGCACCCTCCTCCACCGCCGCCCTGTGCCCCTCCTCCTCCCCGACCGCCCTGCGCCCCCTCCTCCACCCTGACACCCCTCTCTGTCACCCCCAACACCACCACCGCCGCCGCGCCCTCCTCCGGCCACCCTGCCCCACCGCCGCCGCCGCCGACGCCACCCCCACCCCAGCGTCCCACCCCACCGCCGCCGCCCTCCTCACGCCCCTCACCGTGCCCCTCCTCCCCCTGCTGCCCTCCTCCCCCTCGGCCTCTCCTCCCCCTGCGGCCCTCCTCCCCCCGGTTAGTTTTCTTTCTTCTTTTTTAATAGTTTTTGTTTAATTAGTTATATGTTTTACTGAGGTTTTGGCTTAGTTTTAGTTTAGTTTAGGTTCAGTTTTAGTTTAGGTTTAGTTAGGTTAGTTTCCTATTTAATAAAGGAGAAAAGGAGAAGAAGAAGAAGGAGAAAGGAGAAGAAGAAGAAGGAGAAAGAAGAAGAAGAAGAAGGAGAAAGGAGAAGACGAAGAAGGAGAAAGAAGAAGAAGAAGAAGGAGAAAGGAGAAGAAGAAGAAGAAGGAGAAAGGAGAAGAAAAAAATAAGAAGAAGAAGGAAAAGAAGAAGAAGGAAAAGGAAGGGAAGGAGAAGAAAGAAGAAGAAGAAGAAGAAGAAGAAGAAGAAGAAGAAGAAAAATAGGAGAGGAAGAGAAGAATAAGAGGAAAAACGAAAATAATAATAATAATAATAAGAAGAAGAAGAGAAGAAGAAAACAAGAAGAAGGATAATAAGAATAAGAGGAAAAAACAAAAAAATAAAATAAGAAGAAGAAGAAGAAGAAGAAGAAGAATAATAATAATAAGAAGAAGAAGAAGAAGAAGAAGAAGAAGAAGAAGAGAAAAAGAAAACAAGAAGAAGGAGAAGAAGAATAAGAGGAAAAAAGAAAAAAGAGAATAATAATAATAATAATAATAATAATAATAATAATAATAAGAAGAAGAAGAGAAGAAAAGAAGAAGAAGGAGAAGAAGAATAAGAGGAAAAAAGAAAAAAAGAAAATAAGAATAATAAGAAGAAGAAGAATAAGAGGAAAAAAGAAAAAAGAAAATAAGAGTTAGGTCACATATTTTTTGATTATCTTATAAAAACATCATATTTGTGTTGATCGGGTGAATTTCAATGTGCAGTTGTTCGACGACCTCCACGTGCGTTGGACGAGCTCCGCCCCTACGTTTGTTGGTGAGCACAAATGACTTCTCCTCCTACCCCCCTTAATTTGCTCTGTCCCGGTCTTCGTGCCGATGAAACTTGCAAGCTATATATAGGTTTCTTCAATCATGAGTATGCGTGACCAGTATGCGTCTCCCGTTCGAAAGGGCGACATCTATAAATATGCATGTCTTTGCATATTTATAACCGCCATCCTTTCGAATTGTCCAACATTATCCATGGACAGCCTGAGTATGTGTAGATTGGGTTCGTTTTCCCGTATGCTGTGCTCTAGATCCGATGCAGAATTTCGTCAGTGCCTCCCTGTTGTTCTCCGGATGCACATCCTCTATGTTTATTGCGGAGACGTGTATCAGGAGAACAGCGGGGAGATGCTACCGAAATTTTGCGTTGGATCCGGAGCAGAGCATGGAAAAACGAACCCAATCTACACATACTCGGGTGGGATTAGGACCTATCTTTACCTATTAGCGTATAGGTTGCCTGGACGTAATAAAAATGGCGAACCTGATTAACCGATGAATATAAATGCTAAATTATATATAAATATATTTCTTCTGTCTTTAGTAGCTACGCAAGATGAGTTATCGTGCGTGGATGTATACCGGTCACCCTAGTCAGAAAGAGATGACGAAAGAATGGTTTTTAAAAACAAAGGAATTTGTGAAAGCCGCATTCGCAAATGGCCAGGAAAGAAACTATTGCCCCTGCCCTGGATGCGACAACTACAAAAAGACGACATAGGCTGTAATGATTAAACACCTGCAGAGGAGGGGTTTTAAGCCTAATTATACGGTGTGGACATTTCATGGTGAGTCTATACAACGCACAAGAGCTGAGGTGGTCCGTAGTCGCACGGACGAGCATGGTACTGGGATCGAAGACATGGTGCAAGACTTTGATGATGCTGGTGATTCAGAAGATGAGATGGAGGAATCTGCAAAGGCCTTTTATGAAATGTTGGAGTCTTCAAAACGTCCTCTCCATGAGCACACTGAGTTCTGTCAGCTGGATGCAATTGCACAAGTAATGGCTCTGAAGGCTCAGTTCAACTTGGAAAGAGAATGCTACGACGCGATGATGACACTATTTGGACGTTTCCTACCCAAAGGCCATGTCATGCCTGCAAACCTGTACCAGTCGGACAAAATACTTCGTGTACTTAAGATGCCCTATGAAAAGATAGATGCATGTGAGAAAGGATGTGTCTTACTTAGGAAGGAGTATGCACACTTGGACTATTGTCCCAATTGCGAGTCTTGCAGGTATCTTGTGGTAGACAACGGTATGGGTGAGAAGAGGCAGACCAAAATCGCAGTTAGTGTTCTTCGGTATATGCCAATCGTACCAAGACTTCAACGTCTTTTCATGGTCGAAGAGACAACCAGACAGATGACATGGCACAAATTGGGCAAAAGAACCGAACTAGATGCGGATGGGAATAAGATGATGGTACACACATCGGATGGGGAAGCGTGGAAACATTTTGATGGATTGCATCAGGATAAAGCGGCAGATCCAAGGAATCCTCGAGTCTGCGCCGCCACGGATGGTTTTAATCCCTTCGGCATGACGACAACCCAATACAGTTGTTGGCCTGTATTTGTCATTCCACTGAATCTCCCCCCGGGCAGATTATGCAAAGAAATAACATATTTCTGACGTTGATAATTCCAGGGCCCAATTATCCGGGGAAGAATATGAATGTGTACCTGCAACCGCTTAAGGATGAATTGGAAGAAGCTTGGGAAAATGGGGTCAAGACATACGATGCCGCTAGAAAAGAAAACTTCAAAATGCATGTGTGGTACATGTACTCTATGCATGACTTGCCAGCATATGCGCTATTCTCTGGATGGTGTGTGCATGGAAGGTTCCCGTGCCCCCAATGCAAGGCAGCTCTTCAGTTTCATTGGTTGCAGGAGGGTCGGAAGTATTCTTGCTTTGACTTGCATAGACAGTTCCTGGATCCTGACCATCAGTTCAGAAAAGACAAGAAGAACTTTACCAAAGGTAAAGTTGTCAAAAACTTGGCACCACCTGCGTTCACAGGCCAACAGATCCTGGATCAGTTAAACGCCCTCGAGCCTGATCCAGAGCGTCCAGGGTATTTCAAGGGGTATAATTCAAAACATGCCTGGACTCACAAGCCATGCTTCTGGGATCTGCCTTACTTCAAAGACCTCCTTCTTCCACACAATATCGACATGATGCACACTGAAAAGAATATCGGAGAGGCTATTTTTGGTACATTGTTCGACATAGATGGGAAGACAAAGGATAATATTAAGGCTAGAGTCGATCAAGAGACACTATGTCATAGACCGTTACAAAACATGCGAGAAGGCAAAGGAAAGCAGAAGTGGTCGAAGCCAAAGGCCTGGTTCAATCTTGGAAGGCCAGCTATGAGGGAAATTATCTTGTGGGTCAAAATGCACTTGATGTTCCCTGATGGGTATGCAGCGAATCTAAAGAGGGGAGCGAGTCTTGAAAAATTAAAAATCTTTGGTCTCAAGTGTCATGATTGGCACATATGGCTAGAGCGGGTAATGCCGGTGATGTTACGTGGATTTATTCCTGAGGATGAATGGCTAGTACTGGCGGAGCTGAGCTATTTCTTCCTGTTGGAAATATGCCCTAGAGGCAATAATAAATTAGTTATTATTATATTTCTTAGTTCATGATAATCGTTTATTATCCATGCTATAATTGTATTGATTGGAAACACAATACTTGTGTGGATACATAGACAAAACACTGTCCCTAGTAAGCCTCTAGTTGACTAGCTCGTTGATCAAAGATGGTCAAGGTTTCCTGGCCATAGGCAAGTGTTGTCACTTGATAACGGGATCACATCATTAGGAGAATCATGTGATGGACTAGACCCAAACTAATAGACGTAGCATCTTGATCGTGTCATTTTGTTGCTACTGTTTTCTGCGTGTCAAGTATTTATTCCTATGACCATGAGATCATATAACTCACTGACACCGGAGGAATGCTTTGTGTGTATCAAACGTCGCAACGTAACTGGGTGACTATAAAGATGCTCTACAGGTATCTCCGAAGGTGTTAGTTGAGTTAGTATGGATCAAGACTGGGATTTGTCACTCCGTGTGACGGAGAGGTATCTCGGGGCCTACTCGGTAATACAACATCACACATAAGCCTTGCAAGCAATGTAACTTAGTGTAAGTTGCGGGATCTTGTATTACGGAACGAGTAAAGAGACTTGCCGGTAAACGAGGTTGAAATAGGTATACGGATACTGACGATCGAATCTCGGGCAAGTAACATACCGAAGGACAAAGGGAATGACATACGGGATTATACGAATCCTTGGCACTGAGGTTCAAACGATAAGATCTTCGTAGAATATGTAGGATCCAATATGGGCATCCAGGTCCCGCTATTGGATATTGACCGAGGAGTCTCTCGGGTCATGTCTACATAGTTCTCGAACCCGCAGGGTCTGCACACTTAAGGTTCGACGATGTTTTATGCGTATTTGAGTTATATGGTTGGTTACCGAATGTTGTTCGGAGTCCCGGATGGGATCACGGACATCATGAGGGTTTCCGGAATGGTCCGGAGACGAAGATTGATATATAGGATGACCTCATTTGGTTACCGGAAAGTTTCCGGGCATTACCGGAAAAGTTTCGGGCTCATCGGTAGTGTACCGGGAGTGCCGGGAGGGGTGCCGGGGACCATCGGGAGGGGTGTCACGCCCCAAGGGGTCTCATGGGCTATGGGAAGAGATAAACCAGCCCCTAGTGGGCTGGAATAAGTTCCCACTAAGGCCCATAAGGTTTGAGAAGGAAAAAACACAAGGTGGAAAGAGTTTCCAAGTGGGAAGGTGGAATCCTACTCCAAGTAGGATTGGAGTAGGACTCCTCCACCTCCAATTTCGGCCAAACCTTTGGGTTTTGAGGCTGCCTCCTCCCCTCCCTCCCACCTATATATACGGAGGTTTTAGGGCTGATTTGAGACGACTTTCTCACGGCTGCCCGACCACATACCTCCATAGTTTTTCCTCTAGATCACGTTTCTGCGGAGCTCGGGCGGAGCCCTGCTGAGACAAGATCATCACCAACCTCCGGAGCGCCGTCACGCTGCCGGAGAACTCTTCTACCTCTCCGTCTCTCTTGCTGGATCAAGAAGGCCGAGATCATCGTCGAGCTGTACGTGTGCTGAACGCGGAGGTGCCGTCCGTTCGGTACTAGATCGTGGGACTGATCGCGGGATTGTTCGCGGGGCGGATCGAGGGACGTGAGGACGTTCCACTACATCAACCGCGATCTCTAATCGCTTCTGCTGTACGATCTACAAGGGTACGTAGATCGCTCATCCCCTCTCGTAGATGAACATCACCATGATAGGTCTTCGTGCGCGTAGGAAATTTTTTGTTTCCCATGCGACGTTCCCCAACAGTGGCATCATGAGCTAGGTTCATGCGTAGATGTCTTCTCGAGTAGAACACAAAAGGTTTTGTGGGCGGTGATGTGCGTTTTGCTGCCCTCCTTAGTCTTTTCTTGATTCCGCGGTATTGTTGGATTGAAGCGGCTTGGACCGACATTACTCGTACGCTTACGAGAGACTGGTTTCATCGTTACGAGTAACCCCCTTTGCTCAAAGATGACTGGCAAGTGACGGTTTCTCCAACTTTAGTTGAATCGGATTTGACCAAGGAGGTCCTTGGATGAGGTTAAATAGCAACTCATATATCTCCGTTGTGGTGTTTGCGTAAGTAAGATGCGATCCTACTAGATACCCCCGGTCACCACGTAAAACTTGCAACAACAAAATTAGAGGACGTCTAACTTGTTTTTGCAGGGTATGCTTGTGATGTGATATGGCCAACGATGTGATGTGATATATTGGATGTATGAGATGATCATGTTGTAATAGAAATATCGACTTGCACGTCGATGGTACGGCAACCGGCAGGAGCCATAGGGTTGTCTTTATAACTAACGTTTGTGCTTGCAGATGCGTTTACTATTTTGCTAGGACGTAGCTTTAGTAGTAATAGCATGAGTAGCACGACAACCCCGATGGCGACACGTTGATGGAGATCATGATGATGGAAATCATGGTGTGACGCCGGTGACAAGAAGATCGTGCCGGTGTTTTGGTGATGGAGATCAAGAAGCACGTGATGATGGCCATATCATGTCACTTATGAATTGCATGTGATGTTAATCCTTTTATGCACCTTATTTTGCTTAGAACGACGGTAGCATTATGAGGTGATCTCTCACTAAAATTTCAAGACGAAATTGTGTTCTCCCCGACTGTGCACCGTTGCTACAGTTCTTCGTTTCGAGACACCACGTGATGATCGGGTGTGATAGACTCAACGTTCACATACAACGGGTGCAAAACAGTTGCGCACGCGGAACACTCGGGTTAAGCTTGACGAGCCTAGCATGTGCAGACATGGCCTCGGAACACATGAGACCGAAAGGTCGAGCATGAATTGTATAGTTGATATGATTAGCATAGAGATGCTTACCACTGAAACTATTCTCGACTCACGTGATGATCGGACTTGAGATAGTGGATTTGGATCATGTACCACTCAAATGACTAGAGAGATGTACTTTTTGAGTGGGAGTTCTTAAGTAATATGATTAATTGAACTAATTGTCATGAACATAGTCTAATGGTATTTGCGAATTACGATGTAGCTTGCGCTATAGCTCTACTGTTTTTATATGTTCCTAGAGAAAATTTAGTTGAAAGTTGATAGTAGCAAACTTTGCAGACTGAGTCTGTAAAACCGAGGATTGTCCTCGTTGCTGCACAGAAGGCTTATGTCCTTAATGCACCACTCGGTGTGCTGCACCTCGAGCGTCGTCTGTGGATGCTGTGAACATCCGACATACACGTTTCTGATTACTACACAATAGTTCAGTGCAAGATACTTAATGGCTTAGAAGCAAGGCGCCGAAAACGTTGTAAAACGTCACGGAACATAAGTGATGTTCTAAAGAGATGAAATTGTGATTTCATGCTTATGCCCTTGTTAAGAGGTACGAGACCTCCAACAAGATTCTTTGTCCACAAAGTAAAAGAGAAAAGCTCAATCGATGAGCGTGTGCTCAGATTGTTTGAGTACGACAATCACTTGAATCAAGTGGGAGTTAATCTTCCAGATGAGATGGTGATGGTTCTCCAAAAGACACTGCCACCAAGCTGTGAGAGCTTCGTGATGAACTATAACATATTGAGGATAGATACAATGATCCTTGAGAGATTCGTGATGTTTGACACTGCGAAAGTAGAAATCAAGAAGGAGCGTCAATAGTTGATGGTTTGTAAAACCACTAAGTTTCAAGAAAGGAAAGGGCTAGAAGGGATACTTCGTGAAACGGCAAAACAGTTGCTGCACTAATGAAGAGACCCAATATTAAACCCAAACCCGAGACTAAGTGCTTCCGTAATGAGGGGAACAATCACTAAGGCGGAGCAACTCAAGATACTTGGTAGATAAGATGGCTGGCAAAAGTCGAAAGAAGTGTATTTGATATACATGATGTTGATGTGTACTTTACTAGTACTCCTAGTAGCACGAGGGTATTGGATACCAGTTCAGTTGCTAAGTGATTAGTGACGCGAAATGAAAGCTACGGCATAAACGGAGACTAGCTAAAGGCGAGGTGACGATACGTGTTGGAAGTGTTTCCAAGATTGATATGATCAAACGTCGCACGCTCCCTCTATCATCGGGATTGGTGTTAAACCTAAATAATTGTTATTTCGTGCTTGCGTTAAACATGAACATGATTGGATCGTGTTTATTGCAATACGATTATTCATTTAAAGAGAATAATGGTTACTCTCTTTTCTTGAATAATCACCTTCAATGGTTTATTGAATCTCGATCGTAGTGTTACACATGTTCATGATATTGGTGCCAAAAGATACGAGTTGATGATGATAGTACCACTTACTTGTGGCACTGCCGCTTAAGTCATGTTAGTATAAATTGCATGAAGAGGCTCCATGCTGATGGATCTTTGTACTCACCTGATTTCGAATCACTAGTGACATGCAAATCATACCACATGAGCAAGGCCTTGTTTTCATTGAGATGAAATAAGATAGTAACTTGTTGAAAGTGATACATTTTGATGTATGCAGTCCAATGGGTGCTGAGGCACGTAGTGGATATCATTATGTTCTTACTTCACTGACGATTTGAGTAGATACAGGAGTATTTACTTAATGAATCACAAGTCTGAAATGTTGAAAAGTTCAATTCCGTTTCAGAGTGAAGTTCGTCGTAACAAGAGGATAAACTGTCTACGATATGATCATGGAAATGAATATCTGAGTTATGAGTTTTGGTACGCAGTTAAGACAATGTGGAAATTGTTTCGCAGTTCATGCCACCTGGAACATCATAGTGTGATGATGTGTCTGAACGTCATAGCCACGCACTATTTGGTATGGTGCATACTATGATGTCTCTTATCGAATTACCACTATCGTTTATGGGTTATGCATTAGAGACAACCGCACTCACTTTAAATAGGGCACCGCGTATTTCCGTTGAGATGACACAGTATAGACTGAGGTTTAGAGAAATCTAAACTGTCGTTTCTTGAAAGTTTGGGGCTTCGACACTTATGTGAAAAAGTTTCAGTCTGATAAGCTCGAACCCAAAGCGGATAAATGCATCTTCATAGGATATCCAAAACAGTTGGGTACATCTCCTATCTCAGATCCGAAAGCAAAGTGTTTGTTTCTAGAAACGGATCCTTTCTCGAGGAAAGGTTTCTCTCGAAAGAATTGAGTGGGAGGGTAGTAGAACTTGATGAGGTTATTGAACCATCACTTCAACCAGTGTGTAGCAGGGTGCAGGAAGTTGTTCCTGTGGCGCCTACACCAATTGAAGTGGAAGCAGATGATGGTGATCATCAAGCATCGGATCAAGTTACTACAAGCCTCGTAGGTTGACAAGGTCGCATACTACTACAGAGTGGTACGGTAACCCTGTCTTGGAGGTCATGTTGTTGAGCAACAGTGAACCTACGAGTTATGGAGAAAGCGATGGTGGGCCCAGATTCTGACAAATGGCTGGAAGCCATGAAATCCGAGAGAGGATCCATGTATAAAACAAAGTGTAGACTTTGAAAGAACTACTTGATGGTCATAAGACTATTGAGTAAAGATGGATCTTTAAAAGAAGACAGACGATGATGGTGATAAGTCACTATTAAGAAAAGCTCGACTTGTCGCAAAGATGTTTTCGACAAGATCAAACAGTTGACTATGATGAGACTTTCTCACTCGTAGCGATGCTAAAGGTCTGTTGGAATTATGTTAGTTGTTGATGCATTATTTATGAAATATTGCACGTAGGATGTCAAAACATTGTTTTCTCGACGGTTTCCTTGAGCAAACATTGTATGTGATACAACCAGAAGGTTTTGACGATCCTAAAGATACTAACAAGTATGCAAGCTCCAGTGATCCTTCAATGGACTGGTGCAAGCATCTCGGAGTTGGAATATACACTTTGATGAGATGATCAAAGATTTTGGGTTTGTACAAGGTTTATGAGAAACTTGTATTTCCAAAGAAGTGAGTGGGAGCACTATAGAATTTCTGATAGGTATATGTGGTTGACATATTGTGGATCAGAAGTAATGTAGAATTTCTGTAAAGCATACAAGGTTGTTTGAAAGAAGTTTTCAAAGGAGTACCTGGATTACGCTACTTGAACGTTGAGCATCAAAGATCTATGGAGATAGATCGAAAGCGCTTAATAGAAGTTTCAACAAGATGCATGCCTTGACAAGTTTTTGAAAGAGTTCAAAATAGACCAGCAAAGAAGGAGTTCTTGGTTGCGTTGTGAGGTGTGAATTTGAGTAAGACTCAAAACCCGACCACGGCAGAATAAAGAGAATAGACGAAGGTCGTCTTCTATGCCTTAGCCGTAGAATCTAAAGTATGCCATACTGTGTACCGCACCTGAAGTGTGCCTTGACTCAAAGTATGTTGAGAGGTACAGAGAGTGATCCATGATTGAATCACTAGCAGCGGTCGAAATTTATCCTTAGTAACTAATGGACTAAGGAATTTTTCTCGATTATGGAGGTGGTTAAAGAGTTCGTCGTAAAGGGTTACGTCGATGCAAGCTTTGACACTAATCCGAATAACTATGAGTAGTGAAACGGATTCGTATAGTAGAGTAGATATTTGGAGTATTTCCGAATAGCACGTAGTAGCAGCATCTATAAGATGACATAAAGATTTGTAAAGAACGCACGGATCTGAAAGTTTCAGAACCGTTGACTAAAACCTCTCTCACGAGCAAGACGTGATCAGACTCCATAACTATATGGGTGTTGGATTCGTTGGAATCACATGGTGATGTGAACTAGATTATTGACTCTAGTGCAAGTGAGAGACTGTTGGAAATATGCCCTAGAGGCAATAATAAATTAGTTATTATTATATTTCTTAGTTCATGATAATCGTTTATTATCCATGCTATAATTGTATTGATTGGAAACACAATACTTGTGTGGATACATAGACAAAACACTGTCCCTAGTAAGCCTCTAGTTGACTAGCTCGTTGATCAAAGATGGTCAAGGTTTCCTGGCCATAGGCAAGTGTTGTCACTTGATAACGGGATCACATCATTAGGAGAATCATGTGATGGACTAGACCCAAACTAATAGACGTAGCATGTTGATCGTGTCATTTTGTTGCTACTGTTTTCTGCGTGTCAAGTATTTATTCCTATGACCATGAGATCATATAACTCACTGACACCGGAGGAATGCTTTGTGTATATCAAATGTCGCAACGTAACTGGGTGACTATAAAGATGCTCTACAGGTATCTCCGAAGGTGTTAGTTGAGTTAGTATGGATCAAGACTGGGATTTGTCACTCCGTGTGACGGAGAGGTATCTCGGGGCCTACTCGGTAATACAACATCACACATAAGCCTTGCAAGCAATGTAACTTAGTGTAAGTTGCGGGATCTTGTATTACGGAACGAGTAAAGAGACTTGCCGGTAAACGAGGTTGAAATAGGTATACGGATACTGACGATCGAATCTCGGGCAAGTAACATACCGAAGGACAAAGGGAATGACATACGGGATTATACGAATCCTTGGCACTGAGGTTCAAACGATAAGATCTTCGTAGAATATGTAGGATCCAATATGGGCATCCAGGTCCCGCTATTGGATATTGACCGAGGAGTCTCTCGGGTCATGTCTACATAGTTCTCGAACCCGCAGGGTCTGCACACTTAAGGTTCGACGATGTTTTATGCGTATTTGAGTTATATGGTTGGTTACCGAATGTTGTTCGGAGTCCCGGATGGGATCACGGACGTCATGAGGGTTTCCGGAATGGTCCGGAGATGAAGATTGATATATAGGATGACCTCATTTGGTTACCGGAAAGTTTCCGGGCATTACCGGAAAAGTTTCGGGCTCATCGGTAGTGTACCGGGAGTGCCGGGAGGGGTGCCGGGGACCATCGGGAGGGGTGTCACGCCCCAAGGGGTCTCATGGGCTATGGGAAGAGATAAACCAGCCCCTAGTGGGCTAGAATAAGTTCCCACTAAGGCCCATAAGGTTTGAGAAGGAAAAAACACAAGGTGGAAAGAGTTTCCAAGTGGGAAGGTGGAATCCTACTCCAAGTAGGATTGGAGTAGGACTCCTCCACCTCCAATTTCGGCCAAACCTTTGGGTTTTGAGGCTGCCTCCTCCCCTCCCTCCCACCTATATATACGGAGGTTTTAGGGCTGATTTGAGACGACTTTCTCACGGCTGCCCGACCACATACCTCCATAGTTTTTCCTCTAGATCACGTTTCTGCGGAGCTCGGGCGGAGCCCTGCTGAGACAAGATCATCACCAACCTCCGGAGCGCCGTCACGCTGCCGGAGAACTCTTCTACCTCTCCGTCTCTCTTGCTGGATCAAGAAGGCCGAGATCATCATCGAGCTGTACGTGTGCTGAACGCGGAGGTGCCGTCCGTTCGGTACTAGATCGTGGGACTGATCGCGGGATTGTTCGCGGGGCGGATCGAGGGACGTGAGGACGTTCCACTACATCAACCGCGATCTCTAATCGCTTCTGCTGTACGATCTACAAGGGTACGTAGATCGCTCATCCCCTCTCGTAGATGAACATCACCATGATAGGTCTTCGTGCGCGTAGGAAATTTTTTGTTTCCCATGCGACGTTCCCCAACACTTCCGTGTTCTTTGTGCGAAAGAATTGTCGCCTGGCGTGGTAGAAGACATGGAGGAGTTTGCACCGGAGTTGTTGTGCAAGTTAGAGAAGATCTTTCCACCGAGCTTCTTTAATCCAATGCAGCATTTGATTTTACATCTACCGACCGAGGCAAGATTGGGTGGGCCCGTGCAAGATCGTTGGTGCTATGCAACTGAGAGGATGCAGAAGACCCTTCGAGCTAAATGTAAAAATAAGCGTAGAGTTGAAGCATCGATGGCTGAGGCATTCATTACTGAGGAGGTGGCAAACTTTGTGACAGCACACTACGAAGCCAAAAATCATCATTTGCATAATCCGAAGCCTCGGCACAATGATGGAGACCCTAAAAAAGGTGGGTCCAACCTCAGCCTATTCAAAGGGAAGCTCGCACCAGCCGGTGCTTCGAAACCAATAACGTTGGATATCTAAGAATGGCGGAACATTTCGTTGTATATCTTCAACAACCTAACAGAAGTGCGGCCGTACATCGAGTGAGTTCTCGGCACATTTTCCCGTAACTTCTAATTCATTTGAACTGCTCTTATTCCCGGATATTTCAAACAGCCGTCACGTCATCAAATTCTCGGATGGAGCGGTGATCGAAAATGATTCTGTCGAAGAGTATGAGCTTCTGTCAAAGATAGGAGGCGGCTATCCCGGTTTCATCTCTTGGTTCAAACAAACGGTAACTATCAATAATGGACCATTTCATTCTTGGTCTAACTTGCGGCTAATGCAACAACCGTTTCGTATTAAACTTGTAGGCTAATTCAGAGTCTATGGACGCCGAATTGAGACAAGTCGCTAATGGTTTTGACTATAAAGTCCGTTCATTTGAGAAATACAACATCAACGGGTATCTCTTTCGTACCTTTGGAAAAGAGCTATCTATGCCCGACCGGAAATCTACAAATTGTGGTGTCTCTGCTATCGGCGAAGGTGTTATCGAGTATTATGGAAGAGTTGAAGCAATTTATGAACTTCAATTCTATGGTGAAAACCCACCGAACGTCGTAGTCTTCAAATGTTATTGGTTCCAGCCGAAAAAGACTAGAAGGACTCATGAACATATAGGACTAGTCGAAATCAATCCAAACACCCATTTAGATGTTCCCGATGTCTATATTACGGCTCAAGAGGCGACCCAAGTTTTCTATCTACCATGGGCATGCCAAACAGATAAGAATCTGGAAGGTTGGTATGTTGTTTATGAAGTGCCGCCACATGTCAGACCACCTCTCCAAAATGAACAGGATTATGAACCTCACATTAACCCAGACACATATGATGGAGAATTCTTCCAGGAAGCACGTCTTTCCAAGAAACGTTTCAAGAACCGCCGTGCTTCATCCAAGAACATGGAAGTAGACAACGACAATGAATCCGACTCCAGCCCTGAGCCACAACCAGAATACCTGGAACTCGTAGAGGTTACTGATGCAGATGACCTGTCAATGCTTCAACGATTAAAGGAAGGCCTTTCACAACTTCACGCCGTTGAACCCGATGAGCACGTCATTCATGAAGACATGCGTGATAGTGATGATGATGATGCATTTATTGATGATGATTATTAGTTTGTAAGATTCACAACTTAAATTATATATATTTGAATCTTTATTATTCATGTACATATTATTATTCATGTTAGTCATGTGGGTCCAGAGCGCTCGACGGGTTCTTCCCAGGCGCCCCGCACGAGGGGTGGTACTTCCCTTCCACCCCTATCTCTCCGTAGAGCCTTGGCAGACAGTCTTTCGACACCAGCCGGGGGTTCTTCTTCGTCGGTGGCATTGCCCACCGGGAGAGGTGCTGGTCGGGTAGGGAGGAAGGGGAAGGGTATAGGGAGAGGTGGTGGCCGCGGAAGATCCAGGAGGACTGTTGAGCCATCCTCGCCACCACCACCAGCTCATTCACCCGAGCATCGGACTAGTATGGTCGATCCGTTTGCGGAGGAGGCTACGGGGACTCCGGTCCAGGAGCCTGGTGTTCACGGGCATTCGTCCCATGAGACTTCGGTCCAGGAGCAGCCTCGGGTCGAGGTGCACTCGGCCCAGGAGCAGCCGGAGGAGACTACGGTTCCGGAGGCTTCACCCGACGTGGAGAGGCCCGGATGGGAGCCTTGGCCGGATCGTACTGAGTTGCCGGATTGGACCGAGGGTCCGTGTGGCTCAGGGGGCGGGGATGGCGGGGATGAGCTTACGGATAGCGAGGGCGATGTGCAGGTGGACGGGGCCACCGTGTACAAGTGTGGTAGTACACGTCTCCCGGTCGCCCCGGCTACCCGCAAGCAGAGGCCGGTGATTAAAACTGAAGGAGATAGGTAAGTACATTTACCCTTTTTTTAGCTTTTGCCTTCAAGTGTGTTCAAATATCTAATGCGCTGACCTTATCATACTGCAGGGGATGGGTACACCCTCTTGGAGTCCGCAGGCCGAACTCCGTCCTTGGTGTGCTTTGCCGGACAAATTTCCCGGGGTTTGTCACGTTGCCTGGTGAGGGTCAGGTTCCTACACTAGGATTTACCTGGGAGCACTACCAGGCTGCGCAGGCCCCGCCGGAGGAGATTATAGATGGTGTCTTGTGCCACACGAGGGCCGAGATGGTGATCAAGAGCTTTTGGGTAAATTATCCTTTTACAGAATCTAAAATTAACAATATACCTAATTATTGTACTAATCGGTGTTTTCACGTTTGATTGAAGACCTTCTATAGGTGTGAGGATGGATATGAGGAGGAGGCGGCCAGGGTTCTCGAGGTCGAGTGTAGGCGGTTACTACAGAACTTGCGCCACGAGGCTCGGCCGCAGGCTATTCGGGATTACTACGCCACGCGTGGTATTAAGAAGGAGAAGAAGGATTGCCGCGGAAAGTTTCTAAAGAAGGAGCAATACATGAAGGTAATTACCTATTCTTAAGTCCTTCTACGTAGTTTTCTTGATTTCATTCATAGGCGTAGCGCTGAAAATTCTTTCTAATAACTTACAGGTGCCTCCGAGATGGTGTGCGGATAAGATGGATTGTTGGGAGGCGTTGGTTGACGAGTGGTGCACAGGCAGCTGGCGAGCCGTCCACGAGAATGCGAAGGATCGGCGTAGCCAAATGGTTGGTGTGCCACACCATCAAGGCAGCGCCAACTTACTTCAGTTTGGACGAAACTGGGTATGTGATTTGCTTCATGATTCATGCAATTCATTCTTGATGCTAATATTTTGTTCCCCTCTTTTAGGCGCATCACAATAAGACTGAGATGCCACACTTGTACGACCTTTATGGCATGGCCCATACTGCCTCGTACAAGAAGGCGAATGCATTCTCTGAGTCTGACCTGGATGATCCCAATAACTTCACCAACATATCATCCCACCAGAAGCTTGTGGCATACAGGGACGCGGGGAAGGCTACGAAAGGGGATGACTTTAACCCTAGCCAGGAACCTTTGGATCCAGAGCTGGTGATGATATGTGGTGGCGGGAGGCCCCATGGCTCGATAGCCATTGGAGATGGGATAATACGTTGTCCACTCACTCTTCTGGAGATCAAGGCGCGCCAGTCGAACAGATGTCCTGAGATAACACCTCATCCACGGCCAGTCGAACTTGCCATCGAGGTTAGTTGTACGGACTAAGAACACTTTCATCCATTTCATTATGTGTGTCACCATAGATCATTACTGTGGTAACGAGGAATGGTTTTTCAGGCTGCTCTTCAGAAAGAGAGAGCGGCAAACCAGGCTGCTCTTGAGAAAGAGAGATTGGCAAGCCAGGCTGCTCTTCAGGCTGCTCTTGATGAGAGGGACCAAACCACGACACGATTGCTTGAGGAGGAGAGGGTCCGGAATGAGGCGGGTCAACGGGCCCTGTACGAGATTTTTGTGGTATGTTTTTTTTCACATTAGCCAAATCATGTGTGTAATGTCTGTTTCAATACTAACTAATACGACCCACTCTTCAGGGTCTGTGCGAGAAGAGCGGTCAAGTCCCTCCGCCGATGCCCGTCTTCTCTTCGATTGGCACGGTGAGTTTCATTATAAACTAGTATTAATAATTGAGTGTCATCATGCTAACTGAGACATTGCAAAATATCTTTTCTGCAGAATAACTCCCGAGCGGCATCGCACGACCCTTCTCCAGGGCAACCGTCTCCAAACGAAGCCGGCGCGAGCAACCGTGGTGTTTCTCCTCCTTGATGACCACTACGGTAAGTTTCTCCTCCAAACTTAGCTTGTTTTCCTCTAAAATGAGATAATTAGCCCATTTAGCTCAAAAAAGACATAATTAGGTAATTTAGCTCCAACAAGAGGAGAAGAGGAGAAGAAATAGGCAAAATGAAAAGAAAGAAGAAGAAGAAGAAGAAGAAGAGAAGAAGAAGGAGAAGGAGGAGGAGGAGGAGGAGGAGGAGGAGAAGGCCAAGGACCTTCTATCCTTCTCCTCCTCCTCCTACTTCTTCTTGATTTCTTCTTCTTCTCCTCCTCCTCCTCTTTCTTCTCCTCTTTCATATTATCCTTGCTTTAATTAACCCAACAATGGCATAATTAGCCCATTTAGCTCCAAAATACCATAATAAGCTCAAAATGGCACAAGAACCTTGGTTAGCTCTTGAATATTATATACTTAGCTTGTTTTCCTCTAAAATGACATAATTGGAATATTTAGCTCAAAAAAGACATAATTAGGTAATTTAGATCCAACAAGAGGAGAAGAGGAGAAGAAATAGGCAAAATTAAAAGATAGAAGAAGAAGAAGAGATGAAGAAGAAGAGAAGAAGGAGAAGGAGGAGGAGGAGGAGGAGGAGAAGGCCAAGGACCTTCTAGTCCTTCTCCTCCTCCTCCTTCTTCTTGATTTCTTCTTCTTCTCCTCCTCCTCCTCTTTCTTCTCCTCTTTCATATTATCCTTGCTTTAATTAACCCAACAATGACATAATTAGCCCATTTTGCTCCAAAATACCATAATAAGCTCAAAATGGCATAAGAACCTTGGTTAGCTCATGAATATTATATACTTAGCTTGTTTTCCTCTAAAATGACATAATTAGCCCATTTAGCTCTAAAATGACATAATTAGCCCATTCCTCTCTTTCTTATTCAATTTAGCTTATTTGTCATATATATGTTGTTGTTCTTCTTCTTCTGACTTTCTTATTCCCATTTTGCAGATTGGATGTACTACATGCATGGAAGCTGGCGTTGGAGTGCTTTAGTTTCCGTTTTTATTTGAGTTGATGAACAATGTGTTGATGAAAATGTGTTGGTTCTTTGCATGTGTTGACGAACAATGTGTTGATGAACAATATATGTGCAACTATATGTATGTATATATGGATGAAACTTTGTATGTGTTGGTTCTTTTGATATATGGGATGTACGTTGATGAACAAATGGCATTGATGAGCTTTATATGTATATCATATATGTGTTGTGACCTATTTATGATATATGTGCTACGAATTATATGTATATGTGCTGTGAAATAGAAAAAATAAATAAAAATGTGACAATATAGGCTCTTTGCCGTCTGCCAGCTGATGGCAAAGGCCTTTGCCGTCAGCTGGCCGACGGCAAAGGTGCCACGTGGCGCCCAGCTGTGCAACCTGGGCAGTAGAAGCTGGCCATATAGTCTCTTTGCCGTCTGCTTCGTGGGGGGCAGACGGCAAAGAAGAGGGCACAGAGGAGGAGGCAGACGACAAAGAGTGGAGAGAGGGGGGAGGGGAGGACCCAGCAGACGGCAAAGATGGTCGTGGAGGCAGACAACAAAGATGGAGGGGGAGGGGAGGGGAGGAGAAGGCAGACGTCAAAGAGTAAGGGGGAGGCAGACGGCAAAGGCTCCGTTAACCCCTAGCGGAGGCAACGTGTGTCGGCTGCCGTCTCAAGAGCTTTGCCGACAGCTCCTGAGGAAAGCTGACGGCAAAGAGCTTTGCCGTCAGCCTTACGCGGGCAGACGACAAAGAAGGACCTATGCCGTCGTAGGCTGACGCAGAAATTTTGCCGGCCATGACAATCTTTGCCATCTGTGGTATTGTCTTTGCCGTCAGGGATACTGTCTTTGACGTCTGTGACGGCAGACGACAAAGAAGGTGATTCCTGTAGTGACTACTCCCTGTGGCGGTAGGGTTTGGGTCAACGCAGATGGCACCGTCGGGTCAGCCGGGTCAAACGACATCGTCTACATTGACCCAACCCAGCGGGTGGCAGTAGGAAAAGGGTCAGATCTGATATTTTTTGCAAACGGGTTTAGATCGGGCTAAAGTTAGCAAAAATGGTGAAAACCCTGAATTTGGCCAACAATGAACAACTACACCATCCGTGAGGGAATCTTGGAAGCAACAATGGAAGAACACACAGCTGCTGGAGCTACATCGGCCAGATAACGGGGCAAAGACCGTACATCCGGCGCCTGCGCAGAAGAAGAGGAGCAGTGCACCCGAGCAGCTGAAGCATTGATACTTGTGATCTGCGTTTGGTTTTGCATGAAGAGGAAGGGGTTATCGCAACATGATGTGGGTAAGTATTTTTCTAAGTTATGAAACCAAGGTTTATCGAACCAATAGGAATATCAATAACAATCATCTTCAACGGCTGCACACAAAAGAAAAAACAACTTGCACCCAAGGCGGAGAAGAGGGTTGTCAATCCTCTTGTTCTTGTTATTTGCAAGCGAGTGAGGTGTGTAGATAATTATAGATATCAAGATACAATAAAAAAGTAAAGAACACAACAAGGTATTGAAGGTTTTATCAATATGTTGTGAATAAACCCGGAGAGACCATAGTTTCCGTTAATGGCATCTCTCAATAAAAATAGCATACGACGGTAAAAAAATAACCCAGGGAACACAAAGACGTCTTTTGTCCCCTTCTGTCATTCGGATATAGAAAACACGTTTTTTCACAAAAAAATAAAATTTATTTCTGAATTTTTTTTCATCAAAAAACTAAGAAGCACCGATGAAAGACTGAAACACCAAAAAACCGAAAAAGCCAATCTAAAAGACAGAAAAACGTGCAAAAAATAAAAAAAAATAAAATCCAACGAAAACCCTCAAAAAACGATATGCAACGGCGGCTGAGAACGCGCCAAACAACGATGCATGAAATGGTAGTTGGAAGGCTCCCAAAGGAGTGTTCCCTACTAGTTGCTATCTAGATTGACTCGTGTGAGGGAGCGATGGCCCTAGTGCGTAGTCTGCGGGGCGATTTAAGAAGGAAATTGCTTATTTTCAATCGGCTGATAAAAACGACTCGTAAGTCTTCTTTTTTCCGCCATGTGTCCTTTGTAAACTCACACATCATTTTTCTCTCTTCATCTTTTCTTCTTGAACAATCACACAAAGTTTATTCTCACGTGCTTTGTACTTTCTCTCGGATTCCCATTCTCTTCTCCATTGAAGCAGCAACCAGCTATCATTGGCTACAAAGGGACGGAGCAGGGAACACCTGCTTCCCATTCCCGGCAACGACATTTGTAGACGGGCCTGCATCGCAGCTTGGGTGCGTTTCATACCAGCATCCACTTCCGCTGCCCACGCGCTTCTTCATCATCACATTTGTCACCACCGCCGTGCTGGGTAACGTAGCATAAATTCAAAATTTTCCTACGCATATTCAGATCTTCCTACGGAGAGACCAGCAATGTGAGAGGGGTAAGAGCATCTTCATACCTTTGAAGATTGCTAAGCGGAAGCGTTGCTAGAACGCGGTTGATGCAGTCGTACTCGCAGCGATTCCGATCTAGTGCCGAACTACGGCTCCTCCGCGTTCAACACACGTGCAGCCCGGTGACGTCTGCCACACCTTGATCCAGCAAGGAGGAGGGAGAGGTTGGGGAAGAACTCCAGCAGCACGATGGCGTGGTGTCGATGGAGAGACGAGGTATCCCGACAGGGCTTTGCCAAGCACCGGCAGAGAGGAGGAGGAAGAAGGGCAGGGCTGCGCCGAGAGAGAGGGAAAAGTCTATCTCCCAATGGTCATAAGTACCGAGTATATATAGGGGAAGGGAGGGGCTGCGGCCCCTTGAGGGTTTCCCCCTCCTGGGGGGGGGGCAGCCCTAGATGGGGCTGGTGTGGCAGCCAAGGGGGGAGGAGGGGTGTGGCGCACCCCTGGTGGGCCTTAGGCCCACCTGGCTTAGGGTTTGCCCCCCCTTTTCTCTCCCCTGCGCATTGGGCTGAGTGGGGAGGCGCACCAGCCCACCTAGGGGCTGATTCCCTCCCCCACTTGGCCCATCTTACCTCACGGGGTCGTTGCCCCCTTTCGGTGGACCCCCGGGGCCACCTCCAATGGTCCCAGTGGTCCCGGTACGTTACCGGTGATGCCCGAAACACTTCAGGTGTCCGAAACCATCCGTCCTATATATCAATCTTTACCTCCGGACCATTCCGGAGCTCCTCGTGACGTCCGGGATCTCATCCGAGACTCCGAACAACTTTCGGTAACCTCGTATAACAATTGCCTATAACCCTAGCGTCATCGAACCTTAAGTGTGTAGACCCTACTGGTTCGGGAGACAGGCAGACATGACCTAGACGCCTCTCCGGACAATAACCATCAGCGGGGTTTGGATACCCATGGGGGCTCCCACTTGCTCCACGATAATCTCATCGGATGAACCACGATGTCAAGGATTCAATCGATCCCGTATACGATTCCCTTTGTCCGTCGGTATAGAACGTGCCCGAGATTCGATCGTCGGTATACCTATACCTTGTTCAATCTCATTACCGGTAAGTCTCTTTACACATTCCGTAGCACGTCATCGTGTGACTAACTCCTTAGTCACATTGAGCTCATGATGATGTCCTACCGAGTGGGCCTAGAGATACCTCTCCGTCACACGGAGTGACAAATCCCGATCTCGATTCGTACCAACCCAACAGACACTTTCAGAGATACCCATAGTGCACCTTTATAGTCACCCAGTTACGTTGTGACGTTTGATACACCCAAAGCACTCCTACGGTATCCGGGAGTTGCACAATCTCACGGTCGAAGGAAAAGACACTTGACATTAGAAAAGCTTTAGCATACGAACAATACGATCTAGTGCTATGCTTAGGATTGGGTCTTGTCCATCACATCATTCTCGAATGATGTGATCCCGTCATCAATGACATCTAATGCCCATGATCAGGAAACCATGATCATCTATTGACTAACGTGCTAGCTAACTAGAGGCTTGCTAGGGACACATTGTCATCTATTTATTCACACATGTATTACTGTTTCCTGTTAATACAATTATAGCATGAACAATAGACGATTATCATGAACAAGGAAATATGATAATAACCATTTTATTATTGCCTCTAGGGCATATTTCCAATAGTCTCCCACTTGCACTAGAGTCAATAATCTAGTTACATTGTGATGTATCGAACACCCATAGCAGTATGGTGTTGATCATGTTTTGCTCGTGGAAGATGTTTAGTCAACGGGTCTGCAATATTCAGATCCGTCTGTACTTTACAAATATCTATTACTCCACTCTGGACATGGTCCTGGATGGAGTTGTAGCGGCGTTTGATGTGCTTCGTCTTCCGGTGAAACCTGGGCTCCTTGGCTATGGCAATGGCCCAGTGTTATCACAGAAGAGTGTCATTGGACCCGACGCGCTTGGAACCACTCCAAGGTCGGTGATGAGCTCCTTCATCCAAATTCCTTCATGAGCCGCTTCTGAAGCAGCTATGTACTCCGCTTCACATGTAGATGCTAGCACGACTTCTTGCTTGCTGCTCCACCAGCTCACTGCCCCATCATTCAAAACATATACATATCCGGTCTGTGACTTAGAGTCATCCGGATCTGTGTCGAAGCTAGCGTCGGCATAACCCTTTACGACGAGCTCTTCGTCACCTCCATAAACGAGAAACATTTCCTTAGTCCTTTCCAGGTACTTAAGGATATTCTTGACCGCTGTCCAGTGTTCCATACCGGGATTACTTTGGTACCTCCCTACCAAACTTATGGCAAGGTTTATATCAGGTCTGGTACACAACATGGCATACATTAGAGAGCCTACGACTGAAGCGTAGGGGACAAAACTCATCTTCTCTCTATCTGCTGCCGTGGTCGGCGACTGAGTCTTACTCAATCTCATACCTTGCAAAACTGGCAAGAACCCTTTCTTTGAGTTTTCCATATTGAACTTCTTCAATATCTTGTCAAGGTATGTACTTTGCGGAAGACCTATGAGGCTTCTTGATCTATCTCTATAGATCTTGATGCCTAATATGTATGCAGCTTCTCCAAGGTCCTTCATTGAAAAACTCTTGTTCAAATAGGCCTTTATGCTCTCCAACACCTCTATATTATTCCCCATCAATAATATGTCATCCACATACAGTATGAGGAAAGCTATAGAGCTCCCACTCACTTTCTTGTACAGACAGGCTTCTCCGTAAACCTGTATGAACCAAAACGCTTTAATCACCTCATTAAAGCGAATGTTCCAACTTCGAGATGCTTGCACCAGCCCATAGATGGAGCGCTGGAGCTTGCACATTTTGTTAGCACCCTTAGGATCGACAAAACCTTCTGGTTGCATCATATACAACTCTTCCTTAAGGTTCCCGTTAAGGAACGATGTTTTGACGTCCAGTTGCCAAATTTCATAATCATAAAAGGTGGCAATGGCTAACATGATTCGGACTGATTTCAGCTTCGCTACGGGAGAGAAAGTCTCTTCGTAGTCAACTCCTTGAATTTGTCGAAAACCCTTTGCGACAAGTCAAGCTTTATAAACGGTTACATTACCGTTTGCATCAGTCTTCTTCTTGAAGATCCATTTATTTTCTATGGCTCGCCGGTCATCGGGCAAGTCCACCAAAGTCCATACTTTGTTCTCATACATGGATCCTATCTCGGATTTCATAGCTTCAAGCCATTTGTTGGAATCCGGGCCCGCCATCGCTTCTTCATAGTTCGAAGGTTCACCATTGTCTAACAACATGATTTCCATCACAGGGTTGCCATACCACTCTGGTGCGGAGCGTGCCCTTGTGGACCTTCGCGGTTCAGTAATAACTTGATCCCAAGCTTCATGATCATCATCATTAACTTCCTCTTCAGTTGGTGTAGGCGCCATAGGAACAACTTCCCGCGCTGCGCTACTATCCTGTCCGAGAGGGGGTGTAATTACCTCATCAAGTTCTACCTTCCTCCCACTTACTTTTTTCGAGAGAAACTCTTTCTCTAGAAAGGATCCGTTCTTGGGAACAAAGGTTTTACCTTCGGATCTAAGATAGAAGGTATACCCAATAGTTTCCTTAGGGTATCTTATGAATACACATTTCTCCACTTTGGGTTCGAGCTTTTCTGGTTGAAGTTTCTTCACATAAGCATCGCAGCCCCAAAATTTAAGAAACGACAACTTAGGTTTCTTGCCAAACCACAGTTCATACGGTGCCGTCTCAACGGATTTAGACGGTGCCCTATTAAAAGTGAATGCTGCAGTTTCTAATGCGTATCCCCAAAATGATAGCAGTAGGTCGGTAAGAGACATCATAGATTGTACCATCTCCCCTAAGAATAAAGCGCGCAGCGCTTCTGTCGCCCGTCGTCGATCATTTTGCATAAAAGCCCTCACAGTTTCAGGTAATTAATCCGCAGTCCAACTTTAAGTCAGAACGAACCGTTTTCTGTTGTTTTGCAGAAAAGTCCTCACAGTTTTAGATAATCAACCCGCAGTACATCTTTTAGTCAGAGCCGAACCGTTTTTTTGCATTTTATAGAAAACTCCCTAATATTTCAGGTAATCAACCTGCCATCCCTATTTAAGTCAGCCGAAACGATTTTTTGTTTTAACAAAAAAAACCCTGACTTTTCACTTAATCAATCCATATTTTATCTAAAACAAAATTATCCATATCTTTTAAACCGAACTCCGATTTTAACATTTTATATATGAAATTTGATTAAAAAAATGTGTAGAATCTAAATAGGATGTTATTTTTAGCTATTGAATACTTCTTAAATATTATTTTTGGTGCAAACTTAATCTGTAATGCACTGTCTTTTTTTTCTCTCTTTCCGACGACCATACGAATTGCAATAAATATCCATTAAATTAAAACCAAATTGCGAGGAAAGAAAACATCGTTAACCACACATGCACACCTTTGGAAATCTCGTGGGGAGAAACAACATATTTCTCATCTTATTCCGATTGATTGTACATTCAAACGCGTTTTCGTTGTGTGAGCACTGAGGCCATCGTCGACAATACAAATGTGCTAATATATTACGTTCAAAGCATGTGTTATTTTCTCTTCCGTTGCAACGCACGGGCTTTTTTGCTAGTATCTAATAAAGTGTGATTACGACGTTCAGACACTCCGTTGCATTGCGGTGTGCCAGGCGGCATCAGTTGTGAAACGATTCCACACTTCCTTAGGTGTGTGCCAAACTCGTGACTCAAATATTCTCCTCCACGATCAGACCGTAGACACTTGATTTTTCTGTCACGTTGATTCTCGACCTCACTCTGAAATTCCTTGAACTTTTCAAATGTCTCAGATTTGTGCTTCACCAAGTAGATATACCCATACCTACTCAAATTATCGGTTAGAGTGAGAACATAACGATAGCCACCGCGAGCTTCAATGTTCATTGGACACATCAGTATGTATTATTTCCAATAAGTCGGTTGCTCTCTCCATTATTCCTGAGAATGGAGTCTTAGTCATCTTGCCCATGAGGCCCGGTTTGCATGTGTCAAATGATTCAAAGTCAAGAGACTCTAATAGTCCATCAGTATGGAGCTTCTTCATGCGCTTAACGTCGATATGACCAAGGCGGCAGTGCCACAAGTATGTGGGACTATCATTATTAACTTTACATCTTTTGGTACTCACACTACGAATATGTGTAACATCACGATCGGGATTCATCAATAATAAACCATTTACCAGTGGAGCATGACCATAAAACATATCACTCATATAAATAGAACAACCATTATTCTCTGACTTAAATGAGTAGTTGTATCGCATTAAGCAAGACCCTGATACAATGTTCATGCTTAAAGCCGGTACTAAATAACAATTATTAAGGTTTAAAACTAATCCCGACGGTAGATGTAGAGGTAACGTGCCGATGGCGATCACATCGACCTTGGAGCCATTCCCGACGCGCATCGTCACCTCGTCCTTTGCCAGTCTCCGCTTATTCCGCATTTCCTGCTTTGAGTTGCAAATGTGAGCAACAGCATCGGTATCAAATACCCAGGACCTACTACGAGCGCTGGTAAGGTACACATCGATAACATGTATATCACATATACCTTTAACGTTGCCGGCCTTCTTGTCCGTTAAGTATTTGGGGCAGTTTCGCTTCCAGTGACCCTTTCCCTTGCAATAGAAGCACTCAGTCTCAGGCTTGGGTCCATTCTTTTTCTTCTTCCCGGCATCTGGCTTACCGGGCGCGGCAACAACTTTGCCGTCTTTCTTGAAGTTCTTCTTACCCTTGCCCTTCTTGAAACTAGTGGTCTTGTTGACCACCAACACTTGATGCTCTTTCTTGATTTCTACTTCTGCAGACTTGAGCATCGAGTACAACTCGGGAATGGTTTTCTCCATCCCTTACATGTTGTAGTTAAGCACAAAACCTTTGTAGCTTGGTGGGAGAGACTGGAGGATTCTGTCAATTATAGCATCATCCGGAAGTTCGACTCCAAGTGAAGTCAAACGACCGTGTAACCCAGACATTTTGAGTATGTGCTCACTGACAGAACTGTTCTCCTCCATCTTACAGCTAAAGAACTTGTCGGAGACTTCATATCTCTCGATATGGGCATGAGCTTGAAAAACTAGCTTCAGCTCTTGGAACATCTCATATGCTCCATGTTGCTCAAAAACGCCTTTGGAGCCCCGTTTCTAAACAGTATAACATGCCACACCTAACCAGAGAGTAGTCATCACTCCGCGTTTGCGAGACGTTCAGAATGTCCTGGGCTGCTGCGGGAGCGGGAGGGTCACCTAGCGGCGCATCAAGGACATAAGCCTTTTTAGCTGCTTCAAGGATGAGCTTCAAGTTGCGAACCCAGTCCGCATAGTTGCTACCATCATCTTTTAGCTTGTTTTTCTATAGGAATGCGTTGAAATTGAGGTTGACGTTGGCCATCTACAATATTTATAAAGACAAACCTTTTAGACTAAGTTCATCTAATCATATTAAGTATGAACTCCCACTTAAATCGACATCCCTCTAGTCATCTAAGTGATACATGATCCATGTTGACTAACCCGTGTCCGATCATAACGTGAGACGGACTAGTCACCATGGTGAGCAACTTCATGCTGATCGTATTCAACCATACAACTCATGTTCGACCTTTCAGTCTCTTGTATTCGAGGTCATGTATGTACATGCTAAGCTCGTCGAGTCAACCTAGGTGTTTCGCGTGTGTAATTCTGGCTTATACCCGTTGTGTGCGAACGTTAGAATCTATCACACCCGATCATCACGTGGTGCTTCGAGACAACGAACCTTCGCAACGGTGCACACATAGGGGAATACGTTCTCAAAATTTAAAGAGGGATCATCTTATTATGCTACCGTCGTTCTAAGCAATAAGATGAAAAACATGATAAACATCACAATGCAATCATATAGTGACATGATATGGCCATTATCATCTTCGCCCTTTCGATCTCCATCTTCAGGCATCGCATGATCATCATCATCACCGGCGTGACACCATGATCTCGATCATCGTGTCTCCGTGAGGTCGTCACGCCAACTACTACTATCACTACTGCTATAGCTAACCGTTAGCAATGAAGTAAAAGTAGTAAGCACATGGCGTTGCATCTCATACAATAAATTAAGACAACTTCCTATGGCTCCTGCCGGTTTTCATACTCATCGACATGCAAGTCGTGAAACCTATTACAATAATATGATCATCTCATACATCATACATGCAACATCACAACTTTTGCCATATCACATCACATGTCAAACCCTGCAAAAACAAGTTAGACGTCCTCTAATTGTTGTTGCAAGTTTTACGCGACTGATTTGTGTTTCTAGCAAGAACGCCTTCTTACCTACGTGACAGCCACAACGATGATATGCCAAATCTATTTACCCTTCATAAGGACCCTTTTCATCAAATCCAATCCGACTAGAGTAGGAGAGATAAACACCCGCTAGCCACTTTTATGCACCGTGTGCATGTCTGTCGGTGGAACCAGTCTCACGTAAGCGTACGTGTAAAGTCGGTCTGGGCCGCTTCATCCCACAATACCGCCGGAAAAGAATAAGACTAGTAGCGGCAAGCAAATTGACAAATCATCGCCCACAACTTTTGTGTTCTACTCGTGCATAGAATCTATGCATTGAAAACCTGGCTCGGATGCCACTGCTTGGTAACGTAGCATAAATTCAAAATTTTCGTAGCATATTCAGATCTTCCTATGGAGAGACCAGCAACGAGAGAGGGGTAAGAGCATCTTCATACCTTTGAAGATTGCTAAGCGGAAGCGTTGCTAGAACGCGGTTGATGGAGTTGTACTCGCAGCGATTCCGATCTAGTGCCGAACTACGACACCTCCGCGTTCAACACACGTGCAGCCCGGTGACGTCTCCCGCACCTTGATCCAGCAAGGAGGAGGGAGAGGTTGGGGAAGAACTCCAGCAACACGACGGCGTGGTGTCAATGGAGAGACGAGGTCTCCCGGCAGGGCTTCGCCAAGCACCGGCAGAGAGGAGGAGGAAGAAGGGCAGGGCTGCGCCGAGAGAGAGGGAAAAGTCTATCTCCCACTGGCCAAAAGTGCCCGGTATATATAGGGGAAGGGAGGGGCTGTGCCCCCTTGAGGGGTTCCCCCTCCTGGGGGGTGGGGGGCGGCAACCCTAGATGGGGCTGGTGCGGCGGCCAAGGGGGCGAGGAGGGGTGTGGCGCACCCTTGGTGGGCCTTAGGCCCACCTGGCTTAAGGTTTGCCCCCCCTTTTCTCCCCCTGCGCATTGGGCTGAGTGGGGAGGAGCACCAACGCACCTAGGGGCTGGTTCCCTCCCCCACTTGGCACATCTTACCTCCCGGGGTCGTTGCCCCCTTTCGGTGGACCCCTGGGGCCACCTCCAATGGTCCCGGTGGTCCGGTACGTTACCGGTGATGCCCGAAACACTTCCGGTGTCCGAAACCATCCGTCCTATATATCAATCTTTACCTCCAGACCATTCCGGAGCTCCTCGTGACGTCCAGGATCTCATCCGGGACTCCGAAAAACTTTCAGTAACCTTGTATAACAATTCCCTATAACCCTAGCGTCATCGAACCTTAAGTGTGTAGACCCTACGGGTTCAGGAGACAAGCAGACATGACCAAGACGCCTCTCCGGACAATAACCATCAGCGGGGTCTGGATACCCATGGTGGCTCCCACTTGCTCCACGATGATCTCATCGGATGAACCACGATGTCAAGGATTCAATCAATCCCGTATACGATTCCCTTTGTCTGTCGGTATAGAACTTGCCCGAGATTCGATTGTCGGTATAACTATACCTTGTTCAATCTCGTTACCAGTAAGTCTCTTTACTCGTTCCGTAGCACGTCATCGTGTGACTAACTCCTTAGTCACATTGAGCTCATGATGATGTTCTACCGAGTGGGCCCAGAGATACCTCTCCGTCACACGGAGTGACAAATCCCGATCTCGATTCGTACCAACCCAACAGACACTTTTAGAGATACCCGTAGTGCACCTTTATAGTCACCCAGTTACGTTGTGACGTTTGATACACCCAAAGCACTCCTACGGTATCCGGGAGTTGCACAATCTCACGGTCGAAGGAAAAGACACTTGACATTAGAAAAGCTTTAGCATACGAACAATACGATCTACTGATATGCTTAGGATTGGGTCTTGTCCATCACATCATGCTCCAATGATGTGATCCCGTCATCAATGACATCTAATGCCCATGATCAGAAAACCATGATCATCTATTGACTAACTAGCTAGCTAACTAGAGGCTTGCTAGGGACACATTGTGATCTATTTATTCACACATGTATTACTGTTTCCTGTTAATACAATTATAGCATGAACAATAGACGATTATCATGAACAAGGAAATATGATAATAACCATTTTATTATTGCCTCTAGGGCATATTTCCAACACGCCGGGCCAGTCGCCGCCGCCACATCGTGCGATGCATAGCAGAAACCACTGTCACCGTCGTGCGATGCGTCGCAACATCCACTAACAAAGCAGCAACATGCCACCACCGGCCAATGATGCAACGAGGGGCACAGCCTGGCTATTTATCATCCCGCCGTCGTGATGTTGTGATGGAGCATCGTCAGAATTGCATTGGGGCATCGTTGGACCGGCGGGGTTAGCGCATGCTATGATGGAGCGTTGCCGGAGTTGCATTGGGGCATCGCCTGGGCCGACGGGGATGGCCCATGTTATGATGAAGCATCGTCGGAGTTGCATTAGAGCATTGCCGGCATCGGCAGGGCTGGCGCGTGTTATGATGGAGCATCGTCGGGGCCGATGGGGGTGACGCATGTTGTGATGGAACATCACCGGAGTTGCATTGGGCATCGTCAGGACGACGGGGTCGCGTGATGGAGTGATGGAGCATTGGCGGACTTGCATTGGAGCATTGCCGGAGTTGCCTTGGAGTATTGTTGAGGCTACATGGTGTTCCCTTGGAGCATCTCGGGATAGGACACTGGTCCGGCAAACATTGGCGAGGCTGCACTCCGGATAGAGGTTGTTCCGCTGTTACGACCCGCCGTAACAACATCATGCTCACGTTTGGAGCAGATCATGCCTAACGGCTGGGACGCTTTGCATGTGACGGCATGCTAGGCGACTGATCCCTTGCGGAGATAAGTCGATGGTTTGTAGCGCATGATGCACGAGGTTCAACGTATGTGCTAGCTGCGAAGGCCGTGTGTCGGAGGTCCACGCACCGCACTGGGCGGACAATAATTGCGCCCCGTTCTAGTTATATGCCTATTTGGGCCTGCACATTAGGGCCTGCACATTAGCATCCGCAATTCCGCATGCCTTCTCCTGTCTAATAAAAAGACTACGACTAGTATGCTACGGGCATTATATTTGATGATCTTTTCCATGCCATTTTTCCAAACTAAAAATTGATCAAAAATTCAAAACCTAGACGATAACCACTGCATGCATGGTGAAAGCAAAGTCCGACCACACGATAACGACCGCACACGTGGTGGAAGCAACATTCGATCACACACCTCATGATTATAGATTGAGTTATGTCACCGCATGGATGCACAAGTGATGAAATTGATGATATCAGCACGTATCCTTCTGTCATTTTAGTTTTTAAAATGATTTATCTCACAAATAAAAATCCGATTGAAAAACTGTTTTCACCATTAAATCCGTCGTTACAAGATCTTCGAAACCAGATCTCATATCAATATGTTTCGGCGAATTTTTATTTTTTGGTTAAAAGTCGTCATATCTATTACACAAAAAATCCCATCATAATTAGAATGAATTTGCTATGATATATTTCAACTATTTTTTTCTTCTATGTTGAAGTAAATTTTGACAAGTTACAAAAAAAGAATTACTAAAATCTGTAATAATGATGAATTACTAAAAAATTTCATGATCCATGAAATAATTTTGGCATGATTCGTAAGTAAAAACAAATTATGTCATCAATTACTTAAAAATGTGTGGTTAGTGGCTCAAATTTTCCATGAACCACAAACTAAAATTGACATGATGAATTACTTCAATTTTTCATGATACATGCACTAAAATTTGCCATGGTTCATACAACTAATACGTTCGGTGTTCAAAATATTAGAATTGCCATGGTCAAAATACTAATATTGTCATGATTTATAAACTCAATTTGACATGATGAATTAATAAAAAATTCCATGGTCCATGAATTTAAAAGATACACCATTTCTAAGTCTAAAAAACTAAAAAGATCCGGTGATGTCATATGTTTGATGTGGCAAGATGGATGGATATCAAGGCGTGCAGACCATATTGCCTCTGCCACACGTGTGGGCGTTATCATTTAGGTAAATTTATAAAAAAAGTCATAACTGAAAAAATGTTTGATGCTTCCTGAAATAGTTCTAAAATTTCAAAAATGTTTTGAGTATCAAATTTCATGAATTTAAATAATATTGATGAGAAATATATTTATTGAATAAACTCATAAATCTACTCCCGGTATAAAAATTGTTATCAGCATACCTAGAAAAAGTTCATTATTTATTATAAAATCTGTGCATCATATATAGAAAATAGTCCTCATGTATTTAATAGTTTTATTTTTCATTGAAACAATACTACCTTTTATTTCCAAAATTGTTCATCATGTATTCAGAAATATTCCCTATACATTTCAAAAGTCATCAGGTATTGACATCATCCGTTGAATATCTCAATAATATTATTATTTTATGTGAAAATTTAATCATGTAAATGAAGAATAGGTTTAGTGTACTTTAGCAAATATTCATGGTATAGTACAAAATTGACCATATTGTATTATAAAATACTTGTCATGTATAAAAAAAAGTTCAACGTGTACTTAATTAAAATAAATTTCATTAAATGTTTTTTCATCAAATTTAATAAGAAGTACTTGCATCTAAAAAATTAATCAAACATTTGAAAAGCATTATCCGATATTATAAGAGTGATGCACTTTTTTGAAAAAATCAGAAAAAATAAAATAAAAATAAGAAATTAGGATAGGAAAAGGATAAAATCATGAAATGGAATAAAATAGGAAACACTCCTCAAGTAGAAAGGAGACATACCTATATTGGGCTTCCTTAATGCATGACAAACCTCGATGTGCGGCCACTAGCCTTTGCTGGCAGATCGATGGGTTTTCTTATTTCCCGCCGGTTGCCGAAAACAGAGTACTCTATGTATGTGAAGGCACCCCTCTAATAGCGTGTTTCTATAGTGGGGCGATCCTTATAAAGTCTCCCTTCTATCCAATTTTCAGAAACTCCTAGAAGCCCTGTTAAAGAATTCATCCAATCAACGACTTAACTTGCCGATTAATCCCTACTCGTAGAGTCACCGAGTAGCCAATAAACCAAAAAATCATTTGATTAATTGATTAAATGGCTGATTACCTTGCCGATTAGCCCATGAATCCCCAAATCATCACCCAACCTAGCAGCTACCAATTAACGATTTCCTCAATAATGCGTAGAAGAATTTGGCTGGTTTCTTTGTTTTTTTTTCGTTTTTCAATATTTATCTTCTGACTTATTACTTTTTGTATTTTTTAAAAAGTTAATGAACATTTGTTTTGTCAAATTTGTGAATAGCTTTTAATTATTGAACAATTCTAATTTTTTTGATGATTTTCTAATTTCATTACATTTTTTCCTATTTCATATTTCTTCCAAAAATTGGGTAAATATTTTTATATTGTTCAAATGCATGAAAATGGTTTCTAACTATTTGGCAATTTTATGACTTCGTGAGCATTTTTTAACTTTTTGAACACTTGTTAAAACTGTTGAACATTTTTTCAAATTGCCAAAAGTTCTTAAAAAAGCATTTTTTTGTGCATTTACAATTTTTTTTTCAAATATTGAATATTTTTCAAATCCATGTTTTTTTAAAAAAAATTGATGAAGATTCTTCAAACTACCAACAAAGCAGAGCTGACTGAGCCAAATACCTACAGGGCGGCAAGCAATGCACCATAACTAATGGTTGGGGTGTGTCGTTGCGGGCCACGTGGGAGGAAGCTGTGTGTACCACACCTTTTTCTCGATTTTTTTTAAAGAACTCATATCATGTGAACATCACATCCATCTCAAAACGAAAAAAACTTTTCTAGAAAAGAAAAAAGTCTCACTTTTATTTTAAAAAGAACTCTAGAAAAGCAAAAACTTTCTCACTGCGACCAACCAGCATGCGCCACGTGGCGTAGCTGGTTAGCTTTTAAAAAAAACTCTAAAAAACCAAAAGCTTTCTCACCGCGGCCAATCAGCATGCGCCACATGGCATTACTCGTTAGCCACCATTCTAGCGATGCTTAATGTGTTTGATGTTCTCGGATGACATGGCGCTACGTGAAGAATGGTTATAGTTAGACAAGTTCGTCTGCGACCGGAAACACAAGGCGAACGATCTATACAGTCTGACAGAATAGAAGACATTCATGAGATCAGCCACAACTACAAAAGTTAAGTGGTGTAGATGGACTACTCGGTATGGTAACATGCATGCAGCACAATGTGCGTCAACCTAGCTGGCGATAGTGCGGGGTTGATTCAAGGTGATATATACACGTGAGCTTGAAGTTGATTGGGGTGAGGGTAACCCCTTGACACCTACATGGGAGTTGTGTTGAAGGTAGATCTAGAGTCTGCTGAAATACTTCAGTCGATGCTAATGGAGGGGGTATAATGTACGAGCTCAAACAATTCAAGCTTATTTCAACCAGAAAAGCGAGAAACACGTGGTTTGAGTTTGAGGAGGCGCAAGCCACCTCGAGGTTGTTGGGCTTCTTCTATCCTCCACGACTATACCCCATAGGTTGGATATCGTTATTGTGGGTGTTAGGACTATTGATAAAAGCTAGGTTTCATCTGCTTCAGAGCCAATGACAATAGTCCTTACATACAGTTCTCAACAAAAGTCTACATGCTTTGTTTCCTTGTTGAATCGTCAACATGTAGTTCTTGACCCTCCTACAATTCTTTGGGGAGACACTAGGTACAAACCTGCCCAAATCGGATGATGGTGACACTTGGCATCGTGTCCCTCCTTGTGTACATCGTCTTAGAGATTGGTTGAACTTCTTACGGGGGTGTCATATGAGTCCTACCCCCCCCCCCCCCACACACAAGAGCTTTGGGAGATACCTTGGCAGCTTCAATAACCTCACCTTGAGAGCTGATCACGTGCCCCAACCCAACTCCAGTTGCATGAAGGAGCATTTTCTTTGTTTCAAGAGTATTCAATTCTGTCATAGGAGAGCAACACCACACACATATGTTGCAACTGCCCTTCCTTTGGTGTGTTGTACACCAATATATCATCCACAAACACATTGAGCATCTTGTACTTCGTGAAGAATTTTGCTCCAGCCAACTCATTGAGCATCTTGTTGACGATTGCTATGAAATGTTTTTTTCTTGATAGTGAGTACATTGATGCGGCTGTAATCCATACAAAAACGCCACCTGCCATCCTTCTTGCACATTAGCGAAACCATAAATGCAAAGGAACTATCAATAAGCTGGATAGTGCCATTGCACAACATAATCATCGTCCCTCTTGCCCCCCATTAATTTTCTCACAACCTGTTATCTTCCCTATGGTGTTCACCCCATTGAAAACCACCTATGTGTGTTTGGTTACATTAGCTACCTCAACACCTATGCCAGAACACAAGATGTTTTGGTGTCTTGTTCTTCACGCGAAAAATGTTAGTGTCCTCCGATGTTAATTTTTACTAACACTGTTTACCTTATGTTTCTTCCACACACATGCCTTCCGTAGAGAAACCCATGCTTCTTGAGTCATTTTGTCTGGTCTACTTCTAGCTCCAACACGACCTACCTCGTACCCTTATACCTGCCACCCACATCTATCCATGACCATCTCCCACTCTAACACACCCACACCACTCCCCTCTGACCAGGCACGCCAGGTGACGCTGTTGTGAAGTAAAATCATCTTCTTGGTTTCATATTCAACAGTTGTCACCATGTGCACCATGTTTTGATAATTTTGCACTTTTAACCGAGAGGTTAGAAGGATAAGTTTTAGAAAAAGAAGCGCAGAGTTACAACAACTGGATTGCTAATTATCTTGATTTCAGATGAGTTTTCTTCTCAAACCCTAATACTTCAAAAGAGATTGTCTAGTATGTACACGAAGTGCATCCGGTTTTTGCGTAACCCTCTCAACTTTTTAGAACATGCTATTTCAGTAAAATTATGATACCATGCCAAATTTCAACCTTTTCAGGGTTCATTTGTAGTGCTTTTCAATTTCAGTGTCATTTAGCTCAAAAAATTATTAAATGCATGAAAAATAGAAAATAGTAAACTAAATATAACATTATTAGATTAACAGAAAGTGTTAGGTTAAACTAATTAGTTAACACAATATAAAATATAAAATTATTAGGTTAACAAAAAGTATTTTATAATATTATTCATTTGTAGTGCTTCTCAATTTCAGGGTCATTTAACTCAAAGAACTCATTAAAATAATCAACTAAGAAGCTTTTATAAAACTCTAATAGCAAAAAGAACCAACTAAAAACAATTAATTAAAATATTTTGTTATGATCAACTAAAACAAAACTATAATATTATTAAATAGCAAAAAGAATTAACTAAAAAACTTTTATAACATACAAAAAAATAAAAAAATGCCAACCTACTAGGCCACAACGGCATGCATACGACTAGAAACCCATCAACAAATGGACCAGGCCGCAGGCCCGCGGGGCAAGTAGGCCCAACTAGGCAGGGCTAAAGATTAGGCATTTATTGTCTGCATTAGAGAGAAGCTCACCACGGTAGCCCCAGCGTGGCTTATAAACAACTGTGAGTTGCCTTCACTCGGCGAGGTGGGGCTAAACTTCCAGTTCACCTCGACCGTTCCAGCACCACCCCGTTAGTCTCGTTTGGTGGCTCCAACCGGGTCTAGGGGGGGGGGGACTTTAGTCCCGGTTAGAGCAACCAACAAGGACTAAAGGTGAAACTTCGCCAGCCGAAAGGGCAGGAGCCCAAACATTTAGTCCCAGTTGGAGGCTCCAATCGGGACTAAAGACTAAAGGTTGGGGTACATAAGCGGCCGCGCGAAAATGAAATCCCCACTTCTCCTTCGATCTGCTCTGACGCCGGCCGCCACGCTGCCGCGACGTGCCTTGCCCCTTGCTGACGCCCTCACCAACACCCTCACTGCGCCCTGCCCCAAGCCGATGCCCTCGCCGCACCCTGCCTCTCCCCGCAACGCCCTCGCCGATACCCTCGCCACGCCCTGCCCCGAGCCGACACCCTCGCCGCCCGCCTTCCCTTCAACAAAAGGTGAGGCCACCTCTCTCACCTCACCTCCCCCTCCGATGACCATGTTGTGGCGAGCCCCCGTGCCCCTCCCCCGAGCCCTTTTAGAACACCGATTTTATTCGTTTCCACAATGTACCACTAATATAATTTCTTCATTTAACTTTGCACCTACTAGAACACTAGAACATGTTTTCTGGTAGAAAAATTCAAGTTGTTTTACTGTTTTTGGAATTTGTTATTCAAAGACAATACTACGTTGGTTCAAACCGTATTTTTATGTCAAACTTTCCCAACTTGACGTGCTTAAATAATTAGCCACAATTTGGCTTGTGTGAGAAAATGTTGGCATACTTTTTTTGTAGTGTATTTTAATGTAGTGAATTTTAAATGTGTTTCATTTTAAGTGTATGTCATATTTAAGTGTATCTTAATGTAGTGTATTTCAATGTAGTGGATGCACCGTTTCATTTTTTGTGAAAAGTTTATTGAATAGTTGTAAAATTTTATTAAATAGTAGGAAATTAAATAGTTGTAGAATTTGTTCTCGACGTCGACGATGCCCGGCCCGCATCCTCGTCGTCGACCCGGTGGCAACAACCTGCTTGAGAGGCGCCATGTCCAGGACGTGGTTCGTCGGGCTAGCACTGGGATGTGCTACCTTCCACGACGCGCATCTTGGTGAGAAACCGGGCTCACGTCATGGACCCGGAGCTTGTTTGGTGACGGTCGCGTGGGCCACTTCCGGTGTGGAGGCAGCCGACCCTCCAGGAGGAGGTAAGTCGCCGTGTCAGGGAGGATGACGAGCACGTCCATCACTACTTGCTTGCGTTGGACGTCAGGTTCTCCAATACCTGACAGGTTCTTCAGGAATCTCACTCGAGCTATGATCCTGTGTTGGTTTTTTTCTCTTTAGGTGTCCACAACACGCGCCTTAGTACAACGGCAGCTCTTTAAGTGATCGGTTTGGTCAGGAACCGCGAGTGAACTAAATTATACTCGAGATGTATTCGAGATTATATTCAATAATATTTAAGATGTATTAAGTGGATTATTCGATGTATTAGTGATATTGTATATATGATGATTTTGCTAGATAAAGTGAATACTAAATAGTTTTATCTTTCTTCTCAATTAGTTAAGCTATGGATGCTATCGAAAATACTTATATCACACACAGGCATACACACATCCCCCCCCCCCCCCAGCGAATCCTACCTTATTGAGCCCTTTTTGTGTGGTCTACTTCCAGCTCTGACCACGACCTACCTCGTACCCATGTGCCTCAGATCCACACCCACTACGATATCGCCTCCCAGTCTAACACACCCGCACCTCTCCCCTCAGAACACGTCACCTGGACCCAGCCAACATCACCCTTTTCCCGCTCGACAATACCACCCTCAGCTCCAGCTCGCTTAATCTTTTGTGCCGTTGACCACATCTTTCTGCCGATCTATGCGCCCTCTCTCTACATAACATGTCAGCCATGTTCCCCACTTAGTTCTATCCCATTAGAGCCACCCCACAATGCACACAAGAAGCACATACATGGGATTTAATTCTTTGTTGTGGAATGACAGTTGGTCTTTTGTTCTTCATCCAACATGTGTGAATACCATCTTGGCGAAATGCATCTTTCGACCCAAATTCAACACGAATGGTGTGTTGGCGAGGTGCAAGGCAAGGAGAGGGGCATGGGGTGTTCGTGGTATATATATTTTTGTGGTAATTTCTTCCTTCAAAATATTAACTCCGGTGACCAAATGAATATAAGCCCGATGTACATGTATCCATGTCGGACTGATATTTGTCATATCAATCTTTCAGTCGTACCCGATTCTCTAGGATTGCATTGGACACATATCCGTGTCCAGTTGTCTTACACTATGTGGAAATCTTTGATGTTCGAATTAGAAATCCAAATCCGAGTCGGATTCGGACAGTTGTGTTTGTGTCCGATGTTGTGCAGTGCGCTCGCATTATAAATATATACCAATGCAGTTAAAAATGGAAAGTTATTGGTTTTGAGTAACACAGTATTCGACATACATGGTTTTGTTTCGTGAAAAATTGGATTTCTTTTGTTTCAGACATATTTCTTGGCCCCATTGTTTTTTGGATTTCCTATATCCAAACAAGGACACTCTTAGAGCGTATATAGAGCCGGAACAGAGCGTGTTAATTACTGCAATGATGCCAATATATATATATCTCCAATATATACATTGTGGAGTAACATCATTAACTTGTGAAATAGTATGTAAGCATGTGACACACTTGACGTTTCACTACAAGACATAAATACTGAAACTATTTCCATTCTTGTTTGCAAAGCTAGTTTTTGGTTTCTTCTAATGAAGAAATGTTTTGGAAATCACAGTGCAATTAATGAGATTATCGTATTGCTAGGACTGGATCGACCCTATTATCATCCATTAATCTCATAGATATACGTATTGTGACCCTTTTCCTGTCAATATGAAATTGACACAGCGCCTGAAAAACAATCTACGCGATTCTCTTTTGAAGTATTGAGAAATCAGATATATGCATGCAATATTGAGCTTGCTATGTATTAATGTGACTCATTAAATAATTCGGAGTCACGATATAAAATTGCTGGAGCTGGATGCATGGTAGTTAAACCAAAGATCTAACTTATAGCAGGTGGGCTAATGTGAAATAAAACAGCACCAAATCAGCTCAAGAAACTAAGAATCTCATGAAATAACCTCAAGAATTAGTTCTAGATGCATCAAAGTAGCAAGCACACACAAACATATATAGCAGCTTAATTGCAGTCATCATTTATTTATCTATTTAGGGGGGATCGATCGAGAGGTATTTGCACCCCAAGTCTGGAAACACAAAGTCAAAGAGAGGAAAGGCAGAATATAATATCGGAGAAGCTAAACACCAAATATAGCACACGCAAGCACAGCTCCAACAACTGTCAACTGAGAACACTTTAGCAAGCTGCTCGATCGATCTGTTGATCACTCCTACTCCTGCTCCTCCTCCTGTTCCTCTGCCTCGGGAGGCAGAAGGTTCAGATCAACGTCGAACACGATGGGCTTCCGAGCTTGTTCGGCGGCGGCTAGCTCCTCCCTCTCGAGCCAGGAGCAGCCTTTCTTACCACTGTGGCTGGCGCGGTGGCCGCCCAGCGCCTGCCGTGTCTGGAATGGCATCTTGCAGCGGTCACACATGTAGCGCCGCTCGAGCTCGAGCTCGAGCTCGCCGAGAGGTTCTGGCCGGGGCGGCTCCATGCCGCGCCAGCTGCGGTCCGTGTGGCTGCGCATGTGTCCATGAACAGCCTTCACAGTGGCGAACATGCGGAAGCAGACGGGGCAACCGTAGGGCTCTACATGTGCTCCACCGGGGACGGCGGCCGGCCTCTTGCTGCCACGGGCGATGGCAGGGACCACGGCGTCCTGCTCGTGCAGGGACTTGAAGGTACAGGGGTAACGAGGATCCTCACCTCCGCCGGCGCCTCCGGCGAGGAGGTAATGGACCTGGCCAGCTCCGGGCATGATGAACACTTGGGAGCTCGATCCTGTCATCATGTTGTGGGTTGGGTCTGCCGTTTCTGTATATTTCTGTGTATGTAGACGAAGACGACACTCTCTAGCAGCACTATATTTTGTGTGTATATAGCGGCTCGGGACTGATGTACTAGTTGTGAGTAGGTGCGCCGCAGGCGTGATGAGTATCTGTTTATCTAGTTCGGTCTGGTCTTTATTAATTCATTCATATTAGTGTCGCCGCTCGCGAGGCTGTAAGCTTTGCTAAGAAATATTTGCAGTAGTTTGTAATTTCATATAAAGACAAAAATAATTTACAATTTCAGTTTCTGGTTAAGAAGAGAAGCCATCCCTGGTTTTTGCAAAAACCCGTGGGCTGTTTATTAAAACCGGGCACTCTCCAAACCCTATCACAACCTGCGTGCTTTCGGTGGTAGGATTTTGTAGTCTTGCCATTGTGAAGGGTTTAAATATGGGGTCCACTCTTCCAAAGGCTTCGGTCACTATTTGCAGATTCCCGTGTGTCCCTATATCTCGTTTTAAGCGACGCATAAGGAAACCCTCGCGCCAGAGCAGCTCCAGATGGTCCTTTGTTTATCTTTTATGTTTTTTTTTCTTTAAGTTAAACCACCAACAATTATAAACGTAAATATTACGAAATATACTTTACATAATGTTTTAAAATAATCTTTGTAATGCCGCTAATATTTGTTAAATGTGTATAGAAAAAATGTTAACAATGTACACCAAAAATGTATTCAAAAAGTATACAATGTGTGAAAAATTCGATAACGTTTTTTTATGAAAATAATTAAGCTGTAAAAAATGTTGAACAAGTATTTAAAAAATGTTTAATTTATACATGAAAATGTTGACTGTGTATTAAAAATGGTTAAACTTGCATTCTAAAGTGTTAATTATGTACAGATAAGATGTTGACCTTGTATTAAAAAAATAATGAACTTATATTTCAAAATGTTAAATCTGTATAGAAAAAATATTGACCATGTGTTCAAAAGATTTTAAACCTGTATTAGAAGAATGTTAAATATGTATAGAAAAAATGTAGACCAACCATGAATATATATAGGTATTGTCGGAGCTGGACGGACGACGAGGAGGAGCGCAAGCACCAATGAAGGCCGATTTCACTGTCTTGACTCTTTTGACATTGTTTAGCCCGATCTGACCCCATCCATGATTTTTTTTTTTGGATCTAACAGTTTTTCCTTCTGCCACCCGCTATGGCGGTAGGCATGCACACCCTACTGCCACTCCCTCTGGTGATAGGGGTCGGGTCAACGCAGATGATGTTGTTGGGTCAACAGGGTCAAACGGCGTCGTCTACATTGACCCAACCCTACCGCCACAAGGAGTGGCGGTAGGGTCTGTATGCCTACGGCCACAGCGGGTGGCGATTGGAAAAAGGGTCAAATCTGTTTTTTTTTTCGCAAATGGGGTCAGATCAGGCTAAATTTAGCAAAAAGAATCAAAACCGTGAATTTGGCCACCAATGAACAACTACACCATCCGTGAGTGACTCATGGAAACAACAATGGAAGAAGACGGAGCTGCTGGATCTACATCGTCCAAACAATGCGGCAAAGACCGTACATCCGACGACTGTACAGAAGAAGAGGATCAGTGCACCCGATCGGTTGAAGCATCAGCGGCCGGACATACAACGCGACATAGCAGGGTTGGACATCCGCCCCTCCCGAAAATTCGGCAGAGAGGCACCCGAATGCCGGCCACCTCTCAAAAATTCGGCAGAGAGGCACCAGAATGTCGGCCCCCTGCCGGAAATTCGGCAGAGATGCATCCGAATGCAACTGAAGAACGGCCACAACTTGGTGAGACATTCGGCGCCTGCGTGCATGAAGCCTCAGGACCAAAGCCCATGTATCCTTCTCATACTTACCCTTTCGCCCCTAGCATTAGAAATAGACCTCATCTCCTCATTTCTAGGGTTAGCTAAGATTAGAACAAAAAACTAGAGCTTAGCTCATGTACCACCCCTTGTGGGGTTCCTCCTAAGGGAGTAGGATCTTATCATAGATCGCCAAGGCCTCGTAAGGTAGAAGGTTTCCCCAAGTGAAGCAGCATGGCTCATCTCTCCTAGATTTGGATGAACTAACCTTGTATCTTTATTTCCCTTGTTGTTCTTGGATCTTGATGCATCCCATGTATTTCTTGTGATTTGAGGAGTACTTGGTATGTATCTTGTTCGATATAGTGTTTTCACCTTTCATTTCTCCATGTTTTCCCCTCATGTTCTTTCTCGAATCCACATCCAATTCGTGAAAATCAAGACAAATTACACTGGTTAGGGTTTCTCCCCATATCATTTACTTAATCAGCATCCCTCTTGCCCCATTAATTTGCTCACACCCTGTCATTTTCCCTATGGGTTTCACCCCATTTATGACCACCTCCGTGTGTTTCCTTGAATTTTCATTCCCAACACCTATGCCGGATTGCATGACAAACTATAACCCTCGGTCCTCTCATTGATTTTTTCTTGGTTACCCAATTAAACAGAAGGGGTACCAGTGTCTTGATTTTCCATGTTAATTTTATCAATAACGTTTACCTTGTTTTTGTATCCGCACATGCATACACATGTGCCCCCCGCAGCGAATCCCGTGCTTTTTGAGCCGTCTTCACTAGTCTACTTCCAGCTCTGACCACGACCTACTTCGTACCCTTGTGACTGACACCCACATCCACTCCTGGATCGCCTCCCACTCCGACACGCCCACACCACTCCCCTCCAAACACGTCGCTTGGACCCAACCCAAGATCACACATTTCCTGCTCGGCAACGTCAGCCTCTGATCCTGCACCACACTAGCTCGCTTTGTATTTTGTGTCGTTGACCACATCTTCCTGTCCATTTTTGTAGCCTCTCCCTACACACCACCTCAGCCATGTTTCCCACTTAGTTCCATCCCAGTAGGGCCACCCCACAAAGCACGCAAGATGCATACATATGGGAAATATCCAGTTATTTCATGACTAAAAGGAAAATTTTGATGTGTATTTTCTAACTCATTTATTCTGTTACCTCTCCTTATAAAGTATCACTTTGGGGTTTGAACTGGTATCATGTAATGTATTTAATGCCTTGTTGCAGAACAGCACTTGGTCTTTCGTACCTCGTCCAACATGTGTAAATGCCATCTTTGGGAAACATATATTTCGACCCAAATCCTCCGAGGGTATGCTAGCGACGTGCAATGCAAGGAGCGCGCGGGGGGTGGGGTGGGGGGGGGGGGAGTCTCCTGCCTACAATAAACATGAGGGTAATTGAACATGCCGAGATATTGGTTCTATTGTCAAACCGTCTATTATTCATATGGTGCCCAGTCTCGCCACATCCTCCTCGTGGCCATATCTTTTGAAGGAGATCACTGTAAAGATAGACTTTCTTAAAAAAGTGAAGGTATAAATGTGAGGATATTGAGCATGGCGAGACATTAGTCCGACTGCCAAACCATCTATTTGAAGGACATTATTGTGAAGAAACACATTCTTAAAAAAAGTGAAGATATATTTTATCGACCAACATACTAGTGTAGGAATCCTTTTTGGATTCAAGTGTCCGTTCTACAAAGACTATTTTGGAAAAATAAAAAACCATAACACTCTGGATCCGTTACATGCATTAAAGTTTGAATCCTAATACATAAGCCACCCCATTTGGTAAAATACCTTTTTCCCTTTTTGAAAAGCCAGGTACACCCTCGCTGTTGCATCAATTGATGCACACACACTAATGAAAAACGCGTCTTTAGTCCCGTAAGGGTCAATCGAGACTAATGGCCGTCCCTTTTTGGTCTTGATCGTGTTACGAACCGGGACTAAAGGGGCTCCAAGTGACCGCTGCGTAGTGCTCAGACAGGAGGCCCTTTAGTACCAGTTTGTAACACCAATCGGGACTAATAGGAAACCACGTGTCAGCCGTTGCGCGCTGGTGTTTAGGTTTTTTTTGAATGGAGGGATTTTGGGGGGTTTAAAGGTTTCATTTTGTGCTTTCCTTTTCATTTTGTGGTTATCATTCAATTCTTTTTCATTTAGGCTTTTCATTTTATATTTTATATTTTTCATTCAACTACACGCTAGCTACTAGTAGCAATGAAGGAACCGTTACACAACATCGTCATGAATATAGAGAAGTAACCTCTTTCTCCATGCTTGGTCGAACAACAAGTTTTTATATATATTCGACGCTACTACACATAGTACACGTTCATGCATATATGCAATATAAATCCCTTACGATCCCTAATATCTAATTAATTACCAAAGTTGCATTCCAATTCGAGATGGTATTCTTCGGTTTTAGCTATGACCTCCTCAAGGAAGAATCCCGCCAATTCCTCTTGAATTGCTCGTATGCGATCCTTTGGTAGGAGTTCGTCCCGCTTAAGTTGGATCTAATTTAAAAAAGAGGGTCAGTATATATATGAAACTCAACACAATTGATGACAATAAAATAAAATTATGAATATTATTTACGTACTTCAAGTTGTTCTAAAAGTCTACCCGTCTCACAGGTCATGTGGCGAATGAACTCGCAAAAGTAGTATCGATATAAATTATTCCCGTCTCCCTGCCTCTAGCACTTTACGAGAATAGAGTTCAACCAAAATAATAATCAAGCATGATAATGATATTGAAACTAGAATCAAAGAGATGCACGGACCGAGCTAGCTAGTACTATTTACATTGAGTTGTTAAAATCACAGCTCCGGTTTCCATTCACCCCTAATCTTCTTGATAAACTCTTTACAAACCCTGTATGGCAAAGAAAATAAATAAAGGAGTTATTAATTACTTGATATCAGCAAAATTGAAAAAAAGTTGACGATATAGTGCGATAATGATTGAAATTACCTCTTGAGCATTTTCTTCAGGTTCACCTACATCTTAAGGTCTTTACGTGTTGAGTCCATGACAAGTACTATTCCTGTGTCAAATTGAATGACTACAATAAAGTGGAACCTACGCACACATAACTCATCAATTACACTTAATATGAGTATATGTTTATCTAGTTCGGTCTGGCCTTTATTAATTCATTCATATTAGTGTCACCGCTCGGGAGGCTGTAAGCCTTGCTAAGAAACATTTCCAGTAGTTTGTAATTTTACATAGAGACAAAAAAATTACAATTTCAGTTTCTGGTTGAGAAGAGAAGCCATCCCTGATTTTGCAAAAAGCTGAGGGTTATCTATTAAAACGGGGCACTCTCCTAACCCTATCACGACCTGTGCGCTTTTGGCGGTCGGATCTTGTAGTCTTGCCATCATGAAGGGTTCTAGTATGGGGTCCACTCTTTCAGGGCTTCGGTCACTATTTGAAGATTCCCGTGTGCCCCTATGTCTCGCTTTAAGCGAGGCCTAAGAAAACTCTCGCATCAGGGTAGCTCCAGATGATCCTTCTTCTATGTTTTACGTTTCAATTTTTTCTTTTAGTTAAATCTCCAAAACTTACAAACATAAATATTACGAAAATATACTTTACATAATATATTAAAAATAATGTTAATAATGCCACTAAAAAATGTTATATGTGTATAGAAAATATGTTAATAATGTACCCGAAAAATGTGTTCAAAAAGTATTCAATGTGTGAAAAAGTTGATAACGGTTTTTTTGTGAAAATAATTAATCTTTAGAAAATGTTAAACAAGAATTTAAAAAATGTTAATCAACCATTTAAAAAATGTTGAATGTGTATAGAAAAATGTTGACTATGCATTAAAAAAAATGCTAAACTTGCATTCTAAATTGTTAATTATGTATAGATAAAATGTTGACAATGTATTGAAAAAAAAATAAACTTAGGAGTATTTCAAAATGTTAAATGTTTATCAAAAAAATATAGACCATGTGTTCAAAATATTTTAAACTTGTATTAGGATAATGTCAAATATGTATAGAAAAAATGAAGACCATGTATTAAAAATATATTAAATGTGTAGAGTAAAAATGTTGACCATGTATTAAAAATAATAATCTTGTATTTGAATAATGTTAAGTGTGTATAAATAAATGTTGACAATGTGCTTCACTGAAATATGTTAAATATGTATAGTAAAAATGTTGACCATGTATTAAAAAAAATTAAACTTGTATTTCAAAAATGTTATATATGTATAGAGAAAATGTTGACCATGTGCTTCACATACATAAAGGTGAACCGTCTCATTTATATGAGTTCACTTGACCCTTTGAGGATGGTGTAATACTTGACACTTTTCTTATGTGCATACATAGGTATTGTGGGAGCTGGGCGAATGACGTGGAGGAGTGCAAGCATCAATGAAGTATGATTTCACTATCTTGATCCTTTTGACATAGTTTAGCCCAATCTGACCCCGTCCATGATTTTTTTTGGATCTGGCCGTTTTTCCTTCCGCCACCCGATGTGGCGGTAGGCATACACACCCTAACACTCACTACTGGAAAACAGATATTTGCCATCTGCTGCTTCTTTGCCGTCTGATGGCTGATGGCAAAGACCCTCTTTGCCATCAGCTACCAGAAACCAGACGGCAAAGAGCAGGCTGATGCCAAAGGTACTATTTGCCATCAGCCAGCTCTTTGCTGTCTGCCAGCTCACGACAAAGAGCATGCAGGCAGACGGCAAAGAGCATGGGCGGCCCACACCGCAGCCCCTCTCTCCCCCCTAACGACCACTTTTTTTGCCGTCTGCCTGCATGCTCTTTGCCGTCGGGAGGCGGACGACAAAGAGGGTCCCCCTAACGACCGTTAGCCCCACCCCTACGCGCCTCTCTCTCCCCCTAACGACCACCCCGACTCCCCTCTCTCTCACCCCCGACACCACCGCCGCCGCCGCGCCCTCCTCCGGCCTCCCTGCGCCTTCCTGCGCCCTCCTCCTCCCCGGCCGCCGTGCTCCTTCCTCCTCCCCGGCCGCCCTGCACCCTCTCCACCGCCGCCCTGCGCCCCCTCCTCCACCCCGACCGCCCTGCACCCTCCTCCACCGCCGCCCTGCGCCCCTCCTCCTCCCCGACCGCCCTGCGCCCCCTCCTCCACCCTGACACCCCTCTTTGTCACCCCCGACACCACCACCGCCGCCGCGCCCTCCTCCGGCCTCCCTGCCCCACCGCCGCCGCTGCCGACGCCACCCCCACCCCAGCGTCCCACCCCACCGCCGCCGCCCTCCTCACGTCCCTCACCGTGCCCCTCCTCCCCCTGCTACCCTCCTCCCCCTCGGCCTCTCCTCCCCCTGCGGCCCTCCTCCCCCCGGTTAGTTTTCTTTCTTCTTTTTTTAATAGTTTTTGTTTAATTAGTTATATGTTTTACTGAGGTTTTGGCTTAGTTTTAGTTTAGTTTAGGTTCAGTTTTAGTTTAGATTTAGTTAGGATAGTTTCCTATTTAATAAAGGAGAAAAGGAGAAGAAGAAGAAGGAGAAAGGAGAAGAAGAAGAAGGAGAAAGAAGAAGAAGAAGAAGGAGAAAGGAGAAGACGAAGAAGGAGAAAGAAGAAGAAGAAGAAGGAGAAAGGAGAAGAAGAAGAAGGAGAAAGGAGAAGAAAAAAATAAGAAGAAGAAGGAAAAGAAGAAGAAGGAAAAGGAAGGGAAGGAGAAGAAAGAAGAAGAAGAAGAAGAAGAAAAATAGGAGAGGAAGAGAAGAATAAGAGGAAAAAATAAAATAATAATAATAATAAGAAGAAGAAGAAGAGAAGAAGAAAACAAGAAGAAGGAGAAGAAGAATAAGAGGAAAAAAGAAAAAAGAAAATAAGAAGAAGAAGAAGAAGAAGAAGAAGAAGAAGAAGAAGAAGAAGAAGAAGAAGAAGAAGAAGAAGAAGAAGAAGAAGAGAAAAAGAAAAGAAGAAGAAGGAGAAGAAGAATAAGAGGAAAAAAGAAAAAAGAGAATAAGAAGAAGAAGAAGAAGAAGAAGAAGAGAAGAAAAGAAGAAGAAGGAGAAGAAGAATAAGAGGAAAAAAGAAAATAAGAAAATAAGAATAATAAGAAGAAGAAGAATAAGAGGAAAAAAGAAAAAAGAAAATAAGAGTTAGGTCACATTATTTTTGATTATCTTATAAAAACATCATATTTGTGTTGATCGGGTGAATTTCAATGTGCAGTTGTTCGACGACCTCCACGTGCGTTGAGCTCCGCCCCTACGTTTGTTGGTGAGCACAAATGACTTCTCCTCCTACCCCCCTTAATTTGCTCTGTCCCGGTCTTCGTGCCGATGAAACTTGCTAGCTATATATAGGTTTCTTCAATCATGAGTATGCGTGACCAGTATGCGTCTCCCGTTCGAAAGGGCGACATCTATAAATATGCATGTCTTTGCATATTTATAACCGCCATCCTTTCGAATTGTCCAACATTATCCATGGACAGCCTGAGTATGTGTAGATTGGGTTCGTTTTCCCGTATGCTGTGCTCTGGATCCGATGCAGAATTTCGTCAGTGCCTCCCTGTTGTTCTCCGGATGCACATCCTCTCTGTTTATTGCGGAGACGTGTATCAGGAGAACAGCGGGGAGATGCTGCCGAAATTTTGCGTTGGATCCGGAGCAGAGCATGGGAAAACGAACCCAATCTACACATACTCGGGTGGGATTAGGACCTATCTTTACCTATTAGCGTATAGGTTGCCTGGACGTAATAAAAATGGCGAACCTGATTAACCGATGAATATAAATGCTAAATTATATATAAATATATTTCTTCTGTCTTTAGTAGCTACGCAAGATGAGTGATCGTGCGTGGATGTATACCGGTCACCCTAGTCAGAAAGAGATGACGAAAGAATGGTTTTTAAAAACAAAGGAATTTGTGAAAGCCGCATTCGCAAATGGCCAGGAAAGAAACTATTGCCCCTGTCCTGGATGCGACAACTATAAAAAGACGACATAGGCTGTAATGATTAAACACCTGCAGAGGAGGGGTTTTAAGCCTAATTATACGGTGTGGACATTTCATGGTGAGTCTATACAACGCACAAGAGCTGAGGTGGTCCGTAGTCGCACGGACGAGCATGGTACTGGGATCGAAGACATGGTGCAAGACTTTGATGATGCTGGTGATTCGGAAGATGAGATGGAGGAATCTGCAAAGGCCTTTTATGAAATGTTGGAGTCTTCAAAACGTCCTCTCCATGAGCACACTGAGCTCTGTCAGCTGGATGCAATTGCACAAGTAATGGCTCTGAAGGCTCAGTTCAACTTGGAAAGAGAATGCTACGACGCGATGATGACACTATTTGGACGTTTCCTACCCAAAGGCCATGTCATGCCTGCAAACCTGTACCAGTCGGACAAAATACTTCGTGTACTTAAGATGCCCTATGAAAAGATAGATGCATGTGAGAAAGGATGTGTCTTATTTAGGAAGGAGTATGCACACTTGGACTATTGTCCCAATTGCGAGTCTTGCAGGTATCTTGTGGTAGACAATGGTATGGGTGAGAAGAGGCAGACCAAAATCGCAGTTAGTGTTCTTCGGTATATGCCAATCGTACCAAGACTTCAACGTCTTTTCATGGTCGAAGAGACAGCCAGACAGATGGCATGGCACAAATTGGGCAGAAGAACCGAACTAGATGCGGATGGGAATAAGGTGATGGTACACACATCGGATGGGGAAGCGTGTAAACATTTCGATGGATTGCATCAGGATAAAGCGGCAGATCCAAGGAATCCTCGAGTCTGCGCCGCCACGGATGGTTTTAATCCCTTCGGCATGACGGCAACCCAATACAGTTGTTGGCCTGTATTTTTCATTCCACTGAATCTCCCCCCGGGCAGATTATGCAAAAAAATAACATATTTCTGACGTTGATAATTCCAGGGCCCAATTATCTGGGGAAGAATATGAATGTGTACCTGCAACCGCTTAAGGATGAATTGGAAGAAGCTTGGGAAAATGGGGTCAAGACATACGATGCCGCTAGAAAAGAAAACTTCAAAATGCATGTGTGGTACATGTACTCTATGCATGACTTGCCAGCATAAGCGCTATTCTCTGGATGGTGTGTGCATAGAAGGTTCCCGTGCCCCCAATGCAAGGCAGCTCTTCAGTTTCATTGGTTGCAGGAGGGTCGGAAGTATTCTTGCTTTGACTTGCATAGACAGTTCCTGGATCCTGACCATCAGTTCAGAAAAGACAAGAAGAACTTTACCAAAGGTAAAGTTGTCAAAAACTTGGCACCACCTGCGTTCACAGGCCAACAGATCCTGGATCAGTTAAACGCCCTCGAGCCTGATCCAGAGCGTCCAGGGTATTTCAAGGGGTATAATTCAAAACATGCCTGGACTCACAAGCCATGCTTCTGGGATCTGCCTTACTTCAAAGACCTCCTTCTTCCACACAATATCGACATGATGCACACTGAAAAGAATACCGGAGAGGCTATTTTTGGTACATTGTTCGACATAGATGGGAAGACAAAGGATAATATTAAGGCTAGATTCGATCAAGAGACACTATGTCATAGACCGTTACAAAACATGCGAGAAGGCAAAGGAAAGCAGAAGTGGTCGAAGCCAAAGGCCTGGTTCAATCTTGGAAGGCCAGCTATGAGGGAAATTATCTTGTGGGTCAAAATGCACTTGATGTTCCCTGATGGGTATGCAGCGAATCTAAAGAGGGGAGCGAGTCTTGAAAAATTAAAAATCTTTGGTCTCAAGTGTCATGATTGGCACATATGGCTAGAGCGGGTAATGCCGGTGATGTTACGTGGCTTTATTCCTGAGGATGAATGGCTAGTACTGGCGGAGCTGAGCTATTTCTTCCGTGTTCTTTGTGCGAAAGAATTGTCGCCTGGCGTGGTAGAAGACATGGAGGAGTTTGCACCGGAGTTGTTGTGCAAGTTAGAGAAGATCTTTCCATCGGGCTTCTTTAATCCAATGCAGCATTTGATTTTACATCTACCGACCGAGGCAAGATTGGGTGGGCCCGTGCAAGATCGTTGGTGCTATGCAACTGAGAGGATGCAGAAGACCCTTCGAGCTAAATGTAAAAATAAGCGTAGAGTTGAAGCATCGATGGCTGAGGCATTCATTACTGAGGAGGTGGCAAACTTTGTGACAGCACACTACGAAGCCAAAAATCATCATTTGCATAATCCGAAGCCTCGGCACAATGATGGAGACCCTAAAAAAGGTGGGTCCAACCTCAGCCTATTCAAAGGGAAGCTCGCACCAGCCGGTGCTTCGAAACCAATAATGTTGGATATCTAAGAATGGCGGAACATTTCGTTGTATATCTTCAACAACCTAACAGAAGTGCGGCCGTACATCGAGTGAGTTCTCGGCACATTTTCCCGTAACTTCTAATTCATTTGAACTGCTCTTATTCCCGGATATTTCAAACAGCCGTTACGTCTTCAAATTCTCGGATGGAGCGGTGATCGAAAATGATTCTGTCGAAGAGTATGAGCTTCTGTCAAAGATAGGAGGCGGCTATCCCGGTTTCATCTCTTGGTTCAAACAAACGGTAACTATCAATAATGGACCATTTCATTCTTGGTCTAACTTGCGGCTAATGCAACAACCGTTTCGTATTAAACTTGTAGGCTAATTCAGAGTCTATGGACGCCGAATTGAGACAAGTCGCTAATGGTTTTGACCATAAGGTCCGTTCATTTGAGAAATACAACATCAACGGGTATCTCTTTCGTACCTTTGGAAAAGAGCTATCTATGCCCGAGCGGAAATCTACAAATTGTGGTGTCTCTGCTATCGGCGAAGGTGTTATCGAGTATTATGGAAGAGTTGAAGCAATTTATGAACTTCAATTCTATGGTGAAAACCCACCGAACGTCGTAGTCTTCAAATGTTATTGGTTCCAGCCGAAAAAGACTTGAAGGACTCATGAACATATAGGACTAGTCGAAATCAATCCAAACACCCATTTAGATGTTCCCGATGTCTATATTACGGCTCAAGAGGCGACCCAAGTTTTCTATCTACCGTGGGCATGCCAAAAGGATAAGAATCTGGAAGGTTGGTATGTCGTTTATGAAGTGCCGCCACATGTCAGACCACCTCTCCAAAATGAACAGGATTATGAACCTCACAGTAACCCAGACACATATGATGGAGAATTCTTCCAGGAAGCACGTCTTTCCAAGAAACGTTTCAAGAACCGCCGTGCTTCATCCAAGAACATGGAAGTAGACAACGACAATGAATCCGATTCCAGCCCTGAGCCACAACCATAAGACCTGGAACTCGTAGAGGTTACTGATGCGGATGACCTGTCAATGCTTCAACGATTAAAGGAAGGCCTTTCACAACTTCACGCCGTTGAACCCGATGAGCACGTCATTCATGAAGACATGCGTGATAGTGATGATGATGATGCATTTATTGATGATGATTATTAGTTTGTAAGATTCACAACTTAAATTATATATATTTGAATCTTTATTATTCATGTACATATTATTATTCATGTTAGTCATTCAATTTTTTTATGTTGTACTAATTTCTTTTAATCTTTATCATGGCAGGTGTTGAAAGATGGTGGGCGTGGGTCCAGAGCGCTCGACGGGTTCTTCCCAGGCGCCCCGCACGAGGGGTGGTACTTCCCTTCCACCCCTATCTCTCCGTAGAGCCTTGGCAGACAGTCTTTCGACACCAGCCGGAGGTTCTTCTTCGTCGGCAACATTGCCCACTGGGAGAGGTGCTGGTCGGGTAGGGAGGAAGGGGAAGGGTATAGGGAGAGGTGGTGGCCGCGGAAGATCCAGGAGGACTGTGGAGCCGTCCTCGCCACCACCACCAGCTCATTCACCCGAGCATCGGACTAGTATGGTCGATCCGTTTGCGGAGGAGGCTACGGGGACTCCGGTCCAGGAGCCTGGTGTTCACGGGCATTCGTCCCATGAGACTTCGGTCCAGGAGCAGCCTCAGGTCGAGGTGCACTCGGCCCAGGAGCAGCCGGAGGAGACTACGGTTCCGGAGGCTTCACCCGACGTGGAGAGGCCCGGATGGGAGCCTTGGCCGGATCGTACCGAGTTGCCGGATTGGACCGAGGGTCCGGGTGGCTCAGGGGGCGGGGATGGCGGGAATGAGCTTACGGATAGCGAGGGCGATGTGCAGGTGGACGGGGCCACCGTGTACAAGTGTGGTAGTACACGTCTCCCGGTCGCCCCGGCTACCCGCAAGCAGAGGCCGGTGATTAAACCTGAAGGAGATAGGTAAGTACATTTACCCTTTTTTTAGCTTTTGCCTTCAAGTGTGTTCAAATATCTAATGCGCTGACCTTATCATACTGCAGGGGATGGGTACACCCTCTTGGAGTCCGCAGGCCGAACTCCGTCCTTGGTGTGCTTTGCCGGACAAATTTCCCGGGGTTTGTCACGTTGCGTGGTGAGGGTCAGGTTCCTACACTAGGATTTACCTGGGAGCACTACCAGGCTGCGCAGGCCCCGCCGGAGGAGATTATAGATGGTGTCTTGTGCCACACGAGGGCCGAGATGGTGATCAAGAGCTTTTGGGTAAATTATCCTTTTACAGAATCTAAAATTAACAATATACCTAATTATTGTACTAATCGGTGTTTTCACGTTTGATTGCAGACCTTCTATAGGTGTGAGGATGGATATGAGGAGGAGGCGGCCAGGGTTCTCGAGGTCGAGTGTAGGCGGTTACTACAGAACTTGCGCCACGAGGCTCGGCCGCAGGCTATTCGAGATTACTACCCCACGCGTGGTATTAAGAAGGAGAAGAAGGATTGCCGCGGAAAGTTTCTAAATAAGGAGCAATACATGAAGGTAATTACCTATTCTTAAGTCCTTCTACGTAGTTTTCTTGATTTCATTCATAGGCGTAGCGCTGAAAATTCTTTCTAATAACTTACAGGTGCCCCCGAGATGGTGTGCGGATAAGATGCATTGTTGGGAGGCGTTGGTTGACGAGTGGTGCACAGGCAGCTGGCGAGCCGTCCACGAGAATGCGAAGGATCGGCGTAGCCAAATGGTTGGTGTGCCACACCATCAAGGCAGCGCCAACTTACTTCAGTTTGGACAAAACTGGGTATGTGATTTGCTTCATGATTCATGCAATTCATTCTTGATGCTAATATTTTGTTCCCCTCTTTTAGGCGCATCACAATAAGACTGAGATGCCACACTTGTACGACCTTTATGGCATGGCCCATACTGCCTCGTACAAGATGGCGAATGCATTCTATGAGTCTGACCTGGATGATCCCAGTAACTTCACCAACATATCATCCCACCAGAAGCTCGTGGCATACAGAGACGTGGGGAAGGCTATGAAAGGGGATGACTTTAACCCTAGCCAGGAACCTTTGGATCCAGAGCTGGTGATGATATCTGGTGGCGGGAGGCCCCATGGCTCGATAGCCATTGGAGATGGGATAATACGTTGTCCACTCACTCTTCTGGAGATCAAGGCGCGCCAGTCGAGCAGATGTCCTGAGATAACGCCTCGTCCACGGCCAGTCGAACTTGCCATCGAGGTTAGTTGTACGGACTAAGAACACTTTCATCCATTTCATTATGTGTGTCACCATAGATCATTACTGTGGTAACGAGGAATGGTTTTTCAGGCTGCTCTTCAGAAAGAGAGAGCGGCAAACCAGGCTGCTCTTGAGAAAGAGAGATTGGCAAGCCAGGCTGCTCTTCAGGCTGCTCTTGATGAGAGGGACCAGACCACGGTACGATTGCTTGAGGAGGAGAGGGTCCGGAATGAGGCGGGTCAACGGGCCCTGTACGAGATTTTTGTGGTATGTTTTTTTTTCACATTAGCCAAATCATGTGTGTAATGTCTGTTTCAATACTAACTAATACGACCCACTCTTCAGGGTCTGTGCGAGAAGAGCGGTCAAGTCCCTCCGCCGATGCCCGTCTTCTCTTCGATTGGCACGGTGAGTTTCATTATAAACTAGTATTAATAATTGAGTGTCATCATGCTAACTGAGACATTGCAAAATATCTTTTCTGCAGAATAACTCCCGAGCGGCATCGCATGACCCTTCTCCAGGGCAACCGTCTCCAAACGAAGCCGGCGCGAGCAACCGTGGTGTTTCTCCTCCTTGATGACCACTACGGTAAGTTTCTCCTCCAAACTTAGCTTGTTTTCCTCTAAAATGAGATAATTAGCCCATTTAGCTCCAAGAAGACATAATTAGGTAATTTAGCTCCAACAAGAGGAGAAGAAATAGGAAAAATGAAAAGAAAGAAGAAGAAGAAGAAGAGAAGAAGGAGAAGGAGGAGGAGGAGGAGGAGGAGGAGAAGGAGGAGAAGGCCAAGGACCTTCTAGTCCTTCTCCTCCTCCTCCTTCTCCTCCTTCTCCTCCTTGATTTCTTCTTCTTCTCCTCCTCCTCCTCTTTCTTCTCCTCTTTCATATTATCCTTGCTTTAATTTCCCCAACAATGACATAATTAGTCCATTTAGCTCCAAAATACCATAATAAGCTCAAAATGGCATAAGAACCTTGGTTAGCTCATGAATATTATATACTTAGCTTGTTTTCCTCTAAAATGGGATAATTAGCCCATTTAGCTCAAAAAAGACATAATTAGGTAATTTAGCTCCAACAAGAGGAGAAGAGGAGAAGAAATAGGCAAAATGAAAAGAAAGAAGAAGAAGAAGAAGAAGAAGAGAAGAAGAAGGAGAAGGAGGAGGAGGAGGAGGAGGAGGAGAAGGCCAAGGACCTTCTATCCTTCTCCTCCTCCTCCTCCTTCTTGATTTCTTCTTCTTCTCCTCCTCCTCCTCTTTCTTCTCCTCTTTCATATTATCCTTGCTTTAATTAACCCAACAATGGCATAATTAGCCCATTTAGCTCCAAAATACCATAATAAACTCAAAATGGCACAAGAACCTTGGTTAGCTCATGAATATTATATACTTAGCTTGTTTTCCTCTAAAATGACATAATTGGAATATTTAGCTCAAAAAAGACATAATTAGGTAATTTAGATCCAACAAGAGGAGAAGAGGAGAAGAAATAGGCAAAATTAAAAGATAGAAGAAGAAGAAGAGATGAAGAAGAAGAGAAGAAGGAGAAGGAGGAGGAGGAGGAGGAGGAGAAGGCCAAGGACCTTCTAGTCCTTCTCCTCCTCCTCCTTCTTCTTGATTTCTTCTTCTTCTCCTCCTCCTCCTCTTTCATATTATCCTTGCTTTAATTAACCCAACAATGACATAATTAGCCCTTTTAGCTCCAAAATACCATAATAAGCTCAAAATGGCATAAGAACCTTGGTTAGCTCATGAATATTATATACTTAGCTTGTTTTCCTCTAAAATGACATAATTGGAATATTTAGCTCGAATAAGACATAATTAGGTAATTTAGCTCCAACAAGAGGAGAACAGGAGAAGAAATAGGCAAAATTAAAAGATAGAAGAAGAAGAAGAGATGAAGAAGAAGAGAAGAAGGAGAAGGAGGAGGAGGAGGAGGAGGAGAAGGCCAAGGACCTTCTAGTCCTTCTCCTCCTCCTCCTTCTTCTTGATTTCTTCTTCTTCTCCTCCTCCTCCTCTTTCTTCTCCTCTTTCATATTATCCTTGCTTTAATTAACCCAACAATGACATAATTAGCCCATTTTGCTCCAAAATACCATAATAAGCTCAAAATGGCATAAGAACCTTGGTTAGCTCATGAATATTATATACTTAGCTTGTTTTCCTCTAAAATGACATAATTAGCCCATTTAGCTCAAAAAGAAGGAGAAGGAAGAAGAAGAAGAAGAAGAAGAGAAGAAGAAGAGAAGGAGAAGGAGAAGAATAAGAAGGAGGAGGAGAAGAAGAGAAGAAGAAGGAGAAGGAGGAGAAGAAGGAGAAGGAGCCCTCCTTCTTCTCCTTCTTCTTCTCTCCTTTTTCTCCTTCTTCTTCTCCTTCTTCTTCTCTTCTTTTTTCTTCTTCTCCTCCTCCTTCTCCTTCTCCTTCCCCTTCCCCTCCTCCTCCTCCTCCTTCTTGTTTTTCTTCTCCTTGTTCTCTTCTTGCTTCTTCTCTTTCTTATTCAATTTAGCTTATTTGTCATATATATGTTGTTGTTGTTCTTCTTCTGACTTTCTTATTCCCATTTTGCAGATTGGATGTACTACATGCATGGAAGCTGGCGTTGGAGTGCTTTAGTGTCCGTTTTTATTTGAGTTGATGAACAATGTGTTGATGAACAATGTGTTGGTTCTTTGTATGTGTTGACGAACAATGTGTTGATGAACAATATATGTGCAACTATATGTATGTATATATGGATGAAACTTTGTATGTGTTGGTTCTTTTGATATATGGGATGTACGTTGATGAACAAATGGCATTGATGAGCTTTATATGTATATCATATATGTGTTGTGATCTATTTATGATATATGTGCTATGAATTATATGTATATGTGCTGTGAAATAGAAAAAATAAATAAATATGTGACAATATAGGCTCTTTGCCGTCTGCCAGCTGATGGCAAAGGCCTTTGCCGTCAGCTGGCCGACGGCAAAGGTGCCACGTGGCGCCCAGCTGTGCAACCTGGGCAGTAGCAGCTGGCCATATAGTCTCTTTGCCGTCTGCTTCCTGGGGGGCAGACGGCAAAGAAGAGGGCACAGAGGAGGAGGCAGACGGCAAGAGTGGAGAGAGGGGGGAGGGGAGGACCCGACAGACGGCAAAGATGGTCGTGGAGGCAGACAGCAAAGATGGAGGGGGAGGGGAGGGGAGGAGAAGGCAGACGGCAAAGATTGACGGGGAGGCAGACGTCAAAGAGTAAGGGGGAGGCAGACGGCAAAGGCTCCGTTAACCCCTAGCGGAGGCAACATGTGTCGGCTGCCGTCTCAAGAGCTTTGCCGACAGCTCCTGAGGAAAGCTGACGACAAAGAGCTTTGTCGTCAGCCTTATGCGGGCAGACGACAAAGAAGGACCTATGCCGTCGTAGGCTGACGCAGAAATTTTGCCGGCCGTGACAATCTTTGCCGTCTGTGGTATTGTCTTTGCCGTCAGGGATACTGTCTTTGACGTCTGTGACGGCAGACGACAAAGAAGGTGATTCCTGTAGTGACTACTCCCTGTGGCGGTAGGGTTTGGGTCAACGCAGATGGCACCGTCGGGTCAGCCGGGTCAAACGACATCGTCTACATTGACCCAACCCAGCGGGTGGCAGTAGGAAAAAGGGTCAGATCTGATATTTTTTGCAAACGGGTTTAGATCGGGCTAAAGTTAGCAAAAATGGTGAAAACCCTGAATTTGGCCAACAATGAACAACTACACCATCCGTGAGGGAATCTTGGAAGCAACAATGGAAGAACACACAGCTGCTGGAGCTACATCGGCCAGATAACGGGGCAAAGACCGTACATCCGGCGCCTGCGCAGAAGAAGAGGAGCAGTGCACCCGAGCAGCTGAAGCATTGATACTTGTGATCTGCGTTTGGTTTTGCATGAAGAGGAAGGGGTTATCGCAACATGATGTGGGTAAGTATTTTTCTAAGTTATGAAACCAAGGTTTATCGAACTAATAGGAATATCAATAACAATCATCTTCAACGGCTGCACACAAAAGAAAAAACAACTTGTACCCAAGGCGGAGAAGAGGGTTGTCAATCCTCTTGTTCTTGTTATTTGCAAGCGAGTGAGGTGTGTAGATAATTATAGATATCAAGATACAATAAAAAAGTAAAGGACACAACAAGGTATTGAAGGTTTTATCAATATGTTGTGAATAAACCCGGAGAGACCATAGTTTCCGTAAATGGCATCTCTCAATAAAAATAGCATACGACGGTAAAAAAATAACCCGAGGAACACAAAGACGTCTTTTGTCCCCTTCTGTCATTCGGATATAGAAAACACGTTTTTTCACAAAAAAATAAAATTTATTTCTGAATTTTTTTTCATCAAAAAACTAAGAAGCACCGATGAAAAACTGAAACACCAAAAAACCGAATAAGCCAATCTAAAAGACAGAAAAACGTGCAAAAAATAAAAAAAATAAAATCCAACGAAAACCCTCAAAAAACGATATGCAACGGCGGCTGAGAACGCGCCAAACAACGACGCATGAAATGGTAGTTGGAAGGCTCCCAAAGGAGTGTTCCCTACTAGTTGCTATCTAGATCGACTCGTGTGAGGGAGCGATGGCCCTAGTGCATAGTCTGCCGGGCGATTTAAGAAGGAAATTGCTTATTTTCAATCGGCTGATAAAAACGACTCGTAAGTCTTCTTTTTTCCGCCATGTGTCCTTTGTAAACTCACACATCATTTTTCTCTCTTCATCTTTTCTTCTTGAACAATCACACAAAGTTTATTCTCACGTGCTTTGTACTTTCTCTCAGATTCCCATTCTCTTCTCCATTGAAGCAGCAACCAGCTATCATCGGCTACAAAGGGACGGAGCAGGGAACACCTGCTTCCCATTCCCGGCAACGACATTTGTAGACGGGCCTGCATCGCAGCTTGGGTGCGTTTCATACCAGCATCCACTTCCGCTGCCCACGCGCTTCTTCATCGTCACATTTGTCACCACCGCCGTGCTGGGTAACGTAGCATAAATTCAAAGTTTTCCTACGCATATTCAGATCTTTCTACGGAGAGACCAGCAATGTGAGAGGGGTAAGAGCATCTTCATACCTTTGAAGATTGCTAAGCGGAAGCGTTGCTAGAACGCGGTTGATGCAGTCGTACTCGCAGCGATTCCGATCTAGTGCCGAACTACGGCTGCTCCGCGTTCAACACACGTGCAGCCCGGTGACGTCTGCCGTACCTTGATCCAGCAAGGAGGAGGGAGAGGTTGGGGAAGAACTCCAGCAGCACGATGACGTGGTGTCGATGGAGAGATGAGGTATCCCGACAGGGCTTCGCCAAGCACTGGCAGAGAGGAGGAGGAAGAAGGGCAGGGCTGCGCCGAGAGAGAGGGAAAAGTCTATCTCCCAATGGTCATAAGTACCGAGTATATATAGGGGAAGGGAGGGGCTGCGCCCCCTTGAGGGTTTCCCCCTCCTGGGGGGGGGGGAGGCAGCCCTAGATGGGGCTGGTGCGGCAGCCAAGGGGGGAGGAGGGGTGTGACGCACCCCTGGTGGGCCTTAGGCCCACCTGGCTTAGGGTTTGCCCCGCTTTTCTCTCCCCTGCGCATTGGGCTGAGTGGGGAGGCGCACCAGCCCACGTAGGGGCTGATTCCCTCCCCCACTTGGCCCATCTTACCTCACGGGGTCGTTGCCCCCTTTCGGTGGACCCCCGGGGCCACCTCCGATGGTCCCAGTGGTCCCGGTACGTTACCGGTGATGCCCGAAACACTTCAGGTGTCCGAAACCATCCGCCCTATATATCAATCTTTACCTCCGGACCATTCCGGAGCTCCTCGTGACGTCCGGGATCTCATCCGGGACTCCGAACAACTTTCGGTAACCTCGTATAACAATTGCCTATAACCCTAGCGTCATCGAACCTTAAGTGTGTAGACCCTACGGGTTCGGGAGACTGGCAGACATGATCTAGACGCCTCTCCGGACAATAACCATCAGCGGGGTCTGGATACCCATGGTGGCTCCCACTTGCTCCACGATGATCTCATCGGATGAACCACGATGTCAAGGATTCAATCAATCCCGTATACGATTCCCTTTGTCTGTCGGTATAGAACTTGCCCGAGATTCGATTCTCGGTATACCTATACCTTGTTCAATCTCGTTACCGGTAAGTCTCTTTACTCGTTCCGTAGCTCGTCATCGTGTGACTAACTCCTTAGTCACATTGAGCTCATGATGATGTTCTACCGAGTGGGCCCAGAGATACCTCTCCGTCACACGGAGTGACAAATCCCGATCTCGATTCGTACCAACCCAACAGACACTTTCAGAGATACCCGTAGTGCACCTTTATAGTCACCCAGTTACGTTGTGACGTTTGATACACCCAAAGCACTCCTACGGTATCCGGGAGTTGCACAATCTCACGGTCGAAGGAAAAGACACTTGACATTAGAAAAGCTTTAGCATACGAACAATACGATCTACTGATATGCTTAGGATTGGGTCTTGTCCATCACATCATTCTCCAATGATGTGATCCCGTCATCAATGACATCTAATGCCCATGATCAGAAAACCATGATCATCTATTGACTAACTAGCTAGCTAACTAGAGGCTTGCTAGGGACACATTGTGATCTATTTATTCACACATGTATTACTGTTTCCTGTTAATACAATTATAGCATGAACAATAGACGATTATCATGAACAAGGAAATATGATAATAACCATTTTATTATTGCCTCTAGGGCATATTTCCAACACGCCGCGCCAGTCGCCGCCGCCACATCGTGCGATGCATAGCAGAAACCACTGTCACCGTCGTGCGATGCGTCGCAACATCCACTAACGAAGCAGCAACATGCCACCACAGGCCAATGATGCAACGAGGGGCACAGCCTGGCTATTTATCATCCCGCCGTCGTGATGTTGTGATGGAGCATCGTCAGAATTGCATTGGGGCATCGTTGGACCGGCGGGGTTAGCGCATGCTATGATGGAGCGTTGCCGGAGTTGCATTGGGGCATCGCCTGGGCCGACGGGGATGGCGCATGTTATGATGAAGCATCGTCGGAGTTGCATTAGAGCATTGCCGGCATCGGCAGGGCTGGCGCGTGTTATGATGGAGCATCATGGGGGCCGATGGGGGTGACGCATGTCGTGATGGAACATCACCGGAGTTGCATTGGGCATCGTCAGGACGACGGGGTCGCATGATGGAGTGATGGAGCATTGGCGGACTTGCATTGGAGCATTGCCGGAGTTGCCTTGGAGTATTGTTGAGGCTACATGGTGTTCCCTTGGAGCATCTCGGGATAGGACACTGGTCCGGCAAACATTGGCGAGGCTGCACTCCGGATAGAGGTTGTTCCGCTGTTACGACCCGCCGTAACAGCATCATGCTCATGTTTGGAGCAGATCATGCCTAACGGCTGGGACGCTTTGCATCTGACGGCATGCTAGGCGACTGATCCCTTGCGGAGATAAGTCGATGGTATGTAGCACATGATGCACGAGGTTCAACGTATGTGCTAGCTGCGAAGGCCGTGTGTCGGAGGTCCACGCACCGCACTGGGCGGACAATAATTGCGCCCCGTGCTAGTTATATGCCTATTTGGGCCTGCACATTAGGGCCTGCACATTAGCATCCGCAATTCCGCATGCCTTCTCCTGTCTAATAAAAAGACTACGACTAGTATGCTACGGGCATTATATTTGATGATCTTTTCCATGCCATTTTTCCAAACTAAAAATTGATCAAAAATTCAAAACCTAGACGATAACCACTACACGCATGGTGAAAGCAAAGTCCGACCACACGATAACGACCGCACACGTGGTGGAAGCAACATTCGATCACACACCTCATGATTATAGATTGAGTTATGTCACCGCATGGATGCACAAGTGATGAAATTGATGATATCAGCACGTATCCTTCTGTCATTTTAGTTTTTAAAATGATTTATCTCACAAATAAAAATCCGATTGAAAAACTGTTTTCACCATTAAATCCGTCGTTACAAGATCTTCGAAACCAGATCTCATATCAATATGTTTCGGCGAATTTTTATTTTTTGGTTAAAAGTCGTCATATCTATTACACAAAAATTCCCATCATAATTAGAATGAATTTGCTATGATATATTTCAACTATTTTTTTCTTCTATGTTGAAGTAAATTTTGACAAGTTACAAAAAAGGAATTACTAAAATCTGTAATAATGATGAATTACTAAAAATTTTCATGATCCATGAAATAATTTTGGCATGATTCGTAAGTAAAAACAAATTATGTCATCAATTACTTAAAAATGTGTGGTTAGTGGCTCAAATTTTCCATGAACCACAAACTAAAATTGACATGATGAATTACTTCAATTTTTCATGATACATGCACTAAAATTTGCCATGGTTCATACAACTAATACGTTCGGTGTTCAAAATATTAGAATTGCCATGGTCAAAATACTAATATTGTCATGATTTATAAACTCAATTTGACATGATGAATTAATAAAAAATTCCATGGTCCATGAATTTAAAAGATACACCATTTCTAAGTCTAAAAAACTAAAAAGATCCGGTGATGTCATATGTTTGATGTGGCAAGATGGATGGATATCAAGGCGTGCGGACCATATTGCCTCAGCCACACGTGTGGGCGTTATCATTTAGGTAAATTTATAAAAAAAGTCATAACTGAAAAAATGTTTGACGCTTCCTGAAATAGTTCTAAAATTTCAAAAATGTTTTGAGTATCAAATTTGATGAATTTAAATAATATTGATGAGAAATATATTTATTGAATAAACTCATAAATCTACTCCCGGTATAAAATTTGTTATCAGCATACCTAGAAAAAGTTCATTATTTATTATAAAATATGTGCATCATATATAGAAAATAGTCCTCATGTATTTAATAGTTTTATTTTTCATTGAAACAATACTACCTTTTATTTCCAAAATTGTTCATCATGTATTCAGAAATATTCCCTATACATTTCAAAAGTCATCAGGTATTGACATCATCCGTTGAATATCTCAATAATATTATTATTTTATGTGAAACTTTAATCATGTAAATGAAAAATAGGTTTAGTGTACTTTAGCAAATATTCATGGTATAGTACAAAATTGACCATATTGTATTATAAAATACTTGTCATGTATAAAAAAAAGTTCAACGTGTACTTAATTAAAATAAATTTCATTAAATGTTTTTTCATCAAATTTAATAAGAAGTACTTGCATCTAAAAAATTAATCAAACATTTGAAAAGCATTATCCGATATTATAAGAGTGATGCACTTTTTTGAAAAAATCAGAAAAAATAAAATAAAAATAAGAAATTAGGATAGGAAAAGGATAAAATCATGAAATGGAATAAAATAGGAAACACTCCTCAAGTAGAAAGGAGACATACCTATATTGGGCTTCCTTAATGCATGACAAACCTCGATGTGCGGCCACTAGCCTTTGCTGGCAGATCGATGGGTTTTCTTATTTCCCGCCGGTTGCCGAAAACAGAGTACTCTATGTATGTGAAGGCACCCCTCTAATAGCGTGTTTCTATAGTGGGGCGATCCTTATAAAGTCTCCCTTCTATCCAATTTTCAGAAACTCCTAGAAGCCCTGTTAAAGAATTCATCCAATCAACGACTTAACTTGCCGATTAATCCCTACTCGTAGAGTCACCGAGTAGCCAATAAACCAAAAAATCATTTGATTAATTGATTAAATGGCTGATTACCTTGCCGATTAGCCCATGAATCCCCAAATCATCACCCAACCTAGCAGCTACCAATTAACGATTTCCTCAATAATGCGTAGAAGAATTTGGCTGGTTTCTTTGTTTTTTTTTCGTTTTTCAATATTTATCTTCTGACTTATTACTTTTTGTATTTTTTTAAAAAGTTAATGAACATTTGTTTTGTCAAATTTGTGAATAGCTTTTAATTATTGAACAATTCTAAATTTTTTGATGATTTTCTAATTTCATTACATTTTTTCCTATTTCATATTTCTTCCAAAAATTGGGTAAATATTTTTATATTGTTCAAATGCATGAAAATGGTTTCTAACTTGTTGGCAATTTTATGACTTCGTGAGCATTTTTTAACTTTTTGAACACTTGTTAAAACTGTTGAACATTTTTTCAAATTGCCAAAAGTTCTTAAAAAAGCATTTTTTTGTGCATTTACAATTTTTTTTTCAAATATTGAATATTTTTCAAATCCATGATTTTTTTAAAAAATTGATGAAGATTCTTCAAACTACCAACAAAGCAGAGCTGACTGAGCCAAATACCTACAGGGCGGCAAGCAATGCACCATAACTAATGGTTGGGGTGTGTCGTTGCGGGCCACGTGGGAGGAAGCTGTGTGTACCACACCTTTTTCTCGATTTTTTTTAAAGAACTCATATCATGTGAACATCACATCCATCTCAAAACGAAAAAAACTTTTCTAGAAAAGAAAAAAGTCTCACTTTTATTTTAAAAAGAACTCTAAAAAAGCAAAAACTTTCTCACTGCGACCAACCAGCATGCGCCACGTGGCGTAGCTGGTTAGCTTTTAAAAAAAACTCTAAAAAACCAAAAGCTTTCTCACCGCGGCCAATCAGCATGCGCCACATGGCATTACTCGTTAGCCACCATTCTAGCGATGCTTAATGTGTTTGATGTTCTCGGATGACATGGCGCTACGTGAAGAATGGTTATAGTTAGACAAGTTCGTCTGCGACCGGAAACACAAGGCGAACGATCTATACAGTCTGACAGAATAGAAGACATTCATGAGATCAGCCACAACTACAAAAGTTAAGTGGTGTAGATGGACTACTCGGTATGGTAACATGCATGCAGCACAATGTGCGTCAACCTAGCTGGCGATAGTGCGGGGTTGATTCAAGGTGATATATACACGTGAGCTTGAAGTTGATTGGGGTGAGGGTAACCCCTTGACACCTACATGGGAGTTGTGTTGAAGGTAGAGCTAGAGTCTGCTGAAATACTTCAGTCGATGCTAATGGAGGGGGTATAATGTACGAGCTCAAAGAATTCAAGCTTATTTCAACCAGAAAAGCGAGAAACACGTGGTTTGAGTTTGAGGAGGCGCAAGCCACCTCGAGGTTGTTGGGCTTCTTCTATCCTCCACGATATCGTTATTGTGGGTGTTAGGACTATTGATAAAAGCTAGGTTTCATCTGCTTCAGAGCCAATGACAATAGTCCTTACATACAGTTCTCAACAAAAGTCTACATGCTTTGTTTCCTTGCTGAATCGTCAACATGTAGTTCTTGACCCTCCTACAATTCTTTGGGGAGACACTAGGTACAAACCTGCCCAAATCGGATGATGGTGACACTTGGCATCGTGTCCCTCCTTGTGTACATCGTCTTAGAGATTGGTTGAACTTCTTACGGGAGTGTCATATGAGTCCTACCCCCCCCCCCCCCACACACACACACAAGAGCTTTGGGAGATACCTTGGCAGCTTCAATAACCTCACCTTGAGAGCTGATCACGTGCCCCAACCCAACTCCAGTTGCATGAAGGAGCATTTTCTTTGTTTCAAGAGTATTCAATTCTGTCATAGGAGAGCAACACCACACACATATGTTGCAAGTGCCCTTCCTTTGGTGTGTTGTACACCAATATATCATCCACAAACACAAGTACCGAGCGACGCATCAGTGGCTCAAAGAGTTGGTTCATGATGCTCTAGAATGTTGTGGAAACGTTTGTCACGACAAAAGGCATCAAGGAGAATTCGTACATGCCTTGGTGAGTGTGAAAGGAAGTATTGTACTCGTCCTCGATATCAACTCGAATATGTTGGTAGCTTTATCGGAAACCCAACTTCGTGAAGAATTTTGCTCCAGCCAACTCATTGAGCATCTTGTTGACGATTGCTATGAAATGTTTTTTTCTTGATAGTGAGTACATTGATGCGGCTGTAATCCATACAAAAACGCCACCTGCCATCCTTCTTGCACATTAGCGAAACCATAAATGCAAAGGAACTATCAATAAGCTGGATAGTGCCATTGCACAACATAATCATCGTCCCTCTTGCCCCCCATTAATTTTCTCACAACCTGTTATCTTCCCTATGGTGTTCACCCCATTGAAAACCACCTATGTGTGTTTGGTTACATTAGCTACCTCAACACCTATGCCAGAACACAAGATATTTTGGTGTCTTGTTCTTCACGCGAAAAATGTTAGTGTCCTCCGATGTTAATTTTTACTAACACTGTTTACCTTATGTTTCTTCCACACACATGCCTTCCGTAGAGAAACCCATGCTTCTTGAGTCATTTTGTCTGGTCTACTTCTAGCTCCAACACGACCTACCTCGTACCCTTATACCTGCCACCCACATCTATCCATGACCATCTCCCACTCTAACACACCCACACCACTCCCCTCTGACCAGGCACGCCAGGTGACGATGTTGTGAAGTAAAATCATCTTCTTGGTTTCATATTCAACAGTTGTCACCATGTGCACCATGTTTTGATAATTTTGCACTTTTAACCGAGAGGTTAGAAGGATAAGTTTGAGAAAAAGAAGCGCAGAGTTACAACAACTGGATTGCTAATTATCTTGATTTCAGATGAGTTTTCTTCTCAAACCCTAATACTTCGAAAGAGATTGTCTAGTATGTACACGAAGTGCATCCGGTTTTTGCGTAACCCTCTCAACTTTTTAGAACATGCTATTTCAGTAAAATTATGATACCATGCCAAATTTCAACCTTTTCAGGGTTCATTTGTAGTGCTTTTTAATTTCAGTGTCATTTAGCTCAAAAAATTATTAAATGCATGAAAAATAGAAAATAGTAAACTAAATATAACATTATTAGATTAACAGAAAGTATTAGGTTAAACTAATTAGTTAACACAAAATAAAATATATAATTATTAGGTTAACAAAAAGTATTTTATAATATTATTCATTTGTAGTGCTTCTCAATTTCAGGGTCATTTAACTCAAAGAACTCATTAAAATAATCAACTAAAAAGCTTTTATAAAACTCTAATAGCAAAAAGAACCAACTAAAAACAATTAATTAAAATATTTTGTGATGATCAACTAAAACAAAACTATAATATTATTAAATAGCAAAAAGAATTAACTAAAAAACTTTTATAACATACAAAAAAATAAAAAAATGCCAACCTACTAGGCCACAACGGCATGCATACGACTAGAAACCCATCAACAAATGGACCAGGCCGCAGGCCCGCGGGGCAAGTAGGCCCAACTAGGCAGGGCTAAAGATTAGGCATTTATTGTCTGCATTAGAGAGAAGCTCACCACGGTAGCCCCAGCGTGGCTTATAAACAACTGTGAGTTGCCTTCACTCGGCGAGGTGGGGCAAAAATTCCAGTTCACCTCGACCGTTCCAGCACCACCCCGTTAGTCTCGTTTGGTGGCTCCAACCGGGTCTAGGGGGGGACTTTAGTCCCGGTTAGAGCAACCAACCAGGACTAAAGGTGAAACTTCGCCAGCCGAAAGGGCAGGAGCCCAAACATTTAGTCCCAGTTGGAGGCTCCAACCGGGACTAAAGACTAAAGGTTGGGGTACATAAGCGGCCGCGCGAAAATGAAATCCCCACTTCTCCTTCGATCTGCTCTGACGCCGGTGGCCACGCTGCCGCGATGTGCCTTGCCCCTTGCTGACGCCCTCACCAACACCCTCACTGCGCCCTGCCCCAAGCCGATGCCCTCGCCGCACCCTGCCTCTCCCCGCACGCCCTCGCCGATACCCTCGCCACGCCCTGCCCCGAGCCGACACCATCGCCGACACCCTCGCCGCCCGCCTTCCCTTCAACAAAAGGTGAGGCCACCTCTCTCACCTCACCTCCCCCTCCGATGACCATGTTGTGGCGAGCCCCCGTGCCCCTCCCCCGAGCCCTTTTAGAACATCGATTTTATTCGTTTCCACAATGTACCACTAATATAATTTCTTCATTTAACTTTGCACCTACTAGAACACTAGAACATGTTTTCTGGTAGAAAAATTCAAGTTGTTTTACTGTTTTTGGAATTTGTTATTCAAAGACAATACTACGTTGGTTCAAACCGTATTTTTATGTCAAACTTTCCCAACTTGACGCGCTTAAATAATTAGCCACAATTTGGCTTGTGTGAGAAAATGTTGGCATACTTTTTTTGTAGTGTATTTTAATGTAGTGAATTTTAAATGTGTTTCATTTTAAGTGTATGTCATATTTAAGTGTATTTTAATGTAGTGTATTTCAATGTAGTGGATGCACCGTTTCATTTTTTGTGAAAAGTTTATTGAATAGTTGTAAAATTTTATTAAATAGTAGGAAATTAAATAGTTGTAGAATTTGTTCTCGACGTCGACGATGCCCGGCCCGCATCCTCGTCGTCGACCCGGTGGCAACAACCTGCTTGAGAGGCGCCATGTCCAGGACGTGGTTCCGTCGGGCTAGCACTGGGATGTGCTACCTTCCACGACGCGCATCTTGGTGAGAAACCGGGCTCACGTCATGGACCCGGAGCTTGTTTGGTGACGGTCGCGTGGGCCACTTCCGGTGTGGAGGCAGCCGACCCTCCAGGAGGAGGTAAGTCGCCGTGTCAGGGAGGATGACGAGCACGTCCATCACTACTTGCTTGCGTTGGACGTCAGGTTCTCCAATACCTGACAGGTTCTTCAGGAATCTTACTCGAGCTATGATCCTGTGTTGGTTTTTTTCTCTTTAGGTGTCCACAACACGCGCCTTAGTACAACGGCAGCTCTTTAAGTGATCGGTTTGGTCAGGAACCGCGAGTGAACTAGATTATACTCGAGATGTATTCGAGATTATATTCAATAATATTTAAGATGTATTAAGTGGATTATTCGATGTATTAGTGATATTGTATATATGATGATTTTGCTAGATAAAGTGAATACTAAATTGTTTTATCTTTCTTCTCGATTAGTTAAGCTATGAATGCTATCGAAAATACTTATATCACACACAGGCATACACACATGCCCCCCCCCCCCCCCGCAGCGAATCCTACCTTATTGAGCCCTTTTTGTGTGGTCTACTTCCAGCTCTGACCACGACCTACCTCGTACCCATGTGCCTCAGATCCACACCCACTACGTATCGCCTCCCAGTCTAACACACCCGCACCTCTCCCCTCAGAACACGTCACCTGGACCCAGCCAACATCACCCTTTTCCCGCTCGACAATATCACCCTCAGCTCCAGCTCACTTTATCTTTTGTGCCGTTGACCACATCTTTCTACCGATCTATGCGCCCTCTCTCGACATAACATGTGAGCCATGTTCCCCACTTAGTTCCATCCCATTAGAGCCACCCCACAATGCACACAAGAAGCACATACATGGGATTTAATTCTTTGTTGTGGAATGACAGTTGGTCTTTTGTTCTTCATCCAACATGTGTGAATACCATCTTGGCGAAATGCATCTTTCGACCCAAATTCAACACGAATGGTGTGTTGGCGAGGTGCAAGGCAAGGAGAGGGGCATGGGGTGTTCGTGGCTTCAATAAAGCGAGGATGTTGAGTAGGGAAACACATTAGTCCGATTATCAAGTCGGCTATTATTCATATGGTGCTCAATCTCGCCAGATCTTTTAAAGAAAGTGAAGATATACTATATCGACCCACATACTAGTCTAGGGATCATATTTGGCTTGAGGTGTTCGTTCTAGAAAGAGTATTTCGAATTTATAAAAAGTCTTAGCACTCCGGAATCGGTACATGCATTAAAATTTGAATCCTTATACATAATAAGCTGACCCATTTGGTAAAATACCATTTTTTTACTTGTTGAAAAAGAAGGGTACACCCCGGCTGGTGCATCAATTGATGACTTATGTTTGTCGAATTTAGGTGTACTTTATTTTAAAAAGGGAGAATAAAGCTAGGAAGATTACACTAGGGGGAGGTGTTTTGGCTCCAGGGAGCATTTGCTCCCGCATAAACAGTAACACAAAAAATGTACCGATGTTTTCAAAAAATTCTGAATGTTTTTGTGGGTGTTCTTATTAGTGTCCCAAGCATGCCTGATAATTTCCGTGTAAAACGGAGCAGAACTATTTCGTCGATGAAAAAAAAACAATTTTGGAGTGACATTTTTGGGTAACATTTCGTGTTTCATTTTTTTTTTTCACAGGCCAAAATATTTTACCTTTTTGCCTAAAAAATTTCAAGTAGCATTTGGATGTGACGTTGATCCCCTCAGCATCATGGGCTGTGGTTTATATCTCTATATCCATGCAAGGCAATGACGCTTGACACACTTTGGTGGTACTAGGACTATATAGCTAGAGACGTGATGAGTGTGTGGAAATGGTAGGTGAGGGTTACGTGGATTCTCTAAGTAGCATTAGTGTAGCAGTATTCTCCGATAGCAAGCAATTATTAATTCTGCATTTATTTTAATTAGCAAGTGTGACAATTTTTTTTTGTTGGGTATTGATTTCAAAATATCAATAAGGCGTAAATTTGTATGCAACGAATATATATTTTTGTGACCAAATGAATATAAGCCCGATGTACATGTATCCATGTCGGACTGATATTTGTCATATCAATCTTTCAGTCGTACCCGATTCTCTAGGATTGCATTGGACACATATCCGTGTCCAGTTGTCTTACACTATGTGGAAATCTTTGATGTTCGAATTAGAAATCCAAATCCGAGTCGGATTCGGACAGTTGTGTTTGTGTCCGATGTTGTGCAGTGCGCTCGCATTATAAATATATACCAATGCAGTTAAAAATGGAAAGTTATTGGTTTTGAGTAACACAGTATTCGACATACATGGTTTTGTTTCGTGAAAAATTGGATTTCTTTTGTTTCAGACATATTTCTTGGCCCCATTGTTTTTTGGATTTCCTATATCCAAACAAGGACACTCTTAGAGCGTATATAGAGCCGGAACAGAGCGTGTTAATTACTGCAATGATGCCAATATATATATATCTCCAATATATACATTGTGGAGTAACATCATTAACTTGTGAAATAGTATGTAAGCATGTGACACACTTGACGTTTCACTACAAGACATAAATACTGAAACTATTTCCATTCTTGTTTGCAAAGCTAGTTTTTGGTTTCTTCTAATGAAGAAATGTTTTGGAAATCACAGTGCAATTAATGAGATTATCGTATTGCTAGGACTGGATCGACCCTATTATCATCCATTAATCTCATAGATATACGTATTGTGACCCTTTTCCTGTCAATATGAAATTGACACAGCGCCTGAAAAACAATCTACGCGATTCTCTTTTGAAGTATTGAGAAATCAGATATATGCATGCAATATTGAGCTTGCTATGTATTAATGTGACTCATTAAATAATTCGGAGTCACGATATAAAATTGCTGGAGCTGGATGCATGGTAGTTAAACCAAAGATCTAACTTATAGCAGGTGGGCTAATGTGAAATAAAACAGCACCAAATCAGCTCAAGAAACTAAGAATCTCATGAAATAACCTCAAGAATTAGTTCTAGATGCATCAAAGTAGCAAGCACACACAAACATATATAGCAGCTTAATTGCAGTCATCATTTATTTATCTATTTAGGGGGGATCGATCGAGAGGTATTTGCACCCCAAGTCTGGAAACACAAAGTCAAAGAGAGGAAAGGCAGAATATAATATCGGAGAAGCTAAACACCAAATATAGCACACGCAAGCACAGCTCCAACAACTGTCAACTGAGAACACTTTAGCAAGCTGCTCGATCGATCTGTTGATCACTCCTACTCCTGCTCCTCCTCCTGTTCCTCTGCCTCGGGAGGCAGAAGGTTCAGATCAACGTCGAACACGATGGGCTTCCGAGCTTGTTCGGCGGCGGCTAGCTCCTCCCTCTCGAGCCAGGAGCAGCCTTTCTTACCACTGTGGCTGGCGCGGTGGCCGCCCAGCGCCTGCCGTGTCTGGAATGGCATCTTGCAGCGGTCACACATGTAGCGCCGCTCGAGCTCGAGCTCGAGCTCGCCGAGAGGTTCTGGCCGGGGCGGCTCCATGCCGCGCCAGCTGCGGTCCGTGTGGCTGCGCATGTGTCCATGAACAGCCTTCACAGTGGCGAACATGCGGAAGCAGACGGGGCAACCGTAGGGCTCTACATGTGCTCCACCGGGGACGGCGGCCGGCCTCTTGCTGCCACGGGCGATGGCAGGGACCACGGCGTCCTGCTCGTGCAGGGACTTGAAGGTACAGGGGTAACGAGGATCCTCACCTCCGCCGGCGCCTCCGGCGAGGAGGTAATGGACCTGGCCAGCTCCGGGCATGATGAACACTTGGGAGCTCGATCCTGTCATCATGTTGTGGGTTGGGTCTGCCGTTTCTGTATATTTCTGTGTATGTAGACGAAGACGACACTCTCTAGCAGCACTATATTTTGTGTGTATATAGCGGCTCGGGACTGATGTACTAGTTGTGAGTAGGTGCGCCGCAGGCGTGATGAGTATCTGTTTATCTAGTTCGGTCTGGTCTTTATTAATTCATTCATATTAGTGTCGCCGCTCGCGAGGCTGTAAGCTTTGCTAAGAAATATTTGCAGTAGTTTGTAATTTCATATAAAGACAAAAATAATTTACAATTTCAGTTTCTGGTTAAGAAGAGAAGCCATCCCTGGTTTTTGCAAAAACCCGTGGGCTGTTTATTAAAACCGGGCACTCTCCTAACCCTATCACAACCTGCGTGCTTTCGGTGGTAGGATTTTGTAGTCTTGCCATTCTGAAGGGTTTAAATATGGGGTCCACTCTTCCAAAGGCTTCGGTCACTATTTGCAGATTCCCGTGTGTCCCTATATCTCGTTTTAAGCGACGCATAAGGAAACCCTCGCGCCAGAGCAGCTCCAGATGGTCCTTTGTTTATCTTTTATGTTTTTTTTTCTTTAAGTTAAACCACCAACAATTATAAACGTAAATATTACGAAATATACTTTACATAATGTTTTAAAATAATCTTTGTAATGCCGCTAATATTTGTTAAATGTGTATAGAAAAAATGTTAACAATGTACACCAAAAATGTATTCAAAAAGTATACAATGTGTGAAAAATTCGATAACGTTTTTTTATGAAAATAATTAAGCTGTAAAAAATGTTGAACAAGTATTTAAAAAATGTTTAATTTATACATGAAAATGTTGACTGTGTATTAAAAATGGTTAAACTTGCATTCTAAAGTGTTAATTATGTACAGATAAGATGTTGACCTTGTATTAAAAAAATAATGAACTTATATTTCAAAATGTTAAATCTGTATAGAAAAAATATTGACCATGTGTTCAAAAGATTTTAAACCTGTATTAGAAGAATGTTAAATATGTATAGAAAAATGTAGACCAACCATGAATATATATAGGTATTGTCGGAGCTGGACGGACGACGAGGAGGAGCGCAAGCACCAATGAAGGCCGGTTTCACTGTCTTGACTCTTTTGACATTGTTTAGCCCGATCTGACCCCATCCATGATTTTTTTTTGGATCTAACAGTTTTTCCTTCTGCCACCCGCTATGGCGGTAGGCATGCACACCCTACTGCCACTCCCTCTGGTGATAGGGGTCGGGTCAACGCAGATGATGTTGTTGGGTCAACAGGGTCAAACGGCGTCGTCTACATTGACCCAACCCTACCGCCAGGTCTGTATGCCTACGGCCACAGCGGGTGGCGATTGGAAAAAGGGTCAAATCTGTTTTTTTTTCGCAAATGGGGTCAGATCAGGCTAAATTTAGCAAAAAGGATCAATACCGTGAATTTGGCCACCAATGAACAACTACACCATCCGTGAGTGACTCATGGAAACAACAATGGAAGAAGACGGAGCTGCTGGATCTACATCGTCCAAACAATGCGGCAAAGACCGTACATCCGACAACTGTACAGAAGAAGAGGATCAGTGCACCCGACCGGTTGAAGCATCAGCGGCTGGACATACAACGCGACATAGCAGGGTTGGACATCCGCCCGTCCCGAAAATTCGGCAGAGAGGCACCCGAATGCCGGCCACTTCTCAAAAATTCGGCAGAGAGGCACCCGAATGTCGGCCCCCTCCCGGAAATTCGGCAGAGATGCATCCGAATGCAACTGAAGAACGGCCACAACTTGGTGAGACATCCGGCGCTTGCGTGCATGAAGCCTCAGGACCAAAGCCCATGTATCCTTCTCATACTTACCCTTTCGCCCCTAGCATTAGAAATAGACCTCATCTCCTCATTTCTAGGGTTAGCTAAGATTAGAACAAAAAACTAGAGCTTAGCTCATGTACCACCCCTTGTGGGGTTCCTCCTAAGGGAGTAGGATCTTATCATAGATCGCCAAGGCCTCGTAAGGTAGAAGGTTTCCCCAAGTGAAGCAGCATGGCTCATCTCTCCTAGATTTGGATGAACTAACCTTGTATCTTTATTTCCCTTGTTGTTCTTGGATCTTGATGCATCCCATGTATTTCTTGTGATTTGAGGAGTACTTGGTATGTATCTTGTTCGATATAGTGTTTTCACCTTTCATTTCTCCATGTTTTCCCCTCATGTTCTTTCTCGAATCCACATCCAATTCGTGAAAATCAAGACAAATTACACTGGTTAGGGTTTCTCCCCATATCATTTACTTAATCAGCATCCCTCTTGCCCCATTAATTTGCTCACACCCTGTCATTTTCCCTATGGGTTTCACCCCATTTATGACCACCTCCGTGTGTTTCCTTGAATTTTCATTCCCAACACCTATGCCGGATTGCATGACAAACTATAACCCTCGGTCCTCTCATTGATTTTTTCTTGGTTACCCAATTAAACAGAAGGGGTACCAGTGTCTTGATTTTCCATGTTAATTTTATCAATAACGTTTACCTTGTTTTTTATCCGCACATGCATACACATGTGCCCCCCGCAGCGAATCCCGTGCTTTTTGAGCCGTCTTCACTAGTCTACTTCCAGCTCTGATCACGACCTACTTCGTACCCTTGTGACTGACACCCACATCCACTCCTGGATCGCCTCCCACTCCGACACGCCCACACCACTCCCCTCCAAACACGTCGCTTGGACCCAACCCAAGATCACACATTTCCTGCTCGGCAACGTCAGCCTCGGATCCTGCACCACACTAGCTCGCTTTGTATTTTGTGTCGTTGACCACATCTTCCTGTCCATTTTTGTAGCCTCTCCCTACACACCACCTCAGCCATGTTTCCCACTTAGTTCCATCCCAGTAGGGCCACCCCACAAAGCACGCAAGATGCATACATATGGGAAATATCCAGTTATTTCATGACTAAAAGGAAAATTTTGATGTGTATTTTCTAACTCATTTATTCTGTTATCTCTCCTTATAAAGTATCACTTTGGGGTTTGAACTGGTATCATGTAATGTATTTAATGCCTTGTTGCAGAACAACACTTGGTCTTTCGTACCTCGTCCAACATGTGTAAATGCCATCTTTGGGAAACATATATTTCGACCCAAATCCTCCGAGGGTATGCTAGCGACGTGCAATGCAAGGAGCGCGCGGGGGGTGGGGTGGGGGGGGGGGGAGTCTCCTGCCTACAATAAACATGAGGGTAATTGAACATGCCGAGATATTGGTTCTATTGTCAAACCGTCTATTATTCATATGGTGCCCAGTCTCGCCACATCCTCCTCGTGGCCATATCTTTTGAAGGAGATCACTGTAAAGATAGACTTTCTTAAAAAAGTGAAGGTATAAATGTGAGGATATTGAGCATGGCGAGACATTAGTCCGACTGTCAAACCATCTATTTGAAGGACATTACTGTGAAGAAACACATTCTTAAAAAAAGTGAAGATATATTTTATCGACCAACATACTAGTGTAGGAATCCTTTTTGGATTCAAGTGTCCGTTCTACAAAGACTATTTTGGAAAAATAAAAAACCATAACACTCTGGATCCGTTACATGCATTAAAGTTTGAATCCTAATACATAAGCCACCCCATTTGGTAAAATACCTTTTTCCCTTTTTGAAAAGCCAGGTACACCCTCGCTGTTGCATCAATTGATGCACACACACTAATGAAAAACGTGTCTTTAGTCCCGGTTCGTAAGGGTCAATCGAGACTAATGGCCGTCCCTTTTTGGTCTTGATCGTGTTACGAACCGGGACTAAAGGGGCTCCAAGTGACCGCTGCGTAGTGCTCAGACAGGAGGCCCTTTAGTACCAGTTTGTAACACCAATCGGGACTAATAGGAAACCACGTGTCAGCCGCTGCGCGCTGGTGTTTAGGTTTTTTTGAATGGAGGGATTTTGGGGGGTTTAAAGGTTTCATTTTGTGCTTTCCTTTTCATTTTGTGTTTATCATTCAATTCTTTTTCATTTAGGGTTTTCATTTTATATTTTATATTTTTCATTCAACTACACGCTAGCTACTAGTAGCAATGAAGGAACCGTTACACAACATCGTCATGAATATAGAGAAGTAACCTCTTTCTCCATGCTTGGTCGAACAACAAGTTTTTATATATATTCGACGCTACTACACATAGTACACGTTCATGCATATATGCAATATAAATCCCTTACGATCCCTAATATCTAATTAATTACCAAAGTTGCATTCCAATTCGAGATGGTATTCTTCGGTTTTAGCTATGACCTCTTCAAGGAAGAATCCCGCCAATTCCTCTTAAATTGCTCGTATGCGATCCTTTGGTAGGAGTTCGTCCCGCTTAAGTTGGATCTAATTTAAAAAAGAGGGTCAATATATATATGAAACTCAACACAATTGATGACAATAAAATAAAATTATGAATATTATTTACGTACTTCAAGTTGTTCTAAAAGTCTACCCGTCTCACAGGTCATGTGGCGAATGAACTCGCAAAAGTAGTATCGATATAAATTATTCCCGTCTCCCTGCCTCTAGCACTTTACGAGAATAGAGTTCAACCAAAATAATAATCAAGCATGATAATGATATTGAAACTAGAATCAAAGAGATGCGCGGACCGAGCTAGCTAGTACTATTTACATTGAGTTGTTAAAATCACAGCTCCGGTTTCCATTCACCCCTAATCTTCTTGATAAACTCTTTGCAAACCGTGTATGGCAAAGAAAATAAATAAAGGAGTTATTAATTACTTGATATCAGCAAAATTGAAAAAAAGTTGACGATATAGTGCGATAATGATTGAAATTACCTCTTGAGCATTTTCTTCAGGTTCACCTACATCTTAAGGTCTTTACGTGTTGAGTCCATGACAAGTACTATTCCTGTGTCAAATTGAATGACTACCAGAATAAAGTGGAACCTACGCACACATAACTCATCAATTACACTTAATATGAGTATATGTTTATCTAGTTCGGTCTGGCCTTTATTAATTCATTCATATTAGTGTCACCGCTCGGGAGGCTGTAAGCCTTGCTAAGAAACATTTCCAGTAGTTTGTAATTTTACATAGAGACAAAAAAATTACAATTTCAGTTTCTGGTTGAGAAGAGAAGCCATCCCTGATTTTGCAAAAAGCTGTGGGTTGTCTATTAAAACGGGGCACTCTCCTAACCCTATCACGACTTGCGCGCTTTTGGCGGTCGGATCTTGTAGCCTTGCCATCATGAAGGGTTCTAGTATGGGGTCCACTCTTTCAGGGCTTCGGTCACTATTTGTAGATTCCGGTGTGCCCCTATGTCTCGCTTTAAGCGAGGCCTAAGAAAACTCTCGCATCAGGGTAGCTCCAGATGATCCTTCTTCTATGTTTTACGTTTCAATTTTTTCTTTTAGTTAAATCTCCAAAACTTACAAACATAAATACTACGAAAATATACTTTACATAATATATTAAAAAAAATGTTAATAATGCCACTAAAAAATGTTATATGTGTATAGAAAATATGTTAATAATGTACCCGAAAAATGTGTTCAAAAAGTATTCAATGTGTGAAAAAGTTGATAACGGTTTTTTTGTGAAAATAATTAATCTTTAAAAAATGTTAAACAAGAATTTAAAAAATGTTAATCAACCATTTAAAAAATGTTGAATGTGTATAGAAAAATGTTGACTATGCATTAAAAAATGCTAAACTTGCATTCTAGATTGTTAATTATGTATAGATAAAATGTTGACAATGTATTGAAAAAAAAATAAACTTAGGAGTATTTCAAAATGTTAAATGTTTATCAAAAAAATATAGACCATGTGTTCAAAATATTTTAAACTTGTATTAGGATAATGTCAAATATGTATAGAAAAAATGAAGACCTTGTATTAAAAATATATTAAATGTGTAGAGTAAAAATGTTGACCATGTATTAAAAATAATAATCTTGTATTTGAATAATGTTAAGTGTGTATAAATAAATGTTGACAATGTGCTTCACTGAAATATGTTAAATATGTATAGTAAAAATGTTGACCATGTATTAAAAAAAATTAAACTTGTATTTCAAAAATGTTATATATGTATAGAGAAAATGTTGACCATGTGCTTCACATACATAAAGGTGAACCGTCTCATGTATATGAGTTCACTTGACCCTTTGAGGATGGTGTAATACTTGACACTTTTCTTATGTGCATACATAGGTATTGTGGGAGCTGGGCGAATGACGTGGAGGAGTGCAAGCATCAATGAAGTCTGATTTCACTATCTTGATCCTTTTGACATAGTTTAGCCCAATCTGACCCCGTCCATGATTTTTTTTGGACCTGGCCGTTTTTCCTTCCGCCACCCGATGTGGCGGTAGGCATACACACCCTAACACTCACTACTGGAAAACAGATATTTGCCATCTGCTGCTTCTTTGCCGTCTGATGGCTGATGGCAAAGACCCTCTTTGCCATCAGCTACCAGAAACCAGACGACAAAGAGCATGGGCGGCCAGGTACTATTTGCCATCAGCCAGCTCTTTGCTGTCTGCCAGCTCACGGCAAAGAGCATGCAGGCAGACGGCAAAGAGCATGGGCGGCCCACCCCGCAGCCCCTCTCTCCCCCCTAACGACCACTTTCTTTGCCGTCTGCCTTCATGCTCTTTGCCGTCGGGAGGCGGACGACAAAGAGGGTCCCCCTAACGACCGTTAGCCCCACCCCTACGCGCCTCTCTCTCCCCCTAACGACCACCCCGACTCCCCTCTCTCTCACCCCGACACCACCACCGCCGCCGCGCCCTCCTCCGGCCTCCGTGCGCCTTCCTGCGCCCTCCTCCTCCCCGGCCGCCGTGCTCCCTCCTCCTCCCCGGCCGCCCTGCACCCTCTCCACCGCCGCCCTGCGCCCCCTCCTCTACCCCGGCCGCCCTGCACCCTCCTCCACCGCCGCCCTGTGCCCCTCCTCCTCCCCGACCGCCCTGCGCCCCCTCCTCCACCCTGACACCCCTCTCTGTCACCCCCAACACCACCACCGCCGCCGCGCCCTCCTCCGGCCACCCTGCCCCACCGCCGCCGCCGCCGACGCCACCCCCACCCCAGCGTCCCACCCCACCGCCGCCGCCCTCCTCACGCCCCTCACCGTGCCCCTCCTCCCCCTGCTGCCCTCCTCCCCCTCGGCCTCTCCTCCCCCTGCGGCCCTCCTCCCCCCGGTTAGTTTTCTTTCTTCTTTTTTAATAGTTTTTGTTTAATTAGTTATATGTTTTACTGAGGTTTTGGCTTAGTTTTAGTTTAGTTTAGGTTCAGTTTTAGTTTAGGTTTAGTTAGGTTAGTTTCCTATTTAATAAAGGAGAAAAGGAGAAGAAGAAGAAGGAGAAAGGAGAAGAAGAAGAAGGAGAAAGAAGAAGAAGAAGAAGGAGAAAGGAGAAGACGAAGAAGGAGAAAGAAGAAGAAGAAGAAGGAGAAAGGAGAAGAAGAAGAAGAAGGAGAAAGGAGAAGAAAAAAATAAGAAGAAGAAGGAAAAGAAGAAGAAGGAAAAGGAAGGGAAGGAGAAGAAAGAAGAAGAAGAAGAAGAAGAAGAAGAAGAAGAAGAAGAAGAAAAATAGGAGAGGAAGAGAAGAATAAGAGGAAAAACGAAAATAATAATAATAATAAGAAGAAGAAGAAGAGAAGAAGAAAACAAGAAGAAGGATAATAAGAATAAGAGGAAAAAACAAAAAAATAAAATAAGAAGAAGAAGAAGAAGAAGAAGAAGAAGAAGAAGAAGAAGAAGAAGAAGAAGAAGAAGAAGAAGAAGAAGAAGAAGAAGAAGAAGAAGAAGAAGAAGAAGAAGAAGAGAAAAACAAAACAAGAAGAAGGAGAAGAAGAATAAGAGGAAAAAAGAAAAAAGAGAATAATAATAATAATAATAATAATAATAATAAGAAGAAGAAGAAGAAGAAGAGAAGAAAAGAAGAAGAAGGAGAAGAAGAATAAGAGGAAAAAAGAAAAAAAGAAAATAAGAATAATAAGAAGAAGAAGAATAAGAGGAAAAAAGAAAAAAGAAAATAAGAGTTAGGTCACATATTTTTTGATTATCTTATAAAAACATCATATTTGTGTTGATCGGGTGAATTTCAATGTGCAGTTGTTCGACGACCTCCACGTGCGTTGGACGAGCTCCGCCCCTACGTTTGTTGGTGAGCACAAATGACTTCTCCTCCTACCCCCCTTAATTTGCTCTGTCCCGGTCTTCGTGCCGATGAAACTTGCAAGCTATATATAGGTTTCTTCAATCATGAGTATGCGTGACCAGTATGCGTCTCCCGTTCGAAAGGGCGACATCTATAAATATGCATGTCTTTGCATATTTATAACCGCCATCCTTTCGAATTGTCCAACATTATCCATGGACAGCCTGAGTATGTGTAGATTGGGTTCGTTTTCCCGTATGCTGTGCTCTAGATCCGATGCAGAATTTCGTCAGTGCCTCCCTGTTGTTCTCCGGATGCACATCCTCTATGTTTATTGCGGAGACGTGTATCAGGAGAACAGCGGGGAGATGCTACCGAAATTTTGCGTTGGATCCGGAGCAGAGCATGGAAAAACGAACCCAATCTACACATACTCGGGTGGGATTAGGACCTATCTTTACCTATTAGCGTATAGGTTGCCTGGACGTAATAAAAATGGCGAACCTGATTAACCGATGAATATAAATGCTAAATTATATATAAATATATTTCTTCTGTCTTTAGTAGCTACGCAAGATGAGTTATCGTGCGTGGATGTATACCGGTCACCCTAGTCAGAAAGAGATGACGAAAGAATGGTTTTTAAAAACAAAGGAATTTGTGAAAGCCGCATTCGCAAATGGCCAGGAAAGAAACTATTGCCCCTGCCCTGGATGCGACAACTACAAAAAGACGACATAGGCTGTAATGATTAAACACCTGCAGAGGAGGGGTTTTAAGCCTAATTATACGGTGTGGACATTTCATGGTGAGTCTATACAACGCACAAGAGCTGAGGTGGTCCGTAGTCGCACGGACGAGCATGGTACTGGGATCGAAGACATGGTGCAAGACTTTGATGATGCTGGTGATTCAGAAGATGAGATGGAGGAATCTGCAAAGGCCTTTTATGAAATGTTGGAGTCTTCAAAACGTCCTCTCCATGAGCACACTGAGTTCTGTCAGCTGGATGCAATTGCACAAGTAATGGCTCTGAAGGCTCAGTTCAACTTGGAAAGAGAATGCTACGACGCGATGATGACACTATTTGGACGTTTCCTACCCAAAGGCCATGTCATGCCTGCAAACCTGTACCAGTCGGACAAAATACTTCGTGTACTTAAGATGCCCTATGAAAAGATAGATGCATGTGAGAAAGGATGTGTCTTACTTAGGAAGGAGTATGCACACTTGGACTATTGTCCCAATTGCGAGTCTTGCAGGTATCTTGTGGTAGACAACGGTATGGGTGAGAAGAGGCAGACCAAAATCGCAGTTAGTGTTCTTCGGTATATGCCAATCGTACCAAGACTTCAACGTCTTTTCATGGTCGAAGAGACAGCCAGACAGATGACATGGCACAAATTGGGCAAAAGAACCGAACTAGATGCGGATGGGAATAAGATGATGGTACACACATCGGATGGGGAAGCGTGGAAACATTTTGATGGATTGCATCAGGATAAAGCGGCAGATCCAAGGAATCCTCGAGTCTGCGCCGCCACGGATGGTTTTAATCCCTTCGGCATGACGACAACCCAATACAGTTGTTGGCCTGTATTTGTCATTCCACTGAATCTCCCCCCGGGCAGATTATGCAAAGAAATAACATATTTCTGACGTTGATAATTCCAGGGCCCAATTATCCGGGGAAGAATATGAATGTGTACCTGCAACCGCTTAAGGATGAATTGGAAGAAGCTTGGGAAAATGGGGTCAAGACATACGATGCCGCTAGAAAAGAAAACTTCAAAATGCATGTGTGGTACATGTACTCTATGCATGACTTGCCAGCATATGCGCTATTCTCTGGATGGTGTGTGCATGGAAGGTTCCCGTGCCCCCAATGCAAGGCAGCTCTTCAGTTTCATTGGTTGCAGGAGGGTCGGAAGTATTCTTGCTTTGACTTGCATAGACAGTTCCTGGATCCTGACCATCAGTTCAGAAAAGACAAGAAGAACTTTACCAAAGGTAAAGTTGTCAAAAACTTGGCACCACCTGCGTTCACAGGCCAACAGATCCTGGATCAGTTAAACGCCCTCGAGCCTGATCCAGAGCGTCCAGGGTATTTCAAGGGGTATAATTCAAAACATGCCTGGACTCACAAGCCATGCTTCTGGGATCTGCCTTACTTCAAAGACCTCCTTCTTCCACACAATATCGACATGATGCACACTGAAAAGAATATCGGAGAGGCTATTTTTGGTACATTGTTCGACATAGATGGGAAGACAAAGGATAATATTAAGGCTAGAGTCGATCAAGAGACACTATGTCATAGACCGTTACAAAACATGCGAGAAGGCAAAGGAAAGCAGAAGTGGTCGAAGCCAAAGGCCTGGTTCAATCTTGGAAGGCCAGCTATGAGGGAAATTATCTTGTGGGTCAAAATGCACTTGATGTTCCCTGATGGGTATGCAGCGAATCTAAAGAGGGGAGCGAGTCTTGAAAAATTAAAAATCTTTGGTCTCAAGTGTCATGATTGGCACATATGGCTAGAGCGGGTAATGCCGGTGATGTTACGTGGCTTTATTCCTGAGGATGAATGGCTAGTACTGGCGGAGCTGAGCTATTTCTTCCTGTTGGAAATATGCCCTAGAGGCAATAATAAATTAGTTATTATTATATTTCTTAGTTCATGATAATCGTTTATTATCCATGCTATAATTGTATTGATTGGAAACACAATACTTGTGTGGATACATAGACAAAACACTGTCCCTAGTAAGCCTCTAGTTGACTAGCTCGTTGATCAAAGATGGTCAAGGTTTCCTGGCCATAGGCAAGTGTTGTCACTTGATAACGGGATCACATCATTAGGAGAATCATGTGATGGACTAGACCCAAACTAATAGACGTAGCATGTTGATCGTGTCATTTTGTTGCTACTGTTTTCTGCGTGTCAAGTATTTATTCCTATGACCATGAGATCATATAACTCACTGACACCGGAGGAATGCTTTGTGTGTATCAAACGTCGCAACGTAACTGGGTGACTATAAAGATGCTCTACAGGTATCTCCGAAGGTGTTAGTTGAGTTAGTATGGATCAAGACTGGGATTTGTCACTCCGTGTGACGGAGAGGTATCTCGGGGCCTACTCGGTAATACAACATCACACATAAGCCTTGCAAGCAATGTAACTTAGTGTAAGTTGCGGGATCTTGTATTACGGAACGAGTAAAGAGACTTGCCGGTAAACGAGGTTGAAATAGGTATACGGATACTGACGATCGAATCTCGGGCAAGTAACATACCGAAGGACAAAGGGAATGACATACGGGATTATACGAATCCTTGGCACTGAGGTTCAAACGATAAGATCTTCGTAGAATATGTAGGATCCAATATGGGCATCCAGGTCCCGCTATTGGATATTGACCGAGGAGTCTCTCGGGTCATGTCTACATAGTTCTCGAACCCGCAGGGTCTGCACACTTAAGGTTCGACGATGTTTTATGCGTATTTGAGTTATATGGTTGGTTACCGAATGTTGTTCGGAGTCCCGGATGGGATCACGGACGTCATGAGGGTTTCCGGAATGGTCCGGAGACGAAGATTGATATATAGGATGACCTCATTTGGTTACCGGAAAGTTTCCGGGCATTACCGGAAAAGTTTCGGGCTCATCGGTAGTGTACCGGGAGTGCCGGGAGGGGTGCCGGGGACCATCGGGAGGGGTGTCACGCCCCAAGGGGTCTCATGGGCTATGGGAAGAGATAAACCAGCCCCTAGTGGGCTGGAATAAGTTCCCACTAAGGCCCATAAGGTTTGAGAAGGAAAAAACACAAGGTGGAAAGAGTTTCCAAGTGGGAAGGTGGAATCCTACTCCAAGTAGGATTGGAGTAGGACTCCTCCACCTCCAATTTCGGCCAAACCTTTGGGTTTTGAGGCTGCCTCCTCCCCTCCCTCCCACCTATATATACGGAGGTTTTAGGGCTGATTTGAGACGACTTTCTCACGGCTGCCCGACCACATACCTCCATAGTTTTTCCTCTAGATCACGTTTCTGCGGAGCTCGGGCGGAGCCCTGCTGAGACAAGATCATCACCAACCTCCGGAGCGCCGTCACGCTGCCGGAGAACTCTTCTACCTCTCCGTCTCTCTTGCTGGATCAAGAAGGCCGAGATCATCGTCGAGCTGTACGTGTGCTGAACGCGGAGGTGCCGTCCGTTCGGTACTAGATCGTGGGACTGATCGCGGGATTGTTCGCGGGGCGGATCGAGGGACGTGAGGACGTTCCACTACATCAACCGCGATCTCTAATCGCTTCTGCTGTACGATCTACAAGGGTACGTAGATCGCTCATCCCCTCTCGTAGATGAACATCACCATGATAGGTCTTCGTGCCCGTAGGAAATTTTTTGTTTCCCATGCGACGTTCCCCAACAGTGGCATCATGAGCTAGGTTCATGCGTAGATGTCTTCTCGAGTAGAACACAAAAGGTTTTGTGGGCGGTGATGTGCGTTTTGCTGCCCTCCTTAGTCTTTTCTTGATTCCGCGGTATTGTTGGATTGAAGCGGCTTGGACCGACATTACTCGTACGCTTACGAGAGACTGGTTTCATCGTTACGAGTAACCCCCTTTGCTCAAAGATGACTGGCAAGTGACGGTTTCTCCAACTTTAGTTGAATCGGATTTGACCAAGGAGGTCCTTGGATGAGGTTAAATAGCAACTCATATATCTCCGTTGTGGTGTTTGCGTAAGTAAGATGCGATCCTACTAGATACCCCCGGTCACCACGTAAAACTTGCAACAACAAAATTAGAGGACGTCTAACTTGTTTTTGCAGGGTATGCTTGTGATGTGATATGGCCAACGATGTGATGTGATATATTGGATGTATGAGATGATCATGTTGTAATAGAAATATCGACTTGCACGTCGATGGTACGGCAACCGGCAGGAGCCATAGGGTTGTCTTTATAACTAACGTTTGTGCTTGCAGATGCGTTTACTATTTTGCTAGGACGTAGCTTTAGTAGTAATAGCATGAGTAGCACGACAACCCCGATGGCGACACGTTGATGGAGATCATGATGATGGAAATCATGGTGTGACGCCGGTGACAAGAAGATCGTGCCGGTGTTTTGGTGATGGAGATCAAGAAGCACGTGATGATGGCCATATCATGTCACTTATGAATTGCATGTGATGTTAATCCTTTTATGCACCTTATTTTGCTTAGAACGACGGTAGCATTATGAGGTGATCTCTCACTAAAATTTCAAGACGAAATTGTGTTCTCCCCGACTGTGCACCGTTGCTACAGTTCTTCGTTTCGAGACACCACGTGATGATCGGGTGTGATAGACTCAACGTTCACATACAACGGGTGCAAAACAGTTGCGCACGCGGAACACTCGGGTTAAGCTTGACGAGCCTAGCATGTGCAGACATGGCCTCGGAACACATGAGACCGAAAGGTCGAGCATGAATTGTATAGTTGATATGATTAGCATAGAGATGCTTACCACTGAAACTATTCTCGACTCACGTGATGATCGGACTTGAGATAGTGGATTTGGATCATGTACCACTCAAATGACTAGAGAGATGTACTTTTTGAGTGGGAGTTCTTAAGTAATATGATTAATTGAACTAATTGTCATGAACATAGTCTAATGGTATTTGCGAATTACGATGTAGCTTGCGCTATAGCTCTACTGTTTTTATATGTTCCTAGAGAAAATTTAGTTGAAAGTTGATAGTAGCAAACTTTGCAGACTGAGTCTGTAAAACCGAGGATTGTCCTCGTTGCTGCACAGAAGGCTTATGTCCTTAATGCACCACTCGGTGTGCTGCACCTCGAGCGTCGTCTGTGGATGCTGTGAACATCCGACATACACGTTTCTGATTACTACACAATAGTTCAGTGCAAGATACTTAATGGCTTAGAAGCAAGGCGCCGAAAACGTTGTAAAACGTCACGGAACATAAGTGATGTTCTAAAGAGATGAAATTGTGATTTCATGCTTATGCCCTTGTTAAGAGGTACGAGACCTCCAACAAGATTCTTTGTCCACAAAGTAAAAGAGAAAAGCTCAATCGATGAGCGTGTGCTCAGATTGTTTGAGTACGACAATCACTTGAATCAAGTGGGAGTTAATCTTCCAGATGAGATGGTGATGGTTCTCCAAAAGACACTGCCACCAAGCTGTGAGAGCTTCGTGATGAACTATAACATATTGAGGATAGATACAATGATCCTTGAGCGATTCGTGATGTTTGACACTGCGAAAGTAGAAATCAAGAAGGAGCGTCAATAGTTGATGGTTTGTAAAACCACTAAGTTTCAAGAAAGGCAAGGGCTAGAAGGGATACTTCGTGAAACGGCAAAACAGTTGCTGCACTAATGAAGAGACCCAATATTAAACCCAAACCCGAGACTAAGTGCTTCCGTAATGAGGGGAACAATCACTGAGGCGGAGCAACTCAAGATACTTGGTAGATAAGATGGCTGGCAAAAGTCGAAAGAAGTGTATTTGATATACATGATGTTGATGTGTACTTTACTAGTACTCCTAGTAGCACGAGGGTATTGGATACCAGTTCAGTTGCTAAGTGATTAGTGACGCGAAATGAAAGCTACGGCATAAACGGAGACTAGCTAAAGGCGAGGTGACGATACGTGTTGGAAGTGTTTCCAAGATTGATATGATCAAACGTCGCACGCTCCCTCTATCATCGGGATTGGTGTTAAACCTAAATAATTGTTATTTCGTGCTTGCGTTAAACATGAACATGATTGGATCGTGTTTATTGCAATACGATTATTCATTTAAAGAGAATAATGGTTACTCTCTTTTCTTGAATAATCACCTTCAATGGTTTATTGAATCTCGATCGTAGTGTTACACATGTTCATGATATTGGTGCCAAAAGATACGAGTTGATGATGATAGTACCACTTACTTGTGGCACTGCCGCTTAAGTCATGTTAGTATAAATTGCATGAAGAGGCTCCATGCTGATGGATCTTTGTACTCACCTGATTTCGAATCACTAGTGACATGCAAATCATACCACATGAGCAAGGCCTTGTTTTCATTGAGATGAAATAAGATAGTAACTTGTTGAAAGTGATACATTTTGATGTATGCAGTCCAATGGGTGCTGAGGCACGTAGTGGATATCATTATGTTCTTACTTCACTGACGATTTGAGTAGATACAGGAGTATTTACTTAATGAATCACAAGTCTGAAATGTTGAAAAGTTCAATTCCGTTTCAGAGTGAAGTTCGTCGTAACAAGAGGATAAACTGTCTACGATATGATCATGGAAATGAATATCTGAGTTATGAGTTTTGGTACGCAGTTAAGACAATGTGGAAATTGTTTCGCAGTTCATGCCACCTGGAACATCATAGTGTGATGATGTGTCTGAACGTCATAGCCACGCACTATTTGGTATGGTGCATACTATGATGTCTCTTATCGAATTACCACTATCGTTTATGGGTTATGCATTAGAGACAACCGCACTCACTTTAAATAGGGCACCGCGTATTTCCGTTGAGATGACACAGTATAGACTGAGGTTTAGAGAAATCTAAACTGTCGTTTCTTGAAAGTTTGGGGCTTCGACACTTATGTGAAAAAGTTTCAGTCTGATAAGCTCGAACCCAAAGCGGATAAATGCATCTTCATAGGATATCCAAAACAGTTGGGTACATCTCCTATCTCAGATCCGAAAGCAAAGTGTTTGTTTCTAGAAACGGATCCTTTCTCGAGGAAAGGTTTCTCTCGAAAGAATTGAGTGGGAGGGTAGTAGAACTTGATGAGGTTATTGAACCATCACTTCAACCAGTGTGTAGCAGGGTGCAGGAAGTTGTTCCTGTGGCGCCTACACCAATTGAAGTGGAAGCAGATGATGGTGATCATCAAGCATCGGATCAAGTTACTACAAGCCTCGTAGGTTGACAAGGTCGCATACTACTACAGAGTGGTACGGTAACCCTGTCTTGGAGGTCATGTTGTTGAGCAACAGTGAACCTACGAGTTATGGAGAAAGCGATGGTGGGCCCAGATTCTGACAAATGGCTGGAAGCCATGAAATCCGAGAGAGGATCCATGTATAAAACAAAGTGTAGACTTTGAAAGAACTACTTGATGGTCATAAGACTATTGAGTAAAGATGGATCTTTAAAAGAAGACAGACGATGATGGTGATAAGTCACTATTAAGAAAAGCTCGACTTGTCGCAAAGATGTTTTCGACAAGATCAAACAGTTGACTATGATGAGACTTTCTCACTCGTAGCGATGCTAAAGGTCTGTTGGAATTATGTTAGTTGTTGATGCATTATTTATGAAATATTGCACGTAGGATGTCAAAACATTGTTTTCTCGACGGTTTCCTTGAGCAAACATTGTATGTGATACAACCAGAAGGTTTTGACGATCCTAAAGATACTAACAAGTATGCAAGCTCCAGTGATCCTTCAATGGACTGGTGCAAGCATCTCGGAGTTGGAATATACACTTTGATGAGATGATCAAAGATTTTGGGTTTGTACAAGGTTTATGAGAAACTTGTATTTCCAAAGAAGTGAGTGGGAGCACTATAGAATTTCTGATAGGTATATGTGGTTGACATATTGTGGATCAGAAGTAATGTAGAATTTCTGTAAAGCATACAAGGTTGTTTGAAAGAAGTTTTCAAAGGAGTACCTGGATTACGCTACTTGAACGTTGAGCATCAAAGATCTATGGAGATAGATCGAAAGCGCTTAATAGAAGTTTCAACAAGATGCATGCCTTGACAAGTTTTTGAAAGAGTTCAAAATAGACCAGCAAAGAAGGAGTTCTTGGTTGCGTTGTGAGGTGTGAATTTGAGTAAGACTCAAAACCCGACCACGGCAGAATAAAGAGAATAGACGAAGGTCGTCTTCTATGCCTTAGCCGTAGAATCTAAAGTATGCCATACTGTGTACCGCACCTGAAGTGTGCCTTGACTCAAAGTATGTTGAGAGGTACAGAGAGTGATCCATGATTGAATCACTAGCAGCGGTCGAAATTTATCCTTAGTAACTAATGGACTAAGGAATTTTTCTCGGTTATGGAGGTGGTTAAAGAGTTCGTCGTAAAGGGTTACGTCGATGCAAGCTTTGACACTAATCCGAATAACTATGAGTAGTGAAACGGATTCGTATAGTAGAGTAGATATTTGGAGTATTTCCGAATAGCACGTAGTAGCAGCATCTATAAGATGACATAAAGATTTGTAAAGAACGCACGGATCTGAAAGTTTTAGAACCGTTGACTAAAACCTCTCTCACGAGCAAGACGTGATCAGACTCCATAACTATATGGGTGTTGGATTCGTTGGAATCACATGGTGATGTGAACTAGATTATTGACTCTAGTGCAAGTGAGAGACTGTTGGAAATATGCCCTAGAGGCAATAATAAATTAGTTATTATTATATTTCTTAGTTCATGATAATCGTTTATTATCCATGCTATAATTGTATTGATTGGAAACACAATACTTGTGTGGATACATAGACAAAACACTGTCCCTAGTAAGCCTCTAGTTGACTAGCTCGTTGATCAAAGATGGTCAAGGTTTCCTGGCCATAGGCAAGTGTTGTCACTTGATAACGGGATCACATCATTAGGAGAATCATGTGATGGACTAGACCCAAACTAATAGACGTAGCATGTTGATCGTGTCATTTTGTTGCTACTGTTTTCTGCGTGTCAAGTATTTATTCCTATGACCATGAGATCATATAACTCACTGACACCGGAGGAATGCTTTGTGTGTATCAAACGTCGCAACGTAACTGGGTGACTATAAAGATGCTCTACAGGTATCTCCGAAGGTGTTAGTTGAGTTAGTATGGATCAAGACTGGGATTTGTCACTCCGTGTGACGGAGAGGTATCTCGGGGCCTACTCGGTAATACAACATCACACATAAGCCTTGCAAGCAATGTAACTTAGTGTAAGTTGCGGGATCTTGTATTACGGAACGAGTAAAGAGACTTGCCGGTAAACGAGGTTGAAATAGGTATACGGATACTGACGATCGAATCTCGGGCAAGTAACATACCGAAGGACAAAGGGAATGACATACGGGATTATACGAATCCTTGGCACTGAGGTTCAAACGATAAGATCTTCGTAGAATATGTAGGATCCAATATGGGCATCCAGGTCCCGCTATTGGATATTGACCGAGGAGTCTCTCGGGTCATGTCTACATAGTTCTCGAACCCGCAGGGTCTGCACACTTAAGGTTCGACGATGTTTTATGCGTATTTGAGTTATATGGTTGGTTACCGAATGTTGTTCGGAGTCCCGGATGGGATCACGGACGTCATGAGGGTTTCCGGAATGGTCCGGAGATGAAGATTGATATATAGGATGACCTCATTTGGTTACCGGAAAGTTTCCGGGCATTACCGGAAAAGTTTCGGGCTCATCGGTAGTGTACCGGGAGTGCCGGGAGGGGTGCCGGGGACCATCGGGAGGGGTGTCACGCCCCAAGGGGTCTCATGGGCTATGGGAAGAGATAAACCAGCCCCTAGTGGGCTGGAATAAGTTCCCACTAAGGCCCATAAGGTTTGAGAAGGAAAAAACACAAGGTGGAAAGAGTTTCCAAGTGGGAAGGTGGAATCCTACTCCAAGTAGGATTGGAGTAGGACTCCTCCACCTCCAATTTCGGCCAAACCTTTGGGTTTTGAGGCTGCCTCCTCCCCTCCCTCCCACCTATATATACGGAGGTTTTAGGGCTGATTTGAGACGACTTTCTCACGGCTGCCCGACCACATACCTCCATAGTTTTTCCTCTAGATCACGTTTCTGCGGAGCTCGGGCGGAGCCCTGCTGAGACAAGATCATCACCAACCTCTGGAGCGCCGTCACGCTGCCGGAGAACTCTTCTACCTCTCCGTCTCTCTTGCTGGATCAAGAAGGCCGAGATCATCATCGAGCTGTACGTGTGCTGAACGCGGAGGTGCCGTCCGTTCGGTACTAGATCGTGGGACTGATCGCGGGATTGTTCGCGGGGCGGATCGAGGGACGTGAGGACGTTCCACTACATCAACCGCGATCTCTAATCGCTTCTGCTGTACGATCTACAAGGGTACGTAGATCGCTCATCCCCTCTCGTAGATGAACATCACCATGATAGGTCTTCGTGCGCGTAGGAAATTTTTTGTTTCCCATGCGACGTTCCCCAACACTTCCGTGTTCTTTGTGCGAAAGAATTGTCGCCTGGCGTGGTAGAAGACATGGAGGAGTTTGCACCGGAGTTGTTGTGCAAGTTAGAGAAGATCTTTCCACCGAGCTTCTTTAATCCAATGCAGCATTTGATTTTACATCTACCGACCGAGGCAAGATTGGGTGGGCCCGTGCAAGATCGTTGGTGCTATGCAACTGAGAGGATGCAGAAGACCCTTCGAGCTAAATGTAAAAATAAGCGTAGAGTTGAAGCATCGATGGCTGAGGCATTCATTACTGAGGAGGTGGCAAACTTTGTGACAGCACACTACGAAGCCAAAAATCATCATTTGCATAATCCGAAGCCTCGGCACAATGATGGAGACCCTAAAAAAGGTGGGTCCAACCTCAGCCTATTCAAAGGGAAGCTCGCACCAGCCGGTGCTTCGAAACCAATAACGTTGGATATCTAAGAATGGCGGAACATTTCGTTGTATATCTTCAACAACCTAACAGAAGTGCGGCCGTACATCGAGTGAGTTCTCGGCACATTTTCCCGTAACTTCTAATTCATTTGAACTGCTCTTATTCCCGGATATTTCAAACAGCCGTCACGTCATCAAATTCTCGGATGGAGCGGTGATCGAAAATGATTCTGTCGAAGAGTATGAGCTTCTGTCAAAGATAGGAGGCGGCTATCCCGGTTTCATCTCTTGGTTCAAACAAACGGTAACTATCAATAATGGACCATTTCATTCTTGGTCTAACTTGCGGCTAATGCAACAACCGTTTCGTATTAAACTTGTAGGCTAATTCAGAGTCTATGGACGCCGAATTGAGACAAGTCGCTAATGGTTTTGACTATAAAGTCCGTTCATTTGAGAAATACAACATCAACGGGTATCTCTTTCGTACCTTTGGAAAAGAGCTATCTATGCCCGACCGGAAATCTACAAATTGTGGTGTCTCTGCTATCGGCGAAGGTGTTATCGAGTATTATGGAAGAGTTGAAGCAATTTATGAACTTCAATTCTATGGTGAAAACCCACCGAACGTCGTAGTCTTCAAATGTTATTGGTTCCAGCCGAAAAAGACTAGAAGGACTCATGAACATATAGGACTAGTCGAAATCAATCCAAACACCCATTTAGATGTTCCCGATGTCTATATTACGGCTCAAGAGGCGACCCAAGTTTTCTATCTACCATGGGCATGCCAAACAGATAAGAATCTGGAAGGTTGGTATGTTGTTTATGAAGTGCCGCCACATGTCAGACCACCTCTCCAAAATGAACAGGATTATGAACCTCACATTAACCCAGACACATATGATGGAGAATTCTTCCAGGAAGCACGTCTTTCCAAGAAACGTTTCAAGAACCGCCGTGCTTCATCCAAGAACATGGAAGTAGACAACGACAATGAATCCGACTCCAGCCCTGAGCCACAACCAGAATACCTGGAACTCGTAGAGGTTACTGATGCAGATGACCTGTCAATGCTTCAACGATTAAAGGAAGGCCTTTCACAACTTCACGCCGTTGAACCCGATGAGCACGTCATTCATGAAGACATGCGTGATAGTGATGATGATGATGCATTTATTGATGATGATTATTAGTTTGTAAGATTCACAACTTAAATTATATATATTTGAATCTTTATTATTCATGTACATATTATTATTCATGTTAGTCATTCAATTTTTTTATGTTGTACTAATTTATTTTAATCTTTATCATGGCAGGTGTTGAAAGATGGTGGGCGTGGGTCCAGAGCGCTCGACGGGTTCTTCCCAGGCGCCCCGCACGAGGGGTGGTACTTCCCTTCCACCCCTATCTCTCCGTAGAGCCTTGGCAGACAGTCTTTCGACACCAGCCGGGGGTTCTTCTTCGTCGGTGGCATTGCCCACCGGGAGAGGTGCTGGTCGGGTAGGGAGGAAGGGGAAGGGTATAGGGAGAGGTGGTGGCCGCGGAAGATCCAGGAGGACTGTTGAGCCATCCTCGCCACCACCACCAGCTCATTCACCCGAGCATCGGACTAGTATGGTCGATCCGTTTGCGGAGGAGGCTACGGGGACTCCGGTCCAGGAGCCTGGTGTTCACGGGCATTCGTCCCATGAGACTTCGGTCCAGGAGCAGCCTCGGGTCGAGGTGCACTCGGCCCAGGAGCAGCCGGAGGAGACTACGGTTCCGGAGGCTTCACCCGACGTGGAGAGGCCCGGATGGGAGCCTTGGCCGGATCGTACTGAGTTGCCGGATTGGACCGAGGGTCCGTGTGGCTCAGGGGGCGGGGATGGCGGGGATGAGCTTACGGATAGCGAGGGCGATGTGCAGGTGGACGGGGCCACCGTGTACAAGTGTGGTAGTACACGTCTCCCGGTCGCCCCGGCTACCCGCAAGCAGAGGCCGGTGATTAAAACTGAAGGAGATAGGTAAGTACATTTACCCTTTTTTTAGCTTTTGCCTTCAAGTGTGTTCAAATATCTAATGCGCTGACCTTATCATACTGCAGGGGATGGGTACACCCTCTTGGAGTCCGCAGGCCGAACTCCGTCCTTGGTGTGCTTTGCCGGACAAATTTCCCGGGGTTTGTCACGTTGCGTGGTGAGGGTCAGGTTCCTACACTAGGATTTACCTGGGAGCACTACCAGGCTGCGCAGGCCCCGCCGGAGGAGATTATAGATGGTGTCTTGTGCCACACGAGGGCCGAGATGGTGATCAAGAGCTTTTGGGTAAATTATCCTTTTACAGAATCTAAAATTAACAATATACCTAATTATTGTACTAATCGGTGTTTTCACGTTTGATTGAAGACCTTCTATAGGTGTGAGGATGGATATGAGGAGGAGGCGGCCAGGGTTCTCGAGGTCGAGTGTAGGCGGTTACTACAGAACTTGCGCCACGAGGCTCGGCCGCAGGCTATTCGGGATTACTACGCCACGCGTGGTATTAAGAAGGAGAAGAAGGATTGCCGCGGAAAGTTTCTAAAGAAGGAGCAATACATGAAGGTAATTACCTATTCTTAAGTCCTTCTACGTAGTTTTCTTGATTTCATTCATAGGCGTAGCGCTGAAAATTCTTTCTAATAACTTACAGGTGCCTCCGAGATGGTGTGCGGATAAGATGGATTGTTGGGAGGCGTTGGTTGACGAGTGGTGCACAGGTAGCTGGCGAGCCGTCCACGAGAATGCGAAGGATCGGCGTAGCCAAATGGTTGGTGTGCCACACCATCAAGGCAGCGCCAACTTACTTCAGTTTGGACGAAACTGGGTATGTGATTTGCTTCATGATTCATGCAATTCATTCTTGATGCTAATATTTTGTTCCCCTCTTTTAGGCGCATCACAATAAGACTGAGATGCCACACTTGTACGACCTTTATGGCATGGCCCATACTGCCTCGTACAAGAAGGCGAATGCATTCTCTGAGTCTGACCTGGATGATCCCAATAACTTCACCAACATATCATCCCACCAGAAGCTTGTGGCATACAGGGACGCGGGGAAGGCTACGAAAGGGGATGACTTTAACCCTAGCCAGGAACCTTTGGATCCAGAGCTGGTGATGATATGTGGTGGCGGGAGGCCCCATGGCTCGATAGCCATTGGAGATGGGATAATACGTTGTCCACTCACTCTTCTGGAGATCAAGGCGCGCCAGTCGAACAGATGTCCTGAGATAACACCTCGTCCACGGCCAGTCGAACTTGCCATCGAGGTTAGTTGTACGGACTAAGAACACTTTCATCCATTTCATTATGTGTGTCACCATAGATCATTACTGTGGTAACGAGGAATGGTTTTTCAGGCTGCTCTTCAGAAAGAGAGAGCGGCAAACCAGGCTGCTCTTGAGAAAGAGAGATTGGCAAGCCAGGCTGCTCTTCAGGCTGCTCTTGATGAGAGGGACCAAACCACGACACGATTGCTTGAGGAGGAGAGGGTCCGGAATGAGGCGGGTCAACGGGCCCTGTACGAGATTTTTGTGGTATGTTTTTTTTCACATTAGCCAAATCATGTGTGTAATGTCTGTTTCAATACTAACTAATACGACCCACTCTTCAGGGTCTGTGCGAGAAGAGCGGTCAAGTCCCTCCGCCGATGCCCGTCTTCTCTTCGATTGGCACGGTGAGTTTCATTATAAACTAGTATTAATAATTGAGTGTCATCATGCTAACTGATACATTGCAAAATATCTTTTCTGCAGAATAACTCCCGAGCGGCATCGCACGACCCTTCTCCAGGGCAACCGTCTCCAAACGAAGCCGGCGCGAGCAACCGTGGTGTTTCTCCTCCTTGATGACCACTACGGTAAGTTTCTCCTCCAAACTTAGCTTGTTTTCCTCTAAAATGAGATAATTAGCCCATTTAGCTCAAAAAAGACATAATTAGGTAATTTAGCTCCAACAAGAGGAGAAGAGGAGAAGAAATAGGCAAAATGAAAAGAAAGAAGAAGAAGAAGAAGAAGAAGAGAAGAAGAAGGAGAAGGAGGAGGAGGAGGAGGAGGAGGAGAAGGCCAAGGACCTTCTATCCTTCTCCTCCTCCTCCTACTTCTTCTTGATTTCTTCTTCTTCTCCTCCTCCTCCTCTTTCTTCTCCTCTTTCATATTATCCTTGCTTTAATTAACCCAACAATGGCATAATTAGCCCATTTAGCTCCAAAATACCATAATAAGCTCAAAATGGCACAAGAACCTTGGTTAGCTCATGAATATTATATACTTAGCTTGTTTTCCTCTAAAATGACATAATTGGAATATTTAGCTCAAAAAAGACATAATTAGGTAATTTAGATCCAACAAGAGGAGAAGAGGAGAAGAAATAGGCAAAATTAAAAGATAGAAGAAGAAGAAGAGATGAAGAAGAAGAGAAGAAGGAGAAGGAGGAGGAGGAGGAGGAGGAGGAGGCCAAGGACCTTCTAGTCCTTCTCCTCCTCCTCCTTCTTCTTGATTTCTTCTTCTTCTCCTCCTCCTCCTCTTTCTTCTCCTCTTTCATATTATCCTTGCTTTAATTAACCCAACAATGACATAATTAGCCCATTTTGCTCCAAAATACCATAATAAGCTCAAAATGGCATAAGAACCTTGGTTAGCTCATGAATATTATATACTTAGCTTGTTTTCCTCTAAAATGACATAATTAGCCCATTTAGCTCTAAAATGACATAATTAGCCCATTCCTCTCTTTCTTATTCAATTTAGCTTATTTGTCATATATATGTTGTTGTTCTTCTTCTTCTGACTTTCTTATTCCCATTTTGCAGATTGGATGTACTACATGCATGGAAGCTGGCGTTGGAGTGCTTTAGTTTCCGTTTTTATTTGAGTTGATGAACAATGTGTTGATGAAAATGTGTTGGTTCTTTGCATGTGTTGACGAACAATGTGTTGATGAACAATATATGTGCAACTATATGTATGTATATATGGATGAAACTTTGTATGTGTTGGTTCTTTTGATATATGGGATGTACGTTGATGAACAAATGGCATTGATGAGCTTTATATGTATATCATATATGTGTTGTGACCTATTTATGATATATGTGCTACGAATTATATGTATATGTGCTGTGAAATAGAAAAAATAAATAAAAATGTGACAATATAGGCTCTTTGCCGTCTGCCAGCTGATGGCAAAGGCCTTTGCCGTCAGCTGGCCGACGGCAAAGGTGCCACGTGGCGCCCAGCTGTGCAACCTGGGCAGTAGAAGCTGGCCATATAGTCTCTTTGCCGTCTGCTTCGTGGGGGGCAGACGGCAAAGAAGAGGGCACAGAGGAGGAGGCAGACGACAAAGAGTGGAGAGAGGGGGGAGGGGAGGACCCAGCAGACGGCAAAGATGGTCGTGGAGGCAGACAACAAAGATGGAGGGGGAGGGGAGGGGAGGAGAAGGCAGACGTCAAAGAGTAAGGGGGAGGCAGACGGCAAAGGCTCCGTTAACCCCTAGCGGAGGCAACGTGTGTCGGCTGCCGTCTCAAGAGCTTTGCCGACAGCTCCTGAGGAAAGCTGACGGCAAAGAGCTTTGCCGTCAGCCTTACGCGGGCAGACGACAAAGAAGGACCTATGCCGTCGTAGGCTGACGCAGAAATTTTGCCGGCCATGACAATCTTTGCCATCTGTGGTATTGTCTTTGCCGTCAGGGATACTGTCTTTGACGTCTGTGACGGCAGACGACAAAGAAGGTGATTCCTGTAGTGACTACTCCCTGTGGCGGTAGGGTTTGGGTCAACGCAGATGGCACCGTCGGGTCAGCCGGGTCAAACGACATCGTCTACATTGACCCAACCCAGCGGGTGGCAGTAGGAAAAGGGTCAGATCTGATATTTTTTGCAAACGGGTTTAGATCGGGCTAAAGTTAGCAAAAATGGTGAAAACCCTGAATTTGGCCAACAATGAACAACTACACCATCCGTGAGGGAATCTTGGAAGCAACAATGGAAGAACACACAGCTGCTGGAGCTACATCGGCCAGATAACGGGGCAAAGACCGTACATCCGGCGCCTGCGCAGAAGAAGAGGAGCAGTGCACCCGAGCAGCTGAAGCATTGATACTTGTGATCTGCGTTTGGTTTTGCATGAAGAGGAAGGGGTTATCGCAACATGATGTGGGTAAGTATTTTTCTAAGTTATGAAACCAAGGTTTATCGAACCAATAGGAATATCAATAACAATCATCTTCAACGGCTGCACACAAAAGAAAAAACAACTTGCACCCAAGGCGGAGAAGAGGGTTGTCAATCCTCTTGTTCTTGTTATTTGCAAGCGAGTGAGGTGTGTAGATAATTATAGATATCAAGATACAATAAAAAAGTAAAGAACACAACAAGGTATTGAAGGTTTTATCAATATGTTGTGAATAAACCCGGAGAGACCATAGTTTCCGTTAATGGCATCTCTCAATAAAAATAGCATACGACGGTAAAAAAATAACCCAGGGAACACAAAGACGTCTTTTGTCCCCTTCTGTCATTCGGATATAGAAAACACGTTTTTTCACAAAAAAATAAAATTTATTTCTGAATTTTTTTTCATCAAAAAACTAAGAAGCACCGATGAAAGACTGAAACACCAAAAAACCGAAAAAGCCAATCTAAAAGACAGAAAAACGTGCAAAAAATAAAAAAAAATAAAATCCAACGAAAACCCTCAAAAAACGATATGCAACGGCGGCTGAGAACGCGCCAAACAACGATGCATGAAATGGTAGTTGGAAGGCTCCCAAAGGAGTGTTCCCTACTAGTTGCTATCTAGATTGACTCGTGTGAGGGAGCGATGGCCCTAGTGCGTAGTCTGCGGGGCGATTTAAGAAGGAAATTGCTTATTTTCAATCGGCTGATAAAAACGACTCGTAAGTCTTCTTTTTTCCGCCATGTGTCCTTTGTAAACTCACACATCATTTTTCTCTCTTCATCTTTTCTTCTTGAACAATCACACAAAGTTTATTCTCACGTGCTTTGTACTTTCTCTCGGATTCCCATTCTCTTCTCCATTGAAGCAGCAACCAGCTATCATTGGCTACAAAGGGACGGAGCAGGGAACACCTGCTTCCCATTCCCGGCAACGACATTTGTAGACGGGCCTGCATCGCAGCTTGGGTGCGTTTCATACCAGCATCCACTTCCGCTGCCCACGCGCTTCTTCATCATCACATTTGTCACCACCGCCGTGCTGGGTAACGTAGCATAAATTCAAAATTTTCCTACGCATATTCAGATCTTCCTACGGAGAGACCAGCAATGTGAGAGGGGTAAGAGCATCTTCATACCTTTGAAGATTGCTAAGCGGAAGCGTTGCTAGAACGCGGTTGATGCAGTCGTACTCGCAGCGATTCCGATCTAGTGCCGAACTACGGCTCCTCCGCGTTCAACACACGTGCAGCCCGGTGACGTCTGCCGCACCTTGATCCAGCAAGGAGGAGGGAGAGGTTGGGGAAGAACTCCAGCAGCACGATGGCGTGGTGTCGATGGAGAGACGAGGTATCCCGACAGGGCTTTGCCAAGCACCGGCAGAGAGGAGGAGGAAGAAGGGCAGGGCTGCGCCGAGAGAGAGGGAAAAGTCTATCTCCCAATGGTCATAAGTACCGAGTATATATAGGGGAAGGGAGGGGCTGCGGCCCCTTGAGGGTTTCCCCCTCCTGGGGGGGGGGGGGGGCAGCCCTAGATGGGGCTGGTGTGGCAGCCAAGGGGGGAGGAGGGGTGTGGCGCACCCCTGGTGGGCCTTAGGCCCACCTGGCTTAGGGTTTGCCCCCCCTTTTCTCTCCCCTGCGCATTGGGCTGAGTGGGGAGGCGCACCAGCCCACCTAGGGGCTGATTCCCTCCCCCACTTGGCCCATCTTACCTCACGGGGTCGTTGCCCCCTTTCGGTGGACCCCCGGGGCCACCTCCGATGGTCCCAGTGGTCCCGGTACGTTACCGGTGATGCCCGAAACACTTCAGATGTCCGAAACCATCCGTCCTATATATCAATCTTTACCTCCGGACCATTCCGGAGCTCCTCGTGACGTCCGGGATCTCATCCGAGACTCCGAACAACTTTCGGTAACCTCGTATAACAATTGCCTATAACCCTAGCGTCATCGAACCTTAAGTGTGTAGACCCTACTGGTTCGGGAGACAGGCAGACATGACCTAGACGCCTCTCCGGACAATAACCATCAGCGGGGTTTGGATACCCATGGGGGCTCCCACTTGCTCCACGATAATCTCATCGGATGAACCACGATGTCAAGGATTCAATCGATCCCGTATACGATTCCCTTTGTCCGTCGGTATAGAACGTGCCCGAGATTCGATCGTCGGTATACCTATACCTTGTTCAATCTCATTACCGGTAAGTCTCTTTACACATTCCGTAGCACGTCATCGTGTGACTAACTCCTTAGTCACATTGAGCTCATGATGATGTCCTACCGAGTGGGCCTAGAGATACCTCTCCGTCACACGGAGTGACAAATCCCGATCTCGATTCGTACCAACCCAACAGACACTTTCAGAGATACCCATAGTGCACCTTTATAGTCACCCAGTTACGTTGTGACGTTTGATACACCCAAAGCACTCCTACGGTATCCGGGAGTTGCACAATCTCACGGTCGAAGGAAAAGACACTTGACATTAGAAAAGCTTTAGCATACGAACAATACGATCTAGTGCTATGCTTAGGATTGGGTCTTGTCCATCACATCATTCTCGAATGATGTGATCCCGTCATCAATGACATCTAATGCCCATGATCAGGAAACCATGATCATCTATTGACTAACGTGCTAGCTAACTAGAGGCTTGCTAGGGACACATTGTCATCTATTTATTCACACATGTATTACTGTTTCCTGTTAATACAATTATAGCATGAACAATAGACGATTATCATGAACAAGGAAATATGATAATAACCATTTTATTATTGCCTCTAGGGCATATTTCCAATAGTCTCCCACTTGCACTAGAGTCAATAATCTAGTTACATTGTGATGTATCGAACACCCATAGCAGTATGGTGTTGATCATGTTTTGCTCGTGGAAGATGTTTAGTCAACGGGTCTGCAATATTCAGATCCGTCTGTACTTTACAAATATCTATTACTCCACTCTGGACATGGTCCTGGATGGAGTTGTAGCGGCGTTTGATGTGCTTCGTCTTCCGGTGAAACCTGGGCTCCTTGGCTATGGCAATGGCCCAGTGTTATCACAGAAGAGTGTCATTGGACCCGACGCGCTTGGAACCACTCCAAGGTCGGTGATGAGCTCCTTCATCCAAATTCCTTCATGAGCCGCTTCTGAAGCAGCTATGTACTCCGCTTCACATGTAGATGCTAGCACGACTTCTTGCTTGCTGCTCCACCAGCTCACTGCCCCATCATTCAAAACATATACATATCCGGTCTGTGACTTAGAGTCATCCGGATCTGTGTCGAAGCTAGCGTCGGCATAACCCTTTACGACGAGCTCTTCGTCACCTCCATAAACGAGAAACATTTCCTTAGTCCTTTCCAGGTACTTAAGGATATTCTTGACCGCTGTCCAGTGTTCCATACCGGGATTACTTTGGTACCTCCCTACCAAACTTATGGCAAGGTTTATATCAGGTCTGGTACACAACATGGCATACATTAGAGAGCCTACGACTGAAGCGTAGGGGACAAAACTCATCTTCTCTCTATCTGCTGCCGTGGTCGGCGACTGAGTCTTACTCAATCTCATACCTTGCAAAACTGGCAAGAACCCTTTCTTTGAGTTTTCCATATTGAACTTCTTCAATATCTTGTCAAGGTATGTACTTTGCGGAAGACCTATGAGGCTTCTTGATCTATCTCTATAGATCTTGATGCCTAATATGTATGCAGCTTCTCCAAGGTCCTTCATTGAAAAACTCTTGTTCAAATAGGCCTTTATGCTCTCCAACACCTCTATATTATTCCCCATCAATAATATGTCATCCACATACAGTATGAGGAAAGCTATAGAGCTCCCACTCACTTTCTTGTACAGACAGGCTTCTCCGTAAACCTGTATGAACCAAAACGCTTTAATCACCTCATTAAAGCGAATGTTCCAACTTCGAGATGCTTGCACCAGCCCATAGATGGAGCGCTGGAGCTTGCACATTTTGTTAGCACCCTTAGGATCGACAAAACCTTCTGGTTGCATCATATACAACTCTTCCTTAAGGTTCCCGTTAAGGAACGATGTTTTGACGTCCAGTTGCCAAATTTCATAATCATAAAAGGTGGCAATGGCTAACATGATTCGGACTGATTTCAGCTTCGCTACGGGAGAGAAAGTCTCTTCGTAGTCAACTCCTTGAATTTGTCGAAAACCCTTTGCGACAAGTCGAGCTTTATAAACGGTTACATTACCGTTTGCATCAGTCTTCTTCTTGAAGATCCATTTATTTTCTATGGCTCGCCGGTCATCGGGCAAGTCCACCAAAGTCCATACTTTGTTCTCATACATGGATCCTATCTCGGATTTCATAGCTTCAAGCCATTTGTTGGAATCCGGGCCCGCCATCGCTTCTTCATAGTTCGAAGGTTCACCATTGTCTAACAACATGATTTCCATCACAGGGTTGCCATACCACTCTGGTGCGGAGCGTGCCCTTGTGGACCTTCGCGGTTCAGTAATAACTTGATCCCAAGCTTCATGATCATCATCATTAACTTCCTCTTCAGTTGGTGTAGGCGCCATAGGAACAACTTCCCGCGCTGCGCTACTATCCTGTCCGAGAGGGGGTGTAATTACCTCATCAAGTTCTACCTTCCTCCCACTTACTTTTTTCGAGAGAAACTCTTTCTCTAGAAAGGATCCGTTCTTGGGAACAAAGGTTTTACCTTCGGATCTAAGATAGAAGGTATACCCAATAGTTTCCTTAGGGTATCTTATGAATACACATTTCTCCACTTTGGGTTCGAGCTTTTCTGGTTGAAGTTTCTTCACATAAGCATCGCAACCCCAAAATTTAAGAAACGACAACTTAGGTTTCTTGCCAAACCACAGTTCATACGGTGCCGTCTCAACGGATTTAGACGGTGCCCTATTAAAAGTGAATGCTGCAGTTTCTAATGCGTATCCCCAAAATGATAGCAGTAGGTCGGTAAGAGACATCATAGATCGTACCATCTCCCCTAAGAATAAAGCGCGCAGCGCTTCTGTCGCCCGTCGTCGATCATTTTGCATAAAAGCCCTCACAGTTTCAGGTAATTAATCCGCAGTCCAACTTTAAGTCAGAACGAACCGTTTTCTGTTGTTTTGCAGAAAAGTCCTCACAGTTTTAGATAATCAACCCGCAGTACATCTTTTAGTCAGAGCCGAACCGTTTTTTTGCATTTTATAGAAAACTCCCTAATATTTCAGGTAATCAACCTGCCATCCCTATTTAAGTCAGCCGAAACGATTTTTTGTTTTAACAAAAAAAACCCTGACTTTTCACTTAATCAATCCATATTTTATCTAAAACAAAATTATCCATATCTTTTAAACCGAACTCCGATTTTAACATTTTATATATGAAATTTGATTAAAAAAATGTGTAGAATCTAAATAGGATGTTATTTTTAGCTATTGAATACTTCTTAAATATTATTTTTGGTGCAAACTTAATCTGTAATGCACTGTCTTTTTTTTCTCTCTTTCCGACGACCATACGAATTGCAATAAATATCCATTAAATTAAAACCAAATTGCGAGGAAAGAAAACATCGTTAACCACACATGCACACCTTTGGAAATCTCGTGGGGAGAAACAACATATTTCTCATCTTATTCCGATTGATTGTACATTCAAACGCGTTTTCGTTGTGTGAGCACTGAGGCCATCGTCGACAATACAAATGTGCTAATATATTACGTTCAAAGCATGTGTTATTTTCTCTTCCGTTGCAACGCACGGGCTTTTTTGCTAGTATCTAATAAAGTGTGATTACGACGTTCAGACACTCCGTTGCATTGCGGTGTGCCAGGCGGCATCAGTTGTGAAACGATTCCACACTTCCTTAGGTGTGTGCCAAACTCGTGACTCAAATATTCTCCTCCACGATCAGACCGTAGACACTTGATTTTTCTGTCACGTTGATTCTCGACCTCACTCTGAAATTCCTTGAACTTTTCAAATGTCTCAGATTTGTGCTTCACCAAGTAGATATACCCATACCTACTCAAATTATCGGTTAGAGTGAGAACATAACGATAGCCACCGCGAGCTTCAATGTTCATTGGACACATCAGTATGTATTATTTCCAATAAGTCGGTTGCTCTCTCCATTATTCCTGAGAATAGAGTCTTAGTCATCTTGCCCATGAGGCCCGGTTTGCATGTGTCAAATGATTCAAAGTCAAGAGACTCTAATAGTCCATCAGTATGGAGCTTCTTCATGCGCTTAACGTCGATATGACCAAGGCGGCAGTGCCACAAGTATGTGGGACTATCATTATTAACTTTACATCTTTTGGTACTCACACTACGAATATGTGTAACATCACGATCGGGATTCATCAATAATAAACCATTTACCAGTGGAGCATGACCATAAAACATATCACTCATATAAATAGAACAACCATTATTCTCTGACTTAAATGAGTAGTTGTATCGCATTAAGCAAGACCCTGATACAATGTTCATGCTTAAAGCCGGTACTAAATAACAATTATTAAGGTTTAAAACTAATCCCGACGGTAGATGTAGAGGTAACGTGCCGATGGCGATCACATCGACCTTGGAGCCATTCCCGACGCGCATCGTCACCTCGTCCTTTGCCAGTCTCCGCTTATTCCGCATTTCCTGCTTTGAGTTGCAAATGTGAGCAACAGCATCGGTATCAAATACCCAGGACCTACTACGAGCGCTGGTAAGGTACACATCGATAACATGTATATCACATATACCTTTAACGTTGCCGGCCTTCTTGTCCGTTAAGTATTTGGGGCAGTTTCGCTTCCAGTGACCCTTTCCCTTGCAATAGAAGCACTCAGTCTCAGGCTTGGGTCCATTCTTTTTCTTCTTCCCGGCATCTGGCTTACCGGGCGCGGCAACAACTTTGCCGTCTTTCTTGAAGTTCTTCTTACCCTTGCCCTTCTTGAAACTAGTGGTCTTGTTGACCACCAACACTTGATGCTCTTTCTTGATTTCTACTTCTGCAGACTTGAGCATCGAGTACAACTCGGGAATGGTTTTCTCCATCCCTTACATGTTGTAGTTAAGCACAAAACCTTTGTAGCTTGGTGGGAGAGACTGGAGGATTCTGTCAATTATAGCATCATCCGGAAGTTCGACTCCAAGTGAAGTCAAACGACCGTGTAACCCAGACATTTTGAGTATGTGCTCACTGACAGAACTGTTCTCCTCCATCTTACAGCTAAAGAACTTGTCGGAGACTTCATATCTCTCGATATGGGCATGAGCTTGAAAAACTAGCTTCAGCTCTTGGAACATCTCATATGCTCCATGTTGCTCAAAAACGCCTTTGGAGCCCCGTTTCTAAACAGTATAACATGCCACACCTAACCAGAGAGTAGTCATCACTCCGCGTTTGCGAGACGTTCAGAATGTCCTGGGCTGCTGCGGGAGCGGGAGGGTCACCTAGCGGCGCATCAAGGACATAAGCCTTTTTAGCTGCTTCAAGGATGAGCTTCAAGTTGCGAACCCAGTCCGCATAGTTGCTACCATCATCTTTTAGCTTGTTTTTCTATAGGAATGCGTTGAAATTGAGGTTGACGTTGGCCATCTACAATATTTATAAAGACAAACCTTTTAGACTAAGTTCATCTAATCATATTAAGTATGAACTCCCACTTAAATCGACATCCCTCTAGTCATCTAAGTGATACATGATCCATGTTGACTAACCCGTGTCCGATCATAACGTGAGACGGACTAGTCACCATGGTGAGCAACTTCATGCTGATCGTATTCAACCATACAACTCATGTTCGACCTTTCAGTCTCTTGTATTCGAGGTCATGTATGTACATGCTAAGCTCGTCGAGTCAACCTAGGTGTTTCGCGTGTGTAATTCTGGCTTATACCCGTTGTGTGCGAACGTTAGAATCTATCACACCCGATCATCACGTGGTGCTTCGAGACAACGAACCTTCGCAACGGTGCACACATAGGGGAATACGTTCTCAAAATTTAAAGAGGGATCATCTTATTATGCTACCGTCGTTCTAAGCAATAAGATGAAAAACATGATAAACATCACAATGCAATCATATAGTGACATGATATGGCCATTATCATCTTCGCCCTTTCGATCTCCATCTTCAGGCATCGCATGATCATCATCATCACCGGCGTGACACCATGATCTCGATCATCGTGTCTCCGTGAGGTCGTCACGCCAACTACTACTATCACTACTGCTATAGCTAACCGTTAGCAATGAAGTAAAAGTAGTAAGCACATGGCGTTGCATCTCATACAATAAATTAAGACAACTTCCTATGGCTCCTGCCGGTTGTCATACTCATCGACATGCAAGTCGTGAAACCTATTACAATAATATGATCATCTCATACATCATACATGCAACATCACAACTTTTGCCATATCACATCACATGTCAAACCCTGCAAAAACAAGTTAGACGTCCTCTAATTGTTGTTGCAAGTTTTACGCGACTGATTTGTGTTTCTAGCAAGAACGCCTTCTTACCTACGTGACAGCCACAACGATGATATGCCAAATCTATTTACCCTTCATAAGGACCCTTTTCATCAAATCCAATCCGACTAGAGTAGGAGAGATAAACACCCGCTAGCCACTTTTATGCACCGTGTGCATGTCTGTCGGTGGAACCAGTCTCACGTAAGCGTACGTGTAAAGTCGGTCTGGGCCGCTTCATCCCACAATACCGCCGGAAAAGAATAAGACTAGTAGCGGCAAGCAAATTCACAAATCATCGCCCACAACTTTTGTGTTCTACTCGTGCATAGAATCTATGCATTGGCTCGGATGCCACTGCTTGGTAACGTAGCATAAATTCAAAATTTTCGTAGCATATTCAGATCTTCCTATGGAGAGACCAGCAACGAGAGAGGGGTAAGAGCATCTTCATACCTTTGAAGATTGCTAAGCGGAAGCGTTGCTAGAACGCGGTTGATGGAGTTGTACTCGCAGCGATTCCGATCTAGTGCCGAACTACGACACCTCCGCGTTCAACACACGTGCAGCCCGGTGACGTCTCCCGCACCTTGATCCAGCAAGGAGGAGGGAGAGGTTGGGGAAGAACTCCAGCAACACGACGGCGTGGTGTCAATGGAGAGACGAGGTCTCCCGGCAGGGCTTCGCCAAGCACCGGCAGAGAGGAGGAGGAAGAAGGGCAGGGCTGCGCCGAGAGAGAGGGAAAAGTCTATCTCCCACTGGCCAAAAGTGCCCGGTATATATAGGGGAAGGGAGGGGCTGTGCCCCCTTGAGGGGTTCCCCCTCCTGGGGGGTGGGGGGCGGCAACCCTAGATGGGGCTGGTGCGGCGGCCAAGGGGGCGAGGAGGGGTGTGGCGCACCCTTGGTGGGCCTTAGGCCCACCTGGCTTAAGGTTTGCCCCCCCTTTTCTCCCCCTGCGCATTGGGCTGAGTGGGGAGGAGCACCAACGCACCTAGGGGCTGGTTCCCTCCCCCACTTGGCACATCTTACCTCCCGGGGTCGTTGCCCCCTTTCGGTGGACCCCTGGGGCCACCTCCAATGGTCCCGGTGGTCCGGTACGTTACCGGTGATGCCCGAAACACTTCCGGTGTCCGAAACCATCCGTCCTATATATCAATCTTTACCTCCAGACCATTCCGGAGCTCCTCGTGACGTCCAGGATCTCATCCGGGACTCCGAAAAACTTTCAGTAACCTTGTATAACAATTCCCTATAACCCTAGCGTCATCGAACCTTAAGTGTGTAGACCCTACGGGTTCAGGAGACAAGCAGACATGACCAAGACGCCTCTCCGGACAATAACCATCAGCGGGGTCTGGATACCCATGGTGGCTCCCACTTGCTCCACGATGATCTCATCGGATGAACCACGATGTCAAGGATTCAATCAATCCCGTATACGATTCCCTTTGTCTGTCGGTATAGAACTTGCCCGAGATTCGATTGTCGGTATAACTATACCTTGTTCAATCTCGTTACCAGTAAGTCTCTTTACTCGTTCCGTAGCACGTCATCGTGTGACTAACTCCTTAGTCACATTGAGCTCATGATGATGTTCTACCGAGTGGGCCCAGAGATACCTCTCCGTCACACGGAGTGACAAATCCCGATCTCGATTCGTACCAACCCAACAGACACTTTTAGAGATACCCGTAGTGCACCTTTATAGTCACCCAGTTACGTTGTGACGTTTGATACACCCAAAGCACTCCTACGGTATCCGGGAGTTGCACAATCTCACGGTCGAAGGAAAAGACACTTGACATTAGAAAAGCTTTAGCATACGAACAATACGATCTACTGATATGCTTAGGATTGGGTCTTGTCCATCACATCATGCTCCAATGATGTGATCCCGTCATCAATGACATCTAATGCCCATGATCAGAAAACCATGATCATCTATTGACTAACTAGCTAGCTAACTAGAGGCTTGCTAGGGACACATTGTGATCTATTTATTCACACATGTATTACTGTTTCCTGTTAATACAATTATAGCATGAACAATAGACGATTATCATGAACAAGGAAATATGATAATAACCATTTTATTATTGCCTCTAGGGCATATTTCCAACACGCCGGGCCAGTCGCCGCCGCCACATCGTGCGATGCATAGCAGAAACCACTGTCACCGTCGTGCGATGCGTCGCAACATCCACTAACAAAGCAGCAACATGCCACCACCGGCCAATGATGCAACGAGGGGCACAGCCTGGCTATTTATCATCCCGCCGTCGTGATGTTGTGATGGAGCATCGTCAGAATTGCATTGGGGCATCGTTGGACCGGCGGGTTTAGCGCATGCTATGATGGAGCGTTGCCGGAGTTGCATTGGGGCATCGCCTGGGCCGACGGGGATGGCCCATGTTATGATGAAGCATCGTCGGAGTTGCATTAGAGCATTGCCGGCATCGGCAGGGCTGGCGCGTGTTATGATGGAGCATCGTCGGGGCCGATGGGGGTGACGCATGTTGTGATGGAACATCACCGGAGTTGCATTGGGCATCGTCAGGACGACGGGGTCGCGTGATGGAGTGATGGAGCATTGGCGGACTTGCATTGGAGCATTGCCGGAGTTGCCTTGGAGTATTGTTGAGGCTACATGGTGTTCCCTTGGAGCATCTCGGGATAGGACACTGGTCCGGCAAACATTGGCGAGGCTGCACTCCGGATAGAGGTTGTTCCGCTGTTACGACCCGCCGTAACAACATCATGCTCACGTTTGGAGCAGATCATGCCTAACGGCTGGGACGCTTTGCATCTGACGGCATGCTAGGCGACTGATCCCTTGCGGAGATAAGTCGATGGTTTGTAGCGCATGATGCACGAGGTTCAACGTATGTGCTAGCTGCGAAGGCCGTGTGTCGGAGGTCCACGCACCGCACTGGGCGGACAATAATTGCGCCCCGTTCTAGTTATATGCGTATTTGGGCCTGCACATTAGGGCCTGCACATTAGCATCCGCAATTCCGCATGCCTTCTCCTGTCTAATAAAAAGACTACGACTAGTATGCTACGGGCATTATATTTGATGATCTTTTCCATGCCATTTTTCCAAACTAAAAATTGATCAAAAATTCAAAACCTAGACGATAACCACTGCATGCATGGTGAAAGCAAAGTCCGACCACACGATAACGACCGCACACGTGGTGGAAGCAACATTCGATCACACACCTCATGATTATAGATTGAGTTATGTCACCGCATGGATGCACAAGTGATGAAATTGATGATATCAGCACGTATCCTTCTGTCATTTTAGTTTTTAAAATGATTTATCTCACAAATAAAAATCCGATTGAAAAACTGTTTTCACCATTAAATCCATCGTTACAAGATCTTCGAAACCAGATCTCATATCAATATGTTTCGGCGAATTTTTATTTTTTGGTTAAAAGTCGTCATATCTATTACACAAAAAATCCCATCATAATTAGAATGAATTTGCTATGATATATTTCAACTATTTTTTTCTTCTATGTTGAAGTAAATTTTGACAAGTTACAAAAAAAGAATTACTAAAATCTGTAATAATGATGAATTACTAAAAAATTTCATGATCCATGAAATAATTTTGGCATGATTCGTAAGTAAAAACAAATTATGTCATCAATTACTTAAAAATGTGTGGTTAGTGGCTCAAATTTTCCATGAACCACAAACTAAAATTGACATGATGAATTACTTCAATTTTTCATGATACATGCACTAAAATTTGCCATGGTTCATACAACTAATACGTTCGGTGTTCAAAATATTAGAATTGCCATGGTCAAAATACTAATATTGTCATGATTTATAAACTCAATTTGACATGATGAATTAATAAAAAATTCCATGGTCCATGAATTTAAAAGATACACCATTTCTAAGTCTAAAAAACTAAAAAGATCCGGTGATGTCATATGTTTGATGTGGCAAGATGGATGGATATCAAGGCGTGCAGACCATATTGCCTCTGCCACACGTGTGGGCGTTATCATTTAGGTAAATTTATAAAAAAAGTCATAACTGAAAAAATGTTTGATGCTTCCTGAAATAGTTCTAAAATTTCAAAAATGTTTTGAGTATCAAATTTCATGAATTTAAATAATATTGATGAGAAATATATTTATTGAATAAACTCATAAATCTACTCCCGGTATAAAAATTGTTATCAGCATACCTAGAAAAAGTTCATTATTTATTATAAAATATGTGCATCATATATAGAAAATAGTCCTCATGTATTTAATAGTTTTATTTTTCATTGAAACAATACTACCTTTTATTTCCAAAATTGTTCATCATGTATTCAGAAATATTCCCTATACATTTCAAAAGTCATCAGGTATTGACATCATCCGTTGAATATCTCAATAATATTATTATTTTATGTGAAAATTTAATCATGTAAATGAAGAATAGGTTTAGTGTACTTTAGCAAATATTCATGGTATAGTACAAAATTGACCATATTGTATTATAAAATACTTGTCATGTATAAAAAAAAGTTCAACGTGTACTTAATTAAAATAAATTTCATTAAATGTTTTTTCATCAAGTTTAATAAGAAGTACTTGCATCTAAAAAATTAATTAAACATTTGAAAAGCATTATCCGATATTATAAGAGTGATGCACTTTTTTGAAAAAATCAGAAAAAATAAAATAAAAATAAGAAATTAGGATAGGAAAAGGATAAAATCATGAAATGGAATAAAATAGGAAACACGCCTCAAGTAGAAAGGAGACATACCTATATTGGGCTTCCTTAATGCATGACAAACCTCGGTGTGCGGCCACTAGCCTTTGCTGGCAGATCGATGGGTTTTCTTATTTCCCGCCGGTTGCCGAAAACAGAGTACTCTATGTATGTGAAGGCACCCCTCTAATAGCGTGTTTCTATAGTGGGGCGATCCTTATAAAGTCTCCCTTCTATCCAATTTTCAGAAACTCCTAGAAGCCCTGTTAAAGAATTCATCCAATCAACGACTTAACTTGCCGATTAATCCCTACTCGTAGAGTCACCGAGTAGCCAATAAACCAAAAAATCATTTGATTAATTGATTAAATGGCTGATTACCTTGCCGATTAGCCCATGAATCCCCAAATCATCACCCAACCTAGCAGCTACCAATTAACGATTTCCTCAATAATGCGTAGAAGAATTTGGCTGGTTTCTTTGTTTTTTTTTCGTTTTTCAATATTTATCTTCTGACTTATTACTTTTTGTATTTTTTAAAAAGTTAATGAACATTTGTTTTGTCAAATTTGTGAATAGCTTTTAATTATTGAACAATTCTAATTTTTTTGATGATTTTCTAATTTCATTACATTTTTTCCTATTTCATATTTCTTCCAAAAATTGGGTAAATATTTTTATATTGTTCAAATGCATGAAAATGGTTTCTAACTATTTGGCAATTTTATGACTTCGTGAGCATTTTTTAACTTTTTGAACACTTGTTAAAACTGTTGAACATTTTTTCAAATTGCCAAAAGTTCTTAAAAAAGCATTTTTTTGTGCATTTACAATTTTTTTTTCAAATATTGAATATTTTTCAAATCCATGTTTTTTTAAAAAAAATTGATGAAGATTCTTCAAACTACCAACAAAGCAGAGCTGACTGAGCCAAATACCTACAGGGCGGCAAGCAATGCACCATAACTAATGGTTGGGGTGTGTCGTTGCGGGCCACGTGGGAGGAAGCTGTGTGTACCACACCTTTTTCTCGATTTTTTTTAAAGAACTCATATCATGTGAACATCACATCCATCTCAAAACGAAAAAAACTTTTCTAGAAAAGAAAAAAGTCTCACTTTTATTTTAAAAAGAACTCTAGAAAAGCAAAAACTTTCTCACTGCGACCAACCAGCATGCGCCACGTGGCGTAGCTGGTTAGCTTTTAAAAAAAACTCTAAAAAACCAAAAGCTTTCTCACCGCGGCCAATCAGCATGCGCCACATGGCATTACTCGTTAGCCACCATTCTAGCGATGCTTAATGTGTTTGATGTTCTCGGATGACATGGCGCTACGTGAAGAATGGTTATAGTTAGACAAGTTCGTCTGCGACCGGAAACACAAGGCGAACGATCTATACAGTCTGACAGAATAGAAGACATTCATGAGATCAGCCACAACTACAAAAGTTAAGTGGTGTAGATGGACTACTCGGTATGGTAACATGCATGCAGCACAATGTGCGTCAACCTAGCTGGCGATAGTGCGGGGTTGATTCAAGGTGATATATACACGTGAGCTTGAAGTTGATTGGGGTGAGGGTAACCCCTTGACACCTACATGGGAGTTGTGTTGAAGGTAGATCTAGAGTCTGCTGAAATACTTCAGTCGATGCTAATGGAGGGGGTATAATGTACGAGCTCAAACAATTCAAGCTTATTTCAACCAGAAAAGCGAGAAACACGTGGTTTGAGTTTGAGGAGGCGCAAGCCACCTCGAGGTTGTTGGGCTTCTTCTATCCTCCACGACTATACCCCATAGGTTGGATATCGTTATTGTGGGTGTTAGGACTATTGATAAAAGCTAGGTTTCATCTGCTTCAGAGCCAATGACAATAGTCCTTACATACAGTTCTCAACAAAAGTCTACATGCTTTGTTTCCTTGTTGAATCGTCAACATGTAGTTCTTGACCCTCCTACAATTCTTTGGGGAGACACTAGGTACAAACCTGCCCAAATCGGATGATGGTGACACTTGGCATCGTGTCCCTCCTTGTGTACATCGTCTTAGAGATTGGTTGAACTTCTTACGGGGGTGTCATATGAGTCCTACCCCCCCCCCCCCACACACACAAGAGCTTTGGGAGATACCTTGGCAGCTTCAATAACCTCACCTTGAGAGCTGATCACGTGCCCCAACCCAACTCCAGTTGCATGAAGGAGCATTTTCTTTGTTTCAAGAGTATTCAATTCTGTCATAGGAGAGCAACACCACACACATATGTTGCAACTGCCCTTCCTTTGGTGTGTTGTACACCAATATATCATCCACAAACACATTGAGCATCTTGTACTTCGTGAAGAATTTTGCTCCAGCCAACTCATTGAGCATCTTGTTGACGATTGCTATGAAATGTTTTTTTCTTGATAGTGAGTACATTGATGCGGCTGTAATCCATACAAAAACGCCACCTGCCATCCTTCTTGCACATTAGCGAAACCATAAATGCAAAGGAACTATCAATAAGCTGGATAGTGCCATTGCACAACATAATCATCGTCCCTCTTGCCCCCCATTAATTTTCTCACAACCTGTTATCTTCCCTATGGTGTTCACCCCATTGAAAACCACCTATGTGTGTTTGGTTACATTAGCTACCTCAACACCTATGCCAGAACACAAGATGTTTTGGTGTCTTGTTCTTCACGCGAAAAATGTTAGTGTCCTCCGATGTTAATTTTTACTAACACTGTTTACCTTATGTTTCTTCCACACACATGCCTTCCGTAGAGAAACCCATGCTTCTTGAGTCATTTTGTCTGGTCTACTTCTAGCTCCAACACGACCTACCTCGTACCCTTATACCTGCCACCCACATCTATCCATGACCATCTCCCACTCTAACACACCCACACCACTCCCCTCTGACCAGGCACGCCAGGTGACGCTGTTGTGAAGTAAAATCATCTTCTTGGTTTCATATTCAACAGTTGTCACCATGTGCACCATGTTTTGATAATTTTGCACTTTTAACCGAGAGGTTAGAAGGATAAGTTTTAGAAAAAGAAGCGCAGAGTTACAACAACTGGATTGCTAATTATCTTGATTTCAGATGAGTTTTCTTCTCAAACCCTAATACTTCGAAAGAGATTGTCTAGTATGTACACGAAGTGCATCCGGTTTTTGCGTAACCCTCTCAACTTTTTAGAACATGCTATTTCAGTAAAATTATGATACCATGCCAAATTTCAACCTTTTCAGGGTTCATTTGTAGTGCTTTTCAATTTCAGTGTCATTTAGCTCAAAAAATTATTAAATGCATGAAAAATAGAAAATAGTAAACTAAATATAACATTATTAGATTAACAGAAAGTGTTAGGTTAAACTAATTAGTTAACACAATATAAAATATAAAATTATTAGGTTAACAAAAAGTATTTTATAATATTATTCATTTGTAGTGCTTCTCAATTTCAGGGTCATTTAACTCAAAGAACTCATTAAAATAATCAACTAAGAAGCTTTTATAAAACTCTAATAGCAAAAAGAACCAACTAAAAACAATTAATTAAAATATTTTGTTATGATCAACTAAAACAAAACTATAATATTATTAAATAGAAAAAAGAATTAACTAAAAAACTTTTATAACATACAAAAAAATAAAAAAATGCCAACCTACTAGGCCACAACGGCATGCATACGACTAGAAACCCATCAAGAAATGGACCAGGCCGCAGGCCCGCGGGGCAAGTAGGCCCAACTAGGCAGGGCTAAAGATTAGGCATTTATTGTCTGCATTAGAGAGAAGCTCACCACGGTAGCCCCAGCGTGGCTTATAAACAATTGTGAGTTGCCTTCACTCGGCGAGGTGGGGCTAAACTTCCAGTTCACCTCGACCGTTCCAGCACCACCCCGTTAGTCTCGTTTGGTGGCTCCAACCGGGTCTAGGGGGGGGACTTTAGTCCCGGTTAGAGCAACCAACAAGGACTAAAGGTGAAACTTCGCCAGCCGAAAGGGCAGGAGCCCAAACATTTAGTCCCAGTTGGAGGCTCCAATCGGGACTAAAGACTAAAGGTTGGGGTACATAAGCGGCCGCGCGAAAATGAAATCCCCACTTCTCCTTCGATCTGCTCTGACGCCGGCCGCCACGCTGCCGCGACGTGCCTTGCCCCTTGCTGACGCCCTCACCAACACCCTCACTGCGCCCTGCCCCAAGCCGATGCCCTCGCCGCACCCTGCCTCTCCCCGCGACGCCCTCGCCGATACCCTCGCCACGCCCTGCCCCGAGCCGACACCCTCGCCGCCCGCCTTCCCTTCAACAAAAGGTGAGGCCACCTCTCTCACCTCACCTCCCCCTCCGATGACCATGTTGTGGCGAGCCCCCGTGCCCCTCCCCCGAGCCCTTTTAGAACACCGATTTTATTCGTTTCCACAATGTACCACTAATATAATTTCTTCATTTAACTTTGCACCTACTAGAACACTAGAACATGTTTTCTGGTAGAAAAATTCAAGTTGTTTTACTGTTTTTGGAATTTGTTATTCAAAGACAATACTACGTTGGTTCAAACCGTATTTTTATGTCAAACTTTCCCAACTTGACGTGCTTAAATAATTAGCCACAATTTGGCTTGTGTGAGAAAATGTTGGCATACTTTTTTTGTAGTGTATTTTAATGTAGTGAATTTTGAATGTGTTTCATTTTAAGTGTATGTCATATTTAAGTGTATCTTAATGTAGTGTATTTCAATGTAGTGGATGCACCGTTTCATTTTTTGTGAAAAGTTTATTGAATAGTTGTAAAATTTTATTAAATAGTAGGAAATTAAATAGTTGTAGAATTTGTTCTCGACGTCGACGATGCCCGGCCCGCATCCTCGTCGTCGACCCGGTGGCAACAACCTGCTTGAGAGGCGCCATGTCCAGGACGTGGTTCGTCGGGCTAGCACTGGGATGTGCTACCTTCCACGACGCGCATCTTGGTGAGAAACCGGGCTCACGTCATGGACCCGGAGCTTGTTTGGTGACGGTCGCGTGGGCCACTTCCGGTGTGGAGGCAGCCGACCCTCCAGGAGGAGGTAAGTCGCCGTGTCAGGGAGGATGACGAGCACGTCCATCACTACTTGCTTGCGTTGGACGTCAGGTTCTCCAATACCTGACAGGTTCTTCAGGAATCTCACTCGAGCTATGATCCTGTGTTGGTTTTTTTCTCTTTAGGTGTCCACAACACGCGCCTTAGTACAACGGCAGCTCTTTAAGTGATCGGTTTGGTCAGGAACCGCGAGTGAACTAAATTATACTCGAGATGTATTCGAGATTATATTCAATAATATTTAAGATGTATTAAGTGGATTATTCGATGTATTAGTGATATTGTATATATGATGATTTTGCTAGATAAAGTGAATACTAAATAGTTTTATCTTTCTTCTCAATTAGTTAAGCTATGGATGCTATCGAAAATACTTATATCACACACAGGCATACACACATCCCCCCCCCCCCCCCCCCCGCAGCGAATCCTACCTTATTGAGCCCTTTTTGTGTGGTCTACTTCCAGCTCTGACCACGACCTACCTCGTACCCATGTGCCTCAGATCCACACCCACTACGATATCGCCTCCCAGTCTAACACACCCGCACCTCTCCCCTCAGAACACGTCACCTGGACCCAGCCAACATCACCCTTTTCCCGCTCGACAATACCACCCTCAGCTCCAGCTCGCTTAATCTTTTGTGCCGTTGACCACATCTTTCTGCCGATCTATGCGCCCTCTCTCTACATAACATGTCAGCCATGTTCCCCACTTAGTTCTATCCCATTAGAGCCACCCCACAATGCACACAAGAAGCACATACATGGGATTTAATTCTTTGTTGTGGAATGACAGTTGGTCTTTTGTTCTTCATCCAACATGTGTGAATACCATCTTGGCGAAATGCATCTTTCGACCCAAATTCAACACGAATGGTGTGTTGGCGAGGTGCAAGGCAAGGAGAGGGGCATGGGGTGTTCGTGGTATATATATTTTTGTGGTAATTTCTTCCTTCAAAATATTAACTCCGGTGACCAAATGAATATAAGCCCGATGTACATGTATCCATGTCGGACTGATATTTGTCATATCAATCTTTCAGTCGTACCCGATTCTCTAGGATTGCATTGGACACATATCCGTGTCCAGTTGTCTTACACTATGTGGAAATCTTTGATGTTCGAATTAGAAATCCAAATCCGAGTCGGATTCGGACAGTTGTGTTTGTGTCCGATGTTGTGCAGTGCGCTCGCATTATAAATATATACCAATGCAGTTAAAAATGGAAAGTTATTGGTTTTGAGTAACACAGTATTCGACATACATGGTTTTGTTTCGTGAAAAATTGGATTTCTTTTGTTTCAGACATATTTCTTGGCCCCATTGTTTTTTGGATTTCCTATATCCAAACAAGGACACTCTTAGAGCGTATATAGAGCCGGAACAGAGCGTGTTAATTACTGCAATGATGCCAATATATATATATCTCCAATATATACATTGTGGAGTAACATCATTAACTTGTGAAATAGTATGTAAGCATGTGACACACTTGACGTTTCACTACAAGACATAAATACTGAAACTATTTCCATTCTTGTTTGCAAAGCTAGTTTTTGGTTTCTTCTAATGAAGAAATGTTTTGGAAATCACAGTGCAATTAATGAGATTATCGTATTGCTAGGACTGGATCGACCCTATTATCATCCATTAATCTCATAGATATACGTATTGTGACCCTTTTCCTGTCAATATGAAATTGACACAGCGCCTGAAAAACAATCTACGCGATTCTCTTTTGAAGTATTGAGAAATCAGATATATGCATGCAATATTGAGCTTGCTATGTATTAATGTGACTCATTAAATAATTCGGAGTCACGATATAAAATTGCTGGAGCTGGATGCATGGTAGTTAAACCAAAGATCTAACTTATAGCAGGTGGGCTAATGTGAAATAAAACAGCACCAAATCAGCTCAAGAAACTAAGAATCTCATGAAATAACCTCAAGAATTAGTTCTAGATGCATCAAAGTAGCAAGCACACACAAACATATATAGCAGCTTAATTGCAGTCATCATTTATTTATCTATTTAGGGGGGATCGATCGAGAGGTATTTGCACCCCAAGTCTGGAAACACAAAGTCAAAGAGAGGAAAGGCAGAATATAATATCGGAGAAGCTAAACACCAAATATAGCACACGCAAGCACAGCTCCAACAACTGTCAACTGAGAACACTTTAGCAAGCTGCTCGATCGATCTGTTGATCACTCCTACTCCTGCTCCTCCTCCTGTTCCTCTGCCTCGGGAGGCAGAAGGTTCAGATCAACGTCGAACACGATGGGCTTCCGAGCTTGTTCGGCGGCGGCTAGCTCCTCCCTCTCGAGCCAGGAGCAGCCTTTCTTACCACTGTGGCTGGCGCGGTGGCCGCCCAGCGCCTGCCGTGTCTGGAATGGCATCTTGCAGCGGTCACACATGTAGCGCCGCTCGAGCTCGAGCTCGAGCTCGCCGAGAGGTTCTGGCCGGGGCGGCTCCATGCCGCGCCAGCTGCGGTCCGTGTGGCTGCGCATGTGTCCATGAACAGCCTTCACAGTGGCGAACATGCGGAAGCAGACGGGGCAACCGTAGGGCTCTACATGTGCTCCACCGGGGACGGCGGCCGGCCTCTTGCTGCCACGGGCGATGGCAGGGACCACGGCGTCCTGCTCGTGCAGGGACTTGAAGGTACAGGGGTAACGAGGATCCTCACCTCCGCCGGCGCCTCCGGCGAGGAGGTAATGGACCTGGCCAGCTCCGGGCATGATGAACACTTGGGAGCTCGATCCTGTCATCATGTTGTGGGTTGGGTCTGCCGTTTCTGTATATTTCTGTGTATGTAGACGAAGACGACACTCTCTAGCAGCACTATATTTTGTGTGTATATAGCGGCTCGGGACTGATGTACTAGTTGTGAGTAGGTGCGCCGCAGGCGTGATGAGTATCTGTTTATCTAGTTCGGTCTGGTCTTTATTAATTCATTCATATTAGTGTCGCCGCTCGCGAGGCTGTAAGCTTTGCTAAGAAATATTTGCAGTAGTTTGTAATTTCATATAAAGACAAAAATAATTTACAATTTCAGTTTCTGGTTAAGAAGAGAAGCCATCCCTGGTTTTTGCAAAAACCCGTGGGCTGTTTATTAAAACCGGGCACTCTCCTAACCCTATCACAACCTGCGTGCTTTCGGTGGTAGGATTTTGTAGTCTTGCCATTGTGAAGGGTTTAAATATGGGGTCCACTCTTCCAAAGGCTTCGGTCACTATTTGCAGATTCCCGTGTGTCCCTATATCTCGTTTTAAGCGACGCATAAGGAAACCCTCGCGCCAGAGCAGCTCCAGATGGTCCTTTGTTTATCTTTTATGTTTTTTTTTCTTTAAGTTAAACCACCAACAATTATAAACGTAAATATTACGAAATATACTTTACATAATGTTTTAAAATAATCTTTGTAATGCCGCTAATATTTGTTAAATGTGTATAGAAAAAATGTTAACAATGTACACCAAAAATGTATTCAAAAAGTATACAATGTGTGAAAAATTCGATAACGTTTTTTTATGAAAATAATTAAGCTGTAAAAAATGTTGAACAAGTATTTAAAAAATGTTTAATTTATACATGAAAATGTTGACTGTGTATTAAAAATGGTTAAACTTGCATTCTAAAGTGTTAATTATGTACAGATAAGATGTTGACCTTGTATTAAAAAAATAATGAACTTATATTTCAAAATGTTAAATCTGTATAGAAAAAATATTGACCATGTGTTCAAAAGATTTTAAACCTGTATTAGAAGAATGTTAAATATGTATAGAAAAAATGTAGACCAACCATGAATATATATAGGTATTGTCGGAGCTGGACGGACGACGAGGAGGAGCGCAAGCACCAATGAAGGCCGATTTCACTGTCTTGACTCTTTTGACATTGTTTAGCCCGATCTGACCCCATCCATGATTTTTTTTTTGGATCTAACAGGTTTTCCTTCTGCCACCCGCTATGGCGGTAGGCATGCACACCCTACTGCCACTCCCTCTGGTGATAGGGGTCGGGTCAACGCAGATGATGTTGTTGGGTCAACAGGGTCAAACGGCGTCGTCTACATTGACCCAACCCTACCGCCACAAGGAGTGGCGGTAGGGTCTGTATGCCTACGGCCACAGCGGGTGGCGATTGGAAAAAGGGTCAAATCTGTTTTTTTTTTCGCAAATGGGGTCAGATCAGGCTAAATTTAGCAAAAAGAATCAAAACCGTGAATTTGGCCACCAATGAACAACTACACCATCCGTGAGTGACTCATGGAAACAACAATGGAAGAAGACGGAGCTGCTGGATCTACATCGTCCAAACAATGCGGCAAAGACCGTACATCCGACGACTGTACAGAAGAAGAGGATCAGTGCACCCGATCGGTTGAAGCATCAGCGGCCGGACATACAACGCGACATAGCAGGGTTGGACATCCGCCCCTCCCGAAAATTCGGCAGAGAGGCACCCGAATGCCGGCCACCTCTCAAAAATTCGGCAGAGAGGCACCAGAATGTCGGCCCCCTGCCGGAAATTCGGCAGAGATGCATCCGAATGCAACTGAAGAACGGCCACAACTTGGTGAGACATTCGGCGCCTGCGTGCATGAAGCCTCAGGACCAAAGCCCATGTATCCTTCTCATACTTACCCTTTCGCCCCTAGCATTAGAAATAGACCTCATCTCCTCATTTCTAGGGTTAGCTAAGATTAGAACAAAAAACTAGAGCTTAGCTCATGTACCACCCCTTGTGGGGTTCCTCCTAAGGGAGTAGGATCTTATCATAGATCGCCAAGGCCTCGTAAGGTAGAAGGTTTCCCCAAGTGAAGCAGCATGGCTCATCTCTCCTAGATTTGGATGAACTAACCTTGTATCTTTATTTCCCTTGTTGTTCTTGGATCTTGATGCATCCCATGTATTTCTTGTGATTTGAGGAGTACTTGGTATGTATCTTGTTCGATATAGTGTTTTCACCTTTCATTTCTCCATGTTTTCCCCTCATGTTCTTTCTCGAATCCACATCCAATTCGTGAAAATCAAGACAAATTACACTGGTTAGGGTTTCTCCCCATATCATTTACTTAATCAGCATCCCTCTTGCCCCATTAATTTGCTCACACCCTGTCATTTTCCCTATGGGTTTCACCCCATTTATGACCACCTCCGTGTGTTTCCTTGAATTTTCATTCCCAACACCTATGCCGGATTGCATGACAAACTATAACCCTCGGTCCTCTCATTGATTTTTTCTTGGTTACCCAATTAAACAGAAGGGGTACCAGTGTCTTGATTTTCCATGTTAATTTTATCAATAACGTTTACCTTGTTTTTGTATCCGCACATGCATACACATGTGCCCCCCGCAGCGAATCCCGTGCTTTTTGAGCCGTCTTCACTAGTCTACTTCCAGCTCTGACCACGACCTACTTCGTACCCTTGTGACTGACACCCACATCCACTCCTGGATCGCCTCCCACTCCGACACGCCCACACCACTCCCCTCCAAACACGTCGCTTGGACCCAACCCAAGATCACACATTTCCTGCTCGGCAACGTCAGCCTCTGATCCTGCACCACACTAGCTCGCTTTGTATTTTGTGTCGTTGACCACATCTTCCTGTCCATTTTTGTAGCCTCTCCCTACACACCACCTCAGCCATGTTTCCCACTTAGTTCCATCCCAGTAGGGCCACCCCACAAAGCACGCAAGATGCATACATATGGGAAATATCCAGTTATTTCATGACTAAAAGGAAAATTTTGATGTGTATTTTCTAACTCATTTATTCTGTTACCTCTCCTTATAAAGTATCACTTTGGGGTTTGAACTGGTATCATGTAATGTATTTAATGCCTTGTTGCAGAACAGCACTTGGTCTTTCGTACCTCGTCCAACATGTGTAAATGCCATCTTTGGGAAACATATATTTCGACCCAAATCCTCCGAGGGTATGCTAGCGACGTGCAATGCAAGGAGCGCGCGGGGGGTGGGGTGGGGGGGGGGGGAGTCTCCTGCCTACAATAAACATGAGGGTAATTGAACATGCCAAGATATTGGTTCTATTGTCAAACCGTCTATTATTCATATGGTGCCCAGTCTCGCCACATCCTCCTCGTGGCCATATCTTTTGAAGGAGATCACTGTAAAGATAGACTTTCTTAAAAAAGTGAAGGTATAAATGTGAGGATATTGAGCATGGCGAGACATTAGTCCGACTGCCAAACCATCTATTTGAAGGACATTATTGTGAAGAAACACATTCTTAAAAAAAGTGAAGATATATTTTATCGACCAACATACTAGTGTAGGAATCCTTTTTGGATTCAAGTGTCCGTTCTACAAAGACTATTTTGGAAAAATAAAAAACCATAACACTCTGGATCCTTACATGCATTAAAGTTTGAATCCTAATACATAAGCCACCCCATTTGGTAAAATACCTTTTTCCCTTTTTGAAAAGCCAGGTACACCCTCGCTGTTGCATCAATTGATGCACACACACTAATGAAAAACGCGTCTTTAGTCCCGTAAGGGTCAATCGAGACTAATGGCCGTCCCTTTTTGGTCTTGATCGTGTTACGAACCGGGACTAAAGGGGCTCCAAGTGACCGCTGCGTAGTGCTCAGACAGGAGGCCCTTTAGTACCAGTTTGTAACACCAATCGGGACTAATAGGAAACCACGTGTCAGCCGTTGCGCGCTGGTGTTTAGGTTTTTTTTGAATGGAGGGATTTTGGGGGGTTTAAAGGTTTCATTTTGTGCTTTCCTTTTCATTTTGTGTTTATCATTCAATTCTTTTTCATTTAGGCTTTTCATTTTATATTTTATATTTTTCATTCAACTACACGCTAGCTACTAGTAGCAATGAAGGAACCGTTACACAACATCGTCATGAATATAGAGAAGTAACCTCTTTCTCCATGCTTGGTCGAACAACAAGTTTTTATATATATTCGACGCTACTACACATAGTACACGTTCATGCATATATGCAATATAAATCCCTTACGATCCCTAATATCTAATTAATTACCAAAGTTGCATTCCAATTCGAGATGGTATTCTTCGGTTTTAGCTATGACCTCCTCAAGGAAGAATCCCGCCAATTCCTCTTGAATTGCTCGTATGCGATCCTTTGGTAGGAGTTCGTCCCGCTTAAGTTGGATCTAATTTAAAAAAGAGGGTCAGTATATATATGAAACTCAACACAATTGATGACAATAAAATAAAATTATGAATATTATTTACGTACTTCAAGTTGTTCTAAAAGTCTACCCGTCTCACAGGTCATGTGGCGAATGAACTCGCAAAAGTAGTATCGATATAAATTATTCCCGTCTCCCTGCCTCTAGCACTTTACGAGAATAGAGTTCAACCAAAATAATAATCAAGCATGATAATGATATTGAAACTAGAATCAAAGAGATGCACGGACCGAGCTAGCTAGTACTATTTACATTGAGTTGTTAAAATCACAGCTCCGGTTTCCATTCACCCCTAATCTTCTTGATAAACTCTTTACAAACCCTGTATGGCAAAGAAAATAAATAAAGGAGTTATTAATTACTTGATATCAGCAAAATTGAAAAAAAGTTGACGATATAGTGCGATAATGATTGAAATTACCTCTTGAGCATTTTCTTCAGGTTCACCTACATCTTAAGGTCTTTACGTGTTGAGTCCATGACAAGTACTATTCCTGTGTCAAATTGAATGACTACAATAAAGTGGAACCTACGCACACATAACTCATCAATTACACTTAATATGAGTATATGTTTATCTAGTTCGGTCTGGCCTTTATTAATTCATTCATATTAGTGTCACCGCTCGGGAGGCTGTAAGCCTTGCTAAGAAACATTTCCAGTAGTTTGTAATTTTACATAGAGACAAAAAAATTACAATTTCAGTTTCTGGTTGAGAAGAGAAGCCATCCCTGATTTTGCAAAAAGCTGAGGGTTATCTATTAAAACGGGGCACTCTCCTAACCCTATCACGACCTGTGCGCTTTTGGCGGTCGGATCTTGTAGTCTTGCCATCATGAAGGGTTCTAGTATGGGGTCCACTCTTTCAGGGCTTCGGTCACTATTTGAAGATTCCCGTGTGCCCCTATGTCTCGCTTTAAGCGAGGCCTAAGAAAACTCTCGCATCAGGGTAGCTCCAGATGATCCTTCTTCTATGTTTTACGTTTCAATTTTTTCTTTTAGTTAAATCTCCAAAACTTACAAACATAAATATTACGAAAATATACTTTACATAATATATTAAAAATAATGTTAATAATGCCACTAAAAAATGTTATATGTGTATAGAAAATATGTTAATAATGTACCCGAAAAATGTGTTCAAAAAGTATTCAATGTGTGAAAAAGTTGATAACGGTTTTTTTGTGAAAATAATTAATCTTTAGAAAATGTTAAACAAGAATTTAAAAAATGTTAATCAACCATTTAAAAAATGTTGAATGTGTATAGAAAAATGTTGACTATGCATTAAAAAAAATGCTAAACTTGCATTCTAAATTGTTAATTATGTATAGATAAAATGTTGACAATGTATTGAAAAAAAAATAAACTTAGGAGTATTTCAAAATGTTAAATGTTTATCAAAAAAATATAGACCATGTGTTCAAAATATTTTAAACTTGTATTAGGATAATGTCAAATATGTATAGAAAAAATGAAGACCATGTATTAAAAATATATTAAATGTGTAGAGTAAAAATGTTGACCATGTATTAAAAATAATAATCTTGTATTTGAATAATGTTAAGTGTGTATAAATAAATGTTGACAATGTGCTTCACTGAAATATGTTAAATATGTATAGTAAAAATGTTGACCATGTATTAAAAAAAATTAAACTTGTATTTCAAAAATGTTATATATGTATAGAGAAAATGTTGACCATGTGCTTCACATACATAAAGGTGAACCGTCTCATTTATATGAGTTCACTTGACCCTTTGAGGATGGTGTAATACTTGACACTTTTCTTATGTGCATACATAGGTATTGTGGGAGCTGGGCGAATGACGTGGAGGAGTGCAAGCATCAATGAAGTATGATTTCACTATCTTGATCCTTTTGACATAGTTTAGCCCAATCTGACCCCGTCCATGATTTTTTTTTGGATCTGGCCGTTTTTCCTTCCGCCACCCGATGTGGCGGTAGGCATACACACCCTAACACTCACTACTGGAAAACAGATATTTGCCATCTGCTGCTTCTTTGCCGTCTGATGGCTGATGGCAAAGACCCTCTTTGCCATCAGCTACCAGAAACCAGACGGCAAAGAGCAGGCTGATGCCAAAGGTACTATTTGCCATCAGCCAGCTCTTTGCTGTCTGCCAGCTCACGACAAAGAGCATGCAGGCAGACGGCAAAGAGCATGGGCGGCCCACACCGCAGCCCCTCTCTCCCCCCTAACGACCACTTTTTTTGCCGTCTGCCTGCATGCTCTTTGCCGTCGGGAGGCGGACGACAAAGAGGGTCCCCCTAACGACCGTTAGCCCCACCCCTACGCGCCTCTCTCTCCCCCTAACGACCACCCCGACTCCCCTCTCTCTCACCCCCGACACCACCGCCGCCGCCGCGTCCTCCTCCGGCCTCCCTGCGCCTTCCTGCGCCCTCCTCCTCCCCGGCCGCCGTGCTCCTTCCTCCTCCCCGGCCGCCCTGCACCCTCTCCACCGCCGCCCTGCGCCCCCTCCTCCACCCCGACCGCCCTGCACCCTCCTCCACCGCCGCCCTGCGCCCCTCCTCCTCCCCGACCGCCCTGCGCCCCCTCCTCCACCCTGACACCCCTCTTTGTCACCCCCGACACCACCACCGCCGCCGCGCCCTCCTCCGGCCTCCCTGCCCCACCGCCGCCGCTGCCGACGCCACCCCCACCCCAGCGTCCCACCCCACCGCCGCCGCCCTCCTCACGTCCCTCACCGTGCCCCTCCTCCCCCTGCTACCCTCCTCCCCCTCGGCCTCTCCTCCCCCTGCGGCCCTCCTCCCCCCGGTTAGTTTTCTTTCTTCTTTTTTTAATAGTTTTTGTTTAATTAGTTATATGTTTTACTGAGGTTTTGGCTTAGTTTTAGTTTAGTTTAGGTTCAGTTTTAGTTTAGATTTAGTTAGGATAGTTTCCTATTTAATAAAGGAGAAAAGGAGAAGAAGAAGAAGGAGAAAGGAGAAGAAGAAGAAGGAGAAAGAAGAAGAAGAAGAAGGAGAAAGGAGAAGACGAAGAAGGAGAAAGAAGAAGAAGAAGAAGGAGAAAGGAGAAGAAGAAGAAGGAGAAAGGAGAAGAAAAAAATAAGAAGAAGAAGGAAAAGAAGAAGAAGGAAAAGGAAGGGAAGGAGAAGAAAGAAGAAGAAGAAGAAGAAGAAAAATAGGAGAGGAAGAGAAGAATAAGAGGAAAAAAGAAAATAATAATAATAATAAGAAGAAGAAGAAGAGAAGAAGAAAACAAGAAGAAGGAGAAGAAGAATAAGAGGAAAAAAGAAAAAAGAAAATAAGAAGAAGAAGAAGAAGAAGAAGAAGAAGAAGAAGAAGAAGAAGAAGAAGAAGAAGAAGAGAAAAAGAAAAGAAGAAGAAGGAGAAGAAGAATAAGAGGAAAAAAGAAAAAAGAGAATAAGAAGAAGAAGAAGAAGAAGAAGAGAAGAAAAGAAGAAGAAGGAGAAGAAGAATAAGAGGAAAAAAGAAAATAAGAAAATAAGAATAATAATAAGAAGAAGAATAAGAGGAAAAAAGAAAAAAGAAAATAAGAGTTAGGTCACATTATTTTTGATTATCTTATAAAAACATCATATTTGTGTTGATCGGGTGAATTTCAATGTGCAGTTGTTCGACGACCTCCACGTGCGTTGAGCTCCGCCCCTACGTTTGTTGGTGAGCACAAATGACTTCTCCTCCTACCCCCCTTAATTTGCTCTGTCCCGGTCTTCGTGCCGATGAAACTTGCTAGCTATATATAGGTTTCTTCAATCATGAGTATGCGTGACCAGTATGCGTCTCCCGTTCGAAAGGGCGACATCTATAAATATGCATGTCTTTGCATATTTATAACCGCCATCCTTTCGAATTGTCCAACATTATCCATGGACAGCCTGAGTATGTGTAGATTGGGTTCGTTTTCCCGTATGCTGTGCTCTGGATCCGATGCAGAATTTCGTCAGTGCCTCCCTGTTGTTCTCCGGATGCACATCCTCTCTGTTTATTGCGGAGACGTGTATCAGGAGAACAGCGGGGAGATGCTGCCGAAATTTTGCGTTGGATCCGGAGCAGAGCATGGGAAAACGAACCCAATCTACACATACTCGGGTGGGATTAGGACCTATCTTTACCTATTAGCGTATAGGTTGCCTGGACGTAATAAAAATGGCGAACCTGATTAACCGATGAATATAAATGCTAAATTATATATAAATATATTTCTTCTGTCTTTAGTAGCTACGCAAGATGAGTGATCGTGCGTGGATGTATACCGGTCACCCTAGTCAGAAAGAGATGACGAAAGAATGGTTTTTAAAAACAAAGGAATTTGTGAAAGCCGCATTCGCAAATGGCCAGGAAAGAAACTATTGCCCCTGTCCTGGATGCGACAACTATAAAAAGACGACATAGGCTGTAATGATTAAACACCTGCAGAGGAGGGGTTTTAAGCCTAATTATACGGTGTGGACATTTCATGGTGAGTCTATACAACGCACAAGAGCTGAGGTGGTCCGTAGTCGCACGGACGAGCATGGTACTGGGATCGAAGACATGGTGCAAGACTTTGATGATGCTGGTGATTCGGAAGATGAGATGGAGGAATCTGCAAAGGCCTTTTATGAAATGTTGGAGTCTTCAAAACGTCCTCTCCATGAGCACACTGAGCTCTGTCAGCTGGATGCAATTGCACAAGTAATGGCTCTGAAGGCTCAGTTCAACTTGGAAAGAGAATGCTACGACGCGATGATGACACTATTTGGACGTTTCCTACCCAAAGGCCATGTCATGCCTGCAAACCTGTACCAGTCGGACAAAATACTTCGTGTACTTAAGATGCCCTATGAAAAGATAGATGCATGTGAGAAAGGATGTGTCTTATTTAGGAAGGAGTATGCACACTTGGACTATTGTCCCAATTGCGAGTCTTGCAGGTATCTTGTGGTAGACAATGGTATGGGTGAGAAGAGGCAGACCAAAATCGCAGTTAGTGTTCTTCGGTATATGCCAATCGTACCAAGACTTCAACGTCTTTTCATGGTCGAAGAGACAGCCAGACAGATGGCATGGCACAAATTGGGCAGAAGAACCGAACTAGATGCGGATGGGAATAAGGTGATGGTACACACATCGGATGGGGAAGCGTGGAAACATTTCGATGGATTGCATCAGGATAAAGCGGCAGATCCAAGGAATCCTCGAGTCTGCGCCGCCACGGATGGTTTTAATCCCTTCGGCATGACGGCAACCCAATACAGTTGTTGGCCTGTATTTTTCATTCCACTGAATCTCCCCCCGGGCAGATTATGCAAAAAAATAACATATTTCTGACGTTGATAATTCCAGGGCCCAATTATCTGGGGAAGAATATGAATGTGTACCTGCAACCGCTTAAGGATGAATTGGAAGAAGCTTGGGAAAATGGGGTCAAGACATACGATGCCGCTAGAAAAGAAAACTTCAAAATGCATGTGTGGTACATGTACTCTATGCATGACTTGCCAGCATAAGCGCTATTCTCTGGATGGTGTGTGCATAGAAGGTTCCCGTGCCCCCAATGCAAGGCAGCTCTTCAGTTTCATTGGTTGCAGGAGGGTCGGAAGTATTCTTGCTTTGACTTGCATAGACAGTTCCTGGATCCTGACCATCAGTTCAGAAAAGACAAGAAGAACTTTACCAAAGGTAAAGTTGTCAAAAACTTGGCACCACCTGCGTTCACAGGCCAACAGATCCTGGATCAGTTAAACGCCCTCGAGCCTGATCCAGAGCGTCGAGGGTATTTCAAGGGGTATAATTCAAAACATGCCTGGACTCACAAGCCATGCTTCTGGGATCTGCCTTACTTCAAAGACCTCCTTCTTCCACACAATATCGACATGATGCACACTGAAAAGAATATCGGAGAGGCTATTTTTGGTACATTGTTCGACATAGATGGGAAGACAAAGGATAATATTAAGGCTAGATTCGATCAAGAGACACTATGTCATAGACCGTTACAAAACATGCGAGAAGGCAAAGGAAAGCAGAAGTGGTCGAAGCCAAAGGCCTGGTTCAATCTTGGAAGGCCAGCTATGAGGGAAATTATCTTGTGGGTCAAAATGCACTTGATGTTCCCTGATGGGTATGCAGCGAATCTAAAGAGGGGAGCGAGTCTTGAAAAATTAAAAATCTTTGGTCTCAAGTGTCATGATTGGCACATATGGCTAGAGCGGGTAATGCCGGTGATGTTACGTGGCTTTATTCCTGAGGATGAATGGCTAGTACTGGCGGAGCTGAGCTATTTCTTCCGTGTTCTTTGTGCGAAAGAATTGTCGCCTGGCGTGGTAGAAGACATGGAGGAGTTTGCACCGGAGTTGTTGTGCAAGTTAGAGAAGATCTTTCCACCGGGCTTCTTTAATCCAATGCAGCATTTGATTTTACATCTACCGACCGAGGCAAGATTGGGTGGGCCCGTGCAAGATCGTTGGTGCTATGCAACTGAGAGGATGCAGAAGACCCTTCGAGCTAAATGTAAAAATAAGCGTAGAGTTGAAGCATCGATGGCTGAGGCATTCATTACTGAGGAGGTGGCAAACTTTGTGACAGCACACTACGAAGCCAAAAATCATCATTTGCATAATCCGAAGCCTCGGCACAATGATGGAGACCCTAAAAAAGGTGGGTCCAACCTCAGCCTATTCAAAGGGAAGCTCGCACCAGCCGGTGCTTCGAAACCAATAATGTTGGATATCTAAGAATGGCGGAACATTTCGTTGTATATCTTCAACAACCTAACAGAAGTGCGGCCGTACATCGAGTGAGTTCTCGGCACATTTTCCCGTAACTTCTAATTCATTTGAACTGCTCTTATTCCCGGATATTTCAAACAGCCGTTACGTCTTCAAATTCTCGGATGGAGCGGTGATCGAAAATGATTCTGTCGAAGAGTATGAGCTTCTGTCAAAGATAGGAGGCGGCTATCCCGGTTTCATCTCTTGGTTCAAACAAACGGTAACTATCAATAATGGACCATTTCATTCTTGGTCTAACTTGCGGCTAATGCAACAACCGTTTCGTATTAAACTTGTAGGCTAATTCAGAGTCTATGGACGCCGAATTGAGACAAGTCGCTAATGGTTTTGACCATAAGGTCCGTTCATTTGAGAAATACAACATCAACGGGTATCTCTTTCGTACCTTTGGAAAAGAGCTATCTATGCCCGAGCGGAAATCTACAAATTGTGGTGTCTCTGCTATCGGCGAAGGTGTTATCGAGTATTATGGAAGAGTTGAAGCAATTTATGAACTTCAATTCTATGGTGAAAACCCACCGAACGTCGTAGTCTTCAAATGTTATTGGTTCCAGCCGAAAAAGACTAGAAGGACTCATGAACATATAGGACTAGTCGAAATCAATCCAAACACCCATTTAGATGTTCCCGATGTCTATATTACGGCTCAAGAGGCGACCCAAGTTTTCTATCTACCGTGGGCATGCCAAAAGGATAAGAATCTGGAAGGTTGGTATGTCGTTTATGAAGTGCCGCCACATGTCAGACCACCTCTCCAAAATGAACAGGATTATGAACCTCACAGTAACCCAGACACATATGATGGAGAATTCTTCCAGGAAGCACGTCTTTCCAAGAAACGTTTCAAGAACCGCCGTGCTTCATCCAAGAACATGGAAGTAGACAACGACAATGAATCCGATTCCAGCCCTGAGCCACAACCATAAGACCTGGAACTCGTAGAGGTTACTGATGCGGATGACCTGTCAATGCTTCAACGATTAAAGGAAGGCCTTTCACAACTTCACGCCGTTGAACCCGATGAGCACGTCATTCATGAAGACATGCGTGATAGTGATGATGATGATGCATTTATTGATGATGATTATTAGTTTGTAAGATTCACAACTTAAATTATATATATTTGAATCTTTATTATTCATGTACATATTATTATTCATGTTAGTCATTCAATTTTTTTATGTTGTACTAATTTCTTTTAATCTTTATCATGGCAGGTGTTGAAAGATGGTGGGCGTGGGTCCAGAGCGCTCGACGGGTTCTTCCCAGGCGCCCCGCACGAGGGGTGGTACTTCCCTTCCACCCCTATCTCTCCGTAGAGCCTTGGCAGACAGTCTTTCGACACCAGCCGGAGGTTCTTCTTCGTCGGCAACATTGCCCACTGGGAGAGGTGCTGGTCGGGTAGGGAGGAAGGGGAAGGGTATAGGGAGAGGTGGTGGCCGCGGAAGATCCAGGAGGACTGTGGAGCCGTCCTCGCCACCACCACCAGCTCATTCACCCGAGCATCGGACTAGTATGGTCGATCCGTTTGCGGAGGAGGCTACGGGGACTCCGGTCCAGGAGCCTGGTGTTCACGAGCATTCGTCCCATGAGACTTCGGTCCAGGAGCAGCCTCAGGTCGAGGTGCACTCGGCCCAGGAGCAGCCGGAGGAGACTACGGTTCCGGAGGCTTCACCCGACGTGGAGAGGCCCGGATGGGAGCCTTGGCCGGATCGTACCGAGTTGCCGGATTGGACCGAGGGTCCGGGTGGCTCAGGGGGCGGGGATGGCGGGGATGAGCTTACGGATAGCGAGGGCGATGTGCAGGTGGACGGGGCCACCGTGTACAAGTGTGGTAGTACACGTCTCCCGGTCGCCCCGGCTACCCGCAAGCAGAGGCCGGTGATTAAACCTGAAGGAGATAGGTAAGTACATTTACCCTTTTTTTAGCTTTTGCCTTCAAGTGTGTTCAAATATCTAATGCGCTGACCTTATCATACTGTAGGGGATGGGTACACCCTCTTGGAGTCCGCAGGCCGAACTCCGTCCTTGGTGTGCTTTGCCGGACAAATTTCCCGGGGTTTGTCACGTTGCCTGGTGAGGGTCAGGTTCCTACACTAGGATTTACCTGGGAGCACTACCAGGCTGCGCAGGCCCCGCCGGAGGAGATTATAGATGGTGTCTTGTGCCACACGAGGGCCGAGATGGTGATCAAGAGCTTTTGGGTAAATTATCCTTTTACAGAATCTAAAATTAACAATATACCTAATTATTGTACTAATCGGTGTTTTCACGTTTGATTGCAGACCTTCTATAGGTGTGAGGATGGATATGAGGAGGAGGCGGCCAGGGTTCTCGAGGTCGAGTGTAGGCGGTTACTACAGAACTTGCGCCACGAGGCTCGGCCGCAGGCTATTCGAGATTACTACCCCACGCGTGGTATTAAGAAGGAGAAGAAGGATTGCCGCGGAAAGTTTCTAAATAAGGAGCAATACATGAAGGTAATTACCTATTCTTAAGTCCTTCTACGTAGTTTTCTTGATTTCATTCATAGGCGTAGCGCTGAAAATTCTTTCTAATAACTTACAGGTGCCCCCGAGATGGTGTGCGGATAAGATGCATTGTTGGGAGGCGTTGGTTGACGAGTGGTGCACAGGCAGCTGGCGAGCCGTCCACGAGAATGCGAAGGATCGGCGTAGCCAAATGGTTGGTGTGCCACACCATCAAGGCAGCGCCAACTTACTTCAGTTTGGACAAAACTGGGTATGTGATTTGCTTCATGATTCATGCAATTCATTCTTGATGCTAATATTTTGTTCCCCTCTTTTAGGCGCATCACAATAAGACTGAGATGCCACACTTGTACGACCTTTATGGCATGGCCCATACTGCCTCGTACAAGATGGCGAATGCATTCTCTGAGTCTGACCTGGATGATCCCAGTAACTTCACCAACATATCATCCCACCAGAAGCTCGTGGCATACAGAGACGTGGGGAAGGCTATGAAAGGGGATGACTTTAACCCTAGCCAGGAACCTTTGGATCCAGAGCTGGTGATGATATCTGGTGGCGGGAGGCCCCATGGCTCGATAGCCATTGGAGATGGGATAATACGTTGTCCACTCACTCTTCTGGAGATCAAGGCGCGCCAGTCGAGCAGATGTCCTGAGATAACGCCTCGTCCACGGCCAGTCGAACTTGCCATCGAGGTTAGTTGTACGGACTAAGAACACTTTCATCCATTTCATTATGTGTGTCACCATAGATCATTACTGTGGTAACGAGGAATGGTTTTTCAGGCTGCTCTTCAGAAAGAGAGAGCGGCAAACCAGGCTGCTCTTGAGAAAGAGAGATTGGCAAGCCAGGCTGCTCTTCAGGCTGCTCTTGATGAGAGGGACCAGACCACGGCACGATTGCTTGAGGAGGAGAGGGTCCGGAATGAGGCGGGTCAACGGGCCATGTACGAGATTTTTGTGGTATGTTTTTTTTTCACATTAGCCAAATCATGTGTGTAATGTTTGTTTCAATACTAACTAATACGACCCACTCTTCAGGGTCTGTGCGAGAAGAGCGGTCAAGTCCCTCCGCCGATGCCCGTCTTCTCTTCGATTGGCACGGTGAGTTTCATTATAAACTAGTATTAATAATTGAGTGTCATCATGCTAACTGAGACATTGCAAAATATCTTTTCTGCAGAATAACTCCCGAGCGGCATCGCATGACCCTTCTCCAGGGCAACCGTCTCCAAACGAAGCCGGCGCGAGCAACCGTGGTGTTTCTCCTCCTTGATGACCACTACGGTAAGTTTCTCCTCCAAACTTAGCTTGTTTTCCTCTAAAATGAGATAATTAGCCCATTTAGCTCCAAGAAGACATAATTAGGTAATTTAGCTCCAACAAGAGGAGAAGAAATAGGAAAAATGAAAAGAAAGAAGAAGAAGAAGAAGAGAAGAAGGAGAAGGAGGAGGAGGAGGAGGAGGAGGAGGAGAAGGAGGAGAAGGCCAAGGACCTTCTAGTCCTTCTCCTCCTCCTCCTTCTCCTCCTTCTCCTCCTTGATTTCTTCTTCTTCTCCTCCTCCTCCTCTTTCTTCTCCTCTTTCATATTATCCTTGCTTTAATTTCCCCAACAATGACATAATTAGTCCATTTAGCTCCAAAATACCATAATAAGCTCAAAATGGCATAAGAACCTTGGTTAGCTCATGAATATTATATACTTAGCTTGTTTTCCTCTAAAATGGGATAATTAGCCCATTTAGCTCAAAAAAGACATAATTAGGTAATTTAGCTCCAACAAGAGGAGAAGAGGAGAAGAAATAGGCAAAATGAAAAGAAAGAAGAAGAAGAAGAAGAAGAAGAGAAGAAGAAGGAGAAGGAGGAGGAGGAGGAGGAGGAGGAGAAGGCCAAGGACCTTCTATCCTTCTCCTCCTCCTCCTCCTTCTTGATTTCTTCTTCTTCTCCTCCTCCTCCTCTTTCTTCTCCTCTTTCATATTATCCTTGCTTTAATTAACCCAACAATGGCATAATTAGCCCATTTAGCTCCAAAATACCATAATAAGCTCAAAATGGCACAAGAACCTTGGTTAGCTCATGAATATTATATACTTAGCTTGTTTTCCTCTAAAATGACATAATTGGAATATTTAGCTCAAAAAAGACATAATTAGGTAATTTAGATCCAACAAGAGGAGAAGAGGAGAAGAAATAGGCAAAATTAAAAGATAGAAGAAGAAGAAGAGATGAAGAAGAAGAGAAGAAGGAGAAGGAGGAGGAGGAGGAGGAGGAGAAGGCCAAGGACCTTCTAGTCCTTCTCCTCCTCCTCCTTCTTCTTGATTTCTTCTTCTTCTCCTCCTCCTCCTCTTTCATATTATCCTTGCTTTAATTAACCCAACAATGACATAATTAGCCCTTTTAGCTCCAAAATACCATAATAAGCTCAAAATGGCATAAGAACCTTGGTTAGCTCATGAATATTATATACTTAGCTTGTTTTCCTCTAAAATGACATAATTGGAATATTTAGCTCGAATAAGACATAATTAGGTAATTTAGCTCCAACAAGAGGAGAACAGGAGAAGAAATAGGCAAAATTAAAAGATAGAAGAAGAAGAAGAGATGAAGAAGAAGAGAAGAAGGAGAAGGAGGAGGAGGAGGAGGAGGAGAAGGCCAAGGACCTTCTAGTCCTTCTCCTCCTCCTCCTTCTTCTTGATTTCTTCTTCTTCTCCTCCTCCTCCTCTTTCTTCTCCTCTTTCATATTATCCTTGCTTTAATTAACCCAACAATGACATAATTATCCCATTTTGCTCCAAAATACCATAATAAGCTCAAAATGGCATAAGAACCTTGGTTAGCTCATGAATATTATATACTTAGCTTGTTTTCCTCTAAAATGACATAATTAGCCCATTTAGCTCAAAAAGAAGGAGAAGGAAGAAGAAGAAGAAGAAGAGAAGAAGAAGAGAAGGAGAAGGAGAAGAATAAGGAGGAGGAGAAGAAGAGAAGAAGAAGGAGAAGGAGGAGAAGAAGGAGAAGGAGCCCTCCTTCTTCTCCTTCTTCTTCTCTCCTTTTTCTCCTTCTTCTTCTCCTTCTTCTTCTCTTCTTTTTTCTTCTTCTCCTCCTCCTTCTCCTTCTCCTTCCCCTTCCCCTCCTCCTCCTCCTCCTTCTTGTTTTTCTTCTCCTTGTTCTCTTCTTGCTTCTTCTCTTTCTTATTCAATTTAGCTTATTTGTCATATATATGTTGTTGTTGTTCTTCTTCTGACTTTCTTATTCCCATTTTGCAGATTGGATGTACTACATGCATGGAAGCTGGCGTTGGAGTGCTTTAGTGTCCGTTTTTATTTGAGTTGATGAACAATGTGTTGATGAACAATGTGTTGGTTCTTTGTATGTGTTGACGAACAATGTGTTGATGAACAATATATGTGCAACTATATGTATGTATATATGGATGAAACTTTGTATGTGTTGGTTCTTTTGATATATGGGATGTACGTTGATGAACAAATGGCATTGATGAGCTTTATATGTATATCATATATGTGTTGTGATCTATTTATGATATATGTGCTATGAATTATATGTATATGTGCTGTGAAATAGAAAAAATAAATAAATATGTGACAATATAGGCTCTTTGCCGTCTGCCAGCTGATGGCAAAGGCCTGTGCCGTCAGCTGGCCGACGGCAAAGGTGCCACGTGGCGCCCAGCTGTGCAACCTGGGCAGTAGCAGCTGGCCATATAGTCTCTTTGCCGTCTGCTTCCTGGGGGCAGACGGCAAAGAAGAGGGCACAGAGGAGGAGGCAGACGGCAAGAGTGGAGAGAGGGGGGAGGGGAGGACCCGACAGACGGCAAAGATGGTCGTGGAGGCAGACAGCAAAGATGGAGGGGGAGGGGAGGGGAGGAGAAGGCAGACGGCAAAGATTGACGGGGAGGCAGACGTCAAAGAGTAAGGGGGAGGCAGACGGCAAAGGCTCCGTTAACCCCTAGCGGAGGCAACATGTGTCGGCTGCCGTCTCAAGAGCTTTGCCGACAGCTCCTGAGGAAAGCTGACGACAAAGAGCTTTGTCGTCAGCCTTATGCGGGCAGACGACAAAGAAGGACCTATGCCGTCGTAGGCTGACGCAGAAATTTTGCCGGCCGTGACAATCTTTGCCGTCTGTGGTATTGTCTTTGCCGTCAGGGATACTGTCTTTGACGTCTGTGACGGCAGACGACAAAGAAGGTGATTCCTGTAGTGACTACTCCCTGTGGCGGTAGGGTTTGGGTCAACGCAGATGGCACCGTCGGGTCAGCCGGGTCAAACGACATCGTCTACATTGACCCAACCCAGCGGGTGGCAGTAGGAAAAAGGGTCAGATCTGATATTTTTTGCAAACGGGTTTAGATCGGGCTAAAGTTAGCAAAAATGGTGAAAACCCTGAATTTGGCCAACAATGAACAACTACACCATCCGTGAGGGAATCTTGGAAGCAACAATGGAAGAACACACAGCTGCTGGAGCTACATCGGCCAGATAACGGGGCAAAGACCGTACATCCGGCGCCTGCGCAGAAGAAGAGGAGCAGTGCACCCGAGCAGCTGAAGCATTGATACTTGTGATCTGCGTTTGGTTTTGCATGAAGAGGAAGGGGTTATCGCAACATGATGTGGGTAAGTATTTTTCTAAGTTATGAAACCAAGGTTTATCGAACCAATAGGAATATCAATAACAATCATCTTCAACGGCTGCACACAAAAGAAAAAACAACTTGTACCCAAGGCGGAGAAGAGGGTTGTCAATCCTCTTGTTCTTGTTATTTGCAAGCGAGTGAGGTGTGTAGATAATTATAGATATCAAGATACAATAAAAAAGTAAAGGACACAACAAGGTATTGAAGGTTTTATCAATATGTTGTGAATAAACCCGGAGAGACCATAGTTTCCGTAAATGGCATCTCTCAATAAAAATAGCATACGACGGTAAAAAAAATAACCCGAGGAACACAAAGACGTCTTTTGTCCCCTTCTGTCATTCGGATATAGAAAACACGTTTTTTCACAAAAAAATAAAATTTATTTCTGAATTTTTTTTCATCAAAAAACTAAGAAGCACCGATGAAAAACTGAAACACCAAAAAACCGAATAAGCCAATCTAAAAGACAGAAAAACGTGCAAAAAATAAAAAAAATAAAATCCAACGAAAACCCTCAAAAAACGATATGCAACGGCGGCTGAGAACGCGCCAAACAACGACGCATGAAATGGTAGTTGGAAGGCTCCCAAAGGAGTGTTCCCTACTAGTTGCTATCTAGATCGACTCGTGTGAGGGAGCGATGGCCCTAGTGCGTAGTCTGCCGCGCGATTTAAGAAGGAAATTGCTTATTTTCAATCGGCTGATAAAAACGACTCGTAAGTCTTCTTTTTTCCGCCATGTGTCCTTTGTAAACTCACACATCATTTTTCTCTCTTCATCTTTTCTTCTTGAACAATCACACAAAGTTTATTCTCACGTGCTTTGTACTTTCTCTCAGATTCCCATTCTCTTCTCCATTGAAGCAGCAACCAGCTATCATCGGCTACAAAGGGACGGAGCAGGGAACACCTGCTTCCCATTCCCGGCAACGACATTTGTAGACGGGCCTGCATCGCAGCTTGGGTGCGTTTCATACCAGCATCCACTTCCGCTGCCCACGCGCTTCTTCATCGTCACATTTGTCACCACCGCCGTGCTGGGTAACGTAGCATAAATTCAAAGTTTTCCTACGCATATTCAGATCTTTCTACGGAGAGACCAGCAATGTGAGAGGGGTAAGAGCATCTTCATACCTTTGAAGATTGCTAAGCGGAAGCGTTGCTAGAACGCGGTTGATGCAGTCGTACTCGCAGCGATTCCGATCTAGTGCCGAACTACGGCTGCTCCGCGTTCAACACACGTGCAGCCCGGTGACGTCTGCCGTACCTTGATCCAGCAAGGAGGAGGGAGAGGTTGGGGAAGAACTCCAGCAGCACGATGACGTGGTGTCGATGGAGAGATGAGGTATCCCGACAGGGCTTCGCCAAGCACTGGCAGAGAGGAGGAGGAAGAAGGGCAGGGCTGCGCCGAGAGAGAGGGAAAAGTCTATCTCCCAATGGTCATAAGTACCGAGTATATATAGGGGAAGGGAGGGGCTGCGCCCCCTTGAGGGTTTCCCCCTCCTGGGGGGGGGGAGGCAGCCCTAGATGGGGCTGGTGCGGCAGCCAAGGGGGGAGGAGGGGTGTGACGCACCCCTGGTGGGCCTTAGGCCCACCTGGCTTAGGGTTTGCCCCGCTTTTCTCTCCCCTGCGCATTGGGCTGAGTGGGGAGGCGCACCAGCCCACGTAGGGGCTGATTCCCTCCCCCACTTGGCCCATCTTACCTCACGGGGTCGTTGCCCCCTTTCGGTGGACCCCCGGGGCCACCTCCGATGGTCCCAGTGGTCCCGGTACGTTACCGGTGATGCCCGAAACACTTCAGGTGTCCGAAACCATCCGCCCTATATATCAATCTTTACCTCCGGACCATTCCGGAGCTCCTCGTGACGTCCGGGATCTCATCCGGGACTCCGAACAACTTTCGGTAACCTCGTATAACAATTGCCTATAACCCTAGCGTCATCGAACCTTAAGTGTGTAGACCCTACGGGTTCGGGAGACTGGCAGACATGATCTAGACGCCTCTCCGGACAATAACCATCAGCGGGGTCTGGATACCCATGGTGGCTCCCACTTGCTCCACGATGATCTCATCGGATGAACCACGATGTCAAGGATTCAATCAATCCCGTATACGATTCCCTTTGTCTGTCGGTATAGAACTTGCCCGAGATTCGATTCTCGGTATACCTATACCTTGTTCAATCTCGTTACCGGTAAGTCTCTTTACTCGTTCCGTAGCTCGTCATCGTGTGACTAACTCCTTAGTCACATTGAGCTCATGATGATGTTCTACCGAGTGGGCCCAGAGATACCTCTCCGTCACACGGAGTGACAAATCCCGATCTCGATTCGTACCAACCCAACAGACACTTTCAGAGATACCCGTAGTGCACCTTTATAGTCACCCAGTTACGTTGTGACGTTTGATACACCCAAAGCACTCCTACGGTATCCGGGAGTTGCACAATCTCACGGTCGAAGGAAAAGACACTTGACATTAGAAAAGCTTTAGCATACGAACAATACGATCTACTGATATGCTTAGGATTGGGTCTTGTCCATCACATCATTTTCCAATGATGTGATCCCGTCATCAATGACATCTAATGCCCATGATCAGAAAACCATGATCATCTATTGACTAACTAGCTAGCTAACTAGAGGCTTGCTAGGGACACATTGTGATCTATTTATTCACACATGTATTACTGTTTCCTGTTAATACAATTATAGCATGAACAATAGACGATTATCATGAACAAGGAAATATGATAATAACCATTTTATTATTGCCTCTAGGGCATATTTCCAACACGCCGCGCCAGTCGCCGCCGCCACATCGTGCGATGCATAGCAGAAACCACTGTCACCGTCGTGCGATGCGTCGCAACATCCACTAACGAAGCAGCAACATGCCACCACAGGCCAATGATGCAACGAGGGGCACAGCCTGGCTATTTATCATCCCGCCGTCGTGATGTTGTGATGGAGCATCGTCAGAATTGCATTGGGGCATCGTTGGACCGGCGGGGTTAGCGCATGCTATGATGGAGCGTTGCCGGAGTTGCATTGGGGCATCGCCTGGGCCGACGGGGATGGCGCATGTTATGATGAAGCATCGTCGGAGTTGCATTAGAGCATTGCCGGCATCGGCAGGGCTGGCGCGTGTTATGATGGAGCATCGTGGGGGCCGATGGGGGTGACGCATGTCGTGATGGAACATCACCGGAGTTGCATTGGGCATCGTCAGGACGACGGGGTCGCATGATGGAGTGATGGAGCATTGGCGGACTTGCATTGGAGCATTGCCGGAGTTGCCTTGGAGTATTGTTGAGGCTACATGGTGTTCCCTTGGAGCATCTCGGGATAGGACACTGGTCCGGCAAACATTGGCGAGGCTGCACTCCGGATAGAGGTTGTTCCGCTGTTACGACCCGCCGTAACAGCATCATGCTCATGTTTGGAGCAGATCATGCCTAACGGCTGGGACGCTTTGCATCTGACGGCATGCTAGGCGACTGATCCCTTGCGGAGATAAGTCGATGGTATGTAGCACATGATGCACGAGGTTCAACGTATGTGCTAGCTGCGAAGGCCGTGTGTCGGAGGTCCACGCACCGCACTGGGCGGACAATAATTGCGCCCCGTGCTAGTTATATGCCTATTTGGGCCTGCACATTAGGGCCTGCACATTAGCATCCGCAATTCCGCATGCCTTCTCCTGTCTAATAAAAAGACTACGACTAGTATGCTACGGGCATTATATTTGATGATCTTTTCCATGCCATTTTTCCAAACTAAAAATTGATCAAAAATTCAAAACCTAGACGATAACCACTACACGCATGGTGAAAGCAAAGTCCGACCACACGATAACGACCGCACACGTGGTGGAAGCAACATTCGATCACACACCTCATGATTATAGATTGAGTTATGTCACCGCATGGATGCACAAGTGATGAAATTGATGATATCAGCACGTATCCTTCTGTCATTTTAGTTTTTAAAATGATTTATCTCACAAATAAAAATCCGATTGAAAAACTGTTTTCACCATTAAATCCGTCGTTACAAGATCTTCGAAACCAGATCTCATATCAATATGTTTCGGCGAATTTTTATTTTTTGGTTAAAAGTCGTCATATCTATTACACAAAAATTCCCATCATAATTAGAATGAATTTGCTATGATATATTTCAACTATTTTTTTCTTCTATGTTGAAGTAAATTTTGACAAGTTACAAAAAAGGAATTACTAAAATCTGTAATAATGATGAATTACTAAAAATTTTCATGATCCATGAAATAATTTTGGCATGATTCGTAAGTAAAAACAAATTATGTCATCAATTACTTAAAAATGTGTGGTTAGTGGCTCAAATTTTCCATGAACCACAAACTAAAATTGACATGATGAATTACTTCAATTTTTCATGATACATGCACTAAAATTTGCCATGGTTCATACAACTAATACGTTCGGTGTTCAAAATATTAGAATTGCCATGGTCAAAATACTAATATTGTCATGATTTATAAACTCAATTTGACATGATGAATTAATAAAAAATTCCATGGTCCATGAATTTAAAAGATACACCATTTCTAAGTCTAAAAAACTAAAAAGATCCGGTGATGTCATATGTTTGATGTGGCAAGATGGATGGATATCAAGGCGTGCGGACCATATTGCCTCAGCCACACGTGTGGGCGTTATCATTTAGGTAAATTTATAAAAAAAGTCATAACTGAAAAAATGTTTGACGCTTCCTGAAATAGTTCTAAAATTTCAAAAATGTTTTGAGTATCAAATTTGATGAATTTAAATAATATTGATGAGAAATATATTTATTGAATAAACTCATAAATCTACTCCCGGTATAAAATTTGTTATCAGCATACCTAGAAAAAGTTCATTATTTATTATAAAATATGTGCATCATATATAGAAAATAGTCCTCATGTATTTAATAGTTTTATTTTTCATTGAAACAATACTACCTTTTATTTCCAAAATTGTTCATCATGTATTCAGAAATATTCCCTATACATTTCAAAAGTCATCAGGTATTGACATCATCCGTTGAATATCTCAATAATATTATTATTTTATGTGAAACTTTAATCATGTAAATGAAAAATAGGTTTAGTGTACTTTAGCAAATATTCATGGTATAGTACAAAATTGACCATATTGTATTATAAAATACTTGTCATGTATAAAAAAAAGTTCAACGTGTACTTAATTAAAATAAATTTCATTAAATGTTTTTTCATCAAATTTAATAAGAAGTACTTGCATCTAAAAAATTAATCAAACATTTGAAAAGCATTATCCGATATTATAAGAGTGATGCACTTTTTTGAAAAAATCAGAAAAAATAAAATAAAAATAAGAAATTAGGATAGGAAAAGGATAAAATCATGAAATGGAATAAAATAGGAAACACTCCTCAAGTAGAAAGGAGACATACCTATATTGGGCTTCCTTAATGCATGACAAACCTCGATGTGCGGCCACTAGCCTTTGCTGGCAGATCGATGGGTTTTCTTATTTCCCGCCGGTTGCCGAAAACAGAGTACTCTATGTATGTGAAGGCACCCCTCTAATAGCGTGTTTCTATAGTGGGGCGATCCTTATAAAGTCTCCCTTCTATCCAATTTTCAGAAACTCCTAGAAGCCCTGTTAAAGAATTCATCCAATCAACGACTTAACTTGCCGATTAATCCCTACTCGTAGAGTCACCGAGTAGCCAATAAACCAAAAAATCATTTGATTAATTGATTAAATGGCTGATTACCTTGCCGATTAGCCCATGAATCCCCAAATCATCACCCAACCTAGCAGCTACCAATTAACGATTTCCTCAATAATGCGTAGAAGAATTTGGCTGGTTTCTTTGTTTTTTTTTCGTTTTTCAATATTTATCTTCTGACTTATTACTTTTTGTATTTTTTTAAAAAGTTAATGAACATTTGTTTTGTCAAATTTGTGAATAGCTTTTAATTATTGAACAATTCTAAATTTTTTGATGATTTTCTAATTTCATTACATTTTTTCCTATTTCATATTTCTTCCAAAAATTGGGTAAATATTTTTATATTGTTCAAATGCATGAAAATGGTTTCTAACTTGTTGGCAATTTTATGACTTCGTGAGCATTTTTTAACTTTTTGAACACTTGTTAAAACTGTTGAACATTTTTTCAAATTGCCAAAAGTTCTTAAAAAAGCATTTTTTTGTGCATTTACAATTTTTTTTTCAAATATTGAATATTTTTCAAATCCATGATTTTTTTAAAAAATTGATGAAGATTCTTCAAACTACCAACAAAGCAGAGCTGACTGAGCCAAATACCTACAGGGCGGCAAGCAATGCACCATAACTAATGGTTGGGGTGTGTCGTTGCGGGCCACGTGGGAGGAAGCTGTGTGTACCACACCTTTTTCTCGATTTTTTTTAAAGAACTCATATCATGTGAACATCACATCCATCTCAAAACGAAAAAAACTTTTCTAGAAAAGAAAAAAGTCTCACTTTTATTTTAAAAAGAACTCTAAAAAAGCAAAAACTTTCTCACTGCGACCAACCAGCATGCGCCACGTGGCGTAGCTGGTTAGCTTTTAAAAAAAACTCTAAAAAACCAAAAGCTTTCTCACCGCGGCCAATCAGCATGCGCCACATGGCATTACTCGTTAGCCACCATTCTAGCGATGCTTAATGTGTTTGATGTTCTCGGATGACATGGCGCTACGTGAAGAATGGTTATAGTTAGACAAGTTCGTCTGCGACCGGAAACACAAGGCGAACGATCTATACAGTCTGACAGAATAGAAGACATTCATGAGATCAGCCACAACTACAAAAGTTAAGTGGTGTAGATGGACTACTCGGTATGGTAACATACATGCAGCACAATGTGCGTCAACCTAGCTGGCGATAGTGCGGGGTTGATTCAAGGTGATATATACACGTGAGCTTGAAGTTGATTGGGGTGAGGGTAACCCCTTGGCACCTACATGGGAGTTGTGTTGAAGGTAGAGCTAGAGTCTGCTGAAATACTTCAGTCGATGCTAATGGAGGGGGTATAATGTACGAGCTCAAAGAATTCAAGCTTATTTCAACCAGAAAAGCGAGAAACACGTGGTTTGAGTTTGAGGAGGCGCAAGCCACCTCGAGGTTGTTGGGCTTCTTCTATCCTCCACGATATCGTTATTGTGGGTGTTAGGACTATTGATAAAAGCTAGGTTTCATCTGCTTCAGAGCCAATGACAATAGTCCTTACATACAGTTCTCAACAAAAGTCTACATGCTTTGTTTCCTTGCTGAATCGTCAACATGTAGTTCTTGACCCTCCTACAATTCTTTGGGGAGACACTAGGTACAAACCTGCCCAAATCGGATGATGGTGACACTTGGCATCGTGTCCCTCCTTGTGTACATCGTCTTAGAGATTGGTTGAACTTCTTACGGGAGTGTCATATGAGTCCTACCCCCCCCCCCACACACACACACAAGAGCTTTGGGAGATACCTTGGCAGCTTCAATAACCTCACCTTGAGAGCTGATCACGTGCCCCAACCCAACTCCAGTTGCATGAAGGAGCATTTTCTTTGTTTCAAGAGTATTCAATTCTGTCATAGGAGAGCAACACCACACACATATGTTGCAAGTGCCCTTCCTTTGGTGTGTTGTACACCAATATATCATCCACAAACACAAGTACCGAGCGACGCATCAGTGGCTCAAAGAGTTGGTTCATGATGCTCTAGAATGTTGTGGAAACGTTTGTCACGACAAAAGGCATCAAGGAGAATTCGTACATGCCTTGGTGAGTGTGAAAGGAAGTATTGTACTCGTCCTCGATATCAACTCGAATATGTTGGTAGCTTTATCGGAAACCCAACTTCGTGAAGAATTTTGCTCCAGCCAACTCATTGAGCATCTTGTTGACGATTGCTATGAAATGTTTTTTTCTTGATAGTGAGTACATTGATGCGGCTGTAATCCATACAAAAACGCCACCTGCCATCCTTCTTGCACATTAGCGAAACCATAAATGCAAAGGAACTATCAATAAGCTGGATAGTGCCATTGCACAACATAATCATCGTCCCTCTTGCCCCCCATTAATTTTCTCACAACCTGTTATCTTCCCTATGGTGTTCACCCCATTGAAAACCACCTATGTGTGTTTGGTTACATTAGCTACCTCAACACCTATGCCAGAACACAAGATATTTTGGTGTCTTGTTCTTCACGCGAAAAATGTTAGTGTCCTCCGATGTTAATTTTTACTAACACTGTTTACCTTATGTTTCTTCCACACACATGCCTTCCGTAGAGAAACCCATGCTTCTTGAGTCATTTTGTCTGGTCTACTTCTAGCTCCAACACGACCTACCTCGTACCCTTATACCTGCCACCCACATCTATCCATGACCATCTCCCACTCTAACACACCCACACCACTCCCCTCTGACCAGGCACGCCAGGTGACGATGTTGTGAAGTAAAATCATCTTCTTGGTTTCATATTCAACAGTTGTCACCATGTGCACCATGTTTTGATAATTTTGCACTTTTAACCGAGAGGTTAGAAGGATAAGTTTGAGAAAAAGAAGCGCAGAGTTACAACAACTGGATTGCTAATTATCTTGATTTCAGATGAGTTTTCTTCTCAAACCCTAATACTTCGAAAGAGATTGTCTAGTATGTACACGAAGTGCATCCGGTTTTTGCGTAACCCTCTCAACTTTTTAGAACATGCTATTTCAGTAAAATTATGATACCATGCCAAATTTCAACCTTTTCAGGGTTCATTTGTAGTGCTTTTTAATTTCAGTGTCATTTAGCTCAAAAAATTATTAAATGCATGAAAAATAGAAAATAGTAAACTAAATATAACATTATTAGATTAACAGAAAGTATTAGGTTAAACTAATTAGTTAACACAAAATAAAATATATAATTATTAGGTTAACAAAAAGTATTTTATAATATTATTCATTTGTAGTGCTTCTCAATTTCAGGGTCATTTAACTCAAAGAACTCATTAAAATAATCAACTAAAAAGCTTTTATAAAACTCTAATAGCAAAAAGAACCAACTAAAAAAAATTAATTAAAATATTTTGTGATGATCAACTAAAACAAAACTATAATATTATTAAATAGCAAAAAGAATTAACTAAAAAACTTTTATAACATACAAAAAAATAAAAAAATGCCAACCTACTAGGCCACAACGGCATGCATACGACTAGAAACCCATCAACAAATGGACCAGGCCGCAGGCCCGCGGGGCAAGTAGGCCCAACTAGGCAGGGCTAAAGATTAGGCATTTATTGTCTGCATTAGAGAGAAGCTCACCACGGTAGCCCCAGCGTGGCTTATAAACAACTGTGAGTTGCCTTCACTCGGCGAGGTGGGGCAAAAATTCCAGTTCACCTCGACCGTTCTAGCACCACCCCGTTAGTCTCGTTTGGTGGCTCCAACCGGGTCTAGGGGGGGACTTTAGTCCCGGTTAGAGCAACCAACCAGGACTAAAGGTGAAACTTCGCCAGCCGAAAGGGCAGGAGCCCAAACATTTAGTCCCAGTTGGAGGCTCCAACCGGGACTAAAGACTAAAGGTTGGGGTACATAAGCGGCCGCGCGAAAATGAAATCCCCACTTCTCCTTCGATCTGCTCTGACGCCGGTGGCCACGCTGCCGCGATGTGCCTTGCCCCTTGCTGACGCCCTCACCAACACCCTCACTGCGCCCTGCCCCAAGCCGATGCCCTCGCCGCACCCTGCCTCTCCCCGCACGCCCTCGCCGATACCCTCGCCACGCCCTGCCCCGAGCCGACACCATCGCCGACACCCTCGCCGCCCGCCTTCCCTTCAACAAAAGGTGAGGCCACCTCTCTCACCTCACCTCCCCCTCCGATGACCATGTTGTGGCGAGCCCCCGTGCCCCTCCCCCGAGCCCTTTTAGAACATCGATTTTATTCGTTTCCACAATGTACCACTAATATAATTTCTTCATTTAACTTTGCACCTACTAGAACACTAGAACATGTTTTCTGGTAGAAAAATTCAAGTTGTTTTACTGTTTTTGGAATTTGTTATTCAAAGACAATACTACGTTGGTTCAAACCGTATTTTTATGTCAAACTTTCCCAACTTGACGCGCTTAAATAATTAGCCACAATTTGGCTTGTGTGAGAAAATGTTGGCATACTTTTTTTGTAGTGTATTTTAATGTAGTGAATTTTAAATGTGTTTCATTTTAAGTGTATGTCATATTTAAGTGTATTTTAATGTAGTGTATTTCAATGTAGTGGATGCACCGTTTCATTTTTTGTGAAAAGTTTATTGAATAGTTGTAAAATTTTATTAAATAGTAGGAAATTAAATAGTTGTAGAATTTGTTCTCGACGTCGACGATGCCCGGCCCGCATCCTCGTCGTCGACCCGGTGGCAACAACCTGCTTGAGAGGCGCCATGTCCAGGACGTGGTTCCGTCGGGCTAGCACTGGGATGTGCTACCTTCCACGACGCGCATCTTGGTGAGAAACCGGGCTCACGTCATGGACCCGGAGCTTGTTTGGTGACGGTCGCGTGGGCCACTTCCGGTGTGGAGGCAGCCGACCCACCAGGAGGAGGTAAGTCGCCGTGTCAGGGAGGATGACGAGCACGTCCATCACTACTTGCTTGCGTTGGACGTCAGGTTCTCCAATACCTGACAGGTTCTTCAGGAATCTTACTCGAGCTATGATCCTGTGTTGGTTTTTTTCTCTTTAGGTGTCCACAACACGCGCCTTAGTACAACGGCAGCTCTTTAAGTGATCGGTTTGGTCAGGAACCGCGAGTGAACTAGATTATACTCGAGATGTATTCGAGATTATATTCAATAATATTTAAGATGTATTAAGTGGATTATTCGATGTATTAGTGATATTGTATATATGATGATTTTGCTAGATAAAGTGAATACTAAATTGTTTTATCTTTCTTCTCGATTAGTTAAGCTATGAATGCTATCGAAAATACTTATATCACACACAGGCATACACACATGCCCCCCCCCCCCCCCCCGCAGCGAATCCTACCTTATTGAGCCCTTTTTGTGTGGTCTACTTCCAGCTCTGACCACGACCTACCTCGTACCCATGTGCCTCAGATCCACACCCACTACGTATCGCCTCCCAGTCTAACACACCCGCACCTCTCCCCTCAGAACACGTCACCTGGACCCAGCCAACATCACCCTTTTCCCGCTCGACAATATCACCCTCAGCTCCAGCTCACTTTATCTTTTGTGCCGTTGACCACATCTTTCTACCGATCTATGCGCCCTCTCTCGACATAACATGTGAGCCATGTTCCCCACTTAGTTCCATCCCATTAGAGCCACCCCACAATGCACACAAGAAGCACATACATGGGATTTAATTCTTTGTTGTGGAATGACAGTTGGTCTTTTGTTCTTCATCCAACATGTGTGAATACCATCTTGGCGAAATGCATCTTTCGACCCAAATTCAACACGAATGGTGTGTTGGCGAGGTGCAAGGCAAGGAGAGGGGCATGGGGTGTTCGTGGCTTCAATAAAGCGAGGATGTTGAGTAGGGAAACACATTAGTCCGATTATCAAGTCGGCTATTATTCATATGGTGCTCAATCTCGCCAGATCTTTTAAAGAAAGTGAAGATATACTATATCGACCCACATACTAGTCTAGGGATCATATTTGGCTTGAGGTGTTCGTTCTAGAAAGAGTATTTCGAATTTATAAAAAGTCTTAGCACTCCGGAATCGGTACATGCATTAAAATTTGAATCCTTATACATAATAAGCTGACCCATTTGGTAAAATACCATTTTTTTACTTGTTGAAAAAGAAGGGTACACCCCGGCTGGTGCATCAATTGATGACTTATGTTTGTCGAATTTAGGTGTACTTTATTTTAAAAAGGGAGAATAAAGCTAGGAAGATTACACTAGGGGGAGGTGTTTTGGCTCCAGGGAGCATTTGCTCCCGCATAAACAGTAACACAAAAAATGTACCGATGTTTTCAAAAAATTCTGAATGTTTTTGTGGGTGTTCTTATTAGTGTCCCAAGCATGCCTGATAATTTCCGTGTAAAACGGAGCAGAACTATTTCGTCGATGAAAAAAAAACAATTTTGGAGTGACATTTTTGGGTAACATTTCGTGTTTCATTTTTTTTTTTCACAGGCCAAAATATTTTACCTTTTTGCCTAAAAAATTTCAAGTAGCATTTGGATGTGACGTTGATCCCCTCAGCATCATGGGCTGTGGTTTATATCTCTATATCCATGCAAGGCAATGACGCTTGACACACTTTGGTGGTACTAGGACTATATAGCTAGAGACGTGATGAGTGTGTGGAAATGGTAGGTGAGGGTTACGTGGATTCTCTAAGTAGCATTAGTGTAGCAGTATTCTCCGATAGCAAGCAATTATTAATTCTGCATTTATTTTAATTAGCAAGTGTGACAATTTTTTTTTGTTGGGTATTGATTTCAAAATATCAATAAGGCGTAAATTTGTATGCAACGAATATATATTTTTGTGGTAATTTCTTCCTTCAAAATATTAACTCCGGTGACCAAATGAATATAAGCCCGATGTACATGTATCCATGTCGGACTGATATTTGTCATATCAATCTTTCAGTCGTACCCGATTCTCTAGGATTGCATTGGACACATATCCGTGTCCAGTTGTCTTACACTATGTGGAAATCTTTGATGTTCGAATTAGAAATCCAAATCCGAGTCGGATTCGGACAGTTGTGTTTGTGTCCGATGTTGTGCAGTGCCCTCGCATTATAAATATATACCAATGCAGTTAAAAATGGAAAGTTATTGGTTTTGAGTAACACAGTATTCGACATACATGGTTTTGTTTCGTGAAAAATTGGATTTCTTTTGTTTCAGACATATTTCTTGGCCCCATTGTTTTTTGGATTTCCTATATCCAAACAAGGACACTCTTAGAGCGTATATAGAGCCGGAACAGAGCGTGTTAATTACTGCAATGATGCCAATATATATATATCTCCAATATATACATTGTGGAGTAACATCATTAACTTGTGAAATAGTATGTAAGCATGTGACACACTTGACGTTTCACTACAAGACATAAATACTGAAACTATTTCCATTCTTGTTTGCAAAGCTAGTTTTTGGTTTCTTCTAATGAAGAAATATTTTGGAAATCACAGTGCAATTAATGAGATTATCGTATTGCTAGGACTGGATCGACCCTATTATCATCCATTAATCTCATAGATATACGTATTGTGACCCTTTTCCTGTCAATATGAAATTGACACAGCGCCTGAAAAACAATCTACGCGATTCTCTTTTGAAGTATTGAGAAATCAGATATATGCATGCAATATTGAGCTTGCTATGTATTAATGTGACTCATTAAATAATTCGGAGTCACGATATAAAATTGCTGGAGCTGGATGCATGGTAGTTAAACCAAAGATCTAACTTATAGCAGGTGGGCTAATGTGAAATAAAACAGCACCAAATCAGCTCAAGAAACTAAGAATCTCATGAAATAACCTCAAGAATTAGTTCTAGATGCATCAAAGTAGCAAGCACACACAAACATATATAGCAGCTTAATTGCAGTCATCATTTATTTATCTATTTAGGGGGGATCGATCGAGAGGTATTTGCACCCCAAGTCTGGAAACACAAAGTCAAAGAGAGGAAAGGCAGAATATAATATCGGAGAAGCTAAACACCAAATATAGCACACGCAAGCACAGCTCCAACAACTGTCAACTGAGAACACTTTAGCAAGCTGCTCGATCGATCTGTTGATCACTCCTACTCCTGCTCCTCCTCCTGTTCCTCTGCCTCGGGAGGCAGAAGGTTCAGATCAACGTCGAACACGATGGGCTTCCGAGCTTGTTCGGCGGCGGCTAGCTCCTCCCTCTCGAGCCAGGAGCAGCCTTTCTTACCACTGTGGCTGGCGCGGTGGCCGCCCAGCGCCTGCCGTGTCTGGAATGGCATCTTGCAGCGGTCACACATGTAGCGCCGCTCGAGCTCGAGCTCGAGCTCGCCGAGAGGTTCTGGCCGGGGCGGCTCCATGCCGCGCCAGCTGCGGTCCGTGTGGCTGCGCATGTGTCCATGAACAGCCTTCACAGTGGCGAACATGCGGAAGCAGACGGGGCAACCGTAGGGCTCTACATGTGCTCCACCGGGGACGGCGGCCGGCCTCTTGCTGCCACGGGCGATGGCAGGGACCACGGCGTCCTGCTCGTGCAGGGACTTGAAGGTACAGGGGTAACGAGGATCCTCACCTCCGCCGGCGCCTCCGGCGAGGAGGTAATGGACCTGGCCAGCTCCGGGCATGATGAACACTTGGGAGCTCGATCCTGTCATCATGTTGTGGGTTGGGTCTGCCGTTTCTGTATATTTCTGTGTATGTAGACGAAGACGACACTCTCTAGCAGCACTATATTTTGTGTGTATATAGCGGCTCGGGACTGATGTACTAGTTGTGAGTAGGTGCGCCGCAGGCGTGATGAGTATCTGTTTATCTAGTTCGGTCTGGTCTTTATTAATTCATTCATATTAGTGTCGCCGCTCGCGAGGCTGTAAGCTTTGCTAAGAAATATTTGCAGTAGTTTGTAATTTCATATAAAGACAAAAATAATTTACAATTTTAGTTTCTGGTTAAGAAGAGAAGCCATCCCTGGTTTTTGCAAAAACCCGTGGGCTGTTTATTAAAACCGGGCACTCTCCTAACCCTATCACAACCTGCGTGCTTTCGGCGGTAGGATTTTGTAGTCTTGCCATTGTGAAGGGTTTTAATATGGGGTCCACTCTTCCAAAGGCTTCGGTCACTATTTGCAGATTCCCGTGTGTCCCTATATCTCGTTTTAAGCGACGCATAAGGAAACCCTCGCGCCAGAGCAGCTCCAGATGGTCCTTTGTTTATCTTTTATGTTTTTTTTCTTTAAGTTAAACCACCAACAATTATAAACGTAAATATTATGAAATATACTTTACATAATGTTTTAAAATAATCTTTGTAATGCCGCTAATATTTGTTAAATGTGTATAGAAAAAATGTTAACAATGTACACCAAAAATGTATTCAAAAAGTATACAATGTGTGAAAAATTCGATAACGTTTTTTTATGAAAATAATTAAGCTGTAAAAAATGTTGAACAAGTATTTAAAAAATGTTTAATTTATACATGAAAATGTTGACTGTGTATTAAAAATGGTTAAACTTGCATTCTAAAGTGTTAATTATGTACAGATAAGATGTTGACCTTGTATTAAAAAAATAATGAACTTATATTTCAAAATGTTAATTCTGTATAGAAAAAATATTGACCATGTGTTCAAAAGATTTTAAACCTGTATTAGAAGAATGTTAAATATGTATAGAAAAAATGTAGACCAACCATGAATATATATAGGTATTGTCGGAGCTGGACGGACGACGAGGAGGAGCGCAAGCACCAATGAAGGCCGATTTTACTGTCTTGACTCTTTTGACATAGTTTAGCCCGATCTGACCCCATCCATGATTTCTTTTTTCGGATCTAACAGTTTTTCCTTCAACCACCCGCTATGGCGGTAGGCATGCACACCCTACTGCCACTATTGAGGACAGGGCCTATAGTCCCGGCCCGTAAGGGGCTTTAGTCCCGGTTCATCAACCGGGACCAAAGAGGCGGGACTAAAGGCCTAACTTAGTAACCTTTAGTCCCGTTTCTGTTCCAAGCCGGGACCAAAGGTGCTCCACGTGGGCGCCTCGGAGCGTCCTCAGAGGCAGGCCCTTTAGTCACGGGTCTTAACACGGACCGGGACTAAAGGATCCGTCTATTTAACCCAAAAAGGTACCTTTTTATTTATTTTTCAAATTTTATTTTTGAATATTCTTTGATTTGTTTTTATGTTTTATTTCAATTTTTAAATCTTTGATTTATTTGACAATTTAATTTCTAATCACCCATCCTCACTGCTCTAGCGTAGATTACTCATTTCAAATCGTCTAACTTCTTGGCCGGTCACCCATCCTTTCACTGCTTCAGCCCGAGCACGCTTAACTTCCTGGTTCTATCGCCCCTAGTTGCCAAGTCTGCACTTGTTGTTCTCCTGGCAATAGTAAGCTATCAATCCTAAACAACCTAGAGTTTGATGTCATGTCACATGATTTAATTTTTTGAATTCAAAAAATTATTAAATAAACCAAAATAAGTAATAATAATAGTGAATTTCTATGAAAACAACCTAAAGATTTTAAATAAAATTATTTTTCTTATTTTTGTGGAAAAAACTTCTTTTTGCCATAACTTTTTTTACATTTGGAATTTTGAGCATCTGAGAAAACTTCACCGGGCAAGCCCTGGTGAAATCGATTCCCAATTTTCTCTAGTTTTTTTTGATATATTAAACTTTTTTTTGACGTCGTATGCAAAAGTTATGGCCGTTTTACATTTTTCCCTTTTTTGAAAAAACGGTCAAAATTCATATCTTAAAATTTGTATACCAACTAGGCTCTAAAACCTAACTACATCTCAAAGGATTTTATTTTTTGAAGATTTTAGCATTTTTGTTTATTTTCTACAAAACTAAAAAAGACGGTCCAGGGAGGGTAGAGTTTGAAAATTTTATTTTCTTACTTATTTCAACTTCACACATTTTATGCATTTTGTGCATTCAATATAAACCATTCAAAACCACATCCTAAATTTCGACCCTTTATAACTTCATTTGCTATTTTTCATGCATTTAATAATTTTTTGACCTAAATGACCTTGAAATTGAAAAGCCTGACAAATGAACTCTGAAAAGGTTCAAACTTGGCATCGTATCATCATTTCTCCCACATAGCATGTGCTAAAAAGTTGAGAGGGTTATGTCAAAAACTGGATGCACTTTGTGTACAAAATGAACAATCTCTTTCGAAGTATCAGGGTTTCGAACGAAAACTCATCTATTGCAAAGGGATTTCATTTTTTTGAACTTATTTGAACTCCATACTTTTTGTGTGTTTAAAATACACCATTTAAAGCCACATCATAAATTTTTAATATTTTCTGACTTCATTTGGTATTTTTCATGCATTTACTTACTTTTTTGAGCTAATTGACCCTGAAATTGAAAAGCACTACAAATGAACTCTGAAAAGGTTGAAAGTTGGCATGGTATCATAGTTTCACCCACATGGCATGTGCTATAAAGTTGAGAGAGTTACGATAAAAACTGGATGCACTTCGTGTACAAACTGCATCATTCTTCGAAGTATCAAGGTTTCAGACGAAAACCCATCTGCTACAAAGGCATTTTATTAAAATGATTTTAATTCTAGACTTTTTATGCATTCAATATGCACCATACTATAACATGTTAAAATCTACAGAAAGTACTAAATAAAAATAATAAAAAACAACAACTAAATGACTAAAACAACTATATAAGCAAAACAATATTGTTTTAAATAAAATCCAAATTTAAATTATTCTAAAAATAACCAAATAAATCTTACTGTGATAACAATCTAACAGATGACTAGGAGAAAAAAGAATTAAATTAAAAACTATTTGTAAACTCAAGTTATTTACAATTTGGGTTTGAAGCAAATTTGAACAAATTCAAATTTAAACCATTCAAATTTAAAAACTAATTGCACAAACAGAAACTACACAAAAATTTGAATCTAATGCAAAAAGAATCACTCATAAAAAATTAAATATCCTAAAAGATATAAGCAATTTAAAACAGAAACTACAAACAGAAATAAAATTTAAAAACAGGAAAAAATAAAAATACAAAACCCCTTTAGTCCCGGTTCGTGTCTCGAACCGGGACTAAAGGTCTACCCTTTAGTCCTGGTTCAAGACACGAACCAGGACTAAAGCCTCCAAACCCTTTAGTCCCGGTTCGAGACACGAACCGGGACTAAAGGTCCCTTTTGAACCGGGACTAATGACCGACCGGCGCCCTTGCCATTCGAATCGGAACTAATGCTAACATTAGTCCTGGTTCGTAATGGAACCGGGACTAATGTGTAAATTGAGCTGGGACGGAAGACCCTTTTTGTACTAGTGTGCCATTCCCTTTGGTGGTAGGGGTCGGGTCAACGCAGATGGTGTTGTTGGGTCAACAGGGTCAAACGGCGTCATCTACATTGACCCAACCCTACCACCACAGGGAGTGGCGGTAGGGTCTGTATGCCTACGGCCACAGCGGGTGGCGATTGGAAAAAGGGTCAAATCTGTTTTTTTCGCAAATGGGGTCAGATCAGGCTAAATTTAGCAAAAAGGATCAAAACCGTGAATTTGGCCACCAATGAACAACTACACCATCCGTGAGTGACTCATGGAAACAACAATGGAAGAAGACGGAGCTGCTGGATCTACATCGTCCAAACAATGCGGCAAAGACCGTACATCCGACGACTGTGCAGAAGAAGAGGATCAGTGCACCCAACCGGTTGAAGCATCAGCGGCCGGACATACAACGCGACATATCAGGGCTGGACATCCGCCCCTCCCGAAAATTCGGCAGAGAGGCACCCGAATCTCGGCCACCTCTCAAAAATTCGGCAGAGAGGCACCCGAATTTCGGCCCCCTCCCGGAAATTCGGCAGAGATGCATCCGAATGCAACTGAAGTACGGCCACCGCTTGCTGAGACATCCGGCGCCTGCGTGCATGAAGCCTCAGGAGCAAAGCCCATGTATCCTTCTCATACTTACCCTTTCGCCCCTAGCATTAGAAATAGACCTCATCTCCTCATTTCTAGGGTTAGCTAAGATTAGAACAAAAAACTAGAGCTTAGCTCATGTACCACCCCTTGTGGGGTTCCTCCTAAGGGAGTAGGATCTTATCATAGATCGCCAAGGCCTCGTAAGGTAGAAGGTTTCCTCAAGTGAAGCAGCATGGCTCATCTCTCCTAGATTTGGATGAACTAACCTTGTATCTTTATTTCCCTTGTTGTTCTTGGATCTTGATGCATCCCATGTATTTCTTGTGATTTGAGGAGTACTTGGTATGTATCTTGTTCGATATAGTGTTTTCACCTTTCATTTCTCCATGTTTTCCCCTCATGTTCTTTCTCGAATCCACATCCAATTCGTGAAAATCAAGACAAATTACACTGGTTAGGGTTTCTCCCCATATCATTTACTTAATCAGCATCCCTCTTGCCCCATTAATTTGCTCACACCCTGTCATTTTCCCTATGGGTTTCACCCCATTTATGACCACCTCCGTGTGTTTCCTTGAATTTTCATTCCCAACACCTATGCCGGATTGCATGACAAACTATAACCCTCGGTCCTCTCATTGATTTTTTCTTGGTTACCCAATTAAACAGAAGGGGTACCAGTGTCTTGATTTTCCATGTTAATTTTATCAATAACGTTTACCTTGTTTTTGTATCCGCACATGCATACACATGTGCCCCCTGCAGCGAATCCCGTGCTTTTTGAGCCGTCTTCACTAGTCTACTTCCAGCTCTGACCACGACCTACTTCGTACCCTTGTGACTGACACCCACATCCACTCCTGGATCGCCTCCCACTCCGACACGCCCACACCACTCCCCTCCAAACACGTCGCTTGGACCCAACCCAAGATCACACATTTCCTGCTCGGCAACGTCAGCCTCGGATCCTGCACCACACTAGCTCGCTTTGTATTTTGTGTCGTTGACCACATCTTCCTGTCCATTTTTGTAGCTTCTCCCTACACACCACCTCAGCCATGTTTCCCACTTAGTTCCATCCCAGTAGGGCCACCCCACAAAGCACGCAAGATGCATACATATGGGAAATATCCAGTTATTTCATGACTAAAAGGAAAACTTTGATGTGTATTTTCTAACTCATTTATTCTGTTACCTCTCCTTATAAAGTATCACTTTGGGGTTTGAACTGGTATCATGTAATGTATTTAATGCCTTGTTGCAGAACAGCACTTGGTCTTTCGTACCTCGTCCAACATGTGTAAATGCCATCTTTGGGAAACATATATTTCGACCCAAATCCTCCGAGGGTATGCTAGCGACGTGCAATGCAAGGAGCGCGCGGGGGGTGGGGTGGGGGGGGGGAGTCTCCTGCCTACAATAAACATGAGGGTAATTGAACATGCCGAGATATTGGTTCTATTGTCAAACCGTCTATTATTCATATGGTGCCCAGTCTCGCCACATCCTCCTCGTGGCCATATCTTTTGAAGGAGATCACTGTGAAAATAGACTTTCTTAAAAAAAGTGAAGGTATAAATGTGAGGATATTGAGCATGGCGAGACATTAGTCCGATTGTCAAACCATCTATTTGAAGGACATTACTGTGAAGAAATACATTCTTAAAAAAAAGTGAAGATATATTTTATCGACCAACATACTAGTGTAGGAATCCTTTTTGGATTGAAGTGTCCGTTCTACAAAGACTATTTTGGAAAAATAAAAAACCATAACACTCTGGATCCGTTATATGCATTAAAGTTTGAATCCTAATACATAAGCCACCCCCTTTGGTAAAATACCTTTTCCCTTTTTGAAAAGCCAGGTACACCCTCGTTGTTGCATCAATTGATGCACACACACTAATGAAAAATGTGTCTTTAGTTTCGGTTCGTAAGGGTCAATCAAGACTAATGGCCGTCCCTTTTTAGTCTTGATCGTGTTACGAACCGGGACTAAAGGGGCTCCGCGTGACCGCTGCGTAGTGCTCAGGCAGGAGGCCCTTTAGTCCCGGTTTGTAATACCAACCGGGACTAATAGGAAACCACGTGTCAGCCGCTGCGCGCTGGTGTTTAGGTTTTTTTTTGAATGGAGGGATTTTGGAGGGTTTAAAGGTTTCATTTTGTGCTTTCCTTTTCATTTTGTGTTTATCATTCAATTCTTTTTCATTTAGGGTTTTCATTTTATATTTTATATTTTTCATTCAACTAGATGCTAGCTACTAGTAGCAATGAAGGAACCGTTACACAACATCGTCATGAATATAGAGAAGTAACCTCTTTCTTCATGCTTGGTCGAACAACAAGTTTTTGTATATATTCAACGCTACTACACATAGTACACGTTCATGCATATATACAATATAAATCTCTTACGATCCCTAATATCTAATTAATTATCAAAATTGCATTCCAATTCGAGATGGTATTCTTCGGTTTTAGCTATGACCTCTTCAAGGAAGAATCCCGCCAATTCCTCTTGAATTGCTCGTATGCGATCCTTTGGTAGGAGTTCGTCCCTCTTAAGTTGGATCTAATTTAAAAAAGGGGGTCAATATATATATGAAACTCAACACAATTGATGACAATAAAAATAAAATTATGAATATTGTTTACGTACTTCAAGTTGTTCTGAAAGTCTACCCGTCTCACAAGTCATGTGGCGAATGAACTCGCAAAAGTAGTATCGATATAAATTATTCCGGTCTCCCTGCCTCTAGCACTTTACGAGAATAGAGTTCAACCAAAATAATAATCAAGCATGATAATTATATTGAAACTAGAATCAAAGAGATGCGCGAACCGAGCTAGCTAGTACTATTTACATTGAGTTGTTAAAATCACAGCTCCGGTTTCCATTCACCCCTAATCTTCTCGATAAACTCTTTCCAAACCCTGTATGGCAAAGAAAATAAATAAAGGAGTTATTAATTACTTGATACCAGAAAAAATGAACAAAAGTTGACGATATAGTGCGATAGTGATTGAAATTACCTCTTGAGCATTTTCTTCAGGTTCGCCTACATCTTAAGGACTTTACGTGTTGAGTCCATGACAAGTACTATTCCTGTGCCAAACTGAATTACTACCAGAATAAAGTGGAACCTACGCACACATAACTCATCAATTACACTTAACATGAGTATCTGTTTATCTAGTTCGGTCTGGCCTTTATTAATTCATTCATATTAGTGTCACCGCTCGGGAAGCTGTAAGCTTTGCTAAGAAACATTTCCAGTAGTTTGTAATTTTACATAGAGACAAAAAAATTACAATTTCAGTTTCTGGTTGAGAAGAGAAGCCATCCCTGATTTTGCAAAAAGTTGTGGGTTGTTTATTTAAACGGGGCACTCTCCTAACCCTATCACGACCTGCGCGCTTTTGGCGGTCGGATCTTGTAGTATTGCCATCGTGAAGGGTTCTAGTATGGGTTCCACTCTTTCACGGGCTTCAGGCACTATTTGTAGATTCCCGTGTGCCCCTATGTCTCGCTTTAAGCGAGGCCTAAGAAAACTCTCGCATCAGGGTAGCTCCAGATGGTCCTTCTTCTATGTTTTATGTTTCAATTTTTTCTTTTAGTTAAATCTCCAAAACTTATAAACATAAATATTACTAAATATACTTTACATAATGTATTAAAAATAATGCTAATAATGCCACTAAAAAATGTTATATGTGTATAGAAAAGATGTTAATAATGTACACGAAAAATGTGTTCAAAAAGTATTCAATGTGTGAAAAAGTTGATAACGGTTTTTTTGTGAAAATAATTAATCTTTAAAAAAAATTAAAAAGTATTTAAAAATGTTACTCAACCATTTAAAAAATGTTGAATGTGTATAGAAAAATGTTGACTATGCATTAAAAAAATGCTAAACTTTCATTCTAAATTGTTAATTATCTATAGATAAAATTTTGACAATGTATTGAAAAAAAATAAACTTAGGAGTATTTCAAAATGTTAAATGTGTATCAAAAAAATATAGACCATGTGTTCAAAATATTTTAAACTTGTATTAGGATAATGTCAAATATGTATAGAAAAAATGAAGACCATGTATTAAAAAAATATTAAATGTGTAGAGTAAAAATGTTGACCATGTATTAAAAATAATAATCTTGTATTTGTATAATGTTAAGTGTGTATAAATAAATGTTGACAATGTGCTTCACTGAAATATGTTAAATATGTATAGTAAAAATGTTGACCATGTATTAAAAAAAAACTTGTATTTCAAAAATGTTATATATGTATAGAGAAAATGTTGACCATGTGCTTCACTTACATAAAGTTGAACCGTCTCATTTATATGAGTTCACTTGACCCTTTGAGGATGGTGTAATACTTGACACTTTTCTCATGTGCGTACATAGGTATTGTGGGAGCTGGGCGAATGACGTGCAGGAGTGCAAGCATCAATGAAGTCTGATTTCACTATCTTGATCCTTTTGACATAGTTTAGCCCAATCTGACCCCGTCCATGATTTTTTTTGGATCTGGTCGTTTTTCCTTTCGCCACCCGATGTGGCGGTAGGCATACACAACCTAATACTACTCCTTGTGGCGGTAGGGTTTGGGTCAACGCAGGTCAGCCGGGTCAAACGACATCGTCTACATTGACCCGACCCAGCGGGTGGCAGTAGGAAAATAGGTCAGATCTGATATTTTTCGCAAACGGGTTTAGATCGGGCTAAAGTTAACAAAATGGTGAAAACCCTGAATTTGACCAACATTGAACAACTACACCATCCGTGAGGGAATCTTGGAAGCAACAATGGAAGAACGCACAGCTGCTGGAGCTACATCGGCCAGATAACGGGGCAAAGACCGTACATCCGGCGCCTGCGCAGATGAAGAGGAGCAGTGCACCTGAGCGGCTGAAGCATTGATACTTGTGATCTGCGTTTGGTTTTGCATGAAGAGGAAGGGGTTATCGCAACACGATGTGGGTAAGTATTTTTCTAAGTTATGAAACCAAGGTTTATCGAACCAATAGGAATATCAATAACAATCATCTTCAACGCCTGCACACAAAAGAAAAAACAACTTACACCCAAGGCGGAGAAGAGGGTTGTCAATCCTCTTGTTCTTGTTATTTGCAAGCGAATGAAGTGTGTAGATAATTATAGATATCAAGATACAATAAAAAAAAGTAAAGGACAGGAAGGTATTGAAGGTTTTATCAATATGTTGTGAATAAACCAGGAGACCATAGTTTTCGTTAATGGCATCTCTCAATAAAAATAGCATACGATGGAAAAAAAATAACTCGGGGAACACAAAGACGTCTTTTGTCCCCTTCTGTCGTTCGGATATAGAAAATACGTTTTTTCACAAAAAAAAAAAATTGAATTTTTTTTCATCAAAAAACTAAGAAGCACCGATGAACAACTGAAACACCAAAAAACCGAAAAAGCCAATCTAAAAGACAGAAAACATGTGCAAAATAAAAAAAAATAAAATCCAACGAAAACGCTCAAAAAACGATATGCGACGACGGCTGAGAACACGCCAAACAACGACGCATGAAATGATAGTTGGAAGGCTCCCAAAGAAGTGTTCGCTACTAGTTGCTATCTAGATCGACTGGTGTGAGGGAGCGATGGCCCTAGTACGTAGTGTGACGGGCGATTTAAGAAGGAAATTGCTTATTTTCAATGGGCTGATAAAAACGACTCGTAAGTCTTCTTTTTTCCACCATGTGTCCTTTGTAAACTCACACATCGTTTTTCTCTCTTCATCTTTTCTTCTTGAACAATCACACAAAGTTTATTCTCATGTGCTTTGTACTTTCTCTTAGATTCCCATTCTCTTCTCCATTAAAGCAGCAACCAGCTATCATCGGCTACAAAGGGACGGAGCAGGGAACACCTGCTTCCCATTCCCGGCAACGGCATTTGTAGACGGGCCAGCATTGCAGCTTGGGTGCGTTTCATACCAGCATCCACTTCCGCTGCCCACGCGCTTCTTCATCGTCACGTTTGTCGCCACCGCTGCGCCTGTTGCCGCCGCCACATCGTATGCTGCATAGCAGAAACCGCTGTCACCGTCGTGCGATGCGTCGCAACATCCACTGACGAAGCAGCAACAAGCCACCACCGGCCACTGATGCAACAAGGGGCACGGCCTGGCTATTTATCATCCCGCCGTCGTGATGTTGTGATGGAGCATCGTTAGAATTGCATTGGGGCATCGTTGGACCGGCGGGGTTAGCGCATGCTATGATGGAGCGTTGCCGGAGTTGCATTGGGGCATCGCCTGGGCCGACGGGGATGGCGCATGTTATGATGAAGCATCGTCGGAGTTGCATTAGAGCATTGCCGGCATCGGCAGGGCTGGCGCGTGTTATGATGGAGCATCGTCGGGGCCGATGGGGGTGACGCATGTTGTGATGGAACATCACCGGAGTTGCATTGGGCATCGTCAGGACGACGGGGTCGCGTGATGGAGTGATGGAGCATTGGCGGACTTGCATTGGAGCATTGCCGGAATTGCCTTGGAGTATTGTTGAGGCTACATGGTGTTCCCTTGGAGCATCTCGGGATAGGACACTGGTCCGGCAAACATTGGCGAGGCTGCACTCCGGATAGAGGTTGTTCCGCTGTTATGACCCGCCGTAACAGCATCATGCTCGCGTTTGGAGCAAATCATGCCTAACGGCTGGGACGCTTTGCATCTGACGGCATGCTAGGCGACTGATCCCTTGCGGAGATAAGTCGATGGTTTGTAGCACATGATGCACGAGGTTCAACGTATGTGCTAGCTGCGAAGGCCGTGTGTCGGAGGTCCACGCACCGCACTGGGCGGACAATAATTACGCCCCGTGCTAGTTATATGCCTATTTGGGCCTGCACATTAGCATCCGCAATTCCGCATGCCTTCTCCTGTCTAATAAAAAGACTACGACTAGTATGCTACGGGCATTATATTTGATGATCTTTTCCATGCCATTTTTCCAAACTAAAAATTGATCAAAAATTCAAAACCTAGACGATAACCACCGCACGCATGGTGAAAGCAAAGTCCGACCACACGATAACGACCGCACACGTGGTCGAAGCAACATTCGATCACACACCTCATGATTATAGATTGAGTTATGTCACCGCATGGATGCACAAGTGATGAAATTGATGATATCAGCACGTATCCTTCTGTCATTTTAGTTTTTAAAATGATTTATCTCACAAATAAAAATCCGATTGAAAAACTGTTTTCACCATTAAATCCGTTGTTACAAGATCTTCGAAACCAGATCTCATATCAATATGTCTCGGCGAATTTTTATTTTTTGGTTAAAAGTCGTCATATCTATTACACAAAAAAATCCCATCATAATTAGAATGAATTTGCTATGATATATTTCAACTATTTTTTTTCTTCTATGTTGAAGTAAATTTTGACAAGTTACAAAAAAGGAATTACTAAAATCTGTAATAATGATGAATTACTAAAAAATTTCATGATCCATGAAATAATTTTGGCATGATTCGTAAGTAAAAAAAAATTATGTCATCAATTACTTAAAAATGTGTGGTTAGTGGCTCAAATTTTCCATGAACCACAAACTAAAATTGACATGATGAATTACTTCAATTTTTCATGATACATGCACTAAAATTTGCCATGGTTCATACAACTAATACGTTCGGTGTTCAAAATATTAGAATTGCCATGGTCAAAATACTAATATTGTCATGATTTATAAACTCAATTTGACATGATGAATTAATAAAAAATTCCATGGTCCATGAATTTAAAAGATACACCATTTCTAAGTCTAAAAAACTAAAAAGATCCGGTGATGTCATATGTTTGATGTGGCAAGATGGATGGATATCAAGGCGTGCGGACCATATTGCCTCTACCACACGTGTGGGCGTTATCATTTAGGTAAATTTATATAAAAAAAGTCATAACTAAAAAAATGTTTGACGCTTCCTGAAATAGTTCTAAAATTTCAAAAATGTTTTGAGTATCAAATTTCATGAATTTAAATAATATTGATGAGAAATATATTTATTGAATAAACTCATAAATCTACTCCCGGTATAAAAATTGTTATCAGCATACCTAGAAAAAGTTCATTATTTATTATAAAATATGTGCATCATATATAGAAAATAGTCCTCATGTATTTAATAGTTTTATTTTTCATTGAAACAATACTACCTTTTATTTCCAAAATTGTTCATCATGTATTCAGAAATATTCCCTATACATTTCAAAAGTCATCAGGTATTGACATCATCCGTTGAATATCTCAATAATATTATTATTTTATGTGAAACTTTAATCACGTAAATGAAAAATAGGTTTAGTGTAATTTAGCAAATATTCATGGTATAGTACAAAATTGACCATATTGTATTATAAAATACTTGTCATGTATAAAAAAAAGTTCAACGTGTACTTAATTAAAATAAATTTCATTAAATGTTTTTTCATCAAATTTAATAAGAAGTACTTGCATCTAAAAAATTAATCAAACATTTGAAAAGCATTATCCGATATTATAAGAGTGATGCACTTTTTTGAAAAAATCAGAAAAAATAAAATAAAAATAAGAAATTAGGATAGGAAAAGGATAAAATCATGAAATGGAATAAAATAGGAAACACTCCTCAAGTAAACTCCTAGAAGCCCTGTTAAAGAATTCATCCAATCAACGACTTAACTTGCCGATTAATCCCTACTCGTAGAGTCACCGAGTAGCCAATAAACCAAAAAATCATTTGATTAATTGATTAAATGGCTGATTACCTTGCCGATTAGCCCATGAATCCCCAAATCATCACCCAACCTAGCAGCTACCAACTAAGAAATCAATAATGCGTAGAAGAATTTGGCTGGTTTCTTTGTTTTTTTTTCGTTTTTCAATATTTATCTTCTGACTTATTACTTTTTGTATTTTTTAAAAAAGTTAATGAAGATTTTTTTTGTCAAATTTGTGAATAGCTTTTAATTATTGAACAATTCTAAATTTTTTGATGATTTTCTAATTTCATTACATTTTTTCCTATTTCATATTTCTTCCAAAAATTGGGTAAATATTTTTATATTGTTCAAATGCATGAAAATGGTTTCTAACTTGTTGGCAATTTTATGACTTCGTGAGCATTTTTTAACTTTTTGAACACTTGTTAAAACTGTTGAACATTTTTTCAAATTGCCAAAATTTTCTTTAAAAAGCACTTTTTTGTGCATTTACAAAAAGTTTTTTCAAATATTGAATATTTTTCAAATCCATGATTTTTTTAAGATTGATGAAGATTCTTCAAACTACTAACAAAGCAGAGCTGACTGAGCCAAATACCTACAGGGCGGCAAGCAATGCACCATAACTAATGGTTGGGGTGTGTCGTTGCGGGCCACGTGAGAGGAAGCTGTGTGTACTACACCTTTTTCTCGAATTTTTTTAAAGAACTTATATCATGTGAACATCATATCCATCTCAAAACGAAAAAACTAAAAAAAAACTTTTCAAGAAAAGAAAAAAGTTTCACTTTTATTTTAAAAAGAACTATAAAAAAGCAAAAACTTTCTCACTGCGACCAACCAGCATGCGCCACATGGCGTAGCTGGTTAGCTTAAAAAAACTCTAAAAAACCAAAAGCTTTCTCACCGCGGCCAACCAGCATGCGCCACATGGCATTACTCGTTAGCCACCATTCTAGCGATGCTTAATGTGTTTGATGTTCTCGGATGACATGGCGCTACTTGAAGAATGGTTATAGTTAGACAAGTTCGTCTGCGATCGGAAACACAAGGCAAACGATCTATACAGTCTAACAGAATAGAAGACATTCATGAGATCAGCCACAACTACAAAAGTTAAGTGGTGTAGATGGACTACTCGGTATGGTAACATGCATGCAACACAATGTGCGTCAACCTAGCTAGCGATAGTGCGGGGTTGATTCAAGGTGATATATACACGTGAGCTTGAAGTTGATTGGGGTGAGGGTAACCCCTTGACACCTACATGGGAGTTGTGTTGAAGGTAGAGCTAGAGTCTGCTGGAATACTTCAGTCGGTGCTAATGGAGGGGGTACAATGTACGAGCTCAAAGAATTCAAGCTTATTTCAACCAGAAAAGCGAGAAACACGTGTTTCGAGTTTGAGGAGGCGCAAGCCACCTAGAGGTTGTTGGGCTTCTTCTATCCTCCACGGCTATACCCCATAGGTTGGATATCGTTATTGTGGGTGTTAGGACTATTGATAAAAGCTAGGTTTCATCTGCTTCAGAGCCAATGACAATAGTGTTGGAATTATGCCCTAAAGGCAATAATAAATATAATAATTATTATAATTCCTGTATCAAGATAACCGTTTATTATCCATGCTATAATTGTATTGAATGAAGACTTATATACATGTGTGGATACATAGACAAAACACTGTCCCTAGCAAGCCTCTAGTTGGCTAGCCAGTTGATCAAAGATAGTCAGGGTCTTCTGATTATGAACAAGGTGTTGTTGCTTGATAACTGGATCACGTCATTAGGAGAATCACATGATGGACTAGACCCAAACTAATAGACGTAGCATGTTGATCGTGTCATTTTGTTGCTACTGTTTTTTGCGTGTCAAGTATTTGTTCCTATGACCATGAGATCATATAACTCACTGACACCGGAGGAATGCTTTTTGTGTATCAAACGTCGCAACGTAACTGGGTGACTATAAAGATGCTCTACAGGTATCTCCGAAGGTGTTCGTTGAGTTAGTATGGATCGAGACTGGGATTTGTCATTCCGTGTGACGGAGAGGTATCTCGGGGCCCACTCGGTAATACAACATCACACACAAGCCTTGCAAGCAATGTGACTTAGTGTAAGTTACGGGATCTTGTATTACGGAACGAGTAAAGAGACTTGCCGGTAAACGAGATTGAAATAGGTATGCGGATACTGATGATCGAATCTCGGGCAAGTAACATACCGAAGGACAAAGGGAATGACATATGGGATTATATGAATCCTTGGCACTGAGGTTCAAACGATAAGATCTTCGTAGAATATGTGGGATCCAATATGGGCATCCAGGTCCCGCTATTGGATATTGACCGAGGAGTCACTCGGGTCATGTTTGCATAGTTCTCGAACCCGCAGGGTCTGCACACTTAAGGTTCAACGTTGTTTTATGCGTATTTGAGTTATATGGTTGGTTACCGAATGTTGTTTGGAGTCCCGGATGAGATCACGGACGTCACGAGGGTTTCCGAAATGGTCCGGAAACGAAGATAGATATATAGGATGACCTCACTTGATTACCGGAAGGTTTTCGGAGTTACCGGGAATGACGAATGGGTTCCGGGTGTTCACCAGGGGGGGGGGGGCAACCCACCCCGGGGAAGCCCATAGGCCTAGGGGTGGCGCACCAGCCCTTGGTGGGCTGGTGGGACAGCCCAAGAAGGCCCTATGCGCCATAGGACGAAAATCAAAGAGAAAAAAAAGAGGAGGTGGGAAAAAGGGGAAGGACTCCTCCATCCAAACCAAGTTGGATTTGGTTTGGAAGGGGAGGACTCCCCCCCTTGGCTCGGCCGACCCCCTTGGGGGTCCTGGAGCCCCAAGGCAAGCCCCCCCCTCTCCCACCTATATATACAGAGGTTTTAGGGCTGATTTGAGACAACTTTGCCACGACAGCCCGACCACATATCTCCACGGTTTTACCTCTAGATCGCGTTTCTGCGGAGCTCGGGCGGAGCCCTGCTGAGATTAGATCACCACCAACCTCTGGAGCGCCATCACGCTCCCGGAGAACTCATCTACCTCTCCGTCTCTCTTGCTGGATCAAGAAGGCCGAGATCATTGTCGAGCTGTACGTGTGCTGAACGCGGAGGTGCCGTCCGTTCGGCACTAGATCGTGGGACGGATCGCGGGACGGTTTGCGGGGCGGATCGAGGGACGTGAGGACGTTCCACTACATCAACCGTGTTTCTTAACGCTTCTGTTGTGCGATCTACAAGGGTACGTAGATCGAATATCCCCTCTCGTAGATGGACATCACCATGATAGGTCTTCGTGCGCGTAGGAAATTTTTTGTTTCCCATGCGACGTTCCCCAACAGTGGCATCATGAGCTAGGTTCATGCGTAGATGTCTTCTCGAGTAGAACACAAAAGTTTTTGTGGGCGGTGATGTGCGTTTTGCTGCCCTCCTTAGTCTTTTCTTGATTCCGCGGTATTGTTGGATTGAAGCGGCTTGGACCGACATTACTCTTACGCTTACGAGAGACTGGTTTCATCGCTACGAGTAACCCCGTTGCTCAAAGATGACTGGCAAGTGTCAGTTTCTCCAACTTTAGTTGAATCGGATTTGACCGAGGAGGTCCTTGTATAAGGTTAAATAGCAATTCATATATCTTCGTTGTGGTGTTTGCGTAAGTAAGATGCGATCCTACTAGATACCCATGGTCACCACGTAAAACATGCAACAACAAAATTAGAGGACGTCTAACTTGTTTTGCAGGGTATGCTTGTGATGTGATATGGCCAACGATGTGATGTGATATATTGGATGTATGAGATGATTATGTTGTAATAGATAATATCGACTTACACGTCGATGGTACGGCAACCGGGAGGAGCCATAGGGTTGTCTTTAAACTAACGTTTGTGCTTGCAGATGCGTTTACTATTTTGCTAGGATGTAGCTTTGGTAGTAATAGCATGAGTAGCACGACAACCCCGATGGCGACACGTTGATGGAGATCATGGTGTGGCGCCGGTGACAAGAAGATCGTGCCTGTGCTTTGGTGATGGAGATCAAGGACCATGTGATGATGGCCATATCATGTCACTTATGAATTGCATGTGATGTTAATCCTTTTATGCACCTTATTTTGCTTAGAACGACGGTAGCATTATGAGGTGATCTCTCACTAAAATTTCAAGACGAAATTGTGTTCTCCCCGACTGTGCACCGTTGCTACAGTTCGTCGTTTCAAGACACCATGTGATGATCGGGTGTGATAGACTCAACGTTCACATACAACGGGTGCAAAACAGTTGCACACGCGGAACACTCGGGTTAAGCTTGACGAGCCTAGCATGTGCAGACATGGCCTCGGAACACATGAGACCGAAAGGTCGATCATGAATCATATAGATGATATGATTAGCATAGGGATGCTTACCACTGAAACTATACTCAACTCACGTGATGATCGGACTTGAGCTAGTGTAAGTGGATCATGAACCACTCAAATGACTAGAGAGATGTACTTTTTGAGTGGGAGTTTAGCAAGTAATTTGATTAAGTTAAACTCTAATTATCTTGAACATAGTCTAAGTCCACCTTGAATATATTTGTGTTGTAGATCATGGCTCACGCGACAGTCACCCTGAATTTTAATACGTTCCTAGAGAAAGCTAAGTTGAAAGATGATGGAAGCAACTTTGTAGACTGGGCTCGTAATCTTAAGCTAATCTTACAAGCTGTGAAGAAGGACTATGTCCTTAATGCTGCGCTAGGAGATGAACCACCTGCTACGACTGTCCAAGATGTTAAAAACGCTTGGTTAACACGTAAGGAGGACTACTCAGTAGTTCAATGTGCAGTCTTGTGAACCGGGACTTCAACGACACTTTGAGCGTCATGGAGCATTTGAGATGTTCCAGGAGTTGAAGTTCATCTTTTAGAAGAAAGCCCGGATCGAGAGGTATGAGACCTCCAATAAATTCTATGCTTGCAAGATGGAGGAGAATTCGTCTGTCAGTGAACATGTGCTCAAAATGTCTGGGTACTCAAACCGTCTAGCTGAGCTGGGGATTGAACTCCCGCAAGAGGCTATCACTGACAGAATCCTTCAATCACTGCCGCCAAGCTATAAAGGCTTTGTGTTGAACTACAACATGCAAGGGATGAACAAGTTGTTGGAAATATGCCCTAGAGGCAATAATAAATTAGTTATTATTATATTTCTTAGTTCATGATAATCGTTTATTATCCATGCTATAATTGTATTGATTGGAAACACAGTGCACGTGTGGATACATAGACAAAACACTGTCCCTAGTAAGCCTCTAGTTGACTAGCTCGTTGATCAAACATGGTCAAGGTTTCCTGACCATAGGCAAGTGTTGTCACTTGATAACGGGATCACATCATTAGGAGAATCATGTGATGGACTAGACCCAAACTAATAGACGTAGCATGTTGATCGTGTCATTTTGTTGCTACTGTTTTCTGCGTGTCAAGTATTTGTTCCTATGACCATGAGATCATATAACTCACTGACACCGGAGGAATGCTTTGTGTGTATCAAACGTCGCAACGTAACTGGGTGACTATAAAGATGCTCTACAGGTATCTCCGAAGGTGTTCGTTGAGTTAGTATGGATCAAGACTGGGATTTGTCACTCCGTATGACGGAGAGGTATCTCGGGGCCCACTCGGTAATACAACATCACACACAAGCCTTGCAAGCAATGTGACTTAGTGTAAGTTGCGGGATCTTGTATTACGGAACGAGTAAAGAGACTTGCCGGTAAACAAGATTGAAATAGGTATGCGGATACTAACGATCGAATCTCGGGCAAGTAACATACCGAAGGACAAAGGGAATTACATACGGGATTATATGAATCCTTGGCACTGAGGTTCAAACGATAAGATCTTCGTAGAATATGTCGGATCCAATATGGGCATCCTGGTCCCGCTATTGGATATTGACCGAGGAGTCTCTCGGGTCATGTCTACATAGTTCTCGAACCCGCAGGGTCTGCACACTTAAGGTTCGACGTTGTTTTATGCGTATTTGAGTTATATGGTTGGTTACCGAATGTTGTTCGGAGTCCCGGATGAGATCACGGACGTCACGAGGGTTCCCGGAATGGTCCGGAAACGAAGATTGATATATAGCATGACCTCATTTGATTACCGGAAGGTTTTCGAAGTTACCGAGAATGTACCGGGAATGACGAATGGGTTCCGGGTGTTCACCGTGGGGGGCAACCCACCCCGGGGAAGCCCATAGGCCTTGGGGGTGGTGCACCAGCCCTTAGTGGGCTGGTGGGACAGCCCAAGAAGGCCCTATGCGCTATAGGAACAAAATCAAAGAGAAAAGAAAAAAAAAGAGGAGGTGGGAAAAGAGGGGGAAGGACTCCTCCTTCCAAACCTAGTTGAACTCGGTTTGGAAGGGGAGGGTTCCCCCCTTTTGCTCGGCCGAACCCCTTGGGGGTCCTTGGACCCCAAGGCAAGGCTCCCCCTCTTCCCCCTATATATACGGAGGTTTTAGGGCTGATTTGATACAACTTTGCCACGGCAGCCCGACCACATATCTCCACGGTTTTACCTCTAGATCGCGTTTCTGCGGAGCTCGGGCGGAGCCCTGCTGAGATAAGATCACCACCAACCTCCGGAGCGCCGTCACACTGCCGGAGAACTCATCTACCTCTCCGTCTCTCTTGCTGGATCAAGAAGGCCGAGATCATCGTCGAGCTGTACGTGTGCTGAACGCGGAGGTGTCGTCCGTTCGGCACTAGATCGTGGGACTGATCGCGGGACGGTTCGCGGGGCGGATCGAGGGACATGAGGACGTTCCACTACATCAACCGCGTTCACTAACGCTTCTGCTGTGCGGTCTACAAGGGTACGTAGATGGAACATGCCCTCTCGTAGATGGACATCACCATGATAGGTCTTCGTGCGCGTAGGAAATTTCTTGTTTCCCGTGCGACGTTCCCCAACAGTGGCATCATGAGCCAGGTTCATGCGTAGATGTCTTCTCGAGTAGAACACAAAAGTTTTTGTGGGCGGTGATGTGCGTTTTGCTGCCCTCCTTATTCTTTTCTTGATTCCGCGGTATTGTTGGATTGAAGCGGCTTGGACCGACATTACTCGTACGCTTACGAGAGACTGGTTTCATCGCTACGAGTAACCCCGTTGCTCAAAGATGACTGGCAAGTGTCAGTTTCTCCAACTTTTGTTGAATCGTATTTGACCGAGGAGGTCCTTGTATAAGGTTAAATAGCAATTCATATATCTCCGTTGTGGTGTTTGCGTAAGTAAGATTCGATCCTACTAGATACCCATGGTCACCATGTAAAACATGCAACAACAAAATTAGAGGACGCCTAACTTGTTTTTGCAGGGTATGCTTGTGATGTGATATGGCCAACGATGTGATGTGATATATTGGATGTATGAGATGATCATGTTGTAATAGATAATATCGACTTGCACGTCGATGGTACGGCAACCAGCAGGAGCCATAGGGTTGTCTTTAAACTAACGTTTGTGCTTGCAGATGCGTTTACTATTTTGCTAGGATGTAGCTTTAGCAGTAATAGCATGAGTAGCACGACAACCCCGATGGCGACACGTTGATGGAGATCATGGTGTGACGCCGGTGACAAGAAGATCGTGTCGGTGCTTTGGTGATGGAGATCAAGAAGCACATGATGATGGCCATATTATTTCACTTATGAATTGCATGTGATGTTAATCCTTTTATGCACCTTATTTTGCTTAGAACGACTGTAGCATTATGAGGTGATCTCTCACTAAAATTTCAAGACAAAATTGTGTTCTCCCCGACTGTGCACCGTTGCTACAGTTCTTCGTTTCGAGACACCACGTGATGATCGGGTGTGATAGACTCAACGTTCACATACAACGGGTGCAAAACAGTTGCACACGCGGAACACTCGGGTTAAGCTTGACGAGCCTAGCATGTGCAGACATGGCCTCGGAACACATGAGACCGAAAGGTCGAGCATGAATCGTATAGTTGATATGATTAGCATAGAGATGCTTACCACTGAAACTATTCTCGACTCACGTGAAGATCGGACTTGAGATAGTGGATTTGGATCATGTACCACTCAAATGACTAGAGAGATGTACTTTTTGAGTGGGAGTTCTTAAGTAATATGATTAATTGAACTAATTGTCATGAACATAGTCTAATGGTCTTTGCGAATTATGATGTAGCTTGCGCTATAGCTCTACTGTTTTTTATATGTTCCTAGAGAAAATTTAGTTGAAAGTTGATAGTAGCAAACTTTGCAGACTAAGTCTGTAAAACCGAGGATTGTCCTCGTTGCTGCGCAGAAGGCTTATGTCCTTAATGCACCACTCGGTGTGCTGCACCTCGAGCGTCGTCTGTGGATGCTGTGAACATCCGACATACACGTTTCTGATGACTACACGATAGTTCAGTGCAAAGTACTTAATGGCTTAGAAGCAAGGTGCCGAAAACGTTTTAAAACGTCACGGAACATAAGTGATGTTCTAAAGAGATGAAATTGTGATTTCATGCTTGTGCCCTTGTTAAGAGGTACGAGACCTCCAACAAGATTCTTTGTCCACAAAGTAAAGGAGAAAAGCTCAATCGTTGAGCGTGTGCTCAGATTGTCTGAATACGACAATCATTTGAATCAAGTGGGAGTTAATCTTCGAGATGAGATAGTAATGATTCTCCAAAGTCACTGCCACCAAGCTGTGAGAGCTTCGCGATGAACTATAACATATCAAGGATAGATACAATGATCCTTGAGCGATTCGCGATGTTTGACACTGCGAAAGTAGAAATCAAGAAGGAGCATCAATAGTTGATGGTTTGTAAAACCACTAAGTTTCAAGAAAGGCAAGGGCTAGAAGGGATACTTCGTGAAACGGCAAAACAGTTGCTACACTAATGAAGAGACCCAAGATTAAACCCAAACCCGAGACTAAGTGCTTCTGTAATGAGGGGAACAGTCACTGAGGCGGAGCAACTCTAGATACTTGGTAGATAAGAAGGCTGGCAAAAGTCGAAAGAAGTATATTTGATATACATGATGTTGATGTGTACTTTACTAGTACTCCTAGTAGCATGAGGGTATTGGATACCGGTTCGGTTGCTAAGTGATTAGTAACACGAAATGAAAGCTACGGCATAAATGGAGACTAGCTAAAGGCGAGGTGACGATACGTGTTGGAAGTGTTTCCAAGGTTGATATGATCAAACGTCGCACGCTCCCTCTACCATCAGGATTGGTGTTAAACCTAAATAATTGTTATTTGGTGCTTGCGTTAAGCATGAACATGATTTGATCGTGTTTATTGCAATACGATTGTTCATTTAAAGAGAATAATGGTTACTCTATTTTCTTGAATAATCACCTTCAATGGTTTATTGAATCTCGATCGTAGTGTTACACATGTTCATGATATTGGTGCCAAAAGATACGAGGTAATGATGATAGTACGACTTACTTGTGGCACTGCCGCTTGAGTCATTTGGTATAAATTGCATGAAGAGGCTCCATGCCGATGGATCTTTATACTCATTTGATTTTGAATCAACTAGTGACATGCAAATCATACTACATGAGCAAGGCCTTGTTTTCATTGAGATGAAACAATATAGTAACTTGTTAGAAGAGATACATTTTGATGTATGCGGTCCAATGGGTGCTGAGGCACGCAGTGAATATCATTATGTTCTTACTTCAATGACGATTTGAGTAGATACAAGAGTATTTACTTAATGAATCACAAGTCTGAAATATTGAAAAGTTCAATTCTGTTTCGAGTGAAGTTCGTCGTAACGAGAGGATAAACTGTCTACGATATGATCATAGAAATGAATATCTGAGTTACGAGTTTTGGTACGCAGTTAAGACAATGTGGAAATAGGTTCGCAGTTCATGCCACCTAGAACATCATAGTGTGATGATGTGTCTGAACGTCATAGCCACACACTATTTGGTATGGTGCATGCTATGATGTCTCTTATCGAATTACCACTATCGTTTATGAGTTATGCATTAGAGACAACCGCATTCACTTTAAATAGGGCACCGCGTATTTCCGTTGAGATGACACAGTATAGACTGAGGTTTAGAGAAATCTAAACTATCGTTTCTTGAAAGTTTGGGGCTTCGACACTTATGTGGAATAGTTTCAGTCTAATAAGCTCGAACCCAAAGCGGATAAATGCATCTTCATAGGATATTCAAAACACTTGGGTACATCTCCTATCTCAGATCCGAAAGCAAAGTGTCTGTTTCTAGAAACGGATCCTTTCTCGAGGAAAGGTTTCTCTCGAAAGAATTGAGTGGGAGGGTGGTAAAACTTGATGAGGTTATTGAACCATCACTTCGACCAGTGTATTGCAGGGCGCAGGAAGTTGTTCCTGTGGCGCCTACACCAATTGAAGTGAAAGCTGATGATGGTGATCATCGAGCATCGGATCAAGTTACTACAAGCCTCGTAGGTTGACAAGGTCGCGTACTACTACAGAGTGGTACGGTAACCCTGTCTTGGAGGTCATGTTGTTGAGCAACAGTGAACCTACGAGTTATGGAGAAAGCAATGGTGGGCCCGGATTCCGACAAATGGCTGGAAGCCATGAAATCAGAGAGAGGATCCATGTATGAAAGCAAAGTGTAGACTTTGGAAGAACTACTTGATGGTCATAAGACTATTGAGTAAAGATGGATCTTTGAAAGGAAGACAGACGATGATGGTGACAAGTCACTATTAAGAAAAGCTCGACTTGTCGCAAAGATGTTTCCGACAAGATCAAACAGATGACTATGATGAGACTTTCTCACTCGTAGCGATGCTAAAAGTCTGTTAGAATTATGTTAGTAGTTGCTGCATTATTTATGAAATATTGCACGTAGGATGTCAAAACATTGTTTCCTCGACGGTTTCCTTGAGCAAACATTGTATGTGATACAACCAGGAGGTTTTCTCGATCCTAAAGATACTAGCAAGTATGCACGCTCTAGTGATCCTTCAATGGACTGGTGCAAGCATCTCGGAGTTGGAATATACACTTTGATGAGATGATCAAAGATTTGGGGTTTGTACAAGGTTTATGAGAAACTTTTATTTCCAAAGAAGTGAGTGGGAGCACTATAGAATTTCTGATAAGTATATGTGGTTGACATATTGTGGATCAGAAGTAATGTAGAATTTCTGTAAAGCATACAAGGTTGTTTGAAAGGAGTTTTCAAAGGAATACCTGGATTGAGCTACTTGAACGTTGAGCATCAAAGATCTATGGAGATAGATCAAAAGCGCTTAATGGAAGTTTCAACAAGATGCATGCCTTGACAAGTTTTTGAAGGAGTTCAAAATAGATCAGCAAAGAAGGAGTTCTTGGTTGCGTTGTAAGGTGTGAATTTGAGTAAGACTCAAAACCCGACCACGGCAGAATAAAGAGAATAGACGAAGGTCGTCTTCTATGCCTTAGCCGTAGACTCTAAAGTATGCCATGCTGAGTATCGCACCTGATGTGTGCCTTGCAGCAAGTCTGTTAAGAGGTACACAGAGTGATCCAGGATTGAATCACTGATCAGCGATCAAAGTTATCCTTAGTAACTAAATAGACTAAGGAATTTTTCTCGATTATGGAGGTGGTTAAAGAGTTCGTCGTAAAGGGTTACGTCGATGCAAGCTTTGACACTAATTCGAATAACTAAGAGTAGTGAAACGGATTCGTATATTAGAGTAGATATTTGGAGAATTTTCGAATAGCACGTAGTAGCAGCATCTATAAGATGACATAAAGATTTGTAAACAACGCACGAATCTGAAAGTTTCAGAACCGTTGACTAAAACCTCTCTCACGAGCAAGGAGTGATCAGACCCAATGGGTGTTGGATTCGTTGGAATCAGATGGTGATGTGAACTAGATTATTGACTCTAGTGCAAGTGGGAGACTGTTGGAAATATGCCCTAGAGGCAATAATAAATTAGTTATTATTATATTTCTTAGTTCATGATAATCGTTTATTATCCATGCTATAATTGTATAGATTGGAAACACAGTGCATGTGTGGATACATAGACAAAACACTGTCCCTAGTAAGCCTCTAGTTGACTAGCTCGTTGATCAAACATGGTCAAGGTTTCCTGACCATAGGCAAGTGTTGTCACTTGATAACGGGATCACATCATTAGGAGAATCATGTGATGGACTAGACCCAAACTAATAGACGTAGCATGTTGATCGTGTCATTTTGTTGCTACTGTTTTCTGCGTGTCAAGTATTTGTTCCTATGACCATGAGATCATATAACTCACTGACACCGGAGGAATGCTTTGTGTGTATCAAACGTCGCAACGTAACTGGGTGACTATAAAGATGCTCTACAGGTATCTCCGAAGGTGTTCGTTGAGTTAGTATGGATCAAGACTGGGATTTGTCACTCCGTATGACGGAGAGGTATCTCGGGGCCCACTCGGTAATACAACATCACACACAAGCCTTGCAAGCAATGTGACTTAGTGTAAGTTGCGGGATCTTGTATTACGTAACGAGTAAAGAGACTTGCCGGTAAACGAGATTGAAATAGGTATGCGGATACTGACGATCGAATCTCGGGCAAGTAACATACCGAAGGACAAAGGGAATTACATACGGGATTATATGAATCCTTGGCACTGAGGTTCAAACGATAAGATCTTCGTAGAATATGTAGGATCCAATATGGGCATCCAGGTCCCGCTATTGGATATTGACCGAGGAGTCTCTCGGGTCATGTCTACCTAGTTCTCGAACCCGCAGGGTCTGCACACTTAAGGTTCGATGTTGTTTTATGCGTATTTGAGTTATATGGTTGGTTACCGAATGTTGTTCGGAGTCCCGGATGAGATCACGGACGTCAAGAGGGTTTCCGAAATGGTCCGGAAACGAAGGTTGATATATAGGATGACCTCACTTGATTACCGGAAGGTTTTCGGAGTTACCGGGAATGTACCGGGAATGACGAATGGATACCGGGTGTTCACCGGGCGGGGGGGGGGGGGGGGGGGCAACCTACCCCGGGGAAACCCATAGGCCTTGGGGGTGGTGCACCAGCCCTTAGTGGGCTGGTGGGACAGCCCAAGAAGGCCCTATGCGCTATAGGAAGAAAATCAAAGAGAAAAAAAAAAGAGGAGGTGGGAAAAGAGGGGGAAGGACTCCTCCTTCCAAACCTAGTTGAACTCGGTTTGGAAGGGGAGGGTTCCCCCCTTTGGCTCGGCCGAATCCCTTGGGGGTCCTTGGACCCCAAGGCAAGGCTCCCCCTCTTCCCCCTATATATACGGAGGTTTTAGGGCTGATTTGATACAACTTTGCCACGGCATCCCGACCACATATCTCCACGGTTTTACCTCTAGATCGCGTTTCTGCGGAGCTCGGGCGGAGCCCTGCTGAGATAAGATCACCACAAACCTCCAGAGCGCTGTCACGCTGCCGGAGAACTCATCTACCTCTCCGTCTCTCTTGCTGGATCAAGAAGGCCGAGATCATCGTCGAGCTGTACGTGTGCTGAACGCGGAGGTGCCGTCCGTTCGACACTAGATCGTGGGACTGATCGCGGGACGGTTCGCGGGGCGGATCGAGGGACGTGAGGACGTTCCACTACATCAACCGCGTTCACTAACGCTTCTGTTGTGCGGTCTACAAGGGTACGTAGATCGAACATCCCCTCTCGTAGATGGACATCACCATGATAGGTCTTCGAGCGCGTAGGAAATTTTTTGTTTCCCATGCGACGTTCCCCAACACAAGTCACCCGGTGAGTTGTTTGCGATGCTGAAAGTCGCAGAGTCTGAACTCCGTAAATAGCATCAAGTGTTGATGGTGAATAAGACCACTAGTTTTAAGAGAAACGGCAAAGGCAAGAAGGGTAATTCAAAGAAGAGCGGCAAGCCTGTTGCCAATCCGACGAAGAAACCCAAAGCTGGACCTAAGCCTGAAACAGAGTGCTACTATTGCAAGGGTATGGGTCACTGGGAGCGCAACTGCCCCAAGTATCTGGCTGATAAGAAGGCGGCCAAAGAAAAATCAGGTATATTTGATATACATGTTATTGATGTGTACTTAACCGACTCTCGTAGTAGTGCGTGGGTATTCGATACCGGTTTTGTTGCTCATATTTGCAACTCGAAACAGGAACTTTGGAATAGACGAAGGCTGGCGAAAGATGAAGTGACAATGCGCGTAGGAAATGGTTCCAAGGTTGATGCAATCGCCGTCGGCACAGTTTCACTTCAGTTACCATGAGGATTAGTTATGAACTTGAATCATTGTTATTTAGTGCCTGCGTTGAGCATGAACATTATATCTGGATCTTGTTTATTGCGAGACGGTTACTCTTTTAAGTCAGAGAATAATGGTTGTTCTATTTCTATGAGTAACATCTTTTATGATCATGCACCCAATGTGAGAGGATTGTTCATATTGAATCTTGATAGTGATACACATATACATAACACTGAGACCAAAAGAGTTAGAGTTAACAATGATAGCGCCATATTTTTGTGGCACTGCCGCTTAGGTCATATTGGTGTAAAGCGCATGAAGAAACTCCATACCGATGGACTTTTGGAGTCACTTGACTTTGATTGACTTGACACATGCGAACCATGCCTCATGGGCAAGATGACTAAAACTCCATTCTCCGGAACAATGGAGCGTGCCAGTGACTTGTTGGAAATCATACATACCGATGTGTGCGGTCCGATGAGCGTAGAGGCACGCGACGGATATCGTTATTTTCTCACCTTCACTGACGATTTGAGTAGATATGGTTATGTCTACTTAATGAAGCACAAGTCTGAAACATTTAAAAAGTTCAAGCAATTTCAGAGTGAAGTTGAAAATCATCGTAACAAGAAGATCAAGTTCCTACGGTTTGATCGTGGGGGTGAATATCTGAGTTTCGAGTTTGGTGCTCACTTAAGACAATGTGGAATTGTTTCACAGTTAACACCGCCTGGAACACCACAGCGTAATGGTGTGCCCGAACGTCGTAATCGTACTTTATTAGAGATGGTGCGATCTATGATGTCTCTTACCGATTTGCCTTTATCGTTTTGGGGTTATGCATTAGACACAGCTGCATTCACTTTAAATAGGGCACCATCAAAATCCGTTGAGACGACACCATACGAACTGTGGTATGGCAAAAGGCCAAAGTTGTCGTTTCTTAAAGTTTGGGGATGTGATGCTTATGTCAAAAAGCTTCAGCCTGAAAAGCTGGAACCCAAAGCGGAAAGGTGCATCTTCATAGGTTACCCAAAAGAGACAGTTGGGTACACCTTCTATCTCAAATCCGAGGGCAAAGTGTTTGTTGCTAAAAATGGAGCTTTTCTCGAGAAGGAGTTTCTCTCGAGAGAATTGAGTGGGAGGAAGATAGAAATTGATGAGGTTGTCGAACCTCTCATCCCTCTAGATGGTGGTGCAGGGCAAGGGGAAACCTCTGTCGTTGCGACGCCGGTTGAGGAGGAAGTTAATGATGATGATCATGAAACTCCGGTTCAAGTTCCTGTCGAACCACGCAGGTCGACGAGACCACGTGCTGCTCCAGAGTGGTACGGTAATCCCGTTTTGTCAATCATGTTGTTAGATAACGATGAACCTGCAAATTATGAAGAAGCATTGGTGGGCCCAGATTCCAACAAATGGCTAGAGACCATGAAGTCCGAGATAGGATCCATGTATGAAAACAAAGTGTGGACTTTGGAAGTACTACCTGAGGGCCGCAAGGCTATTCAGAACAAATGGATCTTTAAGAAAAAGACGGACGATGACGGCAATGTGACCGTTTATAAAGCTCGACTTGTGGCAAAGGGTTTTTCACAAGTTCAAGGAGTTGACTACGATGAGACATTCTCACCCGTAGCGATGCTTAAGTCCGTCAGAATAATGTTAGCAATAGCTGCATTTTTCGATTATGAAATATGGGAGATGGATGTCAAAACGGCGTTCCTTAACGGTTTCCTTAAGGAAGAGTTGTATATGATGCAACCCGAAGGTTTTGTCGATCCTAAGAATGCTGACAAGGTGTGCAAGCTCTAGCGATCCATTTATGGACTGGTGCAAGCATCTCGGAGTTGGAACAAACGCTTTGATGAGGTGATCAAAGCATTTGGGTTTATACAAGTGGTTGGAGAATCTTGTATTTACAAGAAAGTGAGTGGGAGCTCTGTGGCGTTTCTAATATTATATGTGGATGCATATTGCTGATTGGAAACAACGTAGAGTTTTTGGAGAGCATAAAGGATTACTTGAATAAAAGTTTCTCTATGAAGGACCTAGGAGAAGCTGCTTACATTCTAGGCATTAAGATCTACAGGGATAGATCAAAACGCCTGATAGGACTTTCACAAAGCACATACCTTGATAAAGTTTTGAAGAGGTTTAAAATGGAACAGTCCAAGAAAGGGTTCTTGCCAGTTTTACAAGGTACGAGATCGAGTAAGACTCAGTGCCCAGCAACTGATAAGGATAGAGAGCATATGAGCACTGTCCCCTATGCTTCAGCCATAGGTTCTATCATGTATGCAATGTTGTGCACTAGACCGGACATTAGCCTGGCCATAAGTATGGCAGACAGGTTCCAGAGTAATCCAGGAGTGGATCACTGGACGGCGGTCAAGAATATCCTGAAGTACCTGAAAAGGACTAAGGAGATGTTTCTCGTGTATGGAGGTGACGAAGAGCTCGCCGTAAAGGGTTACGTCGATGCAAGCTTTGACACAGATCCGGACGACTCTAAGTCGCAGACCGGATACATATTTATTCTTAATGGGGGTGCGGTAAGATGGTGCAGTTCCAAGCAAAGCGTCGTAGCAGATTCTACATGTGAAGCGGAGTACATGGCTGCCTCGGAGGCGGCTAAGGAGGGTGTCTGGATGAAGCAGTTCATGACAGATCTTGGAGTGGTGCGAAGCGCACTGAATCCAATAACCTTGTTCTGTGACAACATGGGTGTCATTGCCTTAGCAAAGGAACCACGGTTTCACAAGAAGTCCAGACACATCAAGCGACGCTTCAACCTCATCCGCGACTACATCGAAGGAGAGGACGTAAATATATGCAAAGTGCACACGGATCTGAATGTAGCAGACCCGCTAACTAAACCTCTTCCACGGGCAAAGCATGATCAACACCAGAACTGTATGGGTGTTAGATTTATTACAATGTAATTCGCATGATGATGTGAGGGCTAGATTATTGACTCTAGTGCAAGTGGGAGACTGTTGGAATTATGCCCTAGAGGCAATAATAAATATAGTTATTATTATAATTCCTGTATCAAGATAACCGTTTATTATCCACGCTATAATTGTATTGAATGAAGACTTATATACATGTGTGGATACATAGACAAAACACTGTCCCTAGCAAGCCTCTAGTTGGCTAGCCAGTTGATCAAAGATAGTCAGGGTCTTCTGATTATGAACAAGGTGTTGTTTCTTGATAACTGGATCACGTCATTAGGAGAATCACGTGATGGACTAGACCCAAACTAATAGACGTAGCATGTTGATCGTGTCATTTTGTTGCTACTGTTTTCTGCGTGTCAAGTATTTGTTCCTATGACCATGAGATCATATAACTCACTGACACCGGAGAAATTCTTTGTGTGTATCAAACGTCGCAACATAACTGGGTGACTATAAAGATGCTCTACAGGTATCTCCGAAGGTGTTCGTTGAGTTAGTATGGATCGAGACTGGGATTTGTCACTCCATGTGACGGAGAGGTATCTCGGGGCCCACTCGGTAATACAACATCACACACAAGCCTTGCAAGCAATGTGACTTAGTGTAAGTTACGGGATCTTGTATTACGGAACGAGTAAAGATACTTGCCGGTAAACGAGATTGAAATAGGTATGCGGATACTGACGATCGAATCTCGGGCAAGTAACATACCGAAGGACAAAGGGAATGACATACGGGATTATATGAATCCTTGGCACTGAGGTTCAAACGATAAGATCTTCGTAGAATATGTGGGATCCAATATGGGCATCCAGGTCCCGCTATTCGATATTGACCGAGGAGTCACTCGGGTCATGTCTGCATAGTTCTCGAACCCGCAGGGTCTGCACACTTAAGGTTCGACGTTGTTTTATGCGTATTTGAGTTATATGGTTGGTTACCGAATGTTGTTCGGAGTCCCGGATGAGATCACGGACGTCACGAGGATTTCCGGAATGGTCCGGAAACGAAGATTGATATATAGGATGACCTCATTTGATTACCGGAAGGTTTTCGGAGTTACCGGGAATGTACCGGGAATGACGAATGGGTTCCGGGTGTTCACCGGGGGGGCAACCCACCCCGGGGAAGCCCATAGGCCTTAGGGGTGGCGCACCAGCCCTTGGTGGGCTGGTGGGACAGCCCAAGAAGGCCCTATGCGCCATAGGAAGAAAATCAAAGAGAAAAAAAAGAGGAGGTGGGAAAAAGGGGAAGGACTCCTCCTTCCAAACCTAGTTGGATTCGGTTTGGAAGGGGAGGACTCCCCCCCCCCCCTTGGCTCGGCCGACCCCCTTGGGTCTCCTTGAGCCCAAGGCAAGGCCCCCCTCTCCCACCTATATATACGGAGGTGTTAGGGCTGATTTGAGACAACTTTGCCACGGCAACCCGACCACATATCTCCACGGTTTTACCTCTAGATCACGTTTCTGCGGAGCTCGGGCGGAGCCCTGCTAAGATTAGATCACCACCAACCTACGGAGCGCCGTCACGCTGCCGGAGAACTCATCTACCTCTCCGTCTCTCTTGCTAGATCAAGAAGGCCGAGATCATCGTCGAGCTGTACGTGTGCTGAACGCGGAGGTGCCGTCCGTTCGGCACTAGATCGTGGGACGGATCGCGGGACGGATCACGGGGCGGATCGAGGGACGTGAGGACGTTCCACTACATCAAACGCGTTTCTTAACGCTTCTGGTGTGCGATCTACAAGGGTACGTAGATCGAATATCTCCTCTCGTAGATGGACATCACCATGATAGGTCTTCGTGCTCGTAGGAAAATTTTTGTTTCCCATGCGACATTCCCCAACAAATAGTCCTTATATACAGTTCTCGACAAAAGCCTACATGCTTTGTTTCCTTGCTGAATCGTCAACATGTAGTTCTTGACCCTCCTTCTACAATTCTTTGGGGAGACTCTAGGTGCAAACATGCCCAAATCGGATGATGGTGACACTTGGCATCGTGTCCCTCCTTGTGTACATCGTCTTAGAGATTGGTTTAACTTCTTACGGTAGTGTCATATGAGTCCTACCCCCCCCCCCACACACACAAGAGCTTTGGGAGATACCTTGGCAGCTTCAATAACCTCACCTTGAGAGCTGATCACGTGCCCCAACCCAACTCCAGTTGCATGAAGGAGCATTTTCTTTGTTTCAAGAGTATTCAATTCTGTCATAGGAGAGCAACACCACACACATATGTTGCAAGTGCCCTTCCTTTGGTGCGTTGTACACCAATATATCATCCACAAACACAAGTACGGAGCGACGCATCAGTGGCTCAAAGAGTTGGTTCATGATGCTCTAGAATGTTGTGGAAACATTTGTCACGACAAAATTCATCAAGGAGAATTCGTACATGCCTTGGTGAGTGTGAAAGGAAGTATTGTACTCGTCCTCGATATCAACTCGAATATGTTGGTAGCTTTATCGGAAACCCAACTTCGTGAAGAATTTTGATCCAGCCAACTCATTGAGCATCTTGTTGACGATTGCCATGAAATGTTTTTTTCTTGATAGTGAGTACATTGATGCGGCTGTAATCCATACAAAAACGCCACCTGCCATCCTTCTTGCACATTAGCGAGACCATAAATGCAAAGGAACTATCAATAAGCTGGATAGTGCCATTGCACAACATAATCATCGTCCCTCTTGCCCCCCATTAATTTTCTCACAACCTGTTATCTTCCCTATGGTGTTCACCCCATTGAAAACCACCTATGTGTGTTTGGTTACATTAGCTACCTCAACACCTATGCCAGAACACAAGAGATTTTGGTGTCTTGTTCTTCACGCGAAAAATGTTAAGTGTCCTCCGATGTTAATTTTTACTAAAATTGTTTACCTTATGTTTCTTCCACACACATGCCTTCCGTAGAGAAACCCATGCTTCTTGAGTCATTTTGTCTTGGTCTACTTCTAGCTCCAACACGACCTACCTCGTACCCTTATACCTGCCACCCACATCTATCCATGACCATCTCCCACTCTAACACACCCACACCACTCCCCTCTGACCAGGCACGCTAGGTTACGCTGTTGTGAAGTAAAATCATCTTCTTGGTTTCATATTCAACAGTTGTCACCATGTACACCATGTTTTGATGATTTTGCACTTTTAACCGAGAGGTTAGAAGGATAAGTTTGAGAAAAATAAGCACAGAGTTACAACAACTGGATTGCTAATTATCTTGATTTCAGATGAGTTTTCTTCTCAAACCCTAATGCTTCGAAAGAGATTGTCTAGTTTGTACACGAAGTGCATCCGGTTTTTGCGTAACCCTCTCAACCTTTTAGAACATGCTATTTCAGTAAAATTATGATACCATACCAAATTTCAACCTTTTCAGAGTTCATTTGTAGTGCTTTTCAATTTCAGTGTCATTTAGCTCAAAAAATTATTAAATGAATGAAAAGTAGAAAATACTAAACTAAATATAACATTATTAGATTAACAAAAAGTATTAGGTTAAACTAATTAGTTAATAGAAAATAAAATATAAAATTATTAGGTTAACAAAAAGTATTTTATAATATTATTCATTTGTAGTGCTTTTCAATTTCAGGGTCATTTAACTTAAAAAACTCATTAAAATAATCAACTAAAAAGCTTTTATAAAACTCTAATAGCAAAAAGAACCAACTAAAAACAATCAATTAAAATATTTTGTTATGATCAACTAAAACAGAACTATAATATTATTAAATAGCAAAAAGAATCAACTAAAAATCTTTTATAACATACAAAAAATTAAAAAAATGCCAACCTACTAGGCCACAATGGCATGCATATGACTAGAAACCCATCAACAAATGGACCAGGACGCAGGCCCGTGGGGCAAGTAGGCCCAACTAGGCAGGGCTAAAGATTAGGCATTTATTGTCTGCATTAGAGAGAAGCTCACCACGGTAGCCCCAGCGTGGCTTATAAACAACTGTGAGTGGCCTTCACTCGGCGAGGTGGGACTAAACTTCTAGCTCACCTCGACCGTTCCAGCACCACCCCGTTAGTCTCGTTTGGTGGCTCCAACCGGGTCTAGGGGGGGACTTTAGTCCCGGTTAGAGCAACCAACCAGGACTAAAGGTGAAACTTCGCCAGCCGAAAGGGCAAGAGCCCAAACCTTTAGTCCTAGTTGGAGGCTCCAACTAGGACTAAAGACTAAATGTTGGGGTACATAAGCGGCCGCGCAAAAATGAAATCCCCACTTCTCCTTCGATCTGCTCCGACGCCGGCTCCCACGTTGCCGCGACGTGCCCTTCCCCTTGCTGACGCCCTCACCGACACCCTCACCGCGCCATGCCCCAAGCCGATGCCCTCGCCGCACCCTGCCTCTCCCCGCGACGCCCTCGCCGATACCCTTGCCGCGCCCTGCCCCGAGTCGACACCATCGCCGACACCCTCGCCGCCCTCCTTCCCTCCAACAAAAGGTGAGGCCACCTCTCTCACCTCCCCTCCCCCTCCGATGACCATGTTGTGGCGAGCCCCCGTGCCCCTCCCCCGATCCCTTTTAGAACACCGATTTTATTCGTTTCCACAATGTACCACTAATATAATTTCTTCATTTAACTTTGCACCTACTAGAACACTAGAACATGTTTTCTGGTAGAAAAATTCAAGTTGTTTTACTGTTTTTGGAATTTGTTATTCAAAGACAATACTACATTGGTTCAAACCGCATTTTTTATGTCAAACTTTCCCAACTTGACGCGCTTAAATAATTAGCCACAATTTGGCTTGTGTGAGAAAATGTTGGCATACTTTTTTTGTAGTGTATTTTAATGTAGTGAATTTTAAATGTGTTTCATTTTAAGTGTCTGTCATATTTAAGTGTATTTTAATGTAGTGTATTTCAATGTAGTGGATGCACCGTTTCATTTTTTGGTGAAAAGTTTATTGAATAGTTGTAAAAGTTTATTAAATAGTAGGAATTTAAATAGTTGTAGAATTTGTTCTTGACGTCGACGATGCCCGGCCCGCATCCTCGTCGTCGACCCGGTGGCGACAAACTGCTTGAGAGGCACCATGTCCAGGACGTGGTTCCGTCGGGCTAGCACTGGGATGTGCTACCTTCCAGGACGCGCATCTTGGTGAGGAACCGGGCTCACGTCATGGACCCGGAGCTTCTTTGATGGCGGTCGCGTGGGCCACTTTCGGTGTGGAGGCAGCCGACCCTCGAGGAAGAGGTAAGTCGTCGTGTCAGGGAGGATGACGAGCACGTCCGTCGCTACTTGCTTGCGTTGGACGTCAGGTTCTCCAATACCTGACAGGTTCTTCAGGAATCTCACTCGAGCTATGATCATGTGTTGGTTTTTTCTCTTTAGGTGTCCACAACACGCGCCTTAGTACAACGGCAACTCTTTAAGTGATCGGTTTGGTCAGGAACCGCGAGTGAACTAGATTATACTCGAGATGTATTCGAGACTATATTCAATAATATTTAAGATGTATTAAATGGATTATTCGATGTATTAGTGATATTGTATATATGATGATTTTGCTAGATAAAGTGAATACTAAATTGTTTTATCTTTCTTCTCGATTAGTTAAGCTATGGATGCTATCGAAAATATATATAGACATAGGTCAATTCATGAGTCCCCGACGATCGCCGGTGAGGAGTCCCTGATGATCGCTGGTGAGGAGTCCGTGACGATCGTCGGAGGAGTCCCGACGATCGCCGGTGAGGAGTAATATTATATTATTCGAGATGTATTAGTGATATTATATGATCATATTGTTTGATTGCCTTGTTTTGAGAACGGTGGCAGTTACAGCACGGGAAATGTAGTTTATGAAAGTTTATTTTAATGTAGTGTATTTTGATATAGTTGACTTGATTGCAATTAATCCATAAACACAGGAGATGTGTGACGATGATAGGATCCCTGAGTGTGATTACTGCGGTGATGATCGGGGTTTGTGCGACAGGCGGCCTCACCTGCGAGACGACATGTTCTTCATCATGAAGCTTGACGAGACCTTCGATGTTTGTACAGTACACAATGATGACAAGTGTTTTTTTGTAATTAAGCATGACTTCTGTTTCTTTGCTTCAACGTGTAATTTTTGTTTTATACAATTCGACTAGTTCCTCCCTTGCCATGCAAGAAGGTATGTGTTGGAGAGGCTCGGTTTCGAGGACCACGAGAGTATGGAGACGAGGAGAGCTAATGTGAGGACTAGACATGGTCACACATTTCTGGTCAAAATAATGAATGCAGTTAATAACACAGAAATAGGGTGCTCAAATTGGTAAGCTCTTTGCAAGGCATATGGATTTCAGGAGGATATGAAAATAACCTTCGATCTTCCTCCTGGCGATCATATTGAAGGTAACATCGACATTTGGGTGGATGTCGATATGCTTCCTGTTTTACCTCCATGTGAGTTTGTCAACCATATTTTTCAAGTAATTTGCATTCTATATTTAAAAATAGTTGATGTTCATCCATACTAAATTTAATAATTTATAATTTACAGCTTGTTTCGTTTCTTTGAGTGAAATACGAAAATTAATTGACACGAGACACTACACTTATGGATCACATCTAACTTGGAAAGAGAAGGATGTTCTTATCCACTTTGTCCTGGTTGGTACGGACAAATTTCCGTATAATTAAGGAACTGACCCAAATTATACATTTTACATGCCATTAGTGCAAAAGTTGAGGACGGATGACATTCATCGAAATATCTTGGTAAGAGTTGCAAATTAAGTACACTACTATTGCATAAATGGTGTTGATTATATTATATTGCTAACTAGGCTACTATTATGTTCTTCAACAGAAACTGCCAAATCATCTTGTGCCTCTGTTGATGCATGGCAACGGTCATATGACAATTAAAAGCCCCCCCGAGGGCTCAATTCGATTCTCCATACTCGACTGAGCGCAAACCAAAAGAATGGCTTTAAATTGAAACATGGAGAGAAATAAATAAGTATCAGAAACCACAAGTTGGAGGCCGTTGGATATCTCTGCTTCATCACGGAGACATAGGTGTTATTCTATTTTATGACATTTTACCCAGGAGAGAGGACTAGGTCCTATGAAAGAGAAGTTTTGCTGGTTTATATTAACTTGACATGATCGATTAGGATGATAATTATTATAATATTTTTGTATTTTATGAGATAATATTTGATTAAAGTGGATTGATGCAAGTGATTATGTTGAATTAGAGGATCAACACATCGTCTAGGATCAACACACATGTAAAAAATTAAAGGGTAAACACAAAAATAAAAGCAAAAACCCAGCATCTGACAACTGCTGACACATAGCCGCCTCTTAGTCCTGGTTGGTGTTATCAACCAGGACTAAAGGTCCTCTTGCCTTCGCGCCCCACAGCGGGCACGTCGAGCACTGTTAGGCCCGGTTCGTAAAACAACTGGGATCAAAAGTTTCAACCTTTTGTCCTGATTGTTTAGTCCCGGTTAGAGAACCGGGACTAAAGGCCCTCTGAAACCGGGATTAATGATCCGTTTTTCACTAGTGTCAAGATATTAAAAAAAACAGTATTCGCACGCACCATACTAGAAGATAAAAAAACGCAAGAAAAATTCTAATAAGCCGATACAATGCTCACGATTTCTACTCAAGTAATGCGCTAGGAAGGAGCTTTTCACTTCTTTCAAACACATCTTAAAAGGTAGTGAACTTGAAATACAAAATAGCTACAGAGTATTAACCCAAAGAATTCTGAACACCAAATTAGCTAGTTGTCTCGGGTACTTGAAGCCACCATCGATAGACTCAATCAGACGCACATAAACATTACTAGTTCCAAGGTAACCAATTTCTCTAGTTGCTTCTTTACAGGAGAAATTCCACCCGAAGTTGTGATCTTCACTACAATGATTGGAATTCCAGAATCAGAAGTTACATTTACTAAGTTTATTCTCTCTGTAACGTTTTTATATTACTCTTTTTATCACAGTATATTGGACGTATCTCTAAAACAATAATTTTTCACAATTAGAAGGAAATAAGGCGTATGACATTAATTAACCTATTAATTGGGGTGTTTTGAAAACCGTCTTCACCAATGCATGTGAGGAAATCGCTCGTTTAGTGGACGTGGGTTACTAATGCGTCAGTTTTGTGATTAATTATGCACTTTTAGAGCAACTCTAGCAGACCCCGCATCCCGCCCCGGCCCGCAAAATAACCGCCAAATTGCGGGCCGGGGCCGAAAAATCCGCACGATCAGACCCCACATCCCGCCCCGGTCCGCGAATGTTTTTGCGGGGCGCGGCAAATCTTCTCCCCCAACCTCTATCTTCACGGGCTGGGAGGCCGACCCGAGTTGAACCCCTATCCGATGTGATATTTGGCGGGAGGGACATTTCCGCGCGCCCTTTTCCCGCGCTCCCCGCACCCTCCGCCACCATTGCCCCCCCTCCACAAGCTCCGGTTCCTCCTCCCCGACCGTTCCTCGTCGCCATGGAGGACCCCATGCTGCCCCCGTCACCGTCGAGGTCGCGCATGCTCCTTCCCCTCGGGCGGATCTCGTCGCCGGCCACGTTGTCCCGCTGCTGTCGCCCAAGCACACGCCGCGCCTTCCCGAAAGAGGCAGAGCAATGTGGTCGTGCAAGGCGGGAATCCGATTGCCCCCGCCGCGACGGTCCGCGCTCCGGGCGCCAATGCCGCAGTGCGATCCCGGTCGGCGACGGAGAAGGTCGGCAAGGCCGCGGGCGTAAAGCGGAGGAAGGTTCCGGCTTCAAGGAAGCCACCTTATTCAACCTCTGACTTCACCCCCCCCCCCCCCCCCGCAAGGAGGTGCTCCGGCGGTGCCGTTGAACGATGCCGCTCCCCCCACGTCGAGGTGTTCGACGAAATGGCCGGAAGGTATGCATCTTCGGTCTTGGCGATTCCTTTTCATTTTTCCCCATTAGTCTCGATAGCTCGTGACTTGTTATCGTTCGCTATAGCGGTGGTTCGAACAATGCAACAACCGAGTTCATGAACATGTTGGACACGAACGGTTGACATTGATCAAGCCTCTTTCGAACCATTCAACTACAATGAAACGGACGGCGGCGTGGATGATCATGGTGCTGCGGACGAATTGGAGGAGATCGAAGTGGAAGCATTTGAGCAATCGCAAGCAAAGGGTGGGAAAAGCCAAAGATCGAAGAACTACACGATCTTGGAAGATCAAGCTTTGATCCAAGCATGTAGTGCGGTGTCTCTTGATGCCTGCACAGGTGTTTCTCAAACCGCCAAGAGATATTGGCAAAGGATCGAAGATCAATACTTCCGCATTATGAAAAAGTATCCTAATAGGATTGCACGCACATTTCGGTCACTTCAAGGACGTTGGGAGAATATCAAGCCTATGTGCAGCCGTTGGGCAGCTTGCTTGGAGCAAGTACGCAATGCACCTCCAAGTGGCACCGTGGAGTCTGACTATGTGAGTTTGTTTTTCCTTTGTTCAAGTTGCGCATCATCATAATGTATCATGGGAAATGATTGCATCACTTTGTTCACATTTTGTAGGACAAGATTTCTCAACATAGATAAAAGGACATGGAAGCTTCGGAAGGCAAATTCTTCAAATTAGAGCATTGTTGGGAGTTGCTCCAAAAGTGCGAGAAGTGGAAGTTGATCGACAAAGAATCCCCACCAAAGAGAGGCTCACTTATAAACATGGATGAAGATGAGGATGATGATGGTCCAAGAAATTTGCACAAGCCCGATGGCGACAAGAAGACTAAAGAGAAGATGAAGAGAGAGCAAGAAGCAGCGAGCTTGAGGGAGAAGATTCATGCCATGGTGCAATCAAACGAGTTGATGTTGTTGAAGTTGTTGGAGATCAAGAAAGAGTAGGCCGAGAAGAAGTCAAAAGAGAAGCAAGAAAAATGGCAAATGCTCAAGGAAGAGGGGCTCCGCAAAGCTGCCATCGAGGAGAGAAAAGCACACGCCTCTGAAACCAAATCGATGTCATTGTTGCTCGCCGAGGAGAACAAGATCATGTCAATGAACCGCAATGACATGGACGACCTTACCAAAACATGGCATGATATGGCAAGGAGAGAGATCTTGAAGAGGAGAATGGTCGCCTCGGCCGGTCCGCGTTCCAGTTCCGGTGATGTTTTCTCTGCTCCATATGGTGCCAATGTGGATGATTTCGGTGCGGGAGTTGAAAAAAGCGACGGAGGTGGATTCGGTGGCGCCGGTAAACTTCAATATGGACTCCATGGCGCGGAGTGAAGATTGACCCCCAAGATGATGTCGGACATGGACGCAAACCCTTGCATGCCCTCTTTTGCGTAATGAACTTCGCTTTTATTTGCGCGCAAACTGTTTATGTCGCTTGAATTTGAACTTGTTTGCCAAACCCTATCTCAAATGTGAGATTTGCAGTTTTTCAGTTTGCGGTTCGTCGCGGTGGAGCCCAAGCAGAACCCGCAGAAGCCGACCTGTAAAAAAGTATATTTCGCGAATATACTTTTTTACGAATCCGTTTGGGAGGTCTGCATCTGTGTCAGCCCACGCCGGCCCGTCGAAGTGGTTTTGCGCAAACTGCAAACGCGTTTTGCGGGCCGGCGGGATGCGGGGTGTGCTAGATTTGCTCTTACAGCTCGTCGGCTCGATTTTTTCTACCAATAAAAAAGCATCTAGACCCGAAAGCCCTGTAAGATACGCCCAATATACTGTGATGGATGGAGAAGTTTACGAAGAGAATACAACTCAGACTAGCATGTCATATTTCGAAGGAAATTAAGATCGTGAATTTGAGACCTTGTACGCCACCTAAAGTAGTCTCACAAGCTTGTATTTACGGATTTTCAGAAACTCGTTGATTTTCTGATCAGTGAGAGTGAACACAAAATTTTCTTTTCTTAAAAGAAATAATACGAGGATCGATAATTGTATTCCATGGACGAGACCCATCCTTGAATGCCCTGCGTCATCTGTATCTACATATAGACGTAAATTCCACATGCATGCATGCATACAATACAAGCACGCACCGCGTCATTTATACGTACTCCCTCTGTACTTAAATATAAGTCTTTTAAGCAATTTTACTAGGGGTCTAGATTTGGAGCAAAATGATTAAATCTACACTTTAAAATATGTCTATATACATCCCGTATGTAGTAAGTGAAACTTTAAAAAACTTATATTTAGAAACGGAGGGAGTACATATCAACGTAAATTCCACATGCATGCATGCATACAAGCACACGCTCGCTCTCGATCTAGTCACCAAACATGTCTAGCTGTTTAGGGCATCCAAGTTTGATCTAATTAAGCCGCCAAGTTTAATCTAATTAAGCCTCCCGCAAAAGAGAAGAAAAGAGTTTGATGCATGTAGGCATCCAAGAAAGAAGACAGTGAGGAGGAGACAAATCTGCTACCTAGTTTCTTGCAGCGCAAAACATATATATGAGGGAATCGTTTCCACCCGCGCGCGGGCCGAACCGACGCGCCGGTCGCTCCCTCGCGTGCGCAGGCCCATGCAACATTTTTTCCACCCGCGCGCTTCTCTATTTAATGGAATCAACATTTTTCGTCTAAATTTGTTGTAACCATCGTCATTTTTGTTGAAAGCATTTTTTTACTACATTTTTGTCCCAGTAAAAAAGCTGCACATACGTTTGGTTGCAACTCCAGTTCGTCGGATTTTTCGTTACAATCGATGTTTTTTACTTTTGCTACAACCGTGTTAATTTTTGCTACAACCGGCATTATGTTTTGCTGCAACCGTTCATTAAAAAAGTTGCATACGCGTCACGTAAATATTTGCTACAACCGGCATTTGACTTTTGCTACCACGCACCATCAGCTTCGTTTTTTTGCTACGATCACGTAGATATTATTTTTTTGCCATAAATTTTATTTTTTGTTGCAACCGTTGAAAAAATTGCTGCATCGCATCGAAATTTTGCTGCATAGGGAGAAAAATGTTGCATGCGGATCCAACGGTGCGGACAACGCGGGGTTGGTGGATCCTGCGGCTCGCGCTTGGTGGGCCGAAAGTTTGGACCGGCGCGCCGGCGCAGATGAGTCCCCTGCCCTATATATGAAGGCGTGCACTCCCCACGGCTTCTGCCACACAAACACCACTACGATACAAGGGTGTAAGTGTAACCCTGGAGTCTTAGATGGCCGCGGTGGTGGCCTTGCTAGCCCAACGTCATACGATGAGAGCGCTCGCGGTGGTGGCCTTGCTAGCCCAACGTCATACGATGAGAGCGCTCGCGGTGGTGGCCTTGCTAGCCACGGCGGCCATGGCACTTGTGACAACCTCGACTGCTACAAACAGAAGCCCTTCGCTTAATAATCAGCGGCCTTCGCTTAATAATAAACTACTTATATATGCACTTGTGTGTGTTTTTCTCAAAATGTTTTTCATCATAAATACTTCAGAAATACATACCTAATAATAATAATAATAATAAAGGATGTTGTGTTTCTCTGTTATTTTTTCTGTTCGTTTGCTGATATTATACTTCTAATCTGAGGATTACTTCTACAAGCACTATTGCGGCAAGTTAGAAAATGCAACTGCTCACCTGTGCTTGAAGCTTGCCACAACAAAGCAAAGACGCCAAATCATAAGAATGAACTTTCGTTTGGGCTCAGCCCGTGGCCTTTTCTGGACCGAAAAAATAATACTCGCCTCTTACACTCGTCAGTTTAAATGCGTCCGTGATCGAGTTGCCTCCAAACACTAGAAGAGCCTCCTTGAGAATAGATTAACAAAGATGTGGGACTAGTAGCAAAGCGCGACTGGGTGTTTTGGACTAACCCTAGCGGCGACTAGGGTTTAGGGTTCTCTATTCCGGCGCATCATTACCGCCGTTGAGGATTGGGAAACTTCCCCGCAACGGATCTCGATCGTAACAGAGGCTTCCCTCGCGATGGCGTCCTCATCGACCGGTGCCCAACGTGGAGCGAACCGGGGTGGTGGGACGAGGAAAGCTCCGATTGATCTGGAGGCAGCAATGAAGAATATGAAGCTTAAAGAGTCGGAATTAGATGCAGTGATGGTGGACGATGAAGAGATCTCGAAGTTTGCAGAGGAGACGCGATGGCTTGCAGTTGCTAAAGTGCATACGACCAAACCCTTCAGCGCTGAATCTTTCAAAACCACGATGAAGTTTGTATGGCGCTTGGCATATGATCCGGGGATACGCGAGGCGGACGACAACCTCTTCATTATTTAGCTTTTCTGCGTTGGGGACTGGAACAGGGTGATGGACCAAGGCCCGTGGATCTTCAGGGGTTTAATGGTGGTGATAGAGGAATACGATGGCAAGGGCAAACCACACACGGTTGCTCTTGATCGGGTGCAGGTTTGGGCACAGATACATGATACCCCCGAGCTATATCGGAGGGAAGTGGTACTAGACCAACTTGCTCGACGTATCGGATAGGTGAAGAGCGTGGAGATGAACCCTAATAGGGTTTTCAAAGGCAATTATGTGAGGGTTCGAGTCAAGATCAAGATAGATGAAGCGCTCGTCCGCTTTACTCCGCTTAAGATCAGAGGAGAGGAAGCCCTACTCCTACCGGTGAAATATGAGAAAATTGGCTTTTTCTGCGAGGTATGCGGTATAATGGGGCACGTCCTGGAGGAGTGTGGGGATGGCGTACACGGCCCTGATGAGGTGGAGTATGGACAGTGGATGGTAGCTAACAGGCGTACACTAGCGTCTACCCAATATCCCCAGAACAGCTATTCGAACCCCCCACGTACTCGGTCTCGTCGAGGTAGGGGTGGAGGTCCGCATGGATATGCTGCTGCTAATAGCAGGGCGGCAAAAACAGCAAAGAAACGCTCTTCCCAGGAGGCAGGCATGAGCGACAACGAAAACATGGAGGACACGGCTGAGAGCCCCATGAAGACAATGCCGATGGAGCAAGAGGAGGGAGGAATAGCGAAACCACCTCAGGCTGAATCCTCTGCAAAGAAACGGCTCGACATGTCCACTGCATCTGCTGCAACAGAGGCGACTGATCCGGGGGAAGATGACCAGCACAATCCCAATATGACAGAAGCTACGGGGCACCCGGAGCAGACTCCGCCACCTCCTCAGGCGTACGTCACACCACGTGATAGGAAGAAGCACAGGGCAGGATCTTCACCACATAAACTGACAAACTCAAAGAGCGAATTGGCGGGCTCCTTCGAGGAGCGCCGCCGGGCTCAATGAGTGTTCTTTGCTGGAACTGTCGAGGGGTTGGTAGACCCGAGACAGTTCGTGAGCTTCGCAATCTAGCGAGGCAATATACTCTAATAGTGGTTTGCATTGTGGAAACTCAACTCCGTGGAGGAAGAGTAGAAAGCTTAGCAAGCTCACTAGGTTATGATCTTTCTTTTGCAGTTAGTAGTTCTAGAATGAGTGGCGGTATGGGAATGTTTTGGAATAATTCAATAAAGCTTGAGACTTTTGGCTACTCTGAATATCACATTGATGCTCTAATCACCATGCCAGGGGTGCAACAGTGGAGATTGACGGTGGTCTATGGAGAAGCAAGGGTGGAGGAAAGAGGTATAACTTGGGACCTTCTACGGTCATTAGTCTCTGCAAATGACCGCCCATGGTTGTGTATGGGGGACTCTAATGAGGTCTTGCGTCTGGATGAGTACGAGGGATCTAGCCACCGCAGTATGACGCTGGTCCATGGATTCCGAGATGCCATTGATGTTTGCAGACTGTCTGATCTTGGATATACTGGACCGAGATGGACCTTTGAGAGAAGGGTAGCTGGAGGTAACTATACCCGCGTGCGGCTAGACAGAGCTTTAGCCACTGCGGAATGGTCGAGTATCTTCCCACATGCGATATTGTCGCACAAAGTGGCTGCCACTTCAGATCATAATCCTATCTTGCTTCAAACCAAAGGCCAACTGGACAGGCAATTCAGGCAGCAACCTTTCAAATATAAGGTGATGTGGGAGTCTCACGATGGTTTCCAAGAGGAAGTTCAACAGCATTGGCAGGGTCCAGGAGTTGCTACAGTGGTAGGACTAAAGGGGAAAATCGATGCTTTTTCTAAAGGCCTCGGACGCTGGGAAAAAAATACGTTTGGCAATGTTCGTAAGGAGATCAAACGACTGAATGGGGACCTGGCAAACCTGCAGGTGGATCCAAGCCGCACTCAACCTACAAGGATTGAAACAAAGATTAAAGATAGACTGCCAGAGCTCTATCACAGGGAAGAGGTGATGTGGCGTCAGCGGTCTCGGGTCACATGGCTTAAGGACGGCGACAGAAACACCAGATTTTTCCATCTGCGGGCGAGCAAACGAAGGCGTAAGAACAAGATTCAATCTCTAGTCCGGGAGGACGGCACTACGGTCGATGACGCCCACGAGCTCGAACATATGGTCACCGATTTCTACAAACATCTCTACACATCAGAGGGCACATCAAATATGGAGGAAGTGCTTAGTAGGGTACCCCTGAAAGTTACCAACGAGATGAACAATCTTTTGATCACGGAATATACTAAGGAAGAGATGAAGTTGGCTCTCTTTCAAATGGCACCCACTAAAGCGCCAGGGTCAGATGGGTTTCCCGCCCATTTCTTTCAGCGTTATTGGGAGGTATGTGGAACTGAGATCACCACAATCATCTTAAAAATACTGAAAGGGGAGGAAGAGGTAGACATCTTGAACGACACTATCTTGGTATTGATACCTAAGGTAACAAGCCCCACACTCCTTACTCAATTCCATCTGATAAGTCTTTGTAATTTATTTATAAAATAGCGTCCAAGGTCATAGCAAACCGATTGAAATCCATCCTCCCAGAGATCATATCAGAAGAACAATCAGCTTTTGTTGGGGGGAGGATTATCACGGATAACATAATCTCTGCTTATGAATGCCTGCATTTCATGAAACGGAGCAAATCGAAGAGGAATGGATTATGTGCCTTGAAACTGGATATGATGAAAGCATATGACCGATTGCAATGGGACTATTTGAGCGCTATGATGACCAGACTGGGGTTTGCACCAGCTTGGGTAAATATTATTATGAGCATGGTTAGCTCCGTTACCTTTTCGGTCTTACTTAACGGGAAGAAACTTGATCAATTCACCCCTACGAGAGGGATTCGACAGGGAGATCCATTATCACCCTATCTTTTCTTGTTGGCAGCAGAGGGCCTTTCGTGCCTCCTCAAAAACCACAATGAGTCATCGCCTATTAACGGAATTAAAGTGGCACCAACGGCTCCGCCGGTCAGTCACTTACTTTTTGCTAATGACAGCCTGCTGTTTTTCAAGTCGAGTAGTGAGGGAGCTACTATGGTATCTTCGTTGTTGGAAACCTATTGCATGCCCTCGGGACAGAAAATCAACCAAGCTAAGTCTTCCGTTTTCTTCAGTAAAGGATGTGCACCCGAGGTGAAGGAGGTTATCAAAAACATTCTCAATGTGCACAATGAAAGTCTGAATGACAAATATTTGGGGATGCCCACAGATGTGGGTAGCAGAAAAAATGGGGCTTTCAAATATCTGAAAGATAGAGTTTGGAATAAAGTAAAAGGCCGATGGAGAAGATCTTATCTGCAGGGGGAAAGAAGTTCTTATCAAGTCCATTGCACAAGCGGTTCCAGTCTTTTCCATGGCGTGTTTTAAACTACCTCGTGGACTATGTCTCCATATCAATTCCCTCATAAGGAAATTTTGGTGGGGCAGCAAGAATGGTGAAAGGAAGACGAGCTGGGTTTCATGGGAAGTGATGACACGACCTAAATATGAAGGAGGACTTGGGTTCAGAGATATTGAATTGTTCAATCTAGCCCTACTGGCAAGACGGGCTTGGCGCCTGCTTAAGACTCCGGAATCCTTAAGTGCCAGAATCCTAAAGGCACGCTATTTCCCTTCAACTTCTTTTCTGGATGCTGAACTTGGAAACAACCCATCACAGATTTGGCGTGCAATCATCAACGGAAAAGAAGTTCTCAAGATAGGCCTGATCAAGCGGATTGGAGATGGCAATACCACGGAGATTTGGAACCAGAATTGGCTCCCCAAGGAAGCTTCCATGTGACCAATCGCGTGCCTCACGCTCCAACGCCCGACACTGGTAGCAGAACTCATCGACCACACTTCAGCTAAATGGAGGCGGGAATTGATCAATTCAACCTTCTTACCGTTAGATGCTAACGTGATTCTCAACATTCCCCTCAGCACAAGACAATATGAGGATTTTTGGGCCTGGTCGCAGGAGAAGAAGGGAGAGTTTACTGTCAAATCTTCTTATCACATGCTCATTACAACCAAACTTCGACGGGAGGCCTGGCTCGAGGGCCGTGGTGGTCCGGCGGACAGTACCAGAGAGAAGAGATGCTGGGACACTTTGTGGAGGATTCAGGTTCCGTCGAAGATCAAGGTCTTCCTGTGGCGACTGGCACAGAGTTATCTACCAACAACGGATGTTCGTCATCATCGCCATATGGCACCCTCCCCATCATGTGCGATATGCGGGGCAGAAGAATCTTGGCTCCACTCCCTTCTTAAATGCACAATGGCTCGATGCGTTTGGGTGCTACATGACCCCGAGCTAGTCGAGCATATGCTGGCTACAGCGGAACCGGACGCGCGGTCGTGGCTTTTCAGTATGATATCATCGGTTTCAGCAAAGGAGGTGGTCAAGATCACAGTTATACTATGGGCTATCTGGTTTGCCAGACGAAGATTGATCCACGAAGGAGAACATCAAAGTCCAGGGGCAACACACTTCTTTGTCAACCGATTCATAGCCGAGCTGGAAGTGACCAAGGCAAAAACACCTATACCACATCCTAGCTCGGTGCACTCTAATGCTCGCCGATGGATCCCACCTCCCGCGGGATGGACAAAGGTAAATGTCAATGGTGCAGTATGCAACCCCCCCCCATAGGTGCTGTTAGTGTAGTGTGCAGGGATGATCAAGGCTTCTACCTGGGTTCATCAGCTGTCGTGTTCCATGGTTTAACGGACCCTCACGTTTTGGAAACACTAGCTTGTCGCGAAGCTCAATCTTTGGGAAGAGATCTCTTACTGCGGAAGGTATCAGTGGCGTCTGATTGCCTAAATGTTGTTAAAGAAATTAACTCAGGATCCTCTGGGATCACGGCCCCTATCATCAAGGAAATCATGGAAGGAAAGAATGACTTTCAAGACATATCGTTTGCTCATGAAGGAAGATTATCCAACATGGATTTAGCTAAACATTCTCCGCATTTGGGGAGGGACGCCATGTGTGGCTCCTCCAACCCTTTGATACTAATATTATCCCTGTAATCCTTAATAGTGATCAATAAAGCAGTTTTTACCTCTTCAAAAAAATATTAACAAAGATGTGAATAATTAAAGGGAAATTCTAACTTGCCGCACCGCGGACTTCCCGTGCGGCGGCTCGTCATGATTCGTGCAAAAGATCGCGTCGTGGGCGACCGCCCATCGAAAACTGTTCAAATTTTTTAAAAAAAGACTAGCCACGATTTTCTATTCGTCTCCCACGTCCATTCCTCTCGCACGCCTACCTATGAGCTTAATCCCGCGCAACAAAGGCGGATCCCGCGAGCTCAATCCCGCGCGACGAAGGGCTGATCCCGCAAGCTCAATTCCGCGTGATGAAGGACGGATCTGTGCCGGAGCCGGCGTCGACGCGTGACAACTTCGGTGAGTCCACTCTCTTGCTTCCCCTTGCGGAGATGGTGGGTTGGGCGGGGTTGATCTGGTCGTCGGCTGCAGAGGGGTGGGACGGAGTTGCACGGGGGGATCCGCCCTTCGTCGCGGTTGGCGTTGCGCGGCCTGTTCAGGGTAGACTCGGAGCTCTCGAACGCCGAGGAGGCGGTGGAGTCATCGGGCAGCAGGAGGAGCGCGGAGGTGGAGAGCGGTGTGGAGACATTGACAGAGAGGGCGGCCCCCGAGATGGCACGGAACGTGGTGGCCTCCTCGGCCGCCGCCTTGGCGTCGGGAACCAGCAGGTCCCCGTCGTCGGCGCGACGGAGTAGGAGTAGCAGCAGTGGGCCTGGGGCAGCTTGTCGGGGCGCATGTAGCAAAGGGAGTGGCCGAGTCCCTCGTCGTAGGCCGGGTCAAAGGGCAGCGCGACCGGCGCGACGTGGCGGCGGCAGCTCTTGGCGCCGGACGGCCCCGCCGGCGCAGCAGATTCAGGCGAGGGAGTTTCCCATGGATGTGAAGGCATGGAGGTCAGAGGGAGGCGGAAGAAGGGAGGTGGAGGGAGGGATTATAATGCGGGGAGCATCGGCGGAGGTGAGAGTAGACTTGGGGAGCTGCGTTGGAGCAGGGAGTGGGTGTGGGGTTGAGATATTAACAACTCTATAAACAAAGCAAAAGTCTTATTCACAATCTCTACAGCAGTATCCCTAGGACAGTTGATGACATAATTCCGTCGCTGGTCCAAGTCATCTCGGACAGCAAGTATTCCACACACACTAACGGAATAGGAGAGCCCGGAGCTTGATAGGTTCATCGAAAAGAGTTGTACCATCTGTTTGTGGTTGTGTGACCACTCACCAGTGGTCTCATGAGAGGTTTGCGCTAGGAAGGTGGCCACCTCCCGCATCCGGGTGGCGGTGCCGCCAGTAGTGCCAAAGCCAGGAAATTCGGCGGCGGTTAGACTTTTGGGAAGCATAAAACAATATTTAAAAGTTTTTCTATGTAGGACCTAGGAGAAGCTGTTTTTATATAAAGCATTAAGATCTATAGAAATAGATCAAGACGTTTAATAGGATTTTCATAGAACACATACCTTGACAAAGTTTTGAAAAAGTTCTTACCTATATTGCAAGATGTGAAGTTAAGTAAGACTCAATAACCAGTGACTGTAAAAGATAAAGAAAAGATGAGTATCATAATCGAGCTAGTCAAGTTGGTTATTTATAGGTTCGAGCAACGAATATGACGTCTTGTTTGGCTTTCTTGTTGGAAACTAACATAGGATTTGGGTCACCGACATGCGACATGTGTAAGTCACATACATTCAAAATATGTAGAGTATTGCTCGTGTATGTAGTCATGTTGAGAAGAGCTTAGCAATAGAGTGTATAGCAAAAGCTTTAAATAATTTTAATCTACATTATATAGATATTACTAGCAAAATGGACCGTGTGTTGCCACGGATGAAAAAACATAATCTCCAATGATGTTGACCACATTATGTTCGCATATCATCACTTGATTTTGAAATTTGAGGCACAAATGCAAGACAAAGTTTCTTCTTTTAAATTTATTCACAAGTTGAAGCAATCTTTACATTTTCAAAAAATATATATCATGGTTGTCAAAAATCTTGGTAACTCAACGATTTATTCTGAATTTTAATAAAAAAAATAGAAAACATACAATAATAATTCGATCCATCCAACAGTTATTTTTTTTAAATTCACACAGATATATTGTCACAAAGACTTAGAAGCATTAATGTTTAACTACATACATTAGATCTTTCGTGAACAATTTTATAAATATGGGAACAATTTTAAAATCGAGAACATTTTTTACAATTTACAAACATTGACAAAAAATCGTGAATATTTTTTATAATCGAACGGGTTTAAATATTTTCTTTTGAATTGGCGACCAATTCCAGAAAAAGACGAACATAATTTTTTATGTTGGAGGATTTTATTTTCAATTCATAAACATTTTTTGAAACACATGAAGTTTTTCTGAATAAACAAACATTTTTATAAATCAGTAATATATTTATTAAATTCATGGACATTGTTTTGGAATTAAATAAAAATAATAGTCCGGCGCTTTTTTGAATCCACAAACATTTTATGTTTTCGTCAGCATTTTAATTCAAAATTCCTATTTTTTAATATGCAAAAGTTTTTTGTAATTCCAAATTATTTAAATTAGAAATAAACAAAAATGAAACGGAAAATTTTGAATAAAAAAACGAAACTATCAAAACGGGCATTAGCCATTTTTAAAATTTTAGGACATTTTTGAAATGCATTAAGATATTTTGAATTAGAAAGCATTTTGTTAAATGCCTTTAATAATTTTTAATACATGGAATTGTATTTGAAATCATGAACTTTTCTTATTGTACAAACATTTTTCTAAAATTGCAATCATTTTATTGTATATGCGAGCATTTTTTACAAAACTCTGAGTAGTTTTTGAAGTCACAAACATTTTAGTTTTTTAAATAATTTGATTTATAATTTTCAGTTTATTAAAATTTTAAGTATTATTCGAATTTCTAAATTATTTAAACTAAAAAAATAAAACGAAGCTGAAAATAAATAAATAAACGGAACTAAAAGCAGGCGCCTGTGCATGGGCCGGCCCATACGGTGTGCTGGATATTTTTCCAGCGTGTGGAGCGTAATATAGGAGGTTTTTACATGGGCCGGCCCAGTCCAAGATTTTTTTCTTTGTGAAACGTTTTCAGTTACTTACCTGTGGCATGGTGGGTAATTTATGCAAACTTTAGGGTTAATTTCCATGACGGCCGACCAGAAACCGTATTTGATTTATTATTAGGGAAAATATGTCAGATGTAATTTGTGGTCTGTTCGAATTTTAGACTAGGCTTCAGAGGCATGATCTTCGTCGGGAAATAAACGGCGATAGTTTTGCAGAGTGGGTTTTGGAACCTAGATCATCTTTGAAATTCTAATTAACTTTCTGTAGAGAGAAGTCTACTTCACAACCTTGAACTATTTGGTTTGTCTAAGAATCAACCATCAACTAAAAACCGGCTAGGAATCAACTCTGAACTTTGAAACCTGGTCAAGATTTGACTCTCATCTCTCATAACCTAGGTTTTGATTAGGATAACTCAGATTTGACAAGCTGACCTTCATGTTAGCAACTTAGCATCCCAATTAGCAGTAATGTCAACACATGATCTAAAATAGGGCGAGAAAAAGTAATTTTAGGGTATTTTAAAATCCTTTTGGCCAAAGCATCTAAAATTTCCAAGAATGATCAGTCTTGAATTTAGAAAATTGTTTCAAAATGTTCTTTCACTTCCATTTTTGGACAAAAATTGACAAAAGGTGGCTGCTATTGTAATTCAGGTTATTTTCAAATCTGTTTGGAAAAAATCTAAAAAAAATCTAGAATTATAAGTATATTATTATTAATTTTACATAATTATTTCCTAATTTTTAGTATACTTTATTTTTTGTATAAAATTTGGCCCAAAAATGTCCTGAAGTTTTAATTTCAGGATCCAGATCATGACTTTAATTACATAGTTTCGGCCCAAGCTTCCTAAATTATGGGCTGCCATATCATATAGGCAACTGATCACTAACAAAACATGATCACCTCAGAAGAAGAAAAAAAGAGGATAATAAACCCAAACGAACTTCGCCCAAAACCCTAGGTACGCATGCACACCCAACAGAGCCCTTCACCCCCACAAGGACAGCTACGTCTCGGCGTGCACTTTGCACCCGGACGGGCACACCATCTTCGTATCCGTCAGGCGCCGCTCTGGGGACTATCGCACCAGCTTCATGGAGGAGGAGCCGGAGAAGCAAGAGGGTGGCAAGAAGGAGCGGTGCAGCGTGCAGAAACTGGGGACCTTCATGCTGGACACGGAGAGCGGGTGGGGGTGCTGGACGCAGTACGACACCTGGTACCTGTCGTTCGAAGGCCAGGCGCACTACGACGGTGATCTGGGCGCGTGGGTCGGGAATACCCACGCCGCACGCGACGGCCATGGCTACCACAACGACGAGCACGAGCACCTCTGCTCCTATGATGTCCCGGCCCTCCACAAGGGGGAGGAAGAGGAGGAGGATGATGAAGAGGACAATGACGAAGACGAAGACGAGGATGAAGATGTTGAAAAGGAGAAGCTGGTCCCCGGAGTCTGCCCGCCGGCGGTGCCTGGCTGGAGTCACTAGTGGAAAACGGGCCTTTGTCCTGGACCCTTTAGTCCCGGCCTCCCTCTAGGCGAGACTAAAGGCCCGGCCACGTCGCCCCAAATCGCAATACCGCTCAGGAGGCTTTGGTCCCGGCCCGTAAGGAGCCTTTAGTCCCGGTTTGTGTCTCAAACCGGGACTAAAGGGCTACGCGGTGTGCAGCCCGCATGTGCGCCACCTTTAGTCCCGGTTTGTGTCTCAAACCGGGACTAAAGTCCTCTGCCTATATATATTGGCCACAGCCCCCCTCTCCCCTCTTCCTTGCATTTTTCTTGGATGGAAGAGTGTGGGTGTGTGCTAGCTCTCCATTTTTCTTGGATGCACTAGAGGTGTTTGTTTAAATGTGTGTTAGAGCGATGCCGCTTCAGTTCACCGAACACAACTACGATATGAGATGCCCGAGCCACGCTTAAACCTCTTCCTCTTTATTTCTACTTATTCTAAAAGGTTAGCAACTATATTTCCTCGTTTAGACCGTGCGGTACTAATTTTTAGGATCGTGATTGTATTTGATATACTGTCGTATAACGCAGATGAGCCATCCATGGATGTACGGTGATCGACGCACAGCCGCTTACAGAGAAGGCGTGCATTCTTTTCGAGATGCAGCCGATGCGAACAAGCATGGTGGTGGCTATATGTTTTGTCCATGTGTTGAATGTCGGAATGAGAAGGATTACACTTCCTCAAGAGTCATTCAGAGCCACCTGCTTCGGTCCGGTTTTATGTCGGGCTATAATGTTTGGACCAAGCACGAGAAAGAGGGGTTATGATGGAAGACGACGATGAAGAAGAAGAGAACGATGATGACAACTACCGATTTATGTTCCCTGAGTATGCTGATACCGAATGGAAGACAATGAAGAAGAAGATCAGGATGAAGAACGGGAACCAGATGAGCCCGCTGATGATCTTGGCTGGGTCATTTCTGATGCACGGCGAGGTTGCGACACAGAAAATGAGAGGTTGCAGTTCGAGCAGATGTTACAGGACCACAACAAATTGTTGTACCCAACTTGTGAAGATGGCCAGAAGAAGCTGGGTAGCACACTGGAATTGCTGAAGTGGAAGGCAGAGACCGGTGTGACTGACTCGTCATTCGAAAAGTTGCTGGTACTGATGAAGAAGATGCTTCCAAGAAAGAACGAATTGCCCGCCAGCACGTACGAAGCAAAGAAGCTTATCTGCCCTCTAGGATTAGACGTGCAGAAGATACATGCATGCCCTAATGACTGCATCCTCTACCGCGGTGAGAAGTACGAGAATATGGTTAAATGCCCGGTATGCACTGCATTGCGGTATAAGATCAGAAAAGATGACCCTGGTGATATTGAGGGCGAGCCACCCAGGAAGTGGGTTCCTGCCAAGGTGATGTGGTATGTTCCTATAATACCACGGTTGAAACGTCTGTTCACAAATAAAGATCATGCGAAGTTGTTGCGATGGCACATCGAAGATCGTATGAAAGACGATAAGTTGAGGCACACCGTTGATGGTCGGCAGTGGAGAAAAATCGAGAGAGGGTTCCCGAGATTTGCAGGTGACGCAAGGAACTTATGGTTTGGTCTGAGTACATATGACATGAATCCTTTTGGGGAGCAGAGTTGCAGTCACAGCACCTGGCCCATTACTCTATGTATCTACAACCTTCCTCCTTGGTTGTGCATGAAGCGGAAGTTCATTATGATGTCAGTGCTTATTCAAGGTCCAAAGCAACCCGGTAACGATATTGATGTGTACCTAAGGCCATTAGTTGATGAACTTTTACAGCTGTGGGCCGAACCAGGTTTACGTGTGTGGGACGAGCACAAATAAGAGGAATTTGACCTTCGAGCGTTGCTTTTCGTAACCATCAATGACTGGCCTGCTCTTAGTAACATTTCAGGACAGTCAAACAAGGGATACAATGCATGCACGCACTGTTTGGATTAGACAGAAAGTATATATCTGGACAAATGTAGGAAGAATGTGTACCCGTACAATCGTCGTTTTCTTCCGCCCAAGCATCCCTTAAAGAAAAAAGGCAAGCATTTCAATGGCAAGGCAGAACCCCGGGGGAAGCCTGTCATCCGTACTGGTGCTCAAGTATTTGATATGGTCAAAGATTTAAAAGTAATCTTTGGAAAGGGTCCTGGTAGCCAACCTGTTCCTAACGGCCCTGATAAGCGCGTACCAATGTGGAAGAAGAAATCTATATTTTGGAAGCTACCCTACTGGGAAGTCCATGAGGTCCGCTCGGCAATCGACGTGATGCACCTGACGAAGAATCTCTGCGTGAATATTCTAGGCTTCCTGGGCTTGTAAGGGAAGTCAAAAGATACACCGGAAGCACGGGAGGACCAGGAACGTCATAAAGGAAGAGATGACATGCATCCAGGGTAGTTTCAAGGGCGTGCCAGCTACGCTCTTACTAAGGAAGAGAAGGAAATCTTCTTTGAAGTCCTTTTCAGTATCAAGGTCCCGACTGGCTTCTCGTCGAATATAAATGGAATCGTAAATATGAAAGACAAAAAATTCCAAAACGTAAAGTCTCATGACTGCCACGTGCTTATGACGCAGTTGCTTCCGGTTGCATTGAGGGGAATTCTACCGGAAAATGTTCGCCTGGCAATTGTGAAGGTATGTGCATTCATCAATGCAATTTCTCAGAAGGTAATCGATCGAGAAAGTCTATCAGGGTTACAGATTGATGTGGTCCAATGTCTGGTTAGCTTTGAGTTGTTGTTCCCGCCATCCTTCTTCAATATAATGACACACCTCCTAGTTCACCTAGTCGAAGAGATTAGAATTCTCGGTCCTGTGTTTCTACACAATATGTTCCCCTTCGAGAGGTTCATGGGAGTCTTAAAGAAATATGTTCGTAACCGTGCTAGGCCAGAAGGAAGCATCTCCAAGGGCTATGGAACAGAGGAGGTCATTGAGTTTTGTGTGGACTTCCTGTTGGAATTATGCCCTAGAGGCAATAATAAATGAAGTTATTATTATAATTCCTGTATCAAGATAATCGTTTATTATCCATGCTATAATTGTATTGAATGAAGACTTATATAAATGTGTGAATACATAGACAAAACACTGTCCCTAGCAAGCCTCTAGTTGGCCAGACAGTTGATCAACGATAGTCAGTGTCTTCTGATTATGAACAAGGTGTTGTTGCTTGATAAGTGGATCACGTCATTAGGAGAATCATGTGATGGACTAGACCCAAATTAATAGACGTAGCATGTTGACCGTGTCATTTTATTGCTACTGTTTTCTGCGTGTCAAGTATTTATTCCTATGACCATGAGATCATATAACTTACTAACACCGGAGGAATACTTTCTGTGTATCAAACGTCGCAACGTAACTGGGTGACTATAAAGATGCTCTACAGGTATCTCCGAAGGTGTTCGTTAAGTTAGTATGGATCGAGACTCGGATTTGTCACTCCGTGTGACGGAGAGGTATCTCGGGGCCCACTCGGTAATACAACATCACACACAAGCCTTGCAAGCAATGTGACTTAGTGTAAGTTGCGAGATCTTGTATTACGGAACGAGTAAAGATACTTGCCGGTAAACGAGATTGAAATAGGTATACGGATACTGACGATCGAATCTCGGGCAAGTAACATACCGAAGGACAAAGGGAATGACATACGGGATTATATGAATCCTTGGCACTGAGGTTCAAACGATAAGATCTTCGTAGAATATGTAGGATCCAATATGGGCATCCAGGTCCCGCTATTGGATATTGACCGAGGAGTCTCCGGTCATGTCTACATAGTTCTCGAACCCGCAGGGTCTGCACACTTAAGGTTCGACGTTGTTTTATGCGTATTTGAGTTATATGGTTGGTTACCGAATGTTGTTCGGAGTCCCGGATGAGATCACGGACGTCACGAGGGTTTCCGGAATGGTCCGGAAACGAAGATTGATTTATAGGATGACCTCATTTGATTACCGGAAGGTTTTTGGAGTTACCGGGAATGTACCGGGAATGACGAATGGGTTCCGGGAGTTCACCGGGGGGGCCACCCACCCCGGGGAAGCCTATAGGTGTTGGGGGTGCCGCACCAGCCCTTAGTGGGCTGGTGAGACAGCCCAAAAGGGGCCTATGCGCATTGGGAAGAAAATCAAAGAGAAAAAAAAGGAGGAGGTGGGAAAGGGAAGAAGGACTCTACCTTCCAAACCAAGTAGGACTCAGTTTGGGAGGGGAATCCTTCCCCCCTTGGCTCGGCCGACCCCTTGGGGGTTCTTGGACCCCAAGGCAAGGCTCCCCCCTCTCCCTCCTATATATAGTGGGGTTTTAGGGCTGATTTGAGACAACTTTTGCCACGGCAGCCCGACCACATATCTCCACGGTTGTACTTCTAGATCGCGTTTCTGCGGAGCTCGGGCGGAGCCCTGCTGAGACGAGATCGTCACCAACCTCCGGAGCGCCGTCACGCTGCCGGAGAACTCTTCTACCTCTCCGTCTCTCTTGCTGGATCAAGAAGGCCGAGATCATCGTCGAACTGTACGTGTGCTGAACGCGGAGGTGCCGTCCGTTCGGCACTAGATCGTGGGACTGATCGCGGGATAGTTCGCGGGGCGGATCGAGGGACGTGAGGACGTTCCACTACATCAACCGCGTTCACTAACGCTTCTGCTGTACGGTCTACAAGGGTACGTAGATCACACATCCCCTCTCGTAGATGGACATCACCATGATAGGTTTTTCGTGCGCGTAGGAAAATTTTTGTTTCCCATGCGACGTTCCCCAACAGTGGCATCATGAGCTAGGTTCATGCGTAGATGTCTTCTCGAGTAGAACACAAAAGTTTTTGTGGGCAGAGATGTGCGTTTTGCTGCCCTCCTTAGTCTTTTCTTGATTCCGCGGTATTGTTGGATCGAAGCGGCTCGGACCGACATTACTCGTATGCTTACGAGAGACTGGTTTCTTCGCTGCGAGTAACTCCGTTGCTCAAAGATGACTGTCGGGTGTCAGTTTCTCCAACTTTAGTTGAATCAGATTTGACCAAGGAGGTCCTTGGATGAGGTTAAATAGCAACTTATATATCTCTTTTGTTGTGTTTGCGTAAGTAAGATGCGATCCTACTAGATACCCATGGTCACCACGTAAAACATGCAACAACAAAATTAGAGGACGTCTAACTTGTTTTTGCAGGGTATGCTTGTGATGTGATATGGACAACGATGTGATGTGATATATTGGATGTATGAGATGATCATGTTGTAATAGAAAATATCGACTTGCACGTCGATGGTACGGCAACCGGCAGGAGCCATAGGGTTGTCTATATAACTAACGTTTGTGCTTGCAGATGCGTTTACTATTTTGCTAGGATGTAGCTTTAGTAGTAATAGCATGAGTAGCACGACAACCCCGATGGCGACACGTTGATGGAGATCATGGTGTGGCGCCGGTGACAAGAAGATCGTGCCGGTGCTTTGGTGATGGAGATCAAGAAGCACGTGATGATGGCCATATCATGTCACTTATGAATTGCATGTGATGTTAATCCTTTTATGCACCTTATTTTGCTTAGAACGACGGTAGCATTATGAGGTGATCTCTCACTAAAATTTCAAGACGAAAATGTGTTCTCCCCGACTGTGCACCGTTGCTACAGTTCGTCGTTTCTAGACACCACGTGATGATCGTGTGTGATAGACTCAACGTTCACATACAACGGGTGCAAAACAGTTGCGCACGCGGAACACTCGGGTTAAGCTTGACGAGCCTAGCATGTGCAGACATGGCCTCGGAACACATGAGACCTAAAGGTCGATCATGAATCATATAGATGATATGATTAGCATAGGGATGCTTACCACTGAAACTATACTCAACTCACGTGATGCTCGGACTTGAGCTAGTGTAAGTGGATCATGAACCACTCAAATGACTAGAGAGATGTACTTTTTGAGTGGGAGTTTAGTGAGTAATTTGATTAAGTTAAACTCTAATTATCTTGAACATAGTCTAAGTCCACTTTGAATATATTTGTGTTGTAGATCATGGCTCACGCGACAGTCACCCTGAATTTTAATACGTTCCTAGAGAAAGCTAAGTTGAAAGATGATGGAAGCAACTTTGTAGACTGGGCTCGTAATCTTAAGCTAATCTTACAAGCTGGGAAGAAGGATTATGTCCTTAATGCTGCGCTAGGAGATGAACCACCCGCTACGGCTTATCAGGATGTTAAGAACGCTTGGTTAGCACGTAAGGAGGACTACTCAGTAGTTCAATGTGCAGTCTTGTATGGCTTAGAACCGGGACTTCAATGTCGCTTTGAGCGTCATGGAGCATTTGAGATGTTCCATGAGTTGAAATTTATCTTTCAGAAGAACGCCCGAATCGAGAGGTATGAGACCTCCGATAAATTCTATGCTTGCAAGATGGAGGAGAACTCGTCTATCAGTGAACATGTGCTCAAAATGTCCGGGTACTCAAACCGTCTAGCTGAGCTGGGGATTGAACTCCCGCAAGAAGCTATCACTGACAGAATCCTTCAATCACTGCCGCCAAGCTATAAAGGCTTTGTATTGAACTACAACATGCAAGGGATGAACAAGTCTCCCGGAGAGTTGTTTGCGATGTTGAAAGTCGCAGAGTCTGAACTCCGTAAAGAGCATCAAGTGTTGATGGTGAATAAGACCACTAGTTTCAAGAGAAACGGCAAAGGCAAGAAGGGTAATTCAAAGAAGAGCGGCAAGCCTGTTGCCAATCCGACGAAGAAACCCAAAGCTGGACCTAAGCCTGAAACAGAGTGTTACTATTGCAAGGGTATGGGTCACTGGAAGCGCAATTGCCCCAAATATCTGAGTGATAAGAAGGCGGCCAAAGAAAAATCAGGTATATTTGATATACATGTTATTGATGTGTACTTAACCGGCTCTCGTAGAAGTGTCTGGGTATTCGATACCGGTTATGTTGCTCATATTTGCAACTGGAAACAGGAACTGCGGAATAGACGAAGGCTGGCGAAAGATGAAGTGACGATGCACATAGGAAATGGTTCCAAGGTTGATGCAATCGCCGTCGGCACAGTTTCACTTCAGTTACCATCAGGATTAGTTATGAACTTGAATCATTGTTATTTAGTGTCTGCGTTGAGCATGAACATTATATCTGGATCTTGTTTATTGCGAGACGGTTACTCTTTTAAGTCAGAGAATAATGGTTGTTCTATTTCTATGAGTAACATCTTTTATGGTCATGCACCCAATGTGAGAGGATTGTTCATATTGAATCTTGATAGTGATACACACATACATAACATTGAGACCAAAAGAGTAAGAGTTAACAATGATAGCGCCATATTTTTGTGGCACTGCTGCTTAGGTCATATTGGTGTAAAGCCCATGAAGAAACTCCATGCTGATGGACTTTTGGAGTCACTTGACTTTGATTCACTTGACACATGCGAACCATGCCTCATGGGCAAGATGACTAAAACTCCGTTCTCCGGAACAATGGAGCGTGCAAGTGACTTGTTGGAAATCATACATACCGATGTGTGTGGTCCGATGAGCGTAGAGGCACGCGGCGGATATCGTTATTTTCTCACCTTCACTGACGATTTGAGTAGATATGGTTATGTCTACTTAATGAAGCACAAGCCTGAAACATTTGAAAAGTTCAAGCAATTTCAGAGTGAAGTTGAAAATCATCGTAAAAAGAAGATCAAGTTCCTACGGTCTGATCGTGGGGGTGAATATCTGAGTTTCGAGTTTGGTGCTCACTTAAGACAATGTGGAATTGTTTCACAATTGACACCGCCTGGAACACCACAGCGTAATGGTGTGTCCGAACGTCGTAATCGTACTTTATTAGAGATGGTGCGATCTATGATGTCTCTTACCGATTTGCCATTATCACTTTGGGGTTATGCATTAGAAACAGCTGCATTCACTTTAAATAGGGCACCATCAAAATCCGTTGAGACGACACCATACGAACTGTGGTATGGCAAAAGGCCAAAGTTGTCGTTTCTTAAAGTTTGGGGATGTGATGCTTATGCCAAAAAGGTTCAGCCTGAAAAGCTGGAACCCAAAGCGGAAAAGTGCATCTTCATAGGTTACCCAAAAGAGACAGTTGGGTACACCTTCTATCTCAAATCCGAGGGCAAAGTGTTTGTTGCTAAAAACGGAGCTTTTCTCGAGAAGGAGTTTCTCTCGAGAGAATTGAGTGGGAGGAGTATAGAACTTGACGAGGTTGTCGAACCTCTCATCCCTCTGGATGGTGGCGCAGGGCAAGGGGAAACCTCTGTCGTTGCGAGGCCAGTTGAGGAGGAAGTTAATATGATGATCATGAAACTCCGGTTCAAGTTTCTTTCGAACCACGCAGGTCGACGGTACCACGTGCTGCTCCAGAGTGGTACGGTAATCCCGTCTTGTCAATCATGTTGTTAGACAACAATGAACCTGCAAATTATGAAGAAGCAATGGTGGGTCCAGATTCCAACAAATGGCTAGAAGCCATGAAGTCCGAGATAGGATCCATGTATGAGAACAAAGTGTGGACTTTGGAAGTATTACCTGAGGGCCGCAAGGCTATTCATAACAAATGGATCTTTAAGAGGAAGACGGACGCTGACGGCAATGTAACCATTTATAAAGCTCGACTTGTGGCAAAGGGTTTTTCACAAGTTCAAGGAGTTGAGTACGATGAGACATTCTCACTCGTAGCGATGCTTAAGTCCGTCAGAATCATGTTAGCAATAGCTGCATTTTTCGATTATGAAATCTGGCAGATGGATGTCAAAACGGCGTTCCTTAACGGTTTCCTTAAGGAAGAGTTGTATATGATGCAACCCGAAGGTTTTGTCAATCCTAAGAATGCTAACAAGGTGTGCAAGCTCCAGCGATCCATTTATGGACTGGTGCAAGCATCTCGGAGTTGGAACAAACGCTTTGATGAGGTGATCAAAGCATTTGGGTTTATACAAGTGGTTGGAGAATCCTGTATTTACAAGAAAGTGAGTGAGAGCTCTGTGGCGTTTCTAATATTATATCTGGATGACATATTGCTGATTGGAAACAACGTGGAGTTCTGGGAGAGCATAAAGGATTACTTGAATAAAAGTTTCTCTATGAAGGACCTAGGAGAAGCTGCTTACATTCTAGGCATTAAGATCTACATGGATAGATCAAAACGCCTGATAGGACTTTCACAAAGCACATACCTTGATAAAGTTTTGAAGAGGTTCAAAATGGAACAGTCCAAGAAAGGGTTCTTGCCAGTTTTACAAGGTACGAGATTGAGTAAGACTCAGTGCCCAGCAACTGATGAAGATAGAGAGTATATGCGCTCCGTCCCCTATGCTTCAGCCATAGGTTCTATCATGTATGCAATGTTGTACACTAGACCGGACGTTAGCCTAGCCATAAGTATGGCAGGTAGGTTCCAGAGTAATCCAGGAGTGGATCACTGGACGGCGGTCAAGAATATCCTGAAGTACCTGAAAAGAAATAAGGAGATGTTTCTCATGTATGGAGGTGACGAAGAGCTCGCCGTAAAAGGTTACGTCGATGCAAGCTTTGACACTGATCCGGACGACTCTAAGTCACAAACCGGATACGTATTTATTCTTAATGGGGGTGTGGTAAGCTGGTGCAGTTCCAAGCAGAGCGTCGTAGCAGATTCTACATGTGAAGCGGAGTACATGGCTGCCTCGGAGGCGGCTAAGGAGGATGTCTGGATGAAGCAGTTCATGACGGATCTTGGAGTGGTGCCAAGCGCACTGAATCCAATAACCTTGTTCTGTGACAACACGGGTGCCATTGCCCTAGCAAAGGAACCACGGTTTCACAAGAAGACCAGACACATAAAACGACGCTTCAACCTCATCCGTGACTACGTCGAAGGGGAGGACCTAAATATATGCAAAGTGCACACGGATCTGAATGTAGCAGACCCGCTGACTAAACCTCTTCCACGGGCAAAACATGATCAACACCAGAACTGTATGGGTGTTAGATTTATTACAATGTAATTCGCATGATGATGTGAGGGCTAGATTATTGACTCTAGTGCAAGTGGGAGACTGTTGGAATTATGCCCTAGAGGCAATAATAAATGAAGTTATTATTATAATTCCTGTATCAAGATAATCGTTTATTATCCATGCTATAATTGTATTGAATGAAGACTTATATACATGTGTGGATACATAGACAAAACACTGTCCCTAGCAAGCCTCTAGTTGGCTAGCCAGTTGACCAAAGATAGTCAGTGTCTTCTGATTATGAACAAGGTGTTGTTGCTTGATAACTGGATCACGTCATTAGGAGAATCACGTGATGGACTAGACCCAAACTAATAGACGTAGCATGTTGATCGTGTCATTTTATTGCTACTGTTTTCTGCGTGTCAAGTATTTATTCCTGTGACCATGAGATTATATAACTTACTAACACGGGAGGAATACTTTGTGTGTATCAAACGTCGCAACGTAACTGGGTGACTATAAAGATGCTCTACAGGTATCTCCGAAGGTGTTCGTTAAGTTAGTATGGATCGAGACTGGGATTTTTCACTCCGTGTGACGGAGAGGTATCTCGGGGCCCACTCGGTAATACAACATCACACACAAGCCTTGCAAGCAATGTGACTTAGTGTAAGTTACGGGATCTTGTATTACGGAACGAGTAAAGAGACTTGCCGGTAAACGAGATTGAAATAGGTATGCGGATACTGACGATCGAATCTCGGGCAAGTAACATACCGAAGGACAAAGGGAATGACATACGGGATTATATGAATCCTTGGCACTGAGGTTCAAACGATAAGATCTTCGTAGAATATGTGGGATCCAATATGGGCATCCAGGTCCCGCTATTCGATATTGACCGAGGAGTCACTCGGGTCATGTCTGCATAGTTCTCGAACCCGCAGGGTCTGCACACTTAAGGTTCGGCGTTGTTTTATGCGTATTTGAGTTATATGGTTGGTTACCGAATGTTGTTCGGAGTCCCGGATGAGATCACGGACGTCACGAGGATTTCCGGAATGGTCCGGAAACGAAGATTGATATATAGGATGACCTCATTTGATTACCGGAAGGTTTTCGGAGTTACCGGGAATGTACCGGGAATGACGAATGGGTTCCGGGTGTTCACCGGGGGGGGCAACCCACCCCGGGGAAGCCCATAGGCCTTAGGGGTGGCGCACCAGCCCTTGGTGGGCTGGTGGGACAGCCCAAGAAGGCCCTATGCGCCATAGGAAGAAAATCAAAGAGAAAAAAAAGAGGAGGTGGGAAAAAGGGGAAGGACTCCTCCTTCCAAACCTAGTTGGATTCGGTTTGGAAGGGGAGGACTCCCCCCCCCCCCTTGGCTCGGCCGACCCCCTTGGGGCTCCTTGAGCCCCAAGTCAAGGCCCCCTTCTCCCACCTATATATACGGAGGTGTTAGGGCTGATTTGAGACAACTTTGCCACGGCAACCCGACCACATATCTCCACGGTTTTACCTCTAGATCGCGTTTCTGCGGAGCTCGGGCGGAGCCCTGCTAAGATTAGATCACCACCAACCTCCGGAGCGCCGTCACGCTGCCGGAGAACTCATCTACCTCTCCGTCTCTCTTGCTAGATCAAGAAGGCCGAGATCATCGTCGAGCTGTACGTGTGCTGAACGCGGAGGTGCCGTCCGTTCGGCACTAGATCGTGGGACGGATCGCGGGACGGATCACGGGGCGGATCGAGGGACGTGAGGACGTTCCACTACATCAAACGCGTTTCTTAACGCTTCTGGTGTGCGATCTACAAGGGTACGTAGATCGAATATCCCCTCTCGTAGATGGACATCACCATGATAGGTCTTCGTGCTCGTAGGAAAATTTTTGTTTCCCATGCGACGTTCCCCAACAAATAGTCCTTATATACAGTTCTCGACAAAAGCCTACATGCTTTGTTTCCTTGCTGAATCGTCAACATGTAGTTCTTGACCCTCCTTCTACAATTCTTTGGGGAGACTCTAGGTGCAAACATGCCCAAATCGGATGATGGTGACACTTGGCATCGTGTCCCTCCTTGTGTACATCCTCTTAGAGATTGGGTTAACTTCTTATGGTAGTGTCATATGAGTCCTACCCCCCCCCCCCCACACACACAAGAGCCTTGGGAGATACCTTGGCAGCTTCAATAACCTCACCTTGAGAGCTGATCACGTGCCCCAACCCAACTCCAGTTGCATGAAGGAGCATTTTCTTTGTTTCAAGAGTATTCAATTCTGTCATAGGAGAGCAACACCACACACATATGTTGCAAGTGCCCTTCCTTTGGTGCGTTGTACACCAATATATCATCCACAAACACAAGTACGGAGCGACGCATCAGTGGCTCAAAGAGTTGGTTCATGATGCTCTAGAATGTTGTGGAAACATTTGTCACGACAAAATTCATCAAGGAGAATTCGTACATGCCTTGGTGAGTGTGAAAGGAAGTATTGTACTCATCCTCGATATCAACTCGAATATGTTGGTAGCTTTATCGAAAACCCAACTTCGTGAAGAATTTTGATCCAGCCAACTCATTGAGCATCTTGTTGACGATTGCCATGAAATGTTCTTTTCTTGATAGTGAGTACATTGATGCGGCTGTAATCCATACAAAAACGCCACCTGCCATCCTTCTTGCACATTAGCGAGACCATAGATGCAAAGGAACTATCAATAAGCTGGATAGTGCCATTGCACAACATAATCATCGTCCCTCTTGCCCCCCATTAATTTTCTCACAACCTGTTATCTTCCCTATGGTGTTCACCCCATTGAAAACCACCTATGTGTGTTTGGTTACATTAGCTACCTCAACACCTATGCCAGAACACAAGAGATTTTGGTGTCTTGTTCTTCACGCGAAAAATGTTAAGTGTCCTCCGATGTTAATTTTTACTAACACTGTTTACCTTATGTTTCTTCCACACACATGCCTTCCGTAGAGAAACCCATGCTTCTTGAGTCATTTTGTCTTGGTCTACTTCTAGCTCCAACACGACCTACCTCGTACCCTTATACCTGCCACCCACATCTATCCATGACCATCTCCCACTCTAACACACCCACACCACTCCCCTCTGACCAGGCACGCTAGGTGACGCTGTTGTGAAGTAAAATCATCTTCTTGGTTTCATATTCAACAGTTGTCACCATGTACACCATGTTTTGATGATTTTGCACTTTTAACCGAGAGGTTAGAAGGATAAGTTTGAGAAAAATAAGCACAGAGTTACAACAACTGGATTGCTAATTATCTTGATTTCAGATGAGTTTTCTTCTCAAACCCTAATGCTTCGAAAGAGATTGTCTAGTTTGTACACGAAGTGCATCCGGTTTTTGCGTAACCCTCTCAACCTTTTAGAACATGCTATTTCAGTAAAATTATGATACCATGCCAAATTTCAACCTTTTCAGAGTTCATTTGTAGTGCTTTTCAATTTCAGTGTCATTTAGCTCAAAAAATTATTAAATGAATGAAAAGTAGAAAATACTAAACTAAATATAACATTATTAGATTAACAAAAAGTATTAGGTTAAACTAATTAGTTAATAGAAAATAAAATATAAAATTATTAGGTTAACAAAAAGTATTTTATAATATTATTCATTTGTAGTGCTTTTCAATTTCAGGGTCATTTAACTTAAAAAACTCATTAAAATAATCAACTAAAAAGCTTTTAGAAAACTCTAATAGCAAAAAGAACCAACTAAAAACAATCAATTAAAATATTTTGTTATGATCAACTAAAACAGAACTATAATATTATTAAATAGCAAAAAGAATCAACTAAAAATCTTTTATAACATACAAAAAATTAAAAAAATGCCAACCTACTAGGCCACAATGGCATGCATATGACTAGAAACCCATCAACAAATGGACCAGGACGCAGGCCCGTGGGGCAAGTAGGCCCAACTAGGCAGGGCTAAAGATTAGGCATTTATTGTCTGCATTAGAGAGAAGCTCACCACGGTAGCCCCAGCGTGGCTTATAAACAACTGTGAGTGGCCTTCACTCGGCGAGGTGGGACTAAACTTCCAGCTCACCTCGACCGTTCCAGCACCACCCCGTTAGTCTCGTTTGGTGGCTCCAACCGGGTCTAGGGGGGACTTTAGTCCCGGTTAGAGCAACCAACCAGGACTAAAGGTGAAACTTCGCCAGCCGAAAGGGCAGGAGCCCAAACCTTTAGTCCTAGTTGGAGGCTCCAACTGGGACTAAAGACTAAATGTTGGGGTACATAAGCGGCCGCGCAAAAATGAAATCCCCACTTCTCCTTCGATCTGCTCCGACGCCGGCTCCCACGTTGCCGCGACGTGCCCTTCCCCTTGCTGACGCCCTCACCGACACCCTCACCGCGCCATGCCCCAAGCCGATGCCCTCGCCGCACCCTGCCTCTCCCCGCGACGCCCTCGCCGATACCCTCGCCGCGCCCTGCCCCGAGTCGACACCATCGCCGACACCCTCGCCGCCCTCCTTCCCTCCAACAAAAGGTGAGGCCACCTCTCTCACCTCACCTCCCCCTCCGATGACCATGTTGTGGCGAGCCCCCGTGCCCCTCCCCCGATCCCTTTTAGAACACCGATTTTATTCGTTTCCACAATGTACCACTAATATAATTTCTTCATTTAACTTTGCACCTACTAGAACACTAGAACATGTTTTCTGGTAGAAAAATTCAAGTTGTTTTACTGTTTTTGGAATTTGTTATTCAAAGACAATACTACATTGGTTCAAACCGCATTTTTTATGTCAAACTTTCCCAACTTGACGCGCTTAAATAATTAGCCACAATTTGGCTTGTGTGAGAAAATGTTGGCATACTTTTTTTGTAGTGTATTTTAATGTAGTGAATTTTAAATGTGTTTCATTTTAAGTGTCTGTCATATTTAAGTGTATTTTAATGTAGTGTATTTCAATGTAGTGGATGCACCGTTTCATTTTTTGGTGAAAAGTTTATTGAATAGTTGTAAAAGTTTATTAAATAGTAGGAATTTAAATAGTTGTAGAATTTGTTCTTGACGTCGACGATGCCCGGTCCGCATCCTCGTCGTCGACCCGGTGGCGACAAACTGCTTGAGAGGCACCATGTCCAGGACGTGGTTCCGTCGGGCTAGCACTGGGATGTGCTACCTTCCAGGACGCGCATCTTGGTGAGGAACCGGGCTCACGTCATGGACCCGGAGCTTCTTTGATGGCGGTCGCGTGGGCCACTTTCGGTGTGGAGGCAGCCGACCCTCGAGGAAGAGGTAAGTCGTCGTGTCAGGGAGGATGACGAGCACGTCCGTCGCTACTTGCTTGCGTTGGACGTCAGGTTCTCCAATACCTGACAGGTTCTTCAGGAATCTCACTCGAGCTATGATCATGTGTTGGTTTTTTCTCTTTAGGTGTCCACAACACGCGCCTTAGTACAACGGCAGCTCTTTAAGTGATCGGTTTGGTCAGGAACCGCGAGTGAACTAGATTATACTCGAGATGTATTCGAGACTATATTCAATAATATTTAAGATGTATTAAATGGATTATTCGATGTATTAGTGATATTGTATATATGATGATTTTGCTAGATAAAGTGAATACTAAATTGTTTTATCTTTCTTCTCGATTAGTTAAGCTATGGATGCTATCAAAAATATATATAGACATAGGTCAATTCATGAGTCCCCGACGATCGCCGGTGAGGAGTCCGTGACGATCGTCGGAGGAGTCCCGACGATCGCCGGTGAGGAGTAATATTATATTATTCGAGATGTATTAGTGATATTATATGATCATATTGTTTGATTGCCTTGTTTTGAGAACGGTGGCAGTTACAGCACGGGAAATGTAGTTTATGAAAGTTTATTTTAATGTAGTGTATTTTGATATAGTTGACTTGATTGCAATTAATCCATAAACACAGGAGATGTGTGACGATGATAGGATCCCTGAGTGTGATTACTGCGGTGATGATCGGGGTTTGTGCGACAGGCGGCCTCACCTGCGAGACGACATGTTCTTCATCATGAAGCTTGACGAGACCTTCGATGTTTGTACAATATACAATGATGACAAGTGTTTTTTTATAATTAAGCATGACTTCTGTTTCTTTGCTTCAACGTGTAATTTTTGTTTTATACAATTCGACTAGTTCCTCCCCTGCCATGCAAGAAGGTATGTGTTGGAGAGGCTCGGTTTCGAGGACCACGAGAGTATGGAGACGAGGAGAGCTAATGTGAGGACTAGACATGGTCACACATTTCTGGTCAAAATAATGAATGCAGTTAATAACACCGAAATAGGGTGCTCAAATTGGGAAGCTCTTTGCAAGGCATATGGATTTCAGGAGGATATGAAAATAACCTTCGATCTTCCTCCTGCCGATCATATTGAAGGTAACATCGACATTTGGGTGGATGTCGATATGCTTCCTGTTTTACCTCCATGTGAGTTTGTCAACCATATTTTTCAAGTAATTTGCATTCTATATTTAAAAATAGTTGATGTTCATCCATACTAAATTTAATAATTTATAATTTACAGCTTGTTTCGTTTCTTTGAGTGAAATACGAAAATTAATTGACACGAGACACTACACTTATGGATCACATCTAACTTGGAAAGAGAAGGATGTTCTTATCCACTTTGTCCTGGTTGGTACGGACAAATTTCCGTATAATTAAGGAACTGACCCAAATTATACATTTTACATGCCAGTAGTGCAAAAGTTGAGGACGGATGACATTCATCGAAATATCTTGGTAAGAGTTGCAAATTAAGTACACTACTATTGCATAAATGGTGTTGATTATATTACATTGCTAACTAGGCTACTATTATGTTCTTCAACAGAAACTGCCAAATCATCTTGTGCCTCTGTTGATGCATGGCAACGGTCATATGACAATTAAAAGCCCCCCCCGAGGGCTCAATTCGATTCTCCATACTCGACTGAGCGCAAACCAAAAGAATGGCTTTAAATTGAAACATGGAGAGAAATAAATAAGTATCAGAAACCACAAGTTGGAGGCCGTTGGATATCTCTGCTTCATCACGGAGACATAGGTGTTATTCTATTTTATGACATTTTACCCAGGAGAGAGGACTAGGTCCTATGAAAGAGAAGTTTTGCTGGTTTATATTAACTTGACATGATCGATTAGGATGATAATTATTATAATATTTTTGTATTTTATGAGATAATATTTGATTAAAGTGAATTGATGCAAGTGATTATGTTGAATTAGAGGATCAACACATCGTCTAGTAAATAAAAATGAAACCCTAAATGTAAAAAATTAAAGGGTAAACACAAAAATAAAAGCAAAAACCCAGCATCTGACAACTGCTGACACATAGCCACCTCTTAGTCCTGGTTGGTGTTATCAACCAGGACTAAAGGTCCTCTTGCCTTCGCGCCCCACAGCGGGCACGTCGAGCACTGTTAGGCCCGGTTCGTAAAACAACTGGGATCAAAAGTTTCAACCTTTTGTCCTGATTGTTTAGTCCCGGTTAGAGAACCGGGACTAAAGGCCCTCTAAAACCGGGATTAATGATCCGTTTTTCACTAGTGTCAAGATATTAAAAAAACAGTATTCGCATGCACCATACTAGAAGATAAAAAAACGCAAGAAAAATTCTAATAAGCCGATACCATGCTCACGATTTCTACTCAAGTAATGCGCTAGGAAGGAGCTTTTCACTTCTTTCAAACACATCTTAAAAGGTAGTGAACTTGAAATACAAAATAGCTACAGAGTATTAACCCAAAGAATTCTGAACACCAAATTAGCTAGTTGTCTCGGGTACTTGAAGCCACCATCGATAGACTCAATCAGACGCACATAAACATTACTAGTTCCAAGGTAACCAATTTCTCTAGTTGCTTCTTTACAGGAGAAATTCCACCCGAAGTTGTGATCTTCACTACAATGATTGGAATTCCAGAATCAGAAGTTACATTTACTAAGTTTATTCTCTCTGTAACGTTTTTATATTACTCCTTTTATCACAGTATATTGGACGTATCTCTAAAACAATAATTTTTCACAGTTAGAAGGAAATAAGGCGTATGACATTAATTAACCTATTAATTGGGGTGTTTTGAAAACCGTCTTCACCAATGCATGTGAGGAAATCGCTCGTTTAGTGGACGTGGGTTACTAATGCGTCAGTTTTGTGATTAATTATGCGCTTTTAGAGCAACTCTAGCAGACCCCGCATCCCGCCCCGGCCCGCAAAATAACCGCCAAATTGCGGGCCGGGGCCGAAAAATCCGCACGATCAGACCCCGCATCCCGCCCCGGTCCGCGAATGTTTTTGCGGGGCGCGGCAAATCTTCTCCCCCAACCTCTATCTTCACGGGCTGGGAGGCCGACCCGAGTTGAACCCCTATCCGACGTGATATTTGGCGGGAGGGACATTTCCGCGCGCCCTTTTCCCGCGCTCCCCGCACCCTCCGCCACCATTGCCCCCCCTCCACAAGCTCCGGTTCCTCCTCCCCGACCGTTCCTCATCGCCATGGAGGACCCCATGCTGCCCCCGTCACCGTCGAGGTCGCGCATGCTCCTTCCCCTCGGGCGGATCTCGTCGCCGGCCACGTTGTCCCGCTGCTGTCGCCCAAGCACACGCCGCGCCTTCCCGAAAGAGGCAGAGCAATGTGGTCGTGCAAGGCGGGAATCCGACTGCCCCCGCCGCGACGGTCCGCGCTCCGGGCGCCAATGCCGCAGTGCGATCCCGGTCGGCGACGGAGAAGGTCGGCAAGGCCGCGGGCGTAAAGCGGAGGAAGGTTCCGGCTTCAAGGAAGCCACCTTATTCAACCTCTGACTTCACCCCCCCCCCCCCCCGCAAGGAGGTGCTCCGGCGATGCCGTTGAACGATGCCGCTCCCCCCACGTCGAGGTGTTCGACGAAATGGCCGGAAGGTATGCATCTTCGGTCTTGGCGATTCCTTTTCATTTTTCCCCATTAGTCTCGATAGCTCGTGACTTGTTATCGTTCGCTATAGCGGTGGTTCGAACAATGCAACAACCGAGTTCATGAACATGTTGGACACGAACGGTTGACATTGATCAAGCCTCTTTCGAACCATTCAACTACAATGAAACAGACGGCGGCGTGGATGATCATGGTGCTGCGGACGAATTGGAGGAGATCGAAGTGGAAGCATTTGAGCAATCGCAAGCAAAGGGTGGGAAAAGCCAAAGATCGAAGAACTACACGATCTTGGAAGATCAAGCTTTGATCCAAGCATGTAGTGCGGTGTCTCTTGATGCCTGCACAGGTGTTTCTCAAACCGCCAAGAGATATTGGCAAAGGATCAAAGATCAATACTTCCGCATTATGAAAAAGTATCCTAATAGGATTGCACGCACATTTCGGTCACTTCAAGGACGTTGGGAGAATATCAAGCCTATGTGCAGCCGTTGGGTAGCTTGCTTGGAGCAAGTACGCAATGCACCTCCAAGTGGCACCGTGGAGTCTGACTATGTGAGTTTGTTTTTCCTTTGTTCAAGTTGCGCATCATCATAATGTATCATGGGAAATGATTGCATCACTTTGTTCACATTTTGTAGGACAAGATTTCTCAACATAGATAAAAGGACATGGAAGCTTCGGAAGGCAAATTCTTCAAATTAGAGCATTGTTGGGAGTTGCTCCAAAAGTGCGAGAAGTGGAAGTTGATCGACAAAGAATCCCCACCAAAGAGAGGCTCACTTATAAACATGGATGAAGATGAGGATGATGATGGTCCAAGAAATTTGCACAAGCCCGATGGCGACAAGAAGACTAAAGAGAAGATGAAGAGAGAGCAAGAAGCAGCGAGCTTGAGGGAGAAGATTCATGCCATGGTGCAATCAAACGAGTTGATGTTGTTGAAGTTGTTGGAGATCAAGAAAGAGTAGGCCGAGAAGAAGTCAAAAGAGAAGCAAGAAAAATGGCAAATGCTCAAGGAAGAGGGGCTCCGCAAAGCTGCCATCGAGGAGAGAAAAGCACACGCCTCTGAAACCAAATCGATGTCATTGTTGCTCGCCGAGGAGAACAAGATCATGTCAATGAACCGCAATGACATGGACGACCTTACCAAAACATGGCATGATATGGCAAGGAGAGAGATCTTGAAGAGGAGAATGGTCGCCTCGGCCGGTCCGCGTTCCAGTTCCGGTGATGTTTTCTCTGCTCCATATGGTGCCAATGTGGATGATTTCGGTGCGGGAGTTGAAAAAAGCGACGGAGGTGGATTCGGTGGCGCCGGTAAACTTCAATATGGACTCCATGGCGCGGAGTGAAGATTGACCCCCAAGATGATGTCGGACATGGACGCAAACCCTTGCATGCCCTCTTTTGCGTAATGAACTTCGCTTTTATTTGCGCGCAAACTGTTTATGTCGCTTGAATTTGAACTTGTTTGCCAAACCCTATCTCAAATGTGAGATTTGCAGTTTTTCAGTTTGCGGTTCGTCGCGGTGGAGCCCAAGCAGAACCCGCAGAAGCCGACCTGTAAAAAAGTATATTTCGCGAATATACTTTTTTACGAATCCGTTTGGGAGGTCTGCATCTGTGTCAGCCCACGCCGGCCCGTCGAAGTGGTTTTGCGCAAACTGCAAACGCGTTTTGCGGGCCGGCGGGATGCGGGGTGTGCTAGATTTGCTCTTACAGCTCGTCGGCTCGATTTTTTCTACCAATAAAAAAGCATCTAGACCCGAAAGCCCTGTAAGATACGCCCAATATACTGTGATGGATGGAGAAGTTTACGAAGAGAATACAACTCAGACTAGCATGTCATATTTCGAAGGAAATTAAGATCGTGAATTTGAGACCTTGTACGCCACCTAAAGTAGTCTCACAAGCTTGTATTTACGGATTTTCAGAAACTCGTTGATTTTCTGATCAGTGAGAGTGAACACAAAATTTTCTTTTCTTAAAAGAAATAATACGAGGATCGATAATTGTATTCCATGGACGAGACCCATCCTTGAATGCCCTGCGTCATCTGTATCTACATATAGACGTAAATTCCACATGCATGCATGCATACAATACAAGCACGCACCGCGTCATTTATACGTACTCCCTCTGTACTTAAATATAAGTCTTTTAAGCAATTTTACTAGGGGTCTAGATTTGGAGCAAAATGATTAAATCTACACTTTAAAATATGTCTATATACATCCCGTATGTAGTAAGTGAAACTTTAAAAAACTTATATTTAGAAACGGAGGGAGTACATATCAACGTAAATTCCACATGCATGCATGCATACAAGCACACGCTCGCTCTCGATCTAGTCACCAAACATGTCTAGCTGTTTAGGGCATCCAAGTTTGATCTAATTAAGCCGCCAAGTTTAATCTAATTAAGCCTCCCGCAAAAGAGAAGAAAAGAGTTTGATGCATGTAGGCATCCAAGAAAGAAGACAGTGAGGAGGAGACAAATCTGCTACCTAGTTTCTTGCAGCGCAAAACATATATATGAGGGAATCGTTTCCACCCGCGCGCGGGCCGAACCGACGCGCCGGTCGCTCCCTCGCGTGCGCAGGCCCATGCAACATTTTTTCCACCCGCGCGCTTCTCTATTTAATGGAATCAACATTTTTCGTCTAAATTTGTTGTAACCATCGTCATTTTTGTTGAAAGCATTTTTTTACTACATTTTTGTCCCAGTAAAAAAGCTGCACATACGTTTGGTTGCAACTCCAGTTCGTCGGATTTTTCGTTACAATCGATGTTTTTTACTTTTGCTACAACCGTGTTAATTTTTGCTACAACCGGCATTATGTTTTGCTGCAACCGTTCATTAAAAAAGTTGCATACGCGTCACGTAAATATTTGCTACAACCGGCATTTGACTTTTGCTACCACGCACCATCAGCTTCGTTTTTTTGCTACGATCACGTAGATATTATTTTTTTGCCATAAATTTTATTTTTTGTTGCAACCGTTGAAAAAATTGCTGCATCGCATCGAAATTTTGCTGCATAGGGAGAAAAATGTTGCATGCGGATCCAACGGTGCGGACAACGCGGGGTTGGTGGATCCTGCGGCTCGCGCTTGGTGGGCCGAAAGTTTGGACCGGCGCGCCGGCGCAGATGAGTCCCCTGCCCTATATATGAAGGCGTGCACTCCCCACGGCTTCTGCCACACAAACACCACTACGATACAAGGGTGTAAGTGTAACCCTGGAGTCTTAGATGGCCGCGGTGGTGGCCTTGCTAGCCCAACGTCATACGATGAGAGCGCTCGCGGTGGTGGCCTTGCTAGCCCAACGTCATACGATGAGAGCGCTCGCGGTGGTGGCCTTGCTAGCCACGGCGGCCATGGCACTTGTGACAACCTCGACTGCTACAAACAGAAGCCCTTCGCTTAATAATCAGCGGCCTTCGCTTAATAATAAACTACTTATATATGCACTTGTGTGTGTTTTTCTCAAAATGTTTTTCATCATAAATACTTCAGAAATACATACCTAATAATAATAATAATAATAAAGGATGTTGTGTTTCTCTGTTATTTTTTCTGTTCGTTTGCTGATATTATACTTCTAATCTGAGGATTACTTCTACAAGCACTATTGCGGCAAGTTAGAAAATGCAACTGCTCACCTGTGCTTGAAGCTTGCCACAACAAAGCAAAGACGCCAAATCATAAGAATGAACTTTCGTTTGGGCTCAGCCCGTGGCCTTTTCTGGACCGAAAAAATAATACTCGCCTCTTACACTCGTCAGTTTAAATGCGTCCGTGATCGAGTTGCCTCCAAACACTAGAAGAGCCTCCTTGAGAATAGATTAACAAAGATGTGGGACTAGTAGCAAAGCGCGACTGGGTGTTTTGGACTAACCCTAGCGGCGACTAGGGTTTAGGGTTCTCTATTCCGGCGCATCATTACCGCCGTTGAGGATTGGGAAACTTCCCCGCAACGGATCTCGATCGTAACAGAGGCTTCCCTCGCGATGGCGTCCTCATCGACCGGTGCCCAACGTGGAGCGAACCGGGGTGGTGGGACGAGGAAAGCTCCGATTGATCTGGAGGCAGCAATGAAGAATATGAAGCTTAAAGAGTCGGAGTTAGATGCAGTGATGGTGGACGATGAAGAGATCTCGAAGTTTGCAGAGGAGACGCGATGGCTTGCAGTTGCTAAAGTGCATACGACCAAACCCTTCAGCGCTGAATCTTTCAAAACCACGATGAAGTTTGTATGGCGCTTGGCATATGATCCGGGGATACGCGAGGCGGACGACAACCTCTTCATTATTTAGCTTTTCTGCGTTGGGGACTGGAACAGGGTGATGGACCAAGGCCCGTGGATCTTCAGGGGTTTAATGGTGGTGATAGAGGAATACGATGGCAAGGGCAAACCACACACGGTTGCTCTTGATCGGGTGCAGGTTTGGGCACAGATACATGATACCCCCGAGCTATATCGGAGGGAAGTGGTACTAGACCAACTTGCTCGACGTATCGGATAGGTGAAGAGCGTGGAGATGAACCCTAATAGGGTTTTCAAAGGCAATTATGTGAGGGTTCGAGTCAAGATCAAGATAGATGAAGCGCTCGTCCGCTTTATTCCGCTTAAGATCAGAGGAGAGGAAGCCCTACTCCTACCGGTGAAATATGAGAAAATTGGCTTTTTCTGCGAGGTATGCGGTATAATGGGGCACGTCCTGGAGGAGTGTGGGGATGGCGTACACGGCCCTGATGAGGTGGAGTATGGACAGTGGATGGTAGCTAACAGGCGTACACTAGCGTCTACCCAATATCCCCAGAACAGCTATTCGAACCCCCCACGTACTCGGTCTCGTCGAGGTAGGGGTGGAGGTCCGCATGGATATGCTGCTGCTAATAGCAGGGCGGCAAAAACAGCAAAGAAACGCTCTTCCCAGGAGGCAGGCATGAGCGACAACGAAAACATGGAGGACACGGCTGAGAGCCCCATGAAGACAATGCCGATGGAGCAAGAGGAGGGAGGAATAGCGAAACCACCTCAGGCTGAATCCTCTGCAAAGAAACGGCTCGACATGTCCACTGCATCTGCTGCAACAGAGGCGACTGATCCGGGGGAAGATGACCAGCACAATCCCAATATGACAGAAGCTACGGGGCACCCGGAGCAGACTCCGCCACCTCCTCAGGCGTACGTCACACCACGTGATAGGAAGAAGCACAGGGCAGGATCTTCACCACATAAACTGACAAACTCAAAGAGCGAATTGGCGGGCTCCTTCGAGGAGCGCCGCCGGGCTCAATGAGTGTTCTTTGCTGGAACTGTCGAGGGGTTGGTAGACCCGAGACAGTTCGTGAGCTTCGCAATCTAGCGAGGCAATATACTCTAATAGTGGTTTGCATTGTGGAAACTCAACTCCGTGGAGGAAGAGTAGAAAGCTTAGCAAGCTCACTAGGTTATGATCTTTCTTTTGCAGTTAGTAGTTCTAGAATGAGTGGCGGTATGGGAATGTTTTGGAATAATTCAATAAAGCTTGAGACTTTTGGCTACTCTGAATATCACATTGATGCTCCAATCACCATGCCAGGGGTGCAACAGTGGAGATTGACGGTGGTCTATGGAGAAGCAAGGGTGGAGGAAAGAGGTATAACTTGGGACCTTCTACGGTCATTAGTCTCTGCAAATGACCGCCCATGGTTGTGTATGGGGGACTCTAATGAGGTCTTGCGTCTGGATGAGTACGAGGGATCTAGCCACCGCAGTATGACGCTGGTCCATGGATTCCGAGATGCCATTGATGTTTGCAGACTGTCTGATCTTGGATATACTGGACCGAGATGGACCTTTGAGAGAAGGGTAGCTGGAGGTAACTATACCCGCGTGCGGCTAGACAGAGCTTTAGCCACTGCGGAATGGTCGAGTATCTTCCCACATGCGATATTGTCGCACAAAGTGGCTGCCACTTCAGATCATAATCCTATCTTGCTTCAAACCAAAGGCCAACTGGACAGGCAATTCAGGCAGCAACCTTTCAAATATAAGGTGATGTGGGAGTCTCACGATGGTTTCCAAGAGGAAGTTCAACAGCATTGGCAGGGTCCAGGAGTTGCTACAGTGGTAGGACTAAAGGGGAAAATCGATGCTTTTTCTAAAGGCCTCGGACGCTGGGAAAAAAATACGTTTGGCAATGTTCGTAAGGAGATCAAACGACTGAATGGGGACCTGGCAAACCTGCAGGTGGATCCAAGCCGCACTCAACCTACAAGGATTGAAACAAAGATTAAAGATAGACTGCCAGAGCTCTATCACAGGGAAGAGGTGATGTGGCGTCAGCGGTCTCGGGTCACATGGCTTAAGGACGGCGACAGAAACACCAGATTTTTCCATCTGCGGGCGAGCAAACGAAGGCGTAAGAACAAGATTCAATCTCTAGTCCGGGAGGACGGCACTACGGTCGATGACGCCCACGAGCTCGAACATATGGTCACCGATTTCTACAAACATCTCTACACATCAGAGGGCACATCAAATATGGAGGAAGTGCTTAGTAGGGTACCCCTGAAAGTTACCAACGAGATGAACAATCTTTTGATCACGGAATATACTAAGGAAGAGATGAAGTTGGCTCTCTTTCAAATGGCACCCACTAAAGCGCCAGGGTCAGATGGGTTTCCCGCCCATTTCTTTCAGCGTTATTGGGAGGTATGTGGAACTGAGATCACCACAATCATCTTAAAAATACTGAAAGGGGAGGAAGAGGTAGACATCTTGAACGACACTATCTTGGTATTGATACCTAAGGTAACAAGCCCCACACTCCTTACTCAATTCCATCTGATAAGTCTTTGTAATTTATTTATAAAATAGCGTCCAAGGTCATAGCAAACCGATTGAAATCCATCCTCCCAGAGATCATATCAGAAGAACAATCAGCTTTTGTTGGGGGGAGGATTATCACGGATAACATAATCTCTGCTTATGAATGCCTGCATTTCATGAAACGGAGCAAATCGAAGAGGAATGGATTATGTGCCTTGAAACTGGATATGATGAAAGCATATGACCGATTGCAATGGGACTATTTGAGCGCTATGATGACCAGACTGGGGTTTGCACCAGCTTGGGTAAATATTATTATGAGCATGGTTAGCTCCGTTACCTTTTCGGTCTTACTTAACGGGAAGAAACTTGATCAATTCACCCCTACGAGAGGGATTCGACAGGGAGATCCATTATCACCCTATCTTTTCTTGTTGGCAGCAGAGGGCCTTTCGTGCCTCCTCAAAAACCACAATGAGTCATCGCCTATTAACGGAATTAAAGTGGCACCAACGGCTCCGCCGGTCAGTCACTTACTTTTTGCTAATGACATCCTGCTGTTTTTCAAGTCGAGTAGTGAGGGAGCTACTATGGTATCTTCGTTGTTGGAAACCTATTGCATGCCCTCGGGACAGAAAATCAACCAAGCTAAGTCTTCCGTTTTCTTCAGTAAAGGATGTGCACCCGAGGTGAAGGAGGTTATCAAAAACATTCTCAATGTGCACAATGAAAGTCTGAATGACAAATATTTGGGGATGCCCACATATGTGGGTAGCAGAAAAAATGGGGCTTTCAAATATCTGAAAGATAGAGTTTGGAATAAAGTAAAAGGCCGATGGAGAAGATCTTATCTGCAGGGGGAAAGAAGTTCTTATCAAGTCCATTGCACAAGCGGTTCCAGTCTTTTCCATGGCGTGTTTTAAACTACCTCGTGGACTATGTCTCCATATCAATTCCCTCATAAGGAAATTTTGGTGGGGCAGCAAGAATGGTGAAAGGAAGACGAGCTGGGTTTCATGGGAAGTGATGACACGACCTAAATATGAAGGAGGACTTGGGTTCAGAGATATTGAATTGTTCAATCTAGCCCTACTGGCAAGACGGGCTTGGCGCCTGCTTAAGACTCCGGAATCCTTAAGTGCCAGAATCCTAAAGGCACGCTATTTCCCTTCAACTTCTTTTCTGGATGCTGAACTTGGAAACAACCCATCACAGATTTGGCGTGCAATCATCAACGGAAAAGAAGTTCTCAAGATAGGCCTGATCAAGCGGATTGGAGATGGCAATACCACGGAGATTTGGAACCAGAATTGGCTCCCCAAGGAAGCTTCCATGTGACCAATCGCGTGCCTCACGCTCCAACGCCCGACACTGGTAGCAGAACTCATCGACCACACTTCAGCTAAATGGAGGCGGGAATTGATCAATTCAACCTTCTTACCGTTAGATGCTAACGTGATTCTCAACATTCCCCTCAGCACAAGACAATATGAGGATTTTTGGGCCTGGTCGCAGGAGAAGAAGGGAGAGTTTACTGTCAAATCTTCTTATCACATGCTCATTACAACCAAACTTCGACGGGAGGCCTGGCTCGAGGGCCGTGGTGGTCCGGCGGACAGTACCAGAGAGAAGAGATGCTGGGACACTTTATGGAGGATTCAGGTTCCGTCGAAGATCAAGGTCTTCCTGTGGCGACTGGCACAGAGTTATCTGCCAACAGCGGATGTTCGTCATCATCGCCATATGGCACCCTCCCCATCATGTGCGATATGCGGGGCAGAAGAATCTTGGCTCCACTCCCTTCTTAAATGCACAATGGCTCGATGCGTTTGGGTGCTACATGACCCCGAGCTAGTCGAGCATATGCTGGCTACAGCGGAACCGGACGCGCGGTCGTGGCTTTTCAGTATGATATCATCGGTTTCAGCAAAGGAGGTGGTCAAGATCACAGTTATACTATGGGCTATCTGGTTTGCCAGACGAAGATTGATCCACGAAGGAGAACATCAAAGTCCAGGGGCAACACACTTCTTTGTCAACCGATTCATAGCCGAGCTAGAAGTGACCAAGGCAAAAACACCTATACCACATCCTAGCTCGATGCACTCTAATGCTCGCCGATGGATCCCACCTCCCGCGGGATGGACAAAGGTAAATGTCAATGGTGCACTATGCAACCCCCCCCCCCATAGGTGATGTTAGTGTAGTGTGCAGGGATGATCAAGGCTTCTACCTGGGTTCATCAGCTGTCGTGTTCCATGGTTTAACGGACCCTCACGTTTTGGAAACACTAGCTTGTCGCGAAGCTCAATCTTTGGGAAGAGATCTCTTACTGCGGAAGGTATCAGTGGCGTCTGATTGCCTAAATGTTGTTAAATAAATTAACTCAGGATCCTCTGGGATCACGGCCCCTATCATCAAGGAAATCATGGAAGGAAAGAATGACTTTCAAGACATATCGTTTGCTCATGAAGGAAGATTATCCAACATGGATTTAGCTAAACATTCTCCGCATTTGGGGAGGGACGCCATGTGTGGCTCCTCCAACCCTTTGATACTAATATTATCCCTGTAATCCTTAATAGTGATCAATAAAGCAGTTTTTACCTCTTCAAAAAAATATTAACAAAGATGTGAATAATTAAAGGGAAATTCTAACTTGCCGCACCACGGACTTCCCGTGCGGCGGCTCGTCATGATTCGTGCAAAAGATCGCGTCGTGGGCGACCGCCCATCGAAAACTGTTCAAATTTTTTAAAAAAAGACTAGCCACGATTTTCTATTCGTCTCCCACGTCCATTCCTCTCGCACGCCTACCTATGAGCTTAATCCCGCGCAACAAAGGCGGATCCCGCGAGCTCAATCCCGCGCGACGAAGGGCTGATCCCGCGAGCTCAATTCCGCGTGATGAAGGACGGATCTGTGCCGGAGCCGGCGTCGGCGCGTGACAACTTCGGTGAGTCCACTCTCTTGCTTCCCCTTGCGGAGATGGTGGGTTGGGCGGGGTTGATCTGGTCGTCGGCTGCAGAGGGGTGGGACGGAGTTGCACGGGGGGATCCGCCCTTCGTCGCGGTTGGCGTTGCGCGGCCTGTTCAGGGTAGACTCGGAGCTCTCGAACGCCTAGGAGGCGGTGGAGTCATCGGGCAGCAGGAGGAGCGCGGAGGTGGAGAGCGGTGTGGAGACATTGACAGAGAGGGCGGCCCCCGAGATGGCACGGAACGTGGTGGCCTCCTCGGCCGCCGCCTTGGCGTCGGGAACCAGCAGGTCCCCGTCGTCGGCGCGACGGAGTAGGAGTAGCAGCAGTGGGCCTGGGGCAGCTTGTCGGGGCGCATGTAGCAAAGGGAGTGGCCGAGTCCCTCGTCGTAGGCCGGGTCAAAGGGCAGCTCGACCGGCGCGACGTGGCGGCGGCAGCTCTTGGCGCCGGACGGCCCCGCCGGCGCAGCAGATTCAGGCGAGGGAGTTTCCCATGGATGTGAAGGCATGGAGGTCAGAGGGAGGCGGAAGAAGGGAGGTGGAGGGAGGGATTATAATGCGGGGAGCATCGGCGGAGGTGAGAGTAGACTTGGGGAGCTGCGTTGGAGCAGGGAGTGGGTGTGGAGTTGAGATATTAACAACTCTATAAACAAAGCAAAAGTCTTATTCACAATCTCTACAGCAGTATCCCTAGGACAGTTGATGACATAATTCCGTCGCTGGTCCAAGTCATCTCGGACAGCAAGTATTCCACACACACTAACGGGATAGGAGAGCCCGGAGCTTGATAGGTTCATCGAAAAGAGTTGTACCATCTGTTTGTGGTTGTGTGACCACTCACCAGTGGTCTCATGAGAGGTTTGCGCTAGGAAGGCGGCCACCTCCCGCATCCGGGTGGCGGTGCCGCCAGTAGTGCCAAAGCCAGGAAATTCGGCGGCGGTTAGACTTTTAGGAAGCATAAAACAATATTTAAAAGTTTTTCTATGTAGGACCTAGGAGAAGCTGTTTTTATATAAAGCATTAAGATCTATAGAAATAGATCAAGACGTTTAATAGGATTTTCATAGAACACATACCTTGACAAAGTTTTGAAAAAGTTCTTACCTATATTGCAAGATGTGAAGTTAAGTAAGACTCAATAACCAGTGACTGTAAAAGATAAAGAAAAGATGAGTATCATAATCGAGCTAGTCAAGTTGGTTATTTATAGGTTCGAGCAACGAATATGACGTCTTGTTTGGCTTTCTTGTTGGAAACTAACATAGGATTTGGGTCACCGACATGCGACATGTGTAAGTCACATACATTCAAAATATGTAGAGTATTGCTCGTGTATGTAGTCATGTTGAGAAGAGCTTAGCAATAGAGTGTATAGCAAAAGCTTTAAATAATTTTAATCTAAATTATATAGATATTACTAGCAAAATGGACCGTGTGTTGCCACGGATGAAAAAACATAATCTCCAATGATGTTGACCACATTATGTTCGCATATCATCACTTGATTTTGAAATTTGAGGCACAAATGCAAGACAAAGTTTCTTCTTTTAAATTTATTCACAAGTTGAAGCAATCTTTACATTTTCAAAAAATATATATCATGGTTGTCAAAAATCTTGGTAACTCAACGATTTATTCTGAATTTTAATAAAAAAAAATTAGAAAACATACAATAATAATTCGATCCATCCAACAGTTATTTTTTTTAAATTCACACAGATATATTGTCACAAAGACTTAGAAGCATTAATGTTTAACTACATACATTAGATCTTTCGTGAACAATTTTATAAATATGGGAACAATTTTAAAATCGAGAACATTTTTTACAACTTACAAACATTGACAAAAAATCGTGAATATTTTTTATAATCGAACGGGTTTAAATATTTTCTTTTGAATTGGCGACCAATTCCAGAAAAAGACGAACATAATTTTTTATGTTGGAGGATTTTATTTTCAATTCATAAACGTTTTTTGAAACACATGAAGTTTTTCTGAATAAACAAACATTTTTATAAATCAGTAATATATTTATTAAATTCATGGACATTGTTTTGGAATTAAATAAAAATAATAGTCCGGCGCTTTTTTGAATCCACAAACATTTTATGTTTTCGTCAGCATTTTAATTCAAAATTCCTATTTTTTAATATGCAAAAGTTTTTTGTAATTCCAAATTATTTAAATTAGAAATAAACAAAAATGAAACGGAAAATTTTGAATAAAAAAACGAAACTATCAAAACGGGCATTAGCCATTTTTAAAATTTTAGGACATTTTTGAAATGCATTAAGATATTTTGAATTAGAAAGCATTTTGTTAAATGCCTTTAATAATTTTTAATACATGGAATTGTATTTGAAATCATGAACTTTTCTTATTGTACAAACATTTTTCTAAAATTGCAATCATTTTATTGTATATGCGAGCATTTTTTACAAAACTCTGAGTAGTTTTTGAAGTCACAAACATTTTAGTTTTTTAAATAATTTGATTTATAATTTTCAGTTTATTAAAATTTTAAGTATTATTCGAATTTCTAAATTATTTAAACTAAAAAAATAAAACGAAGCTGAAAATAAATAAATAAACGGAACTAAAAGCAGGCGCCTGTGCATGGGCCGGCCCATACGGTGTGCTGGATATTTTTCCAGCGTGTGGAGCGTAATATAGGAGGTTTTTACATGGGCCGGCCCAGTCCACGATTTTTTTCTTTGTGAAACGTTTTCAGTTACTTACCTGTGGCATGGTGGGTAATTTATGCAAACTTTAGGGTTAATTTCCATGACGGCCGACCAGAAACCGTATTTGATTTATTATTAGGGAAAATATGTCAGATGTAATTTGTGGTCTGTTCGAATTTTAGACTAGGCTTCAGAGGCATGATCTTCGTCGGGAAATAAACGGCGATAGTTTTGCAGAGTGGGTTTTGGAACCTAGATCATCTTTGAAATTCTAATTAACTTTCTGTAGAGAGAAGTCTACTTCACAACCTTGAACTATTTGGTTTGTCTAAGAATCAACCATCAACTAAAAACCGGCTAGGAATCAACTCTGAACTTTGAAACCTGGTCAAGATTTGACTCTCATCTCTCATAACCTAGGTTTTGATTAGGATAACTCAGATTTGACAAGCTGACCTTCATGTTAGCAACTTAGCATCCCAATTAGCAGTAATGTCAACACATGATCTAAAATAGGGCGAGAAAAAGTAATTTTAGGGTATTTTAAAATCCTTTTGGCCAAAGCATCTAAAATTTCCAAGAATGATCAGTCTTGAATTTAGAAAATTGTTTCAAAATGTTCTTTCACTTCCATTTTTGGACAAAAATTGACAAAAGGTGGCTGCTATTGTAATTCAGGTTATTTTCAAATCTGTTTGGAAAAAATCTAAAAAAAATCTAGAATTATAAGTATATTATTATTAATTTTACATAATTATTTCCTAATTTTTAGTATACTTTATATTTTGTATAAAATTTGGCCCAAAAATGTCCTGAAGTTTTAATTTCAGGATCCAGATCATGACTTTAATTACATAGTTTCGGCCCAAGCTTCCTAAATTATGGGCTGCCATATCATATAGGCAACTGATCACTAACAAAACATGATCACCTCAGAAGAAGAAAAAAAGAGGATAATAAACCCAAACGAACTTCGCCCAAAACCCTAGGTACGCATGCACACCCAACAGAGCCCTTCACCCCCACAAGGACAGCTACGTCTCGGCGTGCACTTTGCACCCGGACGGGCACACCATCTTCGTATCCGTCAGGCGCCGCTCTGGGGACTATCGCACCAGCTTCATGGAGGAGGAGCCGGAGAAGCAAGAGGGTGGCAAGAAGGAGCGGTGCAGCGTGCAGAAACTGGGGACCTTCATGCTGGACACGGAGAGCGGGTGGGGGTGCTGGACGCAGTACGACACCTGGTACCTGTCGTTCGAAGGCCAGGCGCACTACGACGGTGACCTGGGCGCGTGGGTCGGGAATACCCACGCCGCACGCGACGGCCATGGCTACCACAACGATGAGCACGAGCACCTCTGCTCCTATGATGTCCCGGCCCTCCACAAGGGGGAGGAAGAGGAGGAGGATGATGAAGAGGACAATGACGAAGACGAAGACGAGGATGAAGATGTTGAAAAGGAGAAGCTGGTCCCCGGAGTCTGCCCGCCGGCGGTGCCTGGCTGGAGTCACTAGTGGAAAACGGGCCTTTGTCCTGGACCCTTTAGTCCCAGCCTCCCTCTAGGCGAGACTAAAGACCCGGCCACGTCGCCCCAAATCGCAATACCGCTCACGAGGCTTTGGTCCCGGCCCGTAAGGAGCCTTTAGTCCCGGTTTGTGTCTCAAACCGGGACTAAAGGGCTACGCGGTGTGCAGCCCGCATGTGCGCCACCTTTAGTCCCGGTTTGTGTCTCAAACCGGGACTAAAGTCCTCTGCCTATATATATTGGCCACAGCCCCCCTCTCCCCTCTTCCTTGCATTTTTCTTGGATGGAAGAGTGTGGGTGTGTGCTAGCTCTCCATTTTTCTTGGATGCACTAGAGGTGTTTGTTTAAATGTGTGTTAGAGCGATGCCGCTTCAGTTCACCGAACACAACTACGATATGAGATGCCCGAGCCACGCTTAAACCTCTTCCTCTTTATTTCTACTTATTCTAAAAGGTTAGCAACTATATTTCCTCGTTTAGACCGTGCGGTACTAATTTTTAGGATCGTGATTGTATTTGATATACTGTCGTATAACGCAGATGAGCCATCCATGGATGTACGGTGATCGACGCACAGCCGCTTACAGAGAAGGCGTGCATTATTTTCGAGATGCAGCCGATGCGAACAAGCATGGTGGTGGCTATATGTTTTGTCCATGTGTTGAATGTCGGAATGAGAAGGATTACACTTCCTCAAGAGTCATTCAGAGCCACCTGCTTCGGTCCGGTTTTATGTCGGGCTATAATGTTTGGACCAAGCACGAGAAAGAGGGGTTATGATGGAAGACGACGATGAAGAAGAAGAGAACGATGATGACAACTACCGATCTATGTTCCCTGAGTATGCTGATACCGAATGGAAGACAATGAAGAAGAAGATCAGGATGAAGAACGGGAACCAGATGAGCCCGCTGATGATCTTGGCTGGGTCATTTCTGATGCACGGCGAGGTTGCGACACAGAAAATGAGAGGTTGCAGTTCGAGCAGATGTTACAGGACCACAACAAATTGTTGTACCCAACTTGTGAAGATGGCCAGAAGAAGCTGGGTAGCACATTGGAATTGCTGAAGTGGAAGGCAGAGACCGGTGTGACTGACTCGTCATTCGAAAAGTTGCTGGTACTGATGAAGAAGATGCTTCCAAGAAAGAACGAATTGCCCGCCAGCACGTACGAAGCAAAGAAGCTTATCTGCCCTCTAGGATTAGACGTGCAGAAGATACATGCATGCCCTAATGACTGCATCCTCTACCGCGGTGAGAAGTACGAGAATATGGTTAAATGCCCGGTATGCACTGCATTGCGGTATAAGATCAGAAAAGATGACCCTGGTGATATTGAGGGCGAGCCACCCAGGAAGTGGGTTCCTGCCAAGGTGATGTGGTATGTTCCTATAATACCACGGTTGAAACGTCTGTTCACAAATAAAGATCATGCGAAGTTGTTGCGATGGCACATCGAAGATCGTATGAAAGACGATAAGTTGAGGCACACCGTTGATGGTCGGCAGTGGAGAAAAATCGAGAGAGGGTTCCCGAGATTTGCAGGTGACGCAAGGAACTTATGGTTTGGTCTGAGTACATATGACATGAATCCTTTTGGGGAGCAGAGTTGCAGTCACAGCACCTGGCCCATTACTCTATGTATCTACAACCTTCCTCCTTGGTTGTGCATGAAGCGGAAGTTCATTATGATGTCAGTGCTTATTCAAGGTCCAAAGCAACCCGGTAACGATATTGATGTGTACCTAAGGCCATTAGTTGATGAACTTTTACAGCTGTGGGCCGAACCAGGTTTACGTGTGTGGGACGAGCACAAATAAGAGGAATTTGACCTTCGAGCGTTGCTTTTCGTAACCATCAATGACTGGCCTGCTCTTAGTAACATTTCAGGACAGTCAAACAAGGGATACAATGCATGCACGCACTGTTTGGATTAGACAGAAAGTATATATCTGGACAAATGTAGGAAGAATGTGTACCCGTACAATCGTCGTTTTCTTCCGCCCAAGCATCCCTTAAAGAAAAAAGGCAAGCATTTCAATGGCAAGGCAGAACCCCGGGGGAAGCCTGTCATCCGTACTGGTGCTGAAGTATTTGATATGGTCAAAGATTTAAAAGTAATCTTTGGAAAGGGTCCTGGTAGCCAACCTGTTCCTAACGGCCCTGATAAGCGCGTACCAATGTGGAAGAAGAAATCTATATTTTGGAAGCTACCCTACTAGGAAGTCCATGAGGTCCGCTCGGCAATCGACGTGATGCACCTGACGAAGAATCTCTGCGTGAATATTCTAGGCTTCCTGGGCTTGTAAGGGAAGTCAAAAGATACACCGGAAGCACGGGAGGACCAGGAACGTCATAAAGGAAGAGATGACATGCATCCAGGGCAGTTTCAAGGGCGTGCCAGCTACGCTCTTACTAAGGAAGAGAAGGAAATCTTCTTTGAAGTCCTTTTCAGTATCAAGGTCCCGACTGGCTTCTCGTCGAATATAAAGGGAATCGTAAATATGAAAGACAAAAAATTCCAAAACCTAAAGTCTCATGACTGCCACGTGCTTATGACGAAGTTGCTTCCGGTTGCATTGAGGGGAATTCTACCGGAAAATGTTCGCCTGGCAATTGTGAAGGTATGTGCATTCATCAATGCAATTTCTCAGAAGGTAATCGATCGAGAAAGTCTATCAGGGTTACAGATTGATGTGGTCCAATGTCTGGTCAGCTTTGAGTTGTTGTTCCCGCCATCCTTCTTCAATATAATGACACACCTCCTAGTTCACCTAGTCGAAGAGATTAGAATTCTCGGTCCTGTGTTTCTACACAATATGTTCCCCTTCGAGAGGTTCATGGGAGTCTTAAAGAAATATGTTCGTAACCGTGCTAGGCCAGAAGGAAGCATCTCCAAGGGCTATGGAACAGAGGAGGTCATTGAGTTTTGTGTGGACTTCCTGTTGGAATTATGCCCTAGAGGCAATAATAAATGAAGTTATTATTATAATTCCTGTATCAAGATAATCGTTTATTATCCATGCTATAATTGTATTGAATGAAGACTTATATAAATGTGTGGATACATAGACAAAACACTGTCCCTAGCAAGCCTCTAGTTGGCCAGACAGTTGATCAACGATAGTCAGTGTCTTCTGATTATGAACAAGGTGTTGTTGCTTGATAAGTGGATCACGTCATTAGGAGAATCACGTGATGGACTAGACCCAAATTAATAGACGTAGCATGTTGACCGTGTCATTTTATTGCTACTGTTTTCTGCGTGTCAAGTATTTATTCCTATGACCATGAGATCATATAACTTACTAACACCGGAGGAATACTTTCTGTGTATCAAACGTTGCAACGTAACTGGGTGACTATAAAGATGCTCTACAGGTATCTCCGAAGGTGTTCGTTAAGTTAGTATGGATCGAGACTGGGATTTGTCACTCCGTGTGACGGAGAGGTATCTCGGGGCCCACTCGGTAATACAACATCACACACAAGCCTTGCAAGCAATGTGACTTAGTGTAAGTTGCGAGATCTTGTATTACGGAACGAGTAAAGATACTTGCCGGTAAACGAGATTGAAATAGGTATACGGATACTGACGATCGAATCTCGGGCAAGTAACATACCGAAGGACAAAGGGAATGACATACGGGATTATATGAATCCTTGGCACTGAGGTTCAAACGATAAGATCTTCGTAGAATATGTAGGATCCAATATGGGCATCCAGGTCCCGCTATTGGATATTGACCGAGGAGTCTCCGGTCATGTCTACATAGTTCTCGAACCCGCAGGGTCTGCACACTTAAGGTTCGACGTTGTTTTATGCGTATTTGAGTTATATGGTTGGTTACCGAATGTTGTTCGGAGTCCCGGATGAGATCACGGACGTCACTAGGGTTTCCGGAATGGTCCGGAAACGAAGATTGATTTATAGGATGACCTCATTTGATTACCGGAAGGTTTTCGGAGTTACCGGGAATGTACCGGGAATGACGAATGGGTTCCGGGAGTTCACCGGGGGGGCCACCCACCCCGGGGAAGCCTATAGGTGTTGGGGGTGCCGCACCAGCCCTTAGTGGGCTGGTGAGACAGCCCAAAAGGGGCCTATGCGCATTGGGAAGAAAATCAAAGAGAAAAAAAGGAGGAGGTGGGAAAGGGAAGAAGGACTCTACCTTCCAAACCAAGTAGGACTCAGTTTGGGAGGGGAATCCTTCCCCCCTTGGCTCGGCCGACCCCTTGGGGGTTCTTGGACCCCAAGGCAATGCTCCCCCCTCTCCCTCCTATATATAGTGGGGTTTTAGGGCTGATTTGAGACAACTTTTGCCACGGCAGCCCGACCACATATCTCCACGGTTGTACTTCTAGATCGCGTTTCTGCGGAGCTCGGGCGGAGCCCTGCTGAGACGAGATCGTCACCAACCTCCGGAGCGCCGTCACGCTGCCGGAGAACTCTTCTACCTCTCCGTCTCTCTTGCTGGATCAAGAAGGCCGAGATCATCGTCGAACTGTACGTGTGCTGAACGCGGAGGTGCCGTCCGTTCGGCACTAGATCGTGGGACTGATCGCGGGATAGTTCGCGGGGCGGATCGAGGGACGTGAGGACGTTCCACTACATCAACCGCGTTCACTAACGCTTCTGCTGTACGGTCTACAAGGGTACGTAGATCACACATCCCCTCTCGTAGATGGACATCACCATGATAGGTTTTTCGTGCGCGTAGGAAAATTTTTGTTTCCCATGCGACGTTCCCCAACAGTGGCATCATGAGCTAGGTTCATGCGTAGATGTCTTCTCGAGTAGAACACAAAAGTTTTTGTGGGCGGAGATGTGCGTTTTGCTGCCCTCCTTAGTCTTTTCTTGATTCCGCGGTATTGTTGGATCGAAGCGGCTCGGACCGACATTACTCGTACGCTTACGAGAGACTGGTTTCTTCGCTGCGAGTAACTCCGTTGCTCAAAGATGACTGGCGGGTGTCAGTTTCTCCAACTTTAGTTGAATCAGATTTGACCGAGGAGGTCCTTGGATGAGGTTAAATAGCAACTTATATATCTCTTTTGTTGTGTTTGCGTAAGTAAGATGCGATCCTACTAGATACCCATGGTCACCACGTAAAACATGCAACAACAAAATTAGAGGACGTCTAACTTGTTTTTGCAGGGTATGCTTGTGATGTGATATGGACAACGATGTGATGTGATATATTGGATGTATGAGATGATCATGTTGTAATAGAAAATATCGACTTGCACGTCGATGGTACGGCAACCGGCAGGAGCCATAGGGTTGTCTATATAACTAACGTTTGTGCTTGCAGATGCGTTTACTATTTTGCTAGGATGTAGCTTTAGTAGTAATAGCATGAGTAGCACGACAACCCCGATGGCGACACGTTGATGGAGATCATGGTGTGGCGCCGGTGACAAGAAGATCGTGCCGGTGCTTTGGTGATGGAGATCAAGAAGCACGTGATGATGGCCATATCATGTCACTTATGAATTGCATGTGATGTTAATCCTTTTATGCACCTTATTTTGCTTAGAACGACGGTAGCATTATGAGGTGATCTCTCACTAAAATTTCAAGACGAAATTGTGTTCTCCCCGACTGTGCACAGTTGCTACAGTTCGTCGTTTCTAGACACCACGTGATGATCGTGTGTGATAGACTCAACGTTCACATACAACGGGTGCAAAACAGTTGCGCACAGCGGAACACTCGGGTTAAGCTTGACGAGCCTAGCGTGTGCAGACATGGCCTCGGAACACATGAGACCGAAAGGTCGATCATGAATCATATAGATGATATGATTAGCATAGGGATGCTTACCACTGAAACTATACTCAACTCACGTGATGATCGGACTTGAGCTAGTGTAAGTGGATCATGAACCACTCAAATGACTAGAGAGATGTACTTTTTGAGTGGGAGTTTAGTGAGTAATTTGATTAAGTTAAACTCTAATTATCTTGAACATAGTCTAAGTCCACTTTGAATATATTTGTGTTGTAGATCATGGCTCACGCAACAGTCACCCTGAATTTTAATACGTTCCTAGAGAAAGCTAAGTTGAAAGATGATGGAAGCAACTTTGTAGACTGGGCTCGTAATCTTAAGCTAATCTTACAAGCTGGGAAGAAGGATTATGTCCTTAATGCTGCGCTAGGAGATGAACCACCCGCTACGGCTTATCAGGATGTTAAGAACGCTTGGTTAGCACGTAAGGAGGACTACTCAGTAGTTCAATGTGCAGTCTTGTATGGCTTAGAACCGGGACTTCAATGTCGCTTTGAGCGTCATGGAGCATTTGAGATGTTCCAGGAGTTGAAATTTATCTTTCAGAAGAATGCCCGAATCGAGAGGTATGAGACCTCCCATAAATTCTATGCTTGCAAGATGGAGGAGAACTCGTCTATCAGTGAACATGTGCTCAAAATGTCTGGGTACTCAAACCGTCTAGCTGAGCTGGGGATTGAACTCCCGCAAGAAGCTATCACTGACAGAATCCTTCAATCACTGCCGCCAAGCTATAAAGGCTTTGTATTGAACTACAACATGCAAGGGATGAACAAGTCTCCCGGCGAGTTGTTTGCGATGCTGAAAGTCGCAGAGTCTGAACTCCGTAAAGAGCATCAAGTGTTGATGGTGAATAAGACCACTAGTTTCAAGAGAAACGGCAAAGGCAAGAAGGGTAATTCAAAGAAGAGCGGCAAGCCTGTTGCCAATCCGACGAAGAAACCCAAAGCTGGACCTAAGCCTGAAACAGAGTGTTACTATTGCAAGGGTATGGGTCACTGGAAGCGCAATTGCCCCAAATATCTGAGTGATAAGAAGGCGGCCAAAGAAAAATCAGGTATATTTGATATACATGTTATTGATGTGTACTTAACCGGCTCTCGTAGTAGTGCCTGGGTATTCGATACCGGTTATGTTGCTCATATTTGCAACTGGAAACAGGAACTGCGGAATAGACGAAGGCTGGCGAAAGATGAAGTGACGATGCACATAGGAAATGGTTCCAAGGTTGATGCAATCGCCGTCGGCACAGTTTCACTTCAGTTACCATCAGGATTAGTTATGAACTTGAATCATTGTTATTTAGTGCCTGCGTTGAGCATGAACATTATATCTGGATCTTGTTTATTGCGAGACGGTTACTCTTTTAAGTCAGAGAATAATGGTTGTTCTATTTCTATGAGTAACATCTTTTATGGTCATGCACCCAATGTGAGAGGATTGTTCATATTGAATCTTGATAGTGATACACACATACATAACATTGAGACCAAAAGAGTAAGAGTTAACAATGATAGCGCCATATTTTTGTGGCACTGCCGCTTAGGTCATATTGGTGTAAAGCCCATGAAGAAACTCCATGCTGATGGACTTTTGGAGTCACTTGACTTTGATTCACTTGACACATGCGAACCATGCCTCATGGGCAAGATGACTAAAACTCCGTTCTCCGGAACAATGGAGCGTGCAAGTGACTTGTTGGAAATCATACATACCGATGTGTGTGGTCCGATGAGCGTAGAGGCACGCGGCGGATATCGTTATTTTCTCACCTTCACTGACGATTTGAGTAGATATGGTTATGTCTACTTAATGAAGCACAAGCCTGAAACATTTGAAAAGTTCAAGCAATTTCAGAGTGAAGTTGAAAATCATCGTAAAAAGAAGATCAAGTTCCTACGGTCTGATCGTGGGGGTGAATATCTGAGTTTCGAGTTTGGTGCTCACTTAAGACAATGTGGAATTGTTTCACAATTGACACCGCCTGGAACACCACAGCGTAATGGTGTGTCCGAACGTCGTAATCGTACTTTATTAGAGATGGTGCGATCTATGATGTCTCTTACCGATTTGCCATTATCACTTTGGGGTTATGCATTAGAAACAGCTGCATTCACTTTAAATAGGGCACCATCAAAATCCGTTGAGACGACACCATACGAACTGTGGTATGGCAAAAGGCCAAAGTTGTCGTTTCTTAAAGTTTGGGGATGTGATGCTTATGCCAAAAAGGTTCAGCCTGAAAAGCTGGAACCCAAAGCGGAAAAGTGCATCTTCATAGGTTACCTAAAAGAGACAGTTGGGTACACCTTCTATCTCAAATCCGAGGGCAAAGTGTTTGTTGCTAAAAACGGAGCTTTTCTCGAGAAGGAGTTTCTCTCGAGAGAATTGAGTGGGAGGAGTATAGAACTTGACGAGGTTGTCGAACCTCTCATCCCTCTGGATGGTGGCGCAGGGCAAGGGGAAACCTCTGTCGTTGCGAGGCCAGTTGAGGAGGAAGTTAATATGATGATCATGAAACTCCGGTTCAAGTTTCTTTCGAACCACGCAGGTCGACGATACCACGTGCTGCTCCAGAGTGGTACGGTAATCCCGTCTTGTCAATCATGTTGTTAGACAACAATGAACCTGCAAATTATGAAGAAGCAATGGTGGGCCCAGATTCCAACAAATGGCTAGAAGCCATGAAGTCCGAGATAGGATCCATGTATGAGAACAAAGTGTGGACTTTGGAAGTATTACCTGAGGGCCGCAAGGCTATTCATAACAAATGGATCTTTAAGAGGAAGACGGACGCTGACGGCAATGTGACCATTTATAAAGCTCGACTTGTGGCAAAGGGTTTTTCACAAGTTCAAGGAGTTGAGTACGATGAGACATTCTCACCCGTAGCGATGCTTAAGTCCGTCAGAATCATGTTAGCAATAGCTGCATTTTTCGATTATGAAATCTGGCAGATGGATGTCAAAACGGCGTTCCTTAATGGTTTCCTTAAGGAAGAGTTGTATATGATGCAACCCGAAGGTTTTGTCAATCCTAAGAATGCTAACAAGGTGTGCAAGCTCCAGCGATCCATTTATGGACTGGTGCAAGCATCTCGGAGTTAGAACAAACGCTTTGATGAGGTGATCAAAGCATTTGGGTTTATACAAGTGGTTGGAGAATCCTGTATTTACAAGAAAGTGAGTGAGAGCTCTGTGGCGTTTCTAATATTATATCTGGATGACATATTGCTGATTGGAAACAACGTGGAGTTCTTGGAGAGCATAAAGGATTACTTGAATAAAAGTTTCTCTATGAAGGACCTAGGAGAAGCTGCTTACATTCTAGGCATTAAGATCTACATGGATAGATCAAAACGCCTGATAGGACTTTCACAAAGCACATACCTTGATAAAGTTTTGAAGAGGTTCAAAATGGAACAGTCCAAGAAAGGGTTCTTGCCAGTTTTACAAGGTACGAGATTGAGTAAGACTCAGTGCCCAGCAACTGATGAAGATAGAGAGTATATGCGCTCCGTCCCCTATGCTTCAGCCATAGGTTCTATCATGTATGCAATGTTGTACACTAGACCGGACGTTAGCCTAGCCATAAGTATGGCAGGTAGGTTCCAGAGTAATCCAGGAGTGGATCACTGGACGGCGGTCAAGAATATCCTGAAGTACCTGAAAAGAAATAAGGAGATGTTTCTCATGTATGGAGGTGACGAAGAGCTCGCCGTAAAAGGTTACGTCGATGCAAGCTTTGACACTGATCCGGACGACTCTAAGTCACAAACCGGATACGTATTTATTCTTAATGGGGGTGTGGTAAGCTGGTGCAGTTCCAAGCAGAGCGTCGTAGCAGATTCTACATGTGAAGCGGAGTACATGGCTGCCTCGGAGGCGGCTAAGGAGGATGTCTGGATGAAGCAGTTCATGACGGATCTTGGAGTGGTGCCAAGCGCACTGAATCCAATAACCTTGTTCTGTGACAACACGGGTGCCATTGCCCTAGCAAAGGAACCACGGTTTCACAAGAAGACCAGACACATAAAACGACGCTTCAACCTCATCCGTGACTACGTCGAAGGGGAGGACGTAAATATATGCAAAGTGCACACGGATCTGAATGTAGCAGACCCGCTGACTAAACCTCTTCCACGGGCAAAACATGATCAACACCAGAACTGTATGGGTGTTAGATTTATTACAATGTAATTCGCATGATGATGTGAGGGCTAGATTATTGACTCTAGTGCAAGTGGGAGACTGTTGGAATTATGCCCTAGAGGCAATAATAAATGAAGTTATTATTATAATTCCTGTATCAAGATAATCGTTTATTATCCATGCTATAATTGTATTGAATGAAGACTTATATACATGTGTGGATACATAGACAAAACACTGTCCATAGCAAGCCTCTAGTTGGCTAGCCAGTTGACCAAAGATAGTCAGTGTCTTCTGATTATGAACAAGGTGTTGTTGCTTGATAACTGGATCACGTCATTAGGAGAATCACGTGATGGACTAGACCCAAACTAATAGACGTAGCATGTTGATCGTGTCATTTTATTGCTACTGTTTTCTGCGTGTCAAGTATTTATTCCTGTGACCATGAGATTATATAACTTACTAACACGGGAGGAATACTTTGTGTGTATCAAACGTCGCAATGTAACTGGGTGACTATAAAGATGCTCTACAGGTATCTCCGAAGGTGTTCGTTAAGTTAGTATGGATCGAGACTGGGATTTGTCACTCCGTGTGACGGAGAGGTATCTCGGGGCCCACTCGGTAATACAACATCACACACAAGCCTTGCAAGCAATGTGACTTAGTGTAAGTTACGGGATCTTGTATTACGGAACGAGTAAAGAGACTTGCCGGTAAACGAGATTGAAATAGGTATGCGGATACTGACGATCGAATCTCGGGCAAGTAACATACCGAAGGACAAAGGGAATGACATACGGGATTATATGAATCCTTGGCACTGAGGTTCAAACGATAAGATCTTCATAGAATATGTGGGATCCAATATGGGCATCCAGGTCCCGCTATTCGATATTGACCGAGGAGTCACTCGGGTCATGTCTGCATAGTTCTCGAACCCGCAGGGTCTGCACACTTAAGGTTCGACGTTGTTTTATGCGTATTTGAGTTATATGGTTGGTTACCGAATGTTGTTCGGAGTCCCGGATGAGATCACGGACGTCACGAGGATTTCCGGAATGGTCCGGAAACGAAGATTGATATATAGGATGACCTCATTTGATTACCGGAAGGTTTTCGGAGTTACCGGGAATGTACCGGGAATGACGAATGGGTTCCGGGTGTTCACCGGGGGGGCAACCCACCCCGGGGAAGCCCATAGGCCTTAGGGGTGGCGCACCAGCCCTTGGTGGGCTGGTGGGACAGTCCAAGAAGGCCCTATGCGCCATAGGAAGAAAATCAAAGAGAAAAAAAAGAGGAGGTGGGAAAAAGGGGAAGGACTCCTCCTTCCAAACCTAGTTGGATTCGGTTTGGAAGGGGAGGACTCCCCCCCCCCTGGCTCGGCCGACCCCCTTGGGGCTCCTTGAGCCCCAAGTCAAGGCCCCCCTCTCCCACCTATATATACGGAGGTGTTAGGGCTGATTTGAGACAACTTTGCCACGGCAACCCGACCACATATCTCCACGGTTTTACCTCTAGATCGCGTTTCTGCGGAGCTCGGGCGGAGCCCTGCTAAGATTAGATCACCACCAACCTCCGGAGCGCCGTCACGCTGCCGGAGAACTCATCTACCTCTCCGTCTCTCTTGCTAGATCAAGAAGGCCGAGATCATCGTCGAGCTGTACGTGTGCTGAACGCGGAGGTGCCGTCCGTTCGGCACTAGATCGTGGGACGGATCGCGGGACGGATCACGGGGCGGATCGAGGGACGTGAGGACGTTCCACTACATCAAACGCGTTTCTTAACGCTTCTGGTGTGCGATCTACAAGGGTACGTAGATCGAATATCCCCTCTCGTAGATGGACATCACCATGATAGGTCTTCGTGCTCGTAGGAAAATTTTTGTTTCCCATGCGACGTTCCCCAACAAATAGTCCTTATATACAGTTCTCGACAAAAGCCTACATGCTTTGTTTCCTTGCTGAATCGTCAACATGTAGTTCTTGACCCTCCTTCTACAATTCTTTGGGGAGACTCTAGGTGCAAACATGCCCAAATCGGATGATGGTGACACTTGGCATCGTGTCCCTCCTTGTGTACATCCTCTTAGAGATTGGTTTAACTTCTTACGGTAGTGTCATATGAGTCCTACCCCCCCCCCCCACACACACACAAGAGCTTTGGGAGATACCTTGGCAGCTTCAATAACCTCACCTTGAGAGCTGATCACGTGCCCCAACCCAACTCCAGTTGCATGAAGGAGCATTTTCTTTGTTTCAAGAGTATTCAATTCTGTCATAGGAGAGCAACACCACACACATATGTTGCAAGTGCCCTTCCTTTGGTGCGTTGTACACCAATATATCATCCACAAACACAAGTACGGAGCGACGCATCAGTGGCTCAAAGAGTTGGTTCATGATGCTCTAGAATGTTGTGGAAACATTTGTCACGACAAAATTCATCAAGGAGAATTCGTACATGCCTTGGTGAGTGTGAAAGGAAGTATTGTACTCGTCCTCGATATCAACTCGAATATGTTGGTAGCTTTATCGGAAACCCAACTTCGTGAAGAATTTTGATCCAGCCAACTCATTGAGCATCTTGTTGACGATTGCCATGAAATGTTCTTTTCTTGATAGTGAGTACATTGATGCGGCTGTAATCCATACAAAAACGCCACCTGCCATCCTTCTTGCACATTAGCGAGACCATAGATGCAAAGGAACTATCAATAAGCTGGATAGTGCCATTGCACAACATAATCATCGTCCCTCTTGCCCCCCATTAATTTTCTCACAACCTGTTATCTTCCCTATGGTGTTCACCCCATTGAAAACCACCTATGTGTGTTTGGTTACATTAGCTACCTCAACACCTATGCCAGAACACAAGAGATTTTGGTGTCTTGTTCTTCACGCGAAAAATGTTAAGTGTCCTCCGATGTTAATTTTTACTAACACTGTTTACCTTATGTTTCTTCCACACACATGCCTTCCGTAGAGAAACCCATGCTTCTTGAGTCATTTTGTCTTGGTCTACTTCTAGCTCTAACACGACCTACCTCGTACCCTTATACCTGCCACCCACATCTATCCATGACCATCTCCCACTCTAACACACCCACACCACTCCCCTCTGACCAGGCACGCTAGGTGACGCTGTTGTGAAGTAAAATCATCTTCTTGGTTTCATATTCAACAGTTGTCACCATGTACACCATGTTTTGATGATTTTGCACTTTTAACCGAGAGGTTAGAAGGATAAGTTTGAGAAAAATAAGCACAGAGTTACAACAACTGGATTGCTAATTATCTTGATTTCAGATGAGTTTTCTTCTCAAACCCTAATGCTTCGAAAGAGATTGTCTAGTTTGTACACGAAGTGCATCCGGTTTTTGCGTAACCCTCTCAACCTTTTAGAACATGCTATTTCAGTAAAATTATGATACCATGCCAAATTTCAACCTTTTCAGAGCTCATTTGTAGTGCTTTTCAATTTCAGTGTCATTTAGCTCAAAAAATTATTAAATGAATGAAAAGTAGAAAATACTAAACTAAATATAACATTATTAGATTAACAAAAAGTATTAGGTTAAACTAATTAGTTAATAGAAAATAAAATATAAAATTATTAGGTTAACAAAAAGTATTTTATAATATTATTCATTTGTAGTGCTTTTCAATTTCAGGGTCATTTAACTTAAAAAACTCATTAAAATAATCAACTAAAAAGCTTTTATAAAACTCTAATAGCAAAAAGAACCAACTAAAAACAATCAATTAAAATATTTTGTTATGATCAACTAAAACAGAACTATAATATTATTAAATAGCAAAAAGAATCAACTAAAAATCTTTTATAACATACAAAAAATTAAAAAAATGCCAACCTACTAGGCCACAATGGCATGCATATGACTAGAAACCCATCAACAAATGGACCAGGACGCAGGCCCGTGGGGCAAGTAGGCCCAACTAGGCAGGGCTAAAGATTAGGCATTTATTGTCTGCATTAGAGAGAAGCTCACCACGGTAGCCCCAGCGTGGCTTATAAACAACTGTGAGTGGCCTTCACTCGGCGAGGTGGGACTAAACTTCCAGCTCACCTCGACCGTTCCAGCACCACCCCGTTAGTCTCGTTTGGTGGCTCCAACCGGGTCTAGGGGGGACTTTAGTCCCGGTTAGAGCAACCAACCAGGACTAAAGGTGAAACTTCGCCAGCCGAAAGGGCAGGAGCCCAAACCTTTAGTCCTAGTTGGAGGCTCCAACTGGGACTAAAGACTAAATGTTGGGGTACATAAGCGGCCGCGCAAAAATGAAATCCCCACTTCTCCTTCGATCTGCTCCGACGCCGGCTCCCACGTTGCCGCGACGTGCCCTTCCCCTTGCTGACGCCCTCACCGACACCCTCACCGCGCCATGCCCCAAGCCGATGCCCTCGCCGCACCCTGCCTCTCCCCGCGACGCCCTCGCCGATACCCTCGCCGCGCCCTGCCCCGAGTCGACACCATCGCCGACACCCTCGCCGCCCTCCTTCCCTCCAACAAAAGGTGAGGCCACCTCTCTCACCTCACCTCCCCCTCCGATGACCATGTTGTGGCGAGCCCCCGTGCCCCTCCCCCGATCCCTTTTAGAACACCGATTTTATTCGTTTCCACAATGTACCACTAATATAATTTCTTCATTTAACTTTGCACCTACTAGAACACTAGAACATGTTTTCTGGTAGAAAAATTCAAGTTGTTTTACTGTTTTTGGAATTTGTTATTCAAAGACAATACTACATTGGTTCAAACCGCATTTTTTATGTCAAACTTTCCCAACTTGACGCGCTTAAATAATTAGCCACAATTTGGCTTGTGTGAGAAAATGTTGGCATACTTTTTTTGTAGTGTATTTTAATGTAGTGAATTTTAAATGTGTTTCATTTTAAGTGTCTGTCATATTTAAGTGTATTTTAATGTAGTGTATTTCAATGTAGTGGATGCACCGTTTCATTTTTTGGTGAAAAGTTTATTGAATAGTTGTAAAAGTTTATTAAATAGTAGGAATTTAAATAGTTGTAGAATTTGTTCTTGACGTCGACGATGCCCGGTCCGCATCCTCGTCGTCGACCCGGTGGCGACAAACTGCTTGAGAGGCACCATGTCCAGGACGTGGTTCCGTCGGGCTAGCACTGGGATGTGCTACCTTCCAGGACGCGCATCTTGGTGAGGAACCGGGCTCACGTCATGGACCCGGAGCTTCTTTGATGGCGGTCGCGTGGGCCACTTTCGGTGTGGAGGCAGCCGACCCTCGAGGAAGAGGTAAGTCGTCGTGTCAGGGAGGATGACGAGCACGTCCGTCGCTACTTGCTTGCGTTGGACGTCAGGTTCTCCAATACCTGACAGGTTCTTCAGGAATCTCACTCGAGCTATGATCATGTGTTGGTTTTTTCTCTTTAGGTGTCCACAACACGCGCCTTAGTACAACGGCAGCTCTTTAAGTGATCGGTTTGGTCAGGAACCGCGAGTGAACTAGATTATACTCGAGATGTATTCGAGACTATATTCAATAATATTTAAGATGTATTAAATGGATTATTCGATGTATTAGTGATATTGTATATATGATGATTTTGCTAGATAAAGTGAATACTAAATTGTTTTATCTTTCTTCTCGATTAGTTAAGCTATGGATGCTATCGAAAATATATATAGACATAGGTCAATTCATGAGTCCCTGATGATCGCCGGTGAGGAGTCCGTGACGATCGTCGGAGGAGTCCCGACGATCGCCGGTGAGGAGTAATATTATATTATTCGAGATGTATTAGTGATATTATATGATCATATTGTTTGATTGCCTTGTTTTGAGAACGGTGGCAGTTACAGCACGGGAAATGTAGTTTATGAAAGTTTATTTTAATGTAGTGTATTTTGATATAGTTGACTTGATTGCAATTAATCCATAAACACAGGAGATGTGTGACGATGATAGGATCCCTGAGTGTGATTACTGCGGTGATGATCGGGGTTTGTGCGACAGGCGGCCTCACCTGCGAGACGACATGTTCTTCATCATGAAGCTTGACGAGACCTTCGATGTTTGTACAGTATACAATGATGACAAGTTTTTTTTTATAATTAAGCATGACTTCTGTTTCTTTGCTTCAACGTGTAATTTTTGTTTTATACAATTCGACTAGTTCCTCCCCTGCCATGCAAGAAGGTATGTGTTGGAGAGGCTCGGTTTCGAGGACCACGAAAGTATGGAGACGAGGAGAGCTAATGTGAGGACTAGACATGGTCACACATTTCTGGTCAAAATAATGAATGCAGTTAATAACACCGAAATAGGGTGCTCAAATTGGGAAGCTCTTTGCAAGGCATATGGATTTCAGGAGGATATGAAAATAACCTTCGATCTTCCTCCTGCCGATCATATTGAAGGTAACATCGACATTTGGGTGGATGTCGATATGCTTCCTGTTTTACCTCCATGTGAGTTTGTCAACCATATTTTCCAAGTAATTTGCATTCTATATTTAAAAATAGTTGATGTTCATCCATACTAAATTTAATAATTTATAATTTACAGCTTGTTTCGTTTCTTTGAGTGAAATACGAAAATTAATTGACACGAGACACTACACTTATAGATCACATCTAACTTGAAAAGAGAAGGATGTTCTTATCCACTTTGTCCTGGTTGGTACGGACAAATTTCCGTATAATTAAGGAACTGACCCAAATTATACATTTTACATGCCAGTAGTGCAAAAGTTGAGGACGGATGACATTCATCGAAATATCTTGGTAAGAGTTGCAAATTAAGTACACTACTATTGCATAAATGGTGTTGATTATATTACATTGCTAACTAGGCTACTATTATGTTCTTCAACAGAAACTGCCAAATCATCTTGTGCCTCTGTTGATGCATGGCAACGGTCATATGACAATTAAAAGCCCCCCGAGGGCTCAATTCGATTCTCCATACTCGACTGAGCGCAAACCAAAAGAATGGCTTTAAATTGAAACATGGAGAGAAATAAATAAGTATCAGAAACCACAAGTTGGAGGCCGTTGGATATCTCTGCTTCATCACGGAGACATAGGTGTTATTCTATTTTATGACATTTTACCCAGGAGAGAGGACTAGGTCCTATGAAAGAGAAGTTTTGCTGGTTTATATTAACTTGACATGATCGATTAGGATGATAATTATTATAATATTTTTGTATTTTATGAGATAATATTTGATTAAAGTGGATTGATGCAAGTGATTATGTTGAATTAGAGGATCAACACATCGTCTAGTAAATAAAAATGAAACCCTAAATGTAAAAAATTAAAGGGTAAACACAAAAATAAAAGCAAAAACCCAGCATCTGACAACTGCTGACACATAGCCGCCTCTTAGTCCTGGTTGGTGTTATCAACCAGGACTAAAGGTCCTCTTGCCTTCGCGCCCCACAGCGGGCACGTCGAGCACTGTTAGGCCCGGTTCGTAAAACAACTGGGATCAAAAGTTTCAACCTTTTGTCCTGATTGTTTAGTCCCGGTTAGAGAACCGGGACTAAAGGCCCTCTAAAACCGGGATTAATGATCCGTTTTTCACTAGTGTCAAGATATTAAAAAAACAGTATTCGCATGCACCATACTAGAAGATAAAAAAACGCAAGAAAAATTCTAATAAGCCGATACCATGCTCACGATTTCTACTCAAGTAATGCGCTAGGAAGGAGCTTTTCACTTCTTTCAAACACATCTTAAAAGGTAGTGAACTTGAAATACAAAATAGCTACAGAGTATTAACCCAAAGAATTCTGAACACCAAATTAGCTAGTTGTCTCGGGTACTTGAAGCCACCATCGATAGACTCAATCAGACGCACATAAACATTACTAGTTCCAAGGTAACCAATTTCTCTAGTTGCTTCTTTACAGGAGAAATTCCACCCGAAGTTGTGATCTTCACTACAATGATTGGAATTCCAGAATCAGAAGTTACATTTACTAAGTTTATTCTCTCTGTAACGTTTTTATATTACTCTTTTATCACAGTATATTGGACGTATCTCTAAAACAATAATTTTTCACAATTAGAAGGAAATAAGGCGTATGACATTAATTAACCTATTAATTGGGGTGTTTTGAAAACCGTCTTCACCAATGCATGTGAGGAAATCGCTCGTTTAGTGGACGTGGGTTACTAATGCGTCAGTTTTGTGATTAATTATGCGCTTTTAGAGCAACTCTAGCAGACCCCGCATCCCGCCCCGGCCCGCAAAATAACCGCCAAATTGCGGGCCGGGGCCGAAAAATCCGCACGATCAGACCCCGCATCCCGCCCCGGTCCGCAAATGTTTTTGCGGGGCGCGGCAAATCTTCTCCCCCAACCTCTATCTTCACGGGCTGGGAGGCCGACCCGAGTTGAACCCCTATCCGACGTGATATTTGGCGGGAGGGACATTTCCGCGCGCCCTTTTCCCGCGCTCCCCGCACCCTCCGCCACCATTGCCCCCCCTCCACAAGCTCCGGTTCCTCCTCCCCGACCGTTCCTCGTCGCCATGGAGGACCCCATGCTGCCCCCGTCACCGTCGAGGTCGCGCATGCTCCTTCCCCTCGGGCGGATCTCGTCGCCGGCCACGTTGTCCCGCTGCTGTCGCCCAAGCACACGCCGTGCCTTCCCGAAAGAGGCAGAGCAATGTGGTCGTGCAAGGCGGGAATCCGACTGCCCCCGCCGCGACGGTCCGCGCTCCGGGCGCCAATGCCGCAGTGCGATCCCGGTCGGCGACGGAGAAGGTCGGCAAGGCCGCGGGCGTAAAGCGGAGGAAGGTTCCGGCTTCAAGGAAGCCACCTTATTCAACCTCTGACTTCACCCCCCCCCCCCCCGCAAGGAGGTGCTCCGGCGATGCCGTTGAACGATGCCGCTCCCCCCACGTCGAGGTGTTCGACGAAATGGCCGGAAGGTATGCATCTTCGGTCTTGGCGATTCCTTTTCATTTTTCCCCATTAGTCTCGATAGCTCGTGACTTGTTATCGTTCGCTATAGCGGTGGTTCGAACAATGCAACAACCGAGTTCATGAACATGTTGGACACGAACGGTTGACATTGATCAAGCCTCTTTCGAACCATTCAACTACAATGAAACGGACGGCGGCGTGGATGATCATGGTGCTGCGGACGAATTGGAGGAGATCGAAGTGGAAGCATTTGAGCAATCGCAAGCAAAGGGTGGGAAAAGCCAAAGATCGAAGAACTACACGATCTTGGAAGATCAAGCTTTGATCCAAGCATGTAGTGCGGTGTCTCTTGATGCCTGCACAGGTGTTTCTCAAACCGCCAAGAGATATTGGCAAAGGATCGAAGATCAATACTTCCGCATTATGAAAAAGTATCCTAATAGGATTGCACGCACATTTCGGTCACTTCAAGGACGTTGGGAGAATATCAAGCCTATGTGCAGCCGTTGGGCAGCTTGCTTGGAGCAAGTACGCAATGCACCTCCAAGTGGCACCGTGGAGTCCGACTATGTGAGTTTGTTTTTCCTTTGTTCAAGTTGCGCATCATCATAATGTATCATGGGAAATGATTGCATCACTTTGTTCACATTTTGTAGGACAAGATTTCTCAACATAGATAAAAGGACATGGAAGCTTCGGAAGGCAAATTCTTCAAATTAGAGCATTGTTGGGAGTTGCTCCAAAAGTGCGAGAAGTGGAAGTTGATCGACAAAGAATCCCCACCAAAGAGAGGCTCACTTATAAACATGGATGAAGATGAGGATGATGATGGTCCAAGAAATTTGCACAAGCCCGATGGCGACAAGAAGACTAAAGAGAAGATGAAGAGAGAGCAAGAAGCAGCGAGCTTGAGGGAGAAGATTCATGCCATGGTGCAATCAAACGAGTTGATGTTGTTGAAGTTGTTGGAGATCAAGAAAGAGTAGGCCGAGAAGAAGTCAAAAGAGAAGCAAGAAAAATGGCAAATGCTCAAGGAAGAGGGGCTCCGCAAAGCTGCCATCGAGGAGAGAAAAACACACGCCTCTGAAACCAAATCGATGTCATTGTTGCTCGCCGAGGAGAACAAGATCATGTCAATGAACCGCAATGACATGGACGACCTTACCAAAACATGGCATGATATGGCAAGGAGAGAGATCTTGAAGAGGAGAATGGTCGCCTCGGCCGGTCCGCGTTCCAGTTCCGGTGATGTTTTCTCTGCTCCATATGGTGCCAATGTGGATGATTTCGGTGCGGGAGTTGAAAAAAGCGACGGAGGTGGATTCGGTGGCGCCGGTAAACTTCAATATGGACTCCATGGCGCGGAGTGAAGATTGACCCCCAAGATGATGTCGGACATGGACGCAAACCCTTGCATGCCCTCTTTTGCGTAATGAACTTCGCTTTTATTTGCGCGCAAACTGTTTATGTCGTTTGAATTTGAACTTGTTTGCCAAACCCTATCTCAAATGTGAGATTTGCAGTTTTTCAGTTTGCGGTTCGTCGCGGTGGAGCCCAAGCAGAACCCGCAGAAGCCGACCTGTAAAAAAGTATATTTCGCGAATATACTTTTTTACGAATCCGTTTGGGAGGTCTGCATCTGTGTCAGCCCGCGCCGGCTCGTCGAAGTGGTTTTGCGCAAACTGCAAACGCGTTTTGCGGGCCGGCGGGATGCGGGGTGTGCTAGATTTGCTCTTACAGCTCGTCGTCTCGATTTTTTCTACCAATAAAAAAGCATCTAGACCCGAAAGCCCTGTAAGATACGTCCAATATACTGTGATGGATGGAGAAGTTTACGAAGAGAATACAACTCAGACTAGCATGTCATATTTCGAAGGAAATTAAGATCGTGAATTTGAGACCTTGTACGCCACCTAAAGTAGTCTCACAAGCTTGTATTTACGGATTTTCAGAAACTCGTTGATTTTCTGATCAGTGAGAGTGAACACAAAATTTTCTTTTCTTAAAAGAAATAATACGAGGATCGATAATTGTATTCCATGGACGAGACCCATCCTTGAATGCCCTGCGTCATCTGTATCTACATATAGACGTAAATTCCACATGCATGCATGCATACAATACAAGCACGCACCGCGTCATTTATACGTACTCCCTCTGTACTTAAATATAAGTCTTTTAAGCAATTTTACTAGGGGTCTAGATTTGGAGCAAAATGATTAAATCTACACTTTAAAATATGTCTATATACATCCCGTATGTAGTAAGTGAAACTTTAAAAAACTTATATTTAGAAACGGAGGGAGTACATATCAACGTAAATTCCACATGCATGCATGCATACAAGCACACGCTCGCTCTCGATCTAGTCACCAAACATGTCTAGCTGTTTAGGGCATCCAAGTTTGATCTAATTAAGCCGCCAAGTTTAATCTAATTAAGCCTCCCGCAAAAGAGAAGAAAAGAGTTTGATGCATGTAGGCATCCAAGAAAGAAGACAGTGAGGAGGAGACAAATCTGCTACCTAGTTTCTTGCAGCGCAAAACATATATATGAGGGAATCGTTTCCACCCGCGCGCGGGCCGAACCGACGCGCCGGTCGCTCCCTCGCGTGCGCAGGCCCATGCAACATTTTTTCCACCCGCGCGCTTCTCTATTTAATGGAATCAACATTTTTCGTCTAAATTTGTTGTAACCATCGTCATTTTTGTTGAAAGCATTTTTTTACTACATTTTTGTCCCAGTAAAAAAGCTGCACATACGTTTGGTTGCAACTCCAGTTCGTCGGATTTTTCGTTACAATCGATGTTTTTTACTTTTGCTACAACCGTGTTAATTTTTGCTACAACCGGCATTATGTTTTGCTGCAACCGTTCATTAAAAAAGTTGCATACGCGTCACGTAAATATTTGCTACAACCGGCATTTGACTTTTGCTACCACGCACCATCAGCTTCGTTTTTTTGCTACGATCACGTAGATATTATTTTTTTGCCATAAATTTTATTTTTTGTTGCAACCGTTGAAAAAATTGCTGCATCGCATCGAAATTTTGCTGCATAGGGAGAAAAATGTTGCATGCGGATCCAAGGGTGCGGACAACGCGGGGTTGGTGGATCCTGCGGCTCGCGCTTGGTGGGCCGAAAGTTTGGACCGGCGCGCCGGCGCAGATGAGTCCCCTGCCCTATATATGAAGGCGTGCACTCCCCACGGCTTCTGCCACACAAACACCACTACGATACAAGGGTGTAAGTGTAACCCTGGAGTCTTAGATGGCCGCGGTGGTGGCCTTGCTAGCCCAACGTCATACGATGAGAGCGCTCGCGGTGGTGGCCTTGCTAGCCCAACGTCATACGATGAGAGCGCTCGCGGTGGTGGCCTTGCTAGCCACGGCGGCCATGGCACTTGTGACAACCTCGACTGCTACAAACAGAAGCCCTTCGCTTAATAATCAGCGGCCTTCGCTTAATAATAAACTACTTATATATGCACTTGTGTGTGTTTTTCTCAAAATGTTTTTCATCATAAATACTTCAGAAATACATACCTAATAATAATAATAATAATAAAGGATGTTGTGTTTCTCTGTTATTTTTTCTGTTCGTTTGCTGATATTATACTTCTAATCTGAGGATTACTTCTACAAGCACTATTGCGGCAAGTTAGAAAATGCAACTGCTCACCTGTGCTTGAAGCTTGCCACAACAAAGCAAAGACGCCAAATCATAAGAATGAACTTTCGTTTGGGCTCAGCCCGTGGCCTTTTCTGGACCGAAAAAATAATACTCGCCTCTTACACTCGTCAGTTTAAATGCGTCCGTGATCGAGTTGCCTCCAAACACTAGAAGAGCCTCCTTGAGAATAGATTAACAAAGATGTGGGACTAGTAGCAAAGCGCGACTGGGTGTTTTGGACTAACCCTAGCGGCGACTAGGGTTTAGGGTTCTCTATTCCGGCGCATCATTACCGCCGTTGAGGATTGGGAAACTTCCCCGCAACGGATCTCGATCGTAACAGAGGCTTCCCTCGCGATGGCGTCCTCATCGACCGGTGCCCAACGTGGAGCGAACCGGGGTGGTGGGACGAGGAAAGCTCCGATTGATCTGGAGGCAGCAATGAAGAATATGAAGCTTAAAGAGTCGGAATTAGATGCAGTGATGGTGGACGATGAAGAGATCTCGAAGTTTGCAGAGGAGACGCGATGGCTTGCAGTTGCTAAAGTGCATACGACCAAACCCTTCAGCGCTGAATCTTTCAAAACCACGATGAAGTTTGTATGGCGCTTGGCATATGATCCGGGGATACGCGAGGCGGACGACAACCTCTTCATTATTTAGCTTTTCTGCGTTGGGGACTGGAACAGGGTGATGGACCAAGGCCCGTGGATCTTCAGGGGTTTAATGGTGGTGATAGAGGAATACGATGGCAAGGGCAAACCACACACGGTTGCTCTTGATCGGGTGCAGGTTTGGGCACAGATACATGATACCCCCGAGCTATATCGGAGGGAAGTGGTACTAGACCAACTTGCTCGACGTATCGGATAGGTGAAGAGCGTGGAGATGAACCCTAATAGGGTTTTCAAAGGCAATTATGTGAGGGTTCGAGTCAAGATCAAGATAGATGAAGCGCTCGTCCGCTTTACTCCGCTTAAGATCAGAGGAGAGGAAGCCCTACTCCTACCGGTGAAATATGAGAAAATTGGCTTTTTCTGCGAGGTATGCGGTATAATGGGGCACGTCCTGGAGGAGTGTGGGGATGGCGTACACGGCCCTGATGAGGTGGAGTATGGACAGTGGATGGTAGCTAACAGGCGTACACTAGCGTCTACCCAATATCCCCAGAACAGCTATTCGAACCCCCCACGTACTCGGTCTCGTGGAGGTAGGGGTGGAGGTCCGCATGGATATGTTGCTGCTAATAGCAGGGCGGCAAAAACAGCAAAGAAATGCTCTTCCCAGGAGGCAGGCATGAGCGACAACGAAAACATGGAGGACACGGCTGAGAGCCCCATGAAGACAATGCCGATGGAGCAAGAGGAGGGAGGAATAGCGAAACCACCTCAGGCTGAATCCTCTGCAAAGAAACGGCTCGACATGTCCACTGCATCTGCTGCAACAGAGGCGACTGATCCGGGGGAAGATGACCAGCACAATCCCAATATGACAGAAGCTACGGGGCACCCGGAGCAGACTCCGCCACCTCCTCAGGCGTACGTCACACCACGTGATAGGAAGAAGCACAGGGCAGGATCTTCACCACATAAACTGACAAACTCAAAGAGCGAATTGGCGGGCTCCTTCGAGGAGCGCCGCCGGGCTCAATGAGTGTTCTTTGCTGGAACTGTCGAGGGGTTGGTAGACCCGAGACAGTTCGTGAGCTTCGCAATCTAGCGAGGCAATATACTCTAATAGTGGTTTGCATTGTGGAAACTCAACTCCGTGGAGGAAGAGTAGAAAGCTTAGCAAGCTCACTAGGTTATGATCTTTCTTTTGCAGTTAGTAGTTCTAGAATGAGTAGCGGTATGGGAATGTTTTGGAATAATTCAATAAAGCTTGAGACTTTTGGCTACTCTGAATATCACATTGATGCTCTAATCACCATGCCAGGGGTGCAACAGTGGAGATTGACGGTGGTCTATGGAGAAGCAAGGGTGGAGGAAAGAGGTATAACTTGGGACCTTCTACGGTCATTAGTCTCTGCAAATGACCGCCCATGGTTGTGTATGGGGGACTCTAATGAGGTCTTGCGTCTGGATGAGTACGAGGGATCTAGCCACCGCAGTATGACGCTGGTCCATGGATTCCGAGACGCCATTGATGTTTGCAGACTGTCTGATCTTGGATATACTGGACCGAGATGGACCTTTGAGAGAAGGGTAGCTGGAGGTAACTATACCCGCGTGCGGCTAGACAGAGCTTTAGCCACTGCGGAATGGTCGAGTATCTTCCCACATGCGATATTGTCGCACAAAGTGGCTGCCACTTCAGATCATAATCCTATCTTGCTTCAAACCAAAGGCCAACTGGACAGGCAATTCAGGCAGCAACCTTTCAAATATAAGGTGATGTGGGAGTCTCACGATGGTTTCCAAGAGGAAGTTCAACAGCATTGGCAGGGTCCAGGAGTTGCTACAGTGGTAGAACTAAAGGGGAAAATCGATGCTTTTTCTAAAGGCCTCGGACGCTGGGAAAAAAATACGTTTGGCAATGTTCGTAAGGAGATCAAACGACTGAATGGGGACCTGGCAAACCTGCAGGTGGATCCAAGCCGCACTCAACCTACAAGGATTGAAACAAAGATTAAAGATAGACTGTCAGAGCTCTATCATAGGGAAGAGGTGATGTGGCGTCAGCGGTCTCGGGTCACATGGCTTAAGGACGGCGACAGAAACACCAGATTTTTCCATCTGCGGGCGAGCAAACGAAGGCGTAAGAACAAGATTCAATCTCTAGTCCGGGAGGACGGCACTACGGTCGATGACGCCCACGAGCTCGAACATATGGTCACCGATTTCTACAAACATCTCTACACATCAGAGGGCACATCAAATATGGAGGAAGTGCTTAGTAGGGTACCCCTGAAAGTTACCAACGAGATGAACAATCTTTTGACCACGGAATATACTAAGGAAGAGATGAAGTTGGCTCTCTTTCAAATGGCACCCACTAAAGCGCCAGGGTCAGATGGGTTTCCCGCCCATTTCTTTCAGCGTTATTGGGAGGTATGTGGAACTGAGATCACCACAATCATCTTAAAAATACTGAAAGGGGAGGAAGAGGTAGACATCTTGAACGACACTATCTTGGTATTGATACCTAAGGTAACAAGCCCCACACTCCTTACTCAATTCCATCTGATAAGTCTTTGTAATGTTATTTATAAAATAGCGTCCAAGGTCATAGCAAACCGATTGAAATCCATCCTCCCAGAGATCATATCAGAAGAACAATCAGCTTTTGTTGGGGGGAGGATTATCACGGATAACATAATCTCTGCTTATGAATGCGTGCATTTCATGAAACGGAGCAAATCGAAGAGGAATGGATTATGTGCCTTGAAACTGGATATGATGAAAGCATATGACCGATTGCAATGGGACTATTTGAGCGCTATGATGACCAGACTGGGGTTTGCACCAGCTTGGGTAAATATTATTATGAGCATGGTTAGCTCCGTTACCTTTTCGGTCTTACTTAACGGGAAGAAACTTGATCAATTCACCCCTACGAGAGGGATTCGACAGGGAGATCCATTATCACCCTATCTTTTCTTGTTGGCAGCAGAGGGCCTTTCGTGCCTCCTCAAAAACCACAATGAGTCATCGCCTATTAACGGAATTAAAGTGGCACCAACGGCTCCGCCGGTCAGTCACTTACTTTTTGCTAATGACAGCCTGCTGTTTTTCAAGTCGAGTAGTGAGGGAGCTACTATGGTATCTTCGTTGTTGGAAACCTATTGCATGCCCTCGGGACAGAAAATCAACCAAGCTAAGTCTTCCGTTTTCTTCAGTAAAGGATGTGCACCCGAGGTGAAGGAGGTTATCAAAAACATTCTCAATGTGCACAATGAAAGTCTGAATGACAAATATTTGGGGATGCCCACAGATGTGGGTAGCAGAAAAAATGGGGCTTTCAAATATCTGAAAGATAGAGTTTGGAATAAAGTAAAAGGCCGATGGAGAAGATCTTATCTGCAGGGGGAAAGAAGTTCTTATCAAGTCCATTGCACAAGCGGTTCCAGTCTTTTCCATGGCGTGTTTTAAACTACCTCGTGGACTATGTCTCCATATCAATTCCCTCATAAGGAAATTTTGGTGGGGCAGCAAGAATGGTGAAAGGAAGACGAGCTGGGTTTCATGGGAAGTGATGACACGACCTAAATATGAAGGAGGACTTGGGTTCAGAGATATTGAATTGTTCAATCTAGCCCTACTGGCAAGACGGGCTTGGCGCCTGCTTAAGACTCCGGAATCCTTAAGTGCCAGAATCCTAAAGGCACGCTATTTCCCTTCAACTTCTTTTCTGGATGCTGAACTTGGAAACAACCCATCACAGATTTGGCGTGCAATCATCGACGGAAAAGAAGTTCTCAAGATAGGCCTGATCAAGCGGATTGGATATGGCAATACCACGGAGATTTGGAACCAGAATTGGCTCCCCAAGGAAGCTTCCATGTGACCAATCGCGTGCCTCACGCTCCAACGCCCGACACTGGTAGCAGAACTCATCGACCACACTTCAGCTAAATGGAGGCGGGAATTGATCAATTCAACCTTCTTACCGTTAGATGCTAACGTGATTCTCAACATTCCCCTCAGCACAAGACAATATGAGGATTTTTGGGCCTGGTCGCAGGAGAAGAAGGGAGAGTTTACTGTCAAATCTTCTTATCACATGCTCATTACAACCAAACTTCGACGGGAGGCCTGGCTCGAGGGCCGTGGTGGTCCGGCGGACAGTACCAGAGAGAAGAGATGCTGGGACACTTTGTGGAGGATTCAGGTTCCGTCGAAGATCAAGGTCTTCCTGTGGCGACTGGCACAGAGTTATCTGCCAACAACGGATGTTCGTCATCATCGCCATATGGCACCCTCCCCATCATGTGCGATATGCCGGGCAGAAGAATCTTGGCTCCACTCCCTTCTTAAATGCACAATGGCTCGATGCGTTTGGGTGCTACATGACCCCGAGCTAGTCGAGCATATGCTGGCTACAGCGGAACCGGACGCGCGGTCGTGGCTTTTCAGTATGATATCATCGGTTTCAGCAAAGGAGGTGGTCAAGATCACAGTTATACTATGGGCTATCTGGTTTGCCAGACGAAGATTGATCCACGAAGGAGAACATCAAAGTCCAGGGGCAACACACTTCTTTGTCAACCGATTCATAGCCGAGCTGGAAGTGACCAAGGCAAAAACACCTATACCACATCCTAGCTCGGTGCACTCTAATGCTCGCCGATGGATCCCACCTCCCGCGGGATGGACAAAGGTAAATGTCAATGGTGCAGTATGCAACCCCCCCCCCCATAGGTGCTGTTAGTGTAGTGTGCAGGGATGATCAAGGCTTCTACCTGGGTTCATCAGCTGTCGTGTTCCATGGTTTAACGGACCCTCACGTTTTGGAAACACTAGCTTGTCGCGAAGCTCAATCTTTGGGAAGAGATCTCTTACTGCGGAAGGTATCAGTGGCGTCTGATTGCCTAAATGTTGTTAAAGAAATTAACTCAGGATCCTCTGGGATCACGGCCCCTATCATCAAGGAAATCATGGAAGGAAAGAATGACTTTCAAGACATATCGTTTGCTCATGAAGGAAGATTATCCAACATGGATTTAGCTAAACATTCTCCGCATTTGGGGAGGGACGCCATGTGTGGCTCCTCCAACCCTTTGATACTAATATTATCCCTGTAATCCTTAATAGTGATCAATAAAGCAGTTTTTACCTCTTAAAAAAAATATTAACAAAGATGTGAATAATTAAAGGGAAATTCTAACTTGCCGCACCGCGGACTTCCCGTGCGGCGGCTCGTCATGATTCGTGCAAAAGATCGCGTCGTGGGCGACCGCCCATCGAAAACTGTTCAAAATTTTTAAAAAAAGACTAGCCACGATTTTCTATTCGTCTCCCACGTCCATTCCTCTCGCACGCCTACCTATGAGCTTAATCCCGGGCAACAAAGGCGGATCCCGCGAGCTCAATCCCGCGCGACGAAGGGCTGATCCCGCGAGCTCAATTCCGCGTGATGAAGGATGGATCTGTGCCGGAGCCGGCGTCGACGCGTGACAACTTCGGTGAGTCCACTCTCTTGCTTCCCCTTGCGGAGATGGTGGGTTGGGCGGGGTTGATCTGGTCGTCGGCTGCAGAGGGGTGGGACGGAGTTGCACGGGGGGATCCGCCCTTCGTCGCGGTTGGCGTTGCGCGGCCTGTTCAGGGTAGACTCAGAGCTCTCGAACGCCGAGGAGGCGGTGGAGTCATCGGGCAGCAGGAGGAGCGCGGAGGTGGAGAGCGGTGTGGAGACATTGACAGAGAGGGCGGCCCTCGAGATGGCATGGAACGTGGTGGCCTCCTCGGCCGCCGCCTTGGCGTCGGGAACCAGCAGGTCCCCGTCGTCGGCGCGACGGAGTAGGAGTAGCAGCAGTGGGCCTGGGGCAGCTTGTCGGGGCGCATGTAGCAAAGGGAGTGGCCGAGTCCCTCGTCGTAGGCCGGGTCAAAGGGCAGCGCGACCGGCGCGACGTGGCGGCGGCAGCTCTTGGCGTCGGACGGCCCCGCCGGCGCAGCAGATTCAGGCGAGGGAGTTTCCCATGGATGTGAAGGCATGGAGGTCAGAGGGAGGCGGAAGAAGGGAGGTGGAGGGAGGGATTATAATGCAGGGAGCATCGGCGGAGGTGAGAGTAGACTTGGGGAGCTGCGTTGGAGCAGGGAATGGGTGTGGGGTTGAGATATTAACAACTCTATAAACAAAGCAAAAGTCTTATTCACAATCTCTACAGCAGTATCCCTAGGACAGTTGATGACATAATTCCGTCGCTGGTCCAAGTCATCTCGGACAGCAAGTATTCCACACACACTAACGGGATAGGAGAGCCCGGAGCTTGATAGGTTCATCGAAAAGAGTTGTACCATCTGTTTGTGGTTGTGTGACCACTCACCAGTGGTCTCATGAGAGGTTTGCGCTAGGAAGGCGGCCACCTCCCGCATCCGGGTGGCGGTGCCGCCAGTAGTGCCAAAGCCAGGAAATTCGGCGGCGGTTAGACTTTTGGGAAGCATAAAACAATATTTAAAAGTTTTTCTATGTAGGACCTAGGAGAAGCTGTTTTTATATAAAGCATTAAGATCTATAGAAATAGATCAAGACGTTTAATAGGATTTTCATAGAACACATACCTTGACAAAGTTTTGAAAAAGTTCTTACCTATATTGCAAGATGTGAAGTTAAGTAAGACTCAATAACCAGTGACTGTAAAAGATAAAGAAAAGATGAGTATCATAATCGAGCTAGTCAAGTTGGTTATTTATAGGTTCGAGCAACGAATATGACGTCTTGTTTGGCTTTCTTGTTGGAAACTAACATAGGATTTGGGTCACCGACATGCGACATGTGTAAGTCACATACATTCAAAATATGTAGAGTATTGCTCGTGTATGTAGTCATGTTGAGAAGAGCTTAGCAATAGAGTGTATAGCAAAAGCTTTAAATAATTTTAATCTACATTATATAGATATTACTAGCAAAATGGACCGTGTGTTGCCACGGATGAAAAAACATAATCTCCAATGATGTTGACCACATTATGTTCGCATATCATCACTTGATTTTGAAATTTGAGGCACAAATGCAAGACAAAGTTTCTTCTTTTAAATTTATTCACAAGTTGAAGCAATCTTTACATTTTCAAAAAATATATATCATGGTTGTCAAAAATCTTGGTAACTCAACGATTTATTCTGAATTTTAATAAAAAAAATAGAAAACATACAATAATAATTCGATCCATCCAACAGTTATTTTTTTTAAATTCACACAGATATATTGTCACAAAGACTTAGAAGCATTAATGTTTAACTACATACATTAGATCTTTCGTGAACAATTTTATAAATATGGGAACAATTTTAAAATCGAGAACATTTTTTACAATTTACAAACATTGACAAAAAATCGTGAATATTTTTTATAATCGAACGGGTTTAAATATTTTCTTTTGAATTGGCGACCAATTCCAGAAAAAGACGAACATAATTTTTTATGTTGGAGGATTTTATTTTCAATTCATAAACATTTTTTGAAACACATGAAGTTTTTCTGAATAAACAAACATTTTTATAAATCAGTAATATATTTATTAAATTCATGGACATTGTTTTGGAATTAAATAAAAATAATAGTCCGGCGCTTTTTTGAATCCACAAACATTTTATGTTTTCGTCAGCATTTTACTTCAAAATTCCTGTTTTTTAATATGCAAAAGTTTTTTGTAATTCCAAATTATTTAAATTAGAAATAAACAAAAATGAAACGGAAAATTTTGAATAAAAAAACGAAACTATCAAAACGGGCATTAGCCATTTTTAAAATTTTAGGACATTTTTGAAATGCATTAAGATATTTTGAATTAGAAAGCATTTTGTTAAATGCCTTTAATAATTTTTAATACATGGAATTGTATTTGAAATCATAAACTTTTCTTATTGTACAAACATTTTTCTAAAATTGCAATCATTTTATTGTATATGCGAGCATTTTTTACAAAACTCTGAGTAGTTTTTGAAGTCACAAACATTTTAGTTTTTTAAATAATTTGATTTATAATTTTCAGTTTATTAAAATTTTAAGTATTATTTGAAGTTCTAAATTATTTAAACTAAAAAAATAAAACGAAGCTGAAAATAAATAAATAAACGGAACTAAAAGCAGGCGCCTGTGCATGGGCCGGCCCATACGGTGTGCTGGATATTTTTCCAGCGTGTGGAGCGTAATATAGGAGGTTTTTACATGGTCCGGCCCAGTCCAAGATTTTTTTCTTTGTGAAACATTTTCAGTTACTTACCTGTGGCATGGTGGGTAATTTATGCAAACTTTAGGGTTAATTTCCATGACGGCCGACCAGAAACCGTATTTGCTTTATTATTAGGGAAAATATGTTAGATGTAATTTGTGGTCTGTTCGAATTTTAGACTAGGCTTCAGAGGCATGATCTTTGTCGGGAAATAAACGGCGATAGTTTTGCAGAGTGGGTTTTGGAACCTAGATCATCTCTGAAATTCTAATTAACTTTCTGTAGAGAGAAGTCTACTTCACAACCTTGAACTATTTGGTTTGTCTAAGAATCAACCATCAACTAAAAACCGGCTAGGAATCAACTCTGAACTTTGAAACCTGGTCAAGATTTGACTCTCATCTCTCATAACCTAGGTTTTGATTAGGATAACTCAGATTTGACAAGCTGACCTTCATGTTAGCAACTTAGCATCCCAATTAGCAGTAATGTCAACACATGATCTAAAATAGGGCGAGAAAAAGTAATTTTAGGGTATTTTAAAATCCTTTTGGCCAAAGCATCTAAAATTTCCAAGAATGATCAGTCTTGAATTTAGAAAATTGTTTCAAAATGTTCTTTCACTTCCATTTTTGGACAAAAATTGACAAAAGGTGGCTGCTATTGTAATTCAGGTTATTTTCAAATCTGTTTGGAAAAAATCTAAAAAAAATCTAGAATTATAAGTATATTATTATTAATTTTACATAATTATTTCCTAATTTTTAGTATACTTTATTTTTTGTATAAAATTTGGCCCAAAAATGTCCTGAAGTTTTAATTTCAGGATCCAGATCATGACTTTAATTACATAGTTTCGGCCCAAGCTTCCTAAATTATGGGCTGCCATATCATATAGGCAACTGATCACTAACAAAACATGATCACCTCAGAAGAAGAAAAAAAGAGGATAATAAACCCAAACGAACTTCGCCCAAAACCCTAGGTACGCATGCACACCCAACAGAGCCCTTCACCCCCACAAGGACAGCTACGTCTCGGCGTGCACTTTGCACCCGGACGGGCACACCATCTTCGTATCCGTCAGGCGCCGCTCTGGGGACTATCGCACCAGCTTCATGGAGGAGGAGCCGGAGAAGCAAGAGGGTGGCAAGAAGGAGCGGTGCAGCGTGCAGAAACTGGGGACCTTCATGCTGGACACGGAGAGCGGGTGGGGGTGCTGGACGCAGTACGACACCTGGTACCTGCCGTTCGAAGGCCAGGCGCACTACGACGGTGACCTGGGCGCGTGGGTCGGGAATACCCACGCCGCACGCGACGGCCATGGCTACCACAACGATGAGCACGAGCACCTCTGCTCCTATGATGTCCCGGCCCTCCACAAGGGGGAGGAAGAGGAGGAGGATGATGAAGAGGACAATGACGAAGACGAAGACGAGGATGAAGATGTTGAAAAGGAGAAGCTGGTCCCCGGAGTCTGCCCGCCGGCGGTGCCTGGCTGGAGTCACTAGTGGAAAACGGGCCTTTGTCCTGGACCCTTTAGTCCCGGCCTCCCTCTAGGCGAGACTAAAGGCCCGGCCACGTCGCCCCAAATCGCAATACCGCTCACGAGGCTTTGGTCCCGGCCCGTAAGGAGCCTTTAGTCCCGGTTTGTGTCTCAAACCGGGACTAAAGGGCTACGCGGTGTGCAGCCCGCATGTGCGCCACCTTTAGTCCCGGTTTGTGTCTCAAACCGGGACTAAAGTCCTCTGCCTATATATATTGGCCACAGCCCCCCTCTCCCCTCTTCCTTGCATTTTTCTTGGATGGAAGAGTGTGGGTGTGTGCTAGCTCTCCATTTTTCTTGGATGCACTAGAGGTGTTTGTTTAAATGTGTGTTAGAGCGATGCCGCTTCAGTTCACCGAACACAACTACGATATGAGATGCCCGAGCCACGCTTAAACCTCTTCCTCTTTATTTCTACTTATTCTAAAAGGTTAGCAACTATATTTCCTCGTTTAGACCGTGCGGTACTAATTTTTAGGATCGTGATTGTATTTGATATACTGTCATATAACGCAGATGAGCCATCCATGGATGTACGGTGATCGACGCACAGCCGCTTACAGAGAAGGCGTGCATTCTTTTCGAGATGCAGCCGATGCGAACAAGCATGGTGGTGGCTATATGTTTTGTCCATGTGTTGAATGTCGGAATGAGAAGGATTACACTTCCTCAAGAGTCATTCAGAGCCACCTGCTTCGGTCCGGTTTTATGTCGGGCTATAATGTTTGGACCAAGCACGAGAAAGAGGGGTTATGATGGAAGACGACAATGAAGAAGAAGAGAACGATGATGACAACTACCGATCTATGTTCCCTGAGTATGCTGATACCGAATGGAAGACAATGAAGAAGAAGATCAGGATGAAGAACGGGAACCAGATGAGCCCGCTGATGATCTTGGCTGGGTCATTTCTGATGCACGGCGAGGTTGCGACACAGAAAATGAGAGGTTGCAGTTCGAGCAGATGTTACAGGACCACAACAAATTGTTGTACCCAACTTGTGAAGATGGCCAGAAGAAGCTGGGTAGCACACTGGAATTGCTGAAGTGGAAGGCAGAGACCGGTGTGACTGACTCGTCATTCGAAAAGTTGCTGGTACTGATGAAGAAGATGCTTCCAAGAAAGAACGAATTGCCCGCCAGCACGTACGAAGCAAAGAAGCTTATCTGCCCTCTAGGATTAGACGTGCAGAAGATACATGCATGCCCTAATGACTGCATCCTCTACCGCGGTGAGAAGTACGAGAATATGGTTAAATGCCCGGTATGCACTGCATTGCGGTATAAGATCAGAAAAGATGACCCTGGTGATATTGAGGGCGAGCCACCCAGGAAGTGGGTTCCTGCCAAGGTGATGTGGTATGTTCCTATAATACCACGGTTGAAACGTCTGTTCACAAATAAAGATCATGCGAAGTTGTTGCGATGGCACATCGAAGATCGTATGAAAGACGATAAGTTGAGGCACACCGTTGATGGTCGGCAGTGGAGAAAAATCGAGAGAGGGTTCCCGAGATTTGCAGGTGACGCAAGGAACTTATGGTTTGGTCTGAGTACATATGACATGAATCCTTTTGGGGAGCAGAGTTGCAGTCACAGCACCTGGCCCATTACTCTATGTATCTACAACCTTCCTCCTTGGTTGTGCATGAAGCGGAAGTTCATTATGATGTCAGTGCTTATCCAAGGTCCAAAGCAACCCGGCAACGATATTGATGTGTACCTAAGGCCATTAGTTGATGAACTTTTACAGCTGTGGGCCGAACCAGGTTTACGTGTGTGGGACGAGCACAAATAAGAGGAATTTGACCTTCGAGCGTTGCTTTTCGTAACCATCAATGATTGGTCTGCTCTTAGTAACATTTCAGGACAGTCAAACAAGGGATACAATGCATGCACGCACTATTTGGATTAGACGGAAAGTATATATCTGGACAAATGTAGGAAGAATGTGTACCCGTACAATCGTCGTTTTCTTCCGCCCAAGCATCCCTTAAAGAAAAAAGGCAAGCATTTCAATGGAAAGGCAGAACCCCGGGGGAAGCCTGTCATCCGTACTGGTGCTGAAGTATTTGATATGGTCAAAGATTTAAAAGTAATCTTTGGAAAGGGTCCTGGCAGCCAACCTGTTCCTAACGGCCCTGATAAGCGCGTACCAATGTGGAAGAAGAAATCTATATTTTGGAAGCTACCCTACTGGGAAGTCCATGAGGTCCGCTCGGCAATCGACGTGATGCACCTGACGAAGAATCTCTGCGTGAATATTCTAGGCTTCCTGGGCTTGTAAGGGAAGTCAAAAGATACACCGGAAGCACGGGAGGACCAGGAACGTCATAAAGGAAGAGATGACATGCATCCAGGGCAGTTTCAAGGGCGTGCCAGCTACGCTCTTACTAAGGAAGAGAAGGAAATCTTCTTTGAAGTCCTTTTCAGTATCAAGGTCCCGACTGGCTTCTCGTCGAATATAAAGGGAATCGTAAATATGAAAGACAAAAAATTCCAAAACCTAAAGTCTCATGACTGCCACGTGCTTATGACGCAGTTGCTTCCGGTTGCATTGAGGGGAATTCTACCGGAAAATGTTCGCCTGGCAATTGTGAAGGTATGTGCATTCATCAATGCAATTTCTCAGAAGGTAATCGATCGAGAAAGTCTATCAGGGTTACAGATTGATGTGGTCCAATGTCTGGTCAGCTTTGAGTTGTTGTTCCCGCCATCCTTCTTCAATATAATGACACACCTCCTAGTTCACCTAGTCGAAGAGATTAGAATTCTCGGTCCTGTGTTTCTACACAATATGTTCCCCTTCGAGAGGTTCATGGGAGTCTTAAAGAAATATGTTCGTAACCGTGCTAGGCCAGAAGGAAGCATCTCCAAGGGCTATGGAGCAGAGGAGGTCATTGAGTTTTGTGTGGACTTCCTGTTGGAATTATGCCCTAGAGGCAATAATAAATGAAGTTATTATTATAATTCCTGTATCAAGATAATCGTTTATTATCCATGCTATAATTGTATTGAATGAAGACTTATATACATGTGTGGATATATAGACAAAACACTGTCCCTAGCAAGCCTCTAGTTGGCTAGCCAGTTGATCAACGATAGTCAGTGTCTTCTGATTATGAACAAGGTGTTGTTGCTTGATAACTGGATCACGTCATTAGGAGAATCACGTGATGGACTAGACCCAAATTAATAGACGTAGCATGTTGATCGTGTCATTTTATTGCTACTGTTTTCTGCGTGTCAAGTATTTATTCCTATGACCATGAGATCATATAACTTACTAACACCGGAGGAATACTTTGTGTGTATCAAACGTCGCAACGTAACTGGGTGACTATAAAGATGCTCTACAGGTATCTCCGAAGGTGTTCGTTAAGTTAGTATGGATCGAGACTGGGATTTGTCACTCCGTGTGATGGAGAGGTATCTCGGGGCCCACTCGGTAATACAACATCACACACAAGCCTTGCAAGCAATGTGACTTAGTGTAAGTTGCGGGATCTTGTATTACGGAACGAGTAAAGATACTTGCCGGTAAACGAGATTGAAATAGGTATACGGATACTGACGATCGAATCTCGGGCAAGTAACATACCGAAGGACAAAAGGGAATGACATACGGGATTATATGAATCCTTGGCACTGAGGTTCAAACGATAAGATCTTCGTAGAATATGTAGGATCCAATATGGGCATCCAGGTCCCGCTATTGGATATTGACCGAGGAGTCTCTCGGGTCATGTCTACATAGTTTTCGAAACCGCAGGGTCTGCACACTTAAAGTTCGACGTTGTTTTATGCATATTTGAGTTATATGGTTGGTTACCGAATGTTGTTCGGAGTCCCGGATGAGATCACGGACGTCACGAGGGTTACGAAAATTGATATATAGGATGACCTCATTTGATTACTGGAAGGTTTTCGGAGTTACCGGGAATGTACCGGGAATGACGAATGGGTTCCGGGAGTTCACCGGGGGGGCACCCACCCCGGGGAAGCCCATAGGTGTTGGGGGTGCCGCACCAGCCCTTAGTGGGATGGTGGGACAGCCCAAAAGGGGCCTATGCGCATTGGGAAGAAAATCAAACAGAAAAAGAAAAAAAAGGAGGAGGTGGGAAAGGGAAGAAGGACTCCACCTTCCAAACCAAGTAGGACTCGGTTTGGGAGGGGAATCCTTCCCCCCTTGGCTCGGCCGACCCCTTGGGGGTTCTTGGACCCCAAGGCAAGGCTCCCCCCTCTCCCTCCTATATATAGTGGGGTTTTAGGGCTGATTTGAGACAACTTTTGCCACGGCAGCCCGACCACATATCTCCACGGTTTTACTTCTAGATCGCGTTTCTACGGAGCTCGGGCGGAGCCCTGCTGAGACGAGATCGTCACCAACCTCCGGAGCGCCGTCACGCTGCCGAAGAACTCTTCTACCTCTCCGTCTCTCTTGCTGGATCAAGAAGGCCGAGATCATCGTCGAGCTGTACGTGTGCTGAACGCGGAGGTGCCGTCCGTTCGGCACTAGATCGTGGGACTGATCGCGGGATAGTTCGCGGGGCGGATCGAGGGACGTGAGGATGTTCCACTACATCAACCGCGTTCACTAACGCTTCTGCTGTACGGTCTACAAGGGTACGTAGATCACAAATCCCCTCTCGTGGATGGACATCACCATGATAGTTTTTCGTGCGCGTAGGAAAATTTTTGTTTCCCATGCGACGTTCCCCTGCACTTTCTTCCTGACCTTAAGCCGATTGGTGTTTCTGAATCTCGGTATGAGGGTAGGCCGACAGCAAAAGGCACACTAGGAAGGAAAGCAAAAGTATGTATGGACGGGCATTCTTTCTCGCAAGCACACTACACAGTTCTACACAATTCCACCGTGGTTGCTCCGTATATCGTGAGACACAAGAATATTCTACGCTCCGAAAACCCGGGGAAGGCTGACTCTTGGATTAAAGGGGAACACGAGAAGACTTTCGGCAGTTGGTTGCAGACACATCTCATGAATGACGACACCGTTGGAGATCAGTTGTACTGTTTGGCCAGGCCACCATCTTCGACTATATGTACTTTCCAAGGGTATGAGATAAATGGGAATACAGTTTACACGGTTGCCCAAGATAAAAAGAGCACCAACCAAAATAGTGGTGTCCGCTTTGATGCAACAGACGAGAATGGGCACTGTTTGGAAACATATTACGGGTACATAGAGGAGATATGGGAACTTGACTATGGACCTACTTTTAAGATCCCTTTCTTTCGGTGCAAATGGGTGAAGCTGACAGGAGGCGGGGTAGTTGTAGACCAAAAGTACGGCATGACAACAGTGGATATCAACAATCTTGCGTATATGGACGAACCATTTGTCCTAGCCAATGATGTCGCTCAGGTTTTCTATGTGAAAGACATGTCTACAAAAACGAGAAAAAGAAATCAGCAAAAGAAGATATCGTGCGATGAGCCAAAACGCCACATAATTCTTTCAGGGAAAAGAAACATCATGGGAGTAGATGACAAGACAGACATGTCAGTAGATTATAATAAGTTTCATGAAATTCCGCCCTTCAAATTGAAAACTGACCCAAGCATCCTACTGAATGATGAAGATTCTCCATGGCTACGACCCAGAAGAAAACAGAAATAATAGATAGGAATATTGGTGCAATAATGTAATAATGTATTAAAACTTTTATGTAATGCATGTATGGAATGTACTAAACCTTTTAGTTTTGAATTATTTATTCAATTTCAAACACTTTTCATTATCATAGTTTTGTCAAATTCTCAAACTTCGAGAGAGATTGTCCGTTTTGTACACGAAGTGCATCCAGTTTTTGTCGTAGCCCTCTCAACTTTTTAACACATGCTATTTGGGTGAAATGATGATAGCATGCAACTTTCAACATTTTCACAGTTCATTTGTAGTGCTTTTCAATTTTAGGGTCAACTAGCCCAAAAAAACAAAAGTAAATGCACGTTTTGTACATACTTTTTAATTGAAAATAACAAAATAGTTAATAGTTTGGATAGTCAAAATAATTATTTTGAAAATAGAAAATAGTTTTGAATTATTTATTCAATTTCAAAAACTTTTCATTTTCATAGTTTTGTCCAATTCTCAAATATGGAAAAAGAATTTTAATAAACATGGTTTCAATTGAAAATAACAAAATAGTTAATAGTTTGGATAGTCAAAATAATTAATTTTGAAAATAGAAAATGGTTTTGAATTATTTATTCAATTTCAAACACTTTTCATTTTCATAGTTTTGTCAAATTCTCAAATATGCAAAAAGAATTTTTAATAAACATAGTTTTTAATTGAAAATAACAAAATAGTTAATAGTTTGGATAGTCAAAAGAATTAATTTTGAAAATATAAAATAGTTTTGAATTATTTATTCAATTTGAAACACTTTTCATTTTCATAGTTTTGTCAAATTCTCAAATATGCAAAAATATATTTAATAAACATAGTTTTTAATTGAAAATAACAAAATAGTTAATAGTTTGGATAGTCAAAATAATTACTTTTGAAAATAGAAAATAGTTTTGCATTATTTATTCAATTTCAAACACTTTTCATTATCATAGTTTTGTCAAATTCTCAAATATGCAAAAAGAAATTTTTAATAAACATAATTTTTAATTGAATATAAAAGAATATATAATAGTTTGGATAGTCAAAATAATTACTTTTGAAAATAGAAAATAGTTTTGCATTATTTATTCAATTATAAACACTTTTCATTATCATAGTTTTGTCAAATTCTCAAATATGCAAAAAGAATTTTTAATAAACATAGTTTTTAATTGAAAATAAAAAAATAGTTAATAGTTTGGATAGTCAAAATTATTAATTATGAAAATAGAAAATAGGTTTGCATTATTTATTAAATTTCAAACACTTTTCATTATCATAGTTTTGTCAAATTCTCAAATATGCAAAAAGAATTTTAATAAACATAGTTTTTAATTGAAAATAACAAAATAGTTAATAGTTTAGATAGTCAAAATAATTAATTTTTAAAATAGAAAATAGTTTTGAATTATTTATTCAATTACAAACATTTTTCATTTTCATAGTTTTGTTAAATTATCAAATATGCAAAAAGAATTTTAATAAACATAGTTTTCAATTGAAAATAACAAAATAGTTAATAGTTTGGATAGTCAAAATAATTAATTTTGAAAATAGAAAATAGTTTTGAATTATTTATTCAATTTCAAACAATTTTCATTTTCATAGTTTTGTCAAATTCTCAAATACGCAAAAAGAATTTTTAATAAACATAGTTTTTAATTGAAAATAACAAAATAGTTAATAGTTTGGATAGTCAATATAATTAATTTTGAAAATAGAAAAAAATTGAAACTATATGAGAATTTATAGAGAATATTCAACTTAAATTCAAAGTGACCTCACTTTGAATTGAGGTTGAATTTTCTCCATAATTTCAAATATAGTTTCAATTTTTAAATTTACAGTCTGTTTAGGCCCGTAAGTCTGCTTTAGAGAGGAGCTCGACACGGTTGGGACAACGGGGCTTATAAAGCAGTGGCGGCTCCTCTCGACAAGCGAGGTGGGACTAAACTTTGGAATGCCGCCAGCCCAAGCCTTTAGTCCCGGGTGGAGCCACGGCCCGGGACTAAAGCCCCTCGCCTGCCGCCTGTCGAAAAGGGGTCTTTGGCCCCGGGTCGTGGCTAGACCCGGGACTAAAGGGTGTCTTTAGTCCCGGCTCGAGCCACGACTCGGGGCTAAAGGCCCGTGCTTCCCGCCTTTTGGTCTGCCGAAAAAGGGTCTTTAGTCTCGGGTCGTGGCTCCACCCGGGACTAAAGGGTGTCTTTAGTCCCGGTTCGAGCCCCGAACCGGGACTAAAGATCCTACTATATATACGGCCCCGACGAAAATCCAAATCCAAACACCCATTTCGTTCTCTTCTTCCTCTCGCTCGCCTCTCCTGCCCAGCGCGGCACCGGACGAACTCGACGCCGCCAGGCTGCCCGCCGTCGCCGTCGCCCTGCCGTCCTCCTCGCTGGCGCCGGACCCCCTCCCCTCCCACTCCGGTAAGCCCCCCGCCCCCTCCTCCCCATGCCGAACACGAAGGACGAGCCGCCGGCGCCCGCCGGCGGGGACGCCACCGCCGCCGTCGTGTCGGTGAGGAGGAGAAGTAGAAGAGGAGGAGGAGGAGAAGTAGAAGAAGAGGAGGAGGAGTAGAAGAAGAGGAGAAGAAAAGGAAGAAGAAGAGGAGGAGAAGAAGATTTTTTTTGTCATTTAATTCCTATTGTTATTAGGTTTGTGCTAGATTATTAGGGTTAGTAATATTTAGATTTAGGTTAGGGTTACAAGAAGAAGAAAGATGAACAAAAATAAGAAAATAAGATTAGGAAAAAGGAAAATAAGAAGAGGAGGAGAAGAAAAGAAGAAAAAGGAGAATAAGAAGAGGAGGAGAGGAGAAGAAGAGGAAAAATAGAAGAAGATGAGAAGTAGAAGAAGAGAAGTTGAAGAAAAATAGGAGAAGAAGAAGCGGAGAAGAAAATAAGAAAGAAGAAGAAGAAGAAGAAGAAGAAGACATTTCTACGTATATAGATGCTTAATTAGTGTTTTTAGATTATTGCTTAATTTTGTTATTGTATATGCTTAAGTGTTATTTGTAGAATATTTGGTGAATTTAGGGTTAGGTAGGTTAGTGTTAAATAGGTTATTTGTGTTATTTTTGTGTTATTTAAATTTGTGTTATTAGGGTTAGGTAGTTAGTGTTAATTAATAGGTTATTGTCAATATATAGTTGAACTAGTTGATTTAATAAAACTTTTGTCAATATATAGTTGAACTAGTTGATTTAATAAAACTACTTTATTTTACTATATATACAATTAGTTTATTTTTAGCAAGAAAATTAATAGAACTAGTTTATTTTTTAGTTCATTTTACGATGCCTATCTCGCATCCTCGTCGTCGACTCGGCGGAGGACACCTGCTTGATCAGAGGGGCCATGTCCGGGACTGGGCGCCGCCCGGCTGGTATTGGGAGGTGCTACCTTCCGGGGGGCGTAGGTTGGTGAGGAGCCAGCCCGTTGTTGACCCGATCCTTGTTTGGTGGCGGTCGCGTGGGCAAGTGACTGTGCCGAGGCTTCCGGACACCGCGGAGGTGGTACGTCACTGTGTCAGCGAGGAGGATGAGCACGTCCGTCGCTACATGGTTGCGTTGTAGGGCAGGTTCGACCATACCTGGCAGGTTCTTCAGGGATCTTACTGGAGCTATGATCCTGTGATGGTTCCTTCTCTTTGGGTGTCCACCGCCCACGACGATACCCGTCGGGCGCTACGGTTCTAGCTGTATTAGTGATGCTATATGTGATAGTATTCGAGGAGTATTAGTGATAATATTCGACGATGTACGGACACAAGAGATGATGTAGTTTTGCTTATAATTGAATGCATGCTAATTTGAATACTACTTTATTTTACGATTTGGCTTTGCTTATTGAATGCTCAAATTGGAAAAGCCACGACCCGGGACTAAAGTTGTTTTGGAACGGAGTTCCTGATAGAATAATTCTTTTTTGGTACAAAGTTCAACAAAGTCCTTTGACACTAGACAATATGACATATAGAAGGGTAGATGAGATCAGGAAAAATAGGATCATTTTCTACACATCTAGAATGTCGTCATTTTGTTAAATCCTTAAAGGTTAAGAGAATCCGTTAGACATATTTTAGAGTTTAGGTTCTAGCCAAGACCCGGGACTAAAGGTCCTCCTATATAAAACGATACTTCGAAGTTTCCAACCCCACTTATATAGTTTGTTAGTTTATTAGTTAATCAAATGTCCATTGTTTCCAGAACTATGGATCCACATATCAGGAACCTCGAAGAGGAAGAACTTCTCGAAGATATAATCAAAGACGGCCCCGACGTTGAACCAGCTGAATCTCCGTCGTCATATCTAAACCCCTCCGAATATGGAATGGAGGTCGACCGACACGAAGATGAAGCCGATGGGGCAGGAGATAGGTCCAATGACGGAGAAGGTGATAACTCCACTGATGGAGAAGCCGGTGGAGAAATAATAAAGTCCGGCGAGGTATACATATGAAGTTCGACAATCACTTGTAATATGTGAAAAATATTGGAGATAGCTCTATATTGTATACATATACATTCATTTGACGAATGTTTCTCCCTCTTAGGCCTCCACATCGAGCAAAGCTACGAAACGAGGCCCGACTAAAAAGTTGTATGCACGGACGCATTGCACCTTTGAGGTGATATTGCCTACGGGCGTGTTGGAAATATGCCCTAGAGGCAATAATAAATTAGTTATTATTATATTTCTTAGTTCATGATAATCGTTTATTATCCATGCTATAATTGTATTGATTGGAAACACAATACTTGTGTGGATACATAGACAAAACACTGTCCCTAGTAAGCCTCTAGTTGACTAGCTCGTTGATCAAAGATGGTCAAGGTTTCCTGGCCATAGGCAAGTGTTGTCACTTGATAACGGGATCACATCATTAGGAGAATCATGTGATGGACTAGACCCAAACTAATAGACGTAGCATGTTGATCGTGTCATTTTTGTTGCTACTGTTTTCTGCGTGTCAAGTATTTATTCCTATGACCATGAGATCATATAACTCACTGACACCGGAGGAATGCTTTGTGTGTATCAAACGTCGCAACGTAACTGGGTGACTATAAAGATGCTCTACAGGTATCTCCGAAGGTGTTAGTTGAGTTAGTATGGATCGAGACTGGGATTTGTCACTCCGTGTGACGGAGAGGTATCTCGGGGCCCACTCGGTAATACAACATCACACATAAGCCTTGCAAGCAATGTAACTTAGTGTAAGTTGCGGGATCTTGTATTACGGAACGAGTAAAGAGACTTGCCGGTAAACGAGGTTGAAATAGGTATACGGATACTGACGATCGAATCTCGGGCAAGTAACATACCGAAGGACAAAGGGAATGACATACGGGATTATACGAATCCTTGGCACTGAGGTTCAAACGATAAGATCTTCGTAGAATATGTAGGATCCAATATGGGCATCCAGGTCCCGCTATTGGATATTGACCGAGGAGTCTCTCGGGTCATGTCTACATAGTTCTCGAACCCGCAGGGTCTGCACACTTAAGGTTCGACGATGTTTTATGCGTATTTGAGTTATATGGTTGGTTACCGAATGTTGTTCGGAGTCCCGGATGGGATCACGGACGTCACGAGGGTTTCCGGAATGGTCCGGAGATGAAGATTGATATATAGGATGACCTCATTTGGTTATCGGAAAGTTTCCGGGCATTACCGGAAAAGTTTCGGGCTCATCGGTAGTGTACCGGGAGTGCCGGGAGGGGTGCCGGGGACCATCGGGAGGGGTGTCACGCCCCAAGGGGTCTCATGGGCTATGGGAAGAGATAAACCAGCCCCTAGTGGGCTGGAATAAGTTCCCACTAAGGCCCATAAGGTTTGAGAAGGAAAAAACACAAGGTGGAAAGAGTTTCCAAGTGGGAAGGTGGAATCCTACTCCAAGTAGGATTGGAGTAGGACTCCTCCACCTCCAATTTCGGCCAAACCTTTGGGTTTTGAGGCTGCCTCCTCCCCTCCCTCCCACCTATATATACGGAGGTTTTAGGGCTGATTTGAGACGACTTTCTCACGGCTGCCCGACCACATACCTCCATAGTTTTTCCTCTAGATCACGTTTCTGCGGAGCTCGGGCGGAGCCCTGCTGAGACAAGATCATCACCAACCTCCGGAGCGCCGTCACGCTGCCGGAGAACTCTTCTACCTCTCCGTCTCTCTTGCTGGATCAAGAAGGCCGAGATCATCGTCGAGCTGTACGTGTGCTGAACGCGGAGGTGCCGTCCGTTCGGTACTAGATCGTGGGACTGATCGCGGGATTGTTCGCGGGGCGGATCGAGGGACGTGAGGACGTTCCACTACATCAACCGCGATCTCTAATCGCTTCTGCTGTACGATCTACAAGGGTACGTAGATCGCTCATCCCCTCTCGTAGATGAACATCATCATGATAGGTCTTCGTGCGCGTAGGAAAATTTTTGTTTCCCATGCGACGTTCCCCAACAGTGGCATCATGAGCTAGGTTCATGCGTAGATGTCTTCTCGAGTAGAACACAAAAGGTTTTGTGGGCGGTGATGTGCGTTTTGCTGCCCTCCTTAGTCTTTTCTTGATTCCGCGGTATTGTTGGATTGAAGCGGCTTGGACCGACATTACTCGTACGCTTACGGGAGACTGGTTTCATCGTTACGAGTAACCCCCCTTGCTCAAAGATGACTGGCAAGTGACGGTTTCTCCAACTTTAGTTGAATCGGATTTGACCAAGGAGGTCCTTGGATGAGGTTAAATAGCAACTCATATATCTCCGTTGTGGTGTTTGCGTAAGTAAGATGCGATCCTACTAGATACCCCCGGTCACCACGTAAAACTTGCAACAACAAAATTAGAGGACGTCTAACTTGTTTTTGCAGGGTATGCTTGTGATGTGATATGGCCAACGATGTGATGTGATATATTGGATGTATGAGATGATCATGTTGTAATAGAAATATCGACTTGCACGTCGATGGTACGGCAACCGGCAGGAGCCATAGGGTTGTCTTTATAACTAACGTTTGTGCTTGCAGATGCGTTTACTATTTTGCTAGGACGTAGCTTTAGTAGTAATAGCATGAGTAGCACGACAACCCCGATGGCGACACGTTGATGGAGATCATGATGATGGAAATCATGGTGTGACGCCGGTGACAAGAAGATCGTGCCGGTGTTTTGGTGATGGAGATCAAGAAGCACGTGATGATGGCCATATCATGTCACTTATGAATTGCATGTGATGTTAATCCTTTTATGCACCTTATTTTGCTTAGAACGACGGTAGCATTATGAGGTGATCTCTCACTAAAATTTCAAGACGAAATTGTGTTCTCCCCGACTGTGCACCGTTGCTACAGTTCTTCGTTTCGAGACACCACGTGATGATCGGGTGTGATAGACTCAACGTTCACATACAACGGGTGCAAAACAGTTGCGCACGCGGAACACTCGGGTTAAGCTTGACGAGCCTAGCATGTGCAGACATGGCCTCGGAACACATGAGACCGAAAGGTCGAGCATGAATTGTATAGTTGATATGATTAGCATAGAGATGCTTACCACTGAAACTATTCTCGACTCACGTGATGATCGGACTTGAGATAGTGGATTTGGATCATGTACCACTCAAATGACTAGAGAGATGTACTTTTTGAGTGGGAGTTCTTAAGTAATATGATTAATTGAACTAATTGTCATGAACATAGTCTAATGGTATTTACGAATTACGATGTAGCTTGCGCTATAGCTCTACTGTTTTTATATGTTCCTAGAGAAAATTTAGTTGAAAGTTGATAGTAGCAAACTTTGCAGACTGAGTCTGTAAAACCGAGGATTGTCCTCGTTGCTGCACAGAAGGCTTATGTCCTTAATGCACCACTCGGTGTGCTGCACCTCGAGCGTCGTCTGTGGATGCTGTGAACATCCGACATACACGTTTCTGATTACTACACAATAGTTCAGTGCAAGATTCTTAATGGCTTAGAAGCAAGGCGCCGAAAACGTTGTAAAACGTCACGGAACATAAGTGATGTTCTAAAGAGATGAAATTGTGATTTCATGCTTGTGCCCTTGTTAAGAGGTACGAGACCTCCAACAAGATTCTTTGTCCACAAAGTAAAAGAGAAAAGCTCAATCGATGAGCGTGTGCTCAGATTGTTTGAGTACGACAATCACTTGAATCAAGTGGGAGTTAATCTTCCAGATGAGATGGTGATGGTTCTCCAAAAGACACTGCCACCAAGCTGTGAGAGCTTCGTGATGAACTATAACATATTGAGGATAGATACAATGATCCTTGAGCGATTCGTGATGTTTGACACTGCGAAAGTAGAAATCAAGAAGGAGCGTCAATAGTTGATGGTTTGTAAAACCACTAAGTTTCAAGAAAGGCAAGGGCTAGAAGGGATACTTCGTGAAACGGCAAAACAGTTGCTGCACTAATGAAGAGACCCAATATTAAACCCAAACCCGAGACTAAGTGCTTCCATAATGAGGGGAACAATCACTGAGGCGGAGCAACTCAAGATACTTGGTAGATAAGATGGCTGGCAAAAGTCGAAAGAAGTGTATTTGATATACATGATGTTGATGTGTACTTTACTAGTACTCCTAGTAGCACGAGGGTATTGGATACCGGTTCAGTTGCTAAGTGATTAGTGATGCGAAATGAAAGCTACGGCATAAACGGAGACTAGCTAAAGGCGAGGTGACGATACGTGTTGGAAGTGTTTCCAAGATTGATATGATCAAACGTCGCACGCTCCCTCTATCATCGGGATTGGTGTTAAACCTAAATAATTGTTATTTCGTGCTTGCGTTAAACATGAACATGATTGGATCGTGTTTATTGCAATACGATTATTCATTTAAAGAGAATAATGGTTACTCTATTTTCTTGAATAATCACCTTCAATGGTTTATTGAATCTCGATCGTAGTGTTACACATGTTCATGATATTGGTGCCAAAAGATACGAGTTGATGATGATAGTACCACTTACTTGTGGCACTGCCGCTTAAGTCATGTTAGTATAAATTGCATGAAGAGGCTCCATGCTGATGGATCTTTGTACTCACCTGATTTCGAATCACTAGTGACATGCAAATCATACCACATGAGCAAGGCCTTATTTTCATTGAGATGAAATAAGATAGTAACTTGTTGAAAGTGATACATTTTGATGTATGCAGTCCAATGGGTGCTGAGGCACGTAGTGGATATCATTATGTTCTTACTTTACTGACGATTTGAGTAGATACAGGAGTATTTACTTAATGAATCACAAGTCTGAAATGTTGAAAAGTTCAATTCCGTTTCAGAGTGAAGTTCGTCGTAACAAGAGGATAAACTGTCTACGATATGATCATGGAAATGAATATCTGAGTTATGAGTTTTGGTACGCAGTTAAGACAATGTGGAAATTGTTTCGCAGTTCATGCCACCTGGAACATCATAGTGTGATGATGTGTCTGAACGTCATAGCCACGCACTATTTGGTATGGTGCATACTATGATGTCTCTTATCGAATTACCACTATCGTTTATGGGTTATGCATTAGAGACAACCGCACTCACTTTAAATAGGGCACCGCGTATTTCCGTTGAGATGACACAGTATAGACTGAGGTTTAGAGAAATCTAAACTGTCGTTTCTTGAAAGTTTGGGGCTTCGACACTTATGTGAAAAAGTTTCAGTCTGATAAGCTCGAACCCAAAGCGGATAAATGCATCTTCATAGGATATCCAAAACAGTTGGGTACATCTCCTATCTCAGATCCGAAAGCAAAGTGTTTGTTTCTAGAAACGGATCCTTTCTCGAGGAAAGGTTTCTCTCGAAAGAATTGAGTGGGAGGGTAGTAGAACTTGATGAGGTTATTGAACCATCACTTCAACCAGCGTGTAGCAGGGTGCAGGAAGTTGTTCCTGTGGCGCCTACACCAATTGAAGTGGAAGTAGATGATGGTGATCATCAAGCATCGGATCAAGTTACTACAAGCCTCGTAGGTTGACAAGGTCGCATACTACTACAGAGTGGTACGGTAACCCTGTCTTGGAGGTCATGTTGTTGAGCAACAGTGAACCTACGAGTTATGGAGAAAGCGATGGTGGGCCCAGATTCTGACAAATGGCTGGAAGCCATGAAATCCGAGAGAGGATCCATGTATAAAACAAAGTGTAGACTTTGAAAGAACTACTTGATGGTCATAAGACTATTGAGTAAAGATGGATCTTTAAAAGAAGACAGACGATGATGGTGATAAGTCACTATTAAGAAAAGCTCGACTTGTCGCAAAGATGTTTTCGACAAGATCAAACAGTTGACTATGATGAGACTTTCTCACTCGTAGCGATGCTAAAGGTCTGTTGGAATTATGTTAGTTGTTGATGCATTATTTATGAAATATTGCACGTAGGATGTCAAAACATTGTTTTCTCGACGGTTTCCTTGAGCAAACATTGTATGTGATACAACCAGAAGGTTTTGACGATCCTAAAGATACTAACAAGTATGCAAGCTCCAGTGATCCTTCAATGGACTGGTGCAAGCATCTCGGAGTTGGAATATACACTTTGATGAGATGATCAAAGATTTTGGGTTTGTACAAGGTTTATGAGAAACTTGTATTTCCAAAGAAGTGAGTGGGAGCACTATAGAATTTCTGATAGGTATATGTGGTTGACATATTGTGGATCAGAAGTAATGTAGAATTTCTGTAAAGCATACAAGGTTGTTTGAAAGAAGTTTTCAAAGGAGTACCTGGATTACGCTACTTGAACGTTGAGCATCAAAGATCTATGGAGATAGATCGAAAGCGCTTAATAGAAGTTTCAACAAGATGCATGCCTTGACAAGTTTTTGAAAGAGTTCAAAATAGACCAGCAAAGAAGGAGTTCTTGGTTGCGTTGTGAGGTGTGAATTTGAGTAAGACTCAAAACCCGACCACGGCAGAATAAAGAGAATAGACGAAGGTCGTCTTCTATGCCTTAGCCGTAGAATCTAAAGTATGCCATACTGTGTACCGCACCTGAAGTGTGCCTTGACTCAAAGTATGTTGAGAGGTACAGAGAGTGATCCATGATTGAATCACTAGCAGCGGTCGAAATTTATCCTTAGTACCTAATGGACTAAGGAATTTTTCTCGATTATGGAGGTGGTTAAAGAGTTCGTCGTAAAGGGTTACGTCGATGCAAGCTTTGACACTAATCCGAATAACTATGAGTAGTGAAACGGATTCGTATAGTAGAGTAGATATTTGGAGTATTTCCGAATAGCACGTAGTAGCAGCATCTATAAGATGACATAAAGATTTGTAAAGAACGCACGGATCTGAAAGTTTCAGAACCGTTGACTAAAACCTCTCTCACGAGCAAGACGTGATCAGACCCCATAACTATATGGGTGTTGGATTCGTTGGAATCACATGGTGATGTGAACTAGATTATTGACTCTAGTGCAAGTGGGAGACTGTTGGAAATATGCCCTAGAGGCAATAATAAATTAGTTATTATTATATTTCTTAGTTCATGATAATCGTTTATTATCCATGCTATAATTGTATTGATTGGAAACACAATACTTGTGTGGATACATAGACAAAACACTGTCCCTAGTAAGCCTCTAGTTGACTAGCTCGTTGATCAAGGATGGTCAAGGTTTCCTGGCCATAGGCAAGTGTTGTCACTTGATAACGGGATCACATCATTAGGAGAATCATGTGATGGACTAGACCCAAACTAATAGACGTAGCATGTTGATCGTGTCATTTTTGTTGCTACTGTTTTCTGCGTGTCAAGTATTTATTCCTATGACCATGAGATCATATAACTCACTGACACCGGAGGAATGCTTTGTGTGTATCAAACGTCGCAACGTAACTGGGTGACTATAAAGATGCTCTACAGGTATCTCCGAAGGTGTTAGTTGAGTTAGTATGGATCGAGACTGGGATTTGTCACTCCGTGTGACGGAGAGGTATCTCGGGGCCCACTCGGTAATACAACATCACACATAAGCCTTGCAAGCAATGTAACTTAGTGTAAGTTGCGGGATCTTGTATTACGGAACGAGTAAAGAGACTTGCCGGTAAACGAGGTTGAAATAGGTATACGGATACTGACGATCGAATCTCGGGCAAGTAACATACCGAAGGACAAAGGGAATGACATACGGGATTATACGAATCCTTGGCACTGAGGTTCAAACGATAAGATCTTCGTAGAATATGTAGGATCCAATATGGGCATCCAGGTCCCGCTATTGGATATTGACCGAGGAGTCTCTCGGGTCATGTCTACATAGTTCTCGAACCCGCAGGGTCTGCACACTTAAGGTTCGACGATGTTTTATGCGTATTTGAGTTATATGGTTGGTTACCGAATGTTGTTCGGAGTCCCGGATGGGATCACGGACGTCACGAGGGTTTCCGGAATGGTCCGGAGACGAAGATTGATATATAGGATGACCTCATTTGGTTACCGGAAAGTTTCCGGGCATTACCGGAAAAGTTTCGGGCTCATCGGTAGTGTACCGGGAGTGCCGGGAGGGGTGCCGGGGACCATCGGGAGGGGTGTCACGCCCCAAGGGGTCTCATGGGCTATGGGAAGAGATAAACCAGCCCCTAGTGGGCTGGAATAAGTTCCCACTAAGGCCCATAAGGTTTGAGAAGGAAAAAACACAAGGTGGAAAGAGTTTCCAAGTGGGAAGGTGGAATCCTACTCCAAGTAGGATTGGAGTAGGACTCCTCCACCTCCAATTTCGGCCAAACCTTTGGGTTTTGAGGCTGCCTCCTCCCCTCCCTCCCACCTATATATACGGAGGTTTTAGGGCTGATTTGAGACGACTTTCTCACGGCTGCCCGACCACATACCTCCATAGTTTTTCCTCTAGATCACGTTTCTGCGGAGCTCGGGCGGAGCCCTGCTGAGACAAGATCATCACCAACCTCCGGAGCGCCGTCACGCTGCCGGAGAACTCTTCTACCTCTCCGTCTCTCTTGCTGGATCAAGAAGGCCGAGATCATCGTCGAGCTGTACGTGTGCTGAACGCGGAGGTGCCGTCCGTTCGGTACTAGATCGTGGGACTGATCGCGGGATTGTTCGCGGGGCGGATCGAGGGACGTGAGGACGTTCCACTACATCAACCGCGATCTCTAATCGCTTCTGCTGTACGATCTACAAGGGTACGTAGATCGCTCATCCCCTCTCGTAGATGAACATCATCATGATAGGTCTTCGTGCGCGTAGGAAAATTTTTGTTTCCCATGCGACGTTCCCCAACAGGGCGAACCCAAGCTTCCTAAGTGCTGCTGACACATTCAAGAAGCAATGCAGAGTTCTCGTTAGGGATCACGTCCCGACCAGCGTTCGGGAGTGGAACAAGCGCAAAAGGGCAGCCGATAGTGACTATGTCGCCGAAAGGTACAAAGATAATCTTTGGAATGATCTCATGTCACATTTCAACCTGCCAGAATGTGAGAATGAAGACGCCGCAAAAAAACTGAGGGCCAAAGTCAAGCAGTGGACTCTAAAGAAGATGGCCTAACTGTTCCGTAGTTGAAAGAAGAAGCTATGGAAAAACTATCGAAAGACAAAGAAAGTGCCAGTATTCGAGGGGTATTTAGCCAAGCAGGCGAATCACTGGAAGGCATTTCAAGAGTACAAGGAGTCAGAAGATGCCAAGGCATTATCAGAAAAGAACAAGAAAAATGCCGACAAGAAGAAATATCACCACACGCTGGGGCCAGGGGGCTATGAGACTGTCATCCCAAAGTGGGATAAGAAAGAGCAAGATCTGCTAGCTAAAGGCATCATACCTGAACCACTCCGTGATGAGTGGGAATTGAGAACAAGAAATTGGTTCCTTGCGCATGGTGGTTCGTACGATGAAGAAACAGGGGACCTCATCTGCAGTGACGGTCTTAGGATACCCAGGGAGAATTGGAAAAAGATAGTGAAAGAAATTAAGGAGGGAAAAAGACAGTTCACTGCAGATAGAGAGAAAGATTTGCTCACACTGGTCCTCGGCAATGGCGAACATGGAGGACGAACACGAGGCTTTGGTCCTTCTTACCCGTGGTGGCTTGGGTTTGCCAGAGACCAAGACACTTACAGAAGCCGAGCGAGAGCAAAGAATCGACAACAGGATGAGGAGAATGACAAGTTCAACCAGTTGCTTGCCAGGATTAACGAGCAACAGAAGCAGATTGATGAGCTTAGAGGAGTAGCGCGCCAGGAAGATCCTGCACTCGATATTACCGGCGCCCCATCTAAGCGGAAAAGCAGCGTGGCTGAATCTGAGGCCCCGCCGGCGATACACGAAGAATGATAGAGGCCGGTCCCGGCTACCCCGTGGATGGAATCAAGGAGTCAACATCATGTGAACTCCATCAGAAATTCAAGAACATATCCATGAAGGTGGCCGTCGGACAAGCTTTACCTTCTGGCCCTGATGCACGCTGGCATGGCCGTGAGATTCCAGCTGGCTTTGCTAAAGTCGGGGTGGATGAAATCATGGCGGGGTTCATGATATGGAGCTCGACATAGATGGACCCAAAGATGAGAGGACACTCGGAGAAGTACTGGGTGGAGTCATCCTATGGGACAAGAACTACACCAAGCTTCCAGGCTCGGCCCCAAGGACAACACCGCCTCCGAGTCGTCGTAGGTCACCTAGACCTCCATCACCTCCAAGCCCTCCACATGACGACGGCCAGCACAACACGAGTCCATCTCGATCACCGCCGCCGGACTTGGGTCGTCCGTCTCCGCCGCCGCCCGCTCTGGATACTAAGCGGAAGCGTGCCAGCAAGAACGCTCCGTCGATGATTTCTAAGCGACGGAGCTCCCCAAAGCGCAAACTATCGCCCCTCCCAAAGGTACCTCATGCTAATCTTCCTATCAGACCTTATGATTGTACCGCCGAGGAAAACGCCAGGATAGCAAAGGAACATTATGATGCGCAGATGAAAAAGAAGGAACCCGAGCCCCGCCCGGAATACACCGAGAAGCAAATAGCATATGCAAAATACTTCACGACCCTTCCATCACAGTATGACTTACACCATAAGCCTGATGACTATACACGCACATTGCAGAAGGAAGGGCAAAAGAGCAGATCACGTGCACGTGCAAGTGGGAGCAAATCAAGTTCAACTACAAGCAAAAAAGATCAGACGTTCCTCAGCTTGGACAACAGGCCAAACAGTTGATCCCACCCCTCAGGGTGTTACCCGAGAATGTTCCCCCTCTGGTGCAGGGGCAAGATTTGGAATTAGCAAAGAAGTGGGCGGATGAATGGGTTATCCCGGTTGAAGACGTCCTGGCTTCCCAAGACGACAGGTTACCCAAGGCTGTGGTAGCCCCTAAGCCACAGTTTGTCATGGGAGCACCTTTGGTCAGCAAAGATGATCTCCCAACAAATATGTGTTACTTGCATACATGGTACTTAAGTGAATCAAAGAATGGGAGAACGATGATCGTGGCGAGTGTCCCACGGGAGTACTACGGCCGTCCCAAAAAAATCCATATCGACTTTGATGAACTCTTCCAGATGTACAATGTCGACGCCCTCGACGAATCGCTTATGAGTTGCTATTGTCTGTAAGTTTTTCAATTCGTTGTCTACATATAACTTGTTTAGTTATTTCAATTCATTGTCTACATATAACTTGTACTCTATTATGCAGAATGAAGATTCTGGAATGTAAAAGTAGGAACATCCTAAATATTGGGTTTATTGACTCAGATAAAATACATATAGCGACGCTAACTGATAAACCCAAGGAGACGGAGGAAAACCTTCTAAGGTTTCTAACAGATCAAAATTTCTGTGACCACATACTGTTTCCATACAACTTCAAGTGAGGGTCTTTACTCTGTTGTGTCCATTCACTTATAAGTGTAATTGATAAGTTACTGACACACACATATATATATACATGTGCAGCTTCCATTGGATTCTGTTGGACATTCAAATTGATAAGGGAAGAGTTGATGCCTTCGACCCATTATCGAGACCCTTGGAATAGTTCCAAAGCCTGCAGGACATGCTCCAAGGGTAATTTCAATCATTCTTGCGCTCTATCGGTCTCTTTCGATGATTTTCTGATATATCAGTTAATGAAAAACTTAGCAAATCATTTTCCTTGTCGAGCAGGATTTGGAAGCGGTTCAAGTGCGTGACTCCCGGTATCGAGCATGAGAAGCTGACCTTTAGAGCGGCTCATGTAAGTAGTAATATGATATACTTCTATTTTCAATACATTTATGATGCTAGATTATTATTTTGATTATATATATTATATTCTCGTAAAGTGCGACCAGCAGCCACGGGGGACGCATCTATGCGGATACTATGTTTGCAAGACCATTCACATGTTTACCTCTGAGCACAAGGATCACAGATACGACGTAAGCAATAAACATTCACACCTCTATTTTTACCCGTCATTCTTTGTTATCATGATTGATATTCATATTCATCTCCTCTTCTTATATAGTACACGGCCATGAGGAAGAAGTCCCTACCAGAGCAACGCGCGATTGCTGTTGCAGAGGAGCTTGCGACCTTTCTGAGGACGGAAGCTATAGATGACAAAGGACGATTTAGTGTAGCTAGGGGCCATTACTGATGTTGGTCCATGTAATCGAATAGACGGGCTCTAGTCCCGATAATTCAGATCTCCATATAATTGTATATATATGCTCGCTTGTAAGATAAGTTAATCTTATATATATATATATATATGCATAAACATGTATATTTAGAATTATATGAAAACTAATTCCCGAACACCAAACGAGGCATCACGTTAATCTCCCGAACACCTAAACCCTAAAACCCTAAAATAAACAAAATATGCAGAAACTCTTTAGTCCCGGTCCGTGTTAAGACCCGGGACTAAAGGGCCTGCCCCTGAGGGCGCTCCGAGGCGCCCACGTGGAGCACCTTTGGTCCTGGCTTGGAACAGGGCCGGGACTAAAGGCTAGGCCTTTAGTCCCGCCCCTTTGATCCCGGTTGATGAACCGGGACTAAAGCACCTTACGGACCGGGACTATAGGCCACGTCCCCACTAGTGTCTCTTTTCACAATGGAGGACTACTATTTGTGTTGTGATTCTCGTTCAATGTCTTCTCTGTGTTTCTATTTGTACATATTATTCTGGCAAGTTTGTATTCGATCTCTTTTCATCTGACAATTATTAGACTAGCTAAGAGTGCTTTATGTACTTATTAAAGTCTAAAATCAAATGTAGGAGGCAAACCCCAGCCAAAAGCCCTGATTGCTGTTGCACGCGTCTTGATGCAACATCAACAGCACATAGATCGGCTGAAGCATTAATGTTTTAGCACTTGGGTCTTAGCACGTTTTGTGAACAACCTTTACCTATTAACTAGCAAAATGACCGTGCGTTGCCACGAAGGAAAAAACATATTCTCCAATGATGATGAACACATTATGTTCACATATCATCGCTTGATTTAGAAATTTTGTACACAAATACAAGAAAATGTTTCTTCTTTTAAATTTATTCACAAGTTGAAGCAATCTTTACATTTTCAAAAATCTTGGTAACTCAAAGATTTATTCTGAATTTCAAGATTTTTTTTGGAAAATATACAATAATAATCCGATCCATCCAACAGTTAATTCTTCAAAATTCACACAGGTATAATGTCACATAGACTTAGAAGCATTAATGTTTAACTACATACATTAGATCTTTCGTGAACAATTTTACAAATATGGGAACAATTTTAAAATCGAGAACATTTTTTAAAATTTACAAACATTTACTAAAAATCATGAATATTTTTTATATTTCGAACGGGTTTAATTATTTTCTTTTGAATTGGCGACCAATTCAAGAAAAGACGAACATAATTTTTGATGTTGGAGGATTTTATTTTAAATTCACAAACATTTTTTGAAACGCATGAATTTTTCTGAATAAACAAACATTTTTATAAATCAGTAATATATTTATTAAATTCATGGACATTGTTTTGGAATTTGCAAAAAAAAAAAAATCCGGCGCTTTTTTGTATCCTATTTTTAATTCAAAATAAAAATTCGTCAGCATCTTAATTCAAAATTCTTATTTTTTAGTATGCAAAAGTTTTTGTAATTATAATTTATTTAACTATAACTAAACAAAATGGAACAGAAAATATTAAATAAAAAAAGAAACTATCAAAACAGGCACTAGCTATTTTTAAAATATTAGGACATTTTTTAAATGCATTAACATATTTTGAATTAGAAAGCATTTTGTTAAATGCCTTTAATAATTTTTAATACATGGAATTCTATTTGAGATCGTGGACTTTTCTTATTGTACAAATATTTTTCTAAAATTGCAAACATTTTATTGCATATGCGAGCATTTTTTACAAAACTCCGAGCAGTTTTTGAAGTCACAAATATTTTAATTTTTGAAATCTGTTGATTTATAATTTTCAGTTTATTAAAATATTAAAGATTATTTGAAGTTCTAAATTATTTAAAATAAAAAAATAAAATGGAACTGCAAATAAATACATAAATGGAACTAAAAGCAGGCGCCTGTGCATGGGCCTTCCCATACGGTGTGTTGGATATTCGCCCAGCGTGCAGAGCGTAACATAGGACTTTTTTACATGGGCGGCCCAATCCAAGATCTTTTGCTTTATGAAACGTTTTCTATTACTTACCGGTGGCATGGTGGGTAGTTTATGCAAATTTTAGGGGTAATTTTTAAGACGGACGACCAAAAACCGTATTTGCTTTATTATTAGCATACATAGGAAATGATATGTATGCTTCTGTCTTCCGTCTAGAAAAATACCCTCAAAGTTGCTATAAATTACCAGATATGCCACCCGTAAGTCAAGGCGACGGTTCGTTTTTTCAAAGTCCCGTCGTGCTAAGTTCTTTTATATCGCAATACTAATAAAACCAAAGATTTAAGAGTAGTAGAGTGGCTAATGCCTAGCCCTTTCACCCTGAAGACGAGGGATCGAATCCCCCCCCCCACCCCACACACATATGCGAGGCTTAACTCCTCTATTTTTCATTTGATTTTTTTCTTTCCTTTTCTCATTATGTTTTCTTTCCTTCTTTCAACCAATTCAGGATTTTAAATCTTAAAAAGTTGCGATTTTTCAAAACCATGTTTAAGAACTCATAAAATGTATATGAATTAAAAAAATGTTAAGGAAAATCATAAACTTTTTGTGGATTATAAAAATGTTGGTAGTTTTGCAAAATTGTTCACCAGTTATAAAAAATATTCAGGAAATAAAAGCATGTTCATGATTTTTGAAAAATGATAGTGTATTGAAAATATATTAAGGATTCCGAAAACAAATGTCCATGAAATTTTAGAAAATGTTCACATAAATTAAAAAACACAATTTTTTTTTAAAAATAAGTTTTTTTTTGGAAAAAACTGATCAATTCAAAAGAATACAAAATTTTAAAACAGTGCTTGTCTATTAAAAAAAGCGTTCACCGATTAAAAAAAATGTCTAGGATTTCATTTTGAAAGTCTTTATTTGTCTAGGCATTGGGAGTGATTCATGGTCAATGATATTTTTTTTAAAGTTTTAAACATTTTCTTGCACTATATAATGAAAAGTGTACATGCAGTGGCAAGTCCATAGCCTTGCGATTTACCATGTCGAATGCACTATGATCACGTAGACATCACACCATCATCAACAAGGGTGAAAGGAAAAAAATAAGTGGTAACATGGTGAGCCACTGTGTAAAAATAGAAGATATTCATATGTCACGATAATGAGTTATACTTATTTCACTAGCGCATAGTTTATTTGTCTCCCGTTGCAACGCACGGGTATATTTTGCTATTGTACTAAACTTGTTCTATTGTTCGAATCTAAACTCTTTTAAATTGATTTTTTTACTAAAAAAATGAGAAATCTAGTATTTTCTGCTTTTGAAAGAACAGAATATACCTATTTTTACATGTTTTTTATAATTCTCATGTGCATTTTCATTTATAGGATGCTCTCCATGCCTTTTTTTTTCTTCTAAACTTGTCATCTAAAATTTCCAGAAAATGCTATGAAAAACATGGCAGTAATTTTACTTCCTCACATGGCAATGTTATTACTAAGAGCATGGCATTTTAAGAATTAATAACATGGCATGTTAATTATTAAAAAGGTGGATTTTTTTTCTTACTAAGCATGGCTTTTTAATATTTAATAACATGCATTTTAATTATTAAAAGTGTGCATTTTTTCTTACTAAGCATGGCTTTTTAATAATTAATAACATGGCATTTTTATTGTCAAAACGATGGCAATTTTATGATTAAGAGCATGCCATTTTTATGGTTAAGAGCATGCCATTTTTATTATTAGCAGGATGACATTTTCATTATTATTAGGATGAAAATTTTATTATTGAGAACCTAACATTTTTATTATTATTGGCATGGCATTTTTATTATCAAGAGGATTGCATTTTCTGTTAGTAACAAGATGGCAATTTATTTTTGTTGGCATGGAATTTTTTTGACTAACATGGTATTTTTTTATGGACTCTTGCACAATCGAACAAATAAAGTCAAAAAATATTCATGGCATTTTATTAAGTTAGCATGAGGGTCGTACAAAGTAGCATGCCATTTAAAAAAAATCATACTCTTTAAAGTTGTAGATTCTTATGTTGTTTCCTGGGTTTTTCTTAGGTTTTGTTGTGTTAATGGCATTGAAAAAAAAGTTTCCCGTAACGGGACCCCGAGGATCCCGAAATGTTTGGATCACAGCGGGACCCAAAATCAGTGAGTAATAGCATACAAAACTGGCCGAAATAGACCAAAACTACGAGGTTTTACGAGTTCCCCGTAACTGGACCCAAGGATTCCCGAAAAATTCGGATCACATCAGGACCCAAAATCAGTAACTAACAGCGTACAAAACTTGCCGGAATAGGCCAAAACTGTGAATTTTGACGAGTTCCCCGTAACCGAACCCAGGGGTTCCCGAATCGCTCAGATCGTTGCACGACCGAAAATCAGTGACTAATAGCATACAAAACTAGCGAGAATAGTCCAAAATTGTGAGTTTTCACGAGTTCCCCGTAACCGGACGCCGGGGTCCCAAAATGTTCGGATCAGAGTGGGACCCAAAATCAGTGACTAATAGCATAGAAAACTTGTAGGAATAGGCCAAAACTGTGAGTTTTGACGAGTTCTCCGTAACCGGACCCCGAGGCTCCCGAAACGTTTGGATCGCAGGAGGACCCAAATCAGTGACTAATAGCATACAAACCTAGCCAGAATAGGCCAAAACTACGAGTTTTGACGAGTTCTCTGTAACTGAACCTCGGGGTTCCCAAAACTGGCCGAAATAGACCAAAACTGCGAGGTTTTACGAGTTCCCCGTAACCGGACCCAAGGATTCCCGAAACATTCGGATCACATCAGGACCCAAAATCAGTAACTAACAGCGTACAAAACTTGCCGGAATAGGCCAAAACTGTGAGTTTTGACGAGTTCCCCGTAACCGAACCCAGGGGTTCCTGAATCGCTCGGAAACTGCGAGTTTTGACGAGTTCCACGTAACCGGACCCCCGGGTTTCCAAAATGTTCGGATCACAGCGGGACCCAAAATTAGTGAGTAATAAGCATACAAAACTGGCCATAGTAGGCCAAAACTGTATTTTTTGACGAGTTCCCCGTAACCGGACCACGGGGTTCCAGAAACGTTGGGATCACAGCGGGACCCAAAATCAGTGACTAATAGCATACAAAACCGGACGGAATAGGCCAAAACTGTGAGTTTTGACGAGTTCCACGTAACCGGACCCCGGGTTCCGAAAACGTTCGGATCGTAGCGGGACCCAAAATCAGTGAGTAATAGCATACAAAACTGGCGAGAATATGCCAAAACTGCGAGTTTTTACGAGTTCCCCGTAACTGGACCCAAGGGTTCCCGAAACATTCGGATCACATCGGGACCCAAAATCAGTGACTAATAGCATACAAAACCGACCGGAATAGGCCAAAACTATGCGTTTGACGAGTTCCCCGTAACTAGACCTCAGGGTTACTGAAACGTTCGGATCACAGCGGGACCCAAAATCACTGACTAATAACATAGAAAACTGGTCATAATAGGACAAAACTGCGAGTTTTGATGAGTTCTCCGTAACCGTACCCCGGGGTTCACGAAACCTTTGGATCGCAGGAGGACCCAAAATCAGTGACTAATAGCGTACAAACCTAGCGGGAATAGGCCAAAACTGCGAGTTTTGACGAGTTCTCCATAACTGGACCCCGGGGCTCCCGAAACGTTTGGATCGTAGGAGGACCCAAATCAGTGACTAATAGCATACAAACCTAGCGAGAATAGGCCGAAACTGCGAGTTTTAACGAGTTCCTCGTAACTGGACCTCGGGGTTCCCGAAACTAACAATAATAGGCGAAAACTAGGAGTTTTGACGAGTTCCACGTAACCGAACCCCTGGGTTCCCGAAACGTTCGGATCGCAACGAGACCCAAAATCAATGACTAATAGCATACAAAATCGGCCGGAGTAGGTCAAAACTGCGAGTTTTGACGAGTTCTCCGTAACCGGACCCCGGGGTTCCCGAAACGTTAGGATCACAGCGGGACCCAAAATCAGTGACTAATAGCATAGAAAACTGGTCGGAATAGGCCAAAACTACGAGTTTTGATGAGTTATCTGTAACCGTACCACGGGGTTCCCGAAACCTTTGTATCGCAGGAGGACCCAAAATCAGTGACTAATAGCGTACAAACCTAGCGAGAATAGGCCAAAACTGTAAGTTTTGACGAGTTCCCCGTAACTGGACACCGAGGTTCACGAAACGTTCGGATCATAGAGGGACCCAAAATGAGCGACTAACAGCATAGAAAACTCGCAGGAATAGACGAGAACTGTGAGTTTTGACGAGTTCTTCATAACTGGACGCAAGGGTTCCCGAAACATTCGGATCACATCGGGACCGAAAATCAGTTACTAATAGCATACAAAACTGTCGGGAATAGGCCAGAACTGTGAGTTTTGACGAGTTCCGTGTAACTAGACCCCGAGGTTCCCGAAACATTCGGATCACAGCGGGCCCAAAATCGATGACTAATAGCATACAAAACTGGCCGGAATAGGACGAAACTGTGATTTTGACGAGTTCCCCGTAACCAGACCCAAGGGTTCCCGAAACATTTGGATCACATCGGGACCCAAAATCAGTTCCTAATAGCATACAAAATTGACCAGAATAGGCCCAATCTGCGAGTTTTGATGAGTTCCCCGTAACCGGACCCCGAGGTTCCCGAAACGTTCAGATCACAGCGGGATCCAAAATCATTGAGTAATAGCGTACAAAACTAGCCGGAATAGGCCAAACTGCGAGTTTTGACGAGTTCCCTGTAACCGGACCCAAGGGTTGCCAAAACATTCGGATCACACCGGGACCCAAAATCAGTGACTAATAGCATACAAAACTTGCCGGTATAGGCCAAAACTGCGAGTTTTGATCGGTTTCCCGTAAACGAACCCCGGGGTTCCCGAAACGTTCGGATCACAACGTGACCACAAAATTAATAACTAATAGCATACAAAACCAGCCGGAATAGGCCAAAACTGCGAGTTTTGACGAGTTCCCCGTAACCGAACCCAAGGGTTCCCGAAACATTCCGATCACATCGGACCCAAAATCAATGACTAATAGCATACAAAACCGGCTGGAATAGGCCAAAACTTCGAGTTTTGACGAGTTCACCGTAAACGGACCCCGGGGTTCACGAAACGTTCGGATCACAGCGGGACCAAAAATCAGTGACTAATAGCATAGAAAACTGCAGGAATAGGCCAAAACTGCGAGTTTTTATGAGTTCTTCATAACCGTAGCCCGGGGTTCCCGAAACCTTTGGATTGCATGAGGAGCCAAAATCAGTGACTAATAGCATACAAACCTAGCCATAATAGGCCAAAACTGCGAGTTTTGACGAGTTCCCCGTAACTGGACCCCAAGCTCCCGAAACGTTCGGATCATAGTGGGACCCAAAATGAGTGACTAATAGCATACAAAACTAGCGGGAATAGGCCGGAACTACGAGTTTTGACGAGTTCCCCGTAACCGGACCCAACGGTTTCCAAAACATTCGGATCACATCGGGACCGAAAATCGGTGACTAATAGCATACCAAAGTGGCAGGAATAGGCGAGAACTGTGAGTTTTGACAAGTTCCGTGTAACCGGACCTCGAGGTTCCCAAAACGTTCGGATCACAGCGGGGCCCAAAATCAGTGACTAATAGCATACAAAATTGACCGGAATAGGCCCAAATTACGAGTTTTGACGAGTTCCACATAACCGGACCCCGAGGTTCCCGAAATGTTCGAATCATAGCGGGACCCAAAATCAGTGAGTAATAGCTTACAAAACTTGCCGGAATAGGCCAAAACTGCGAGGTTTTATTAGTTCCCGTAACCGGACCCAAGGGTTCCCGAAACATTCGGATCACATCGGGACCCAAAATCAGTGACTAATAGCATACAAAACTTGTCGGAATAGGCCAAAACTGCGATTTTGACGAGTTCCCCGTAAGCGGACCCCGGGTTCCCAAAACGCTCGGATCACTGCAGGACCTAAAATCAGTGACTAATGGCATACAAAACTAGCCAGAATAGGCCAAACCTGCGAGTTTTCACGAGTTCCCCGTAACCGGACCCTGGGGTCCCAAAATGTTCGGATCACAACGGGACCCAAAATAAGTGACTAATAGCATAGAAAACTGGCGAGAATAGGCCAAAACTGAGAGTTTTGACGAGTTCTCCGTAACTGGACCCCGGGGCTCCCGAAACGTTTCGATCGTAGGAAGACCCAAAATCAGTGACTAATAACATACAAACGTAGCCAGAATAGGCCAAAACTTATAGTTTTGATGAGTTCCCCGTAACTGGACCTCGGGGTTTCCGAAACTAGCGAGAATAAGCGAAAACTGCAAGTATTGACGAGTTCCACGTAACCGGACGCCGGGGTTCCCAAAACATTCGGATCGCAGCGGGATGCAAAATCAGTGAGTAATAAGCATACAAAACTGGCCATAATAGGCCAAAACTGCGATTTTTGACGAGTTCCCCGTAACTAGACCACGGGGTTCCTGAAACGTTCGGATCACAGCGGGACCCAAAATCTAGGACTAATAGCATACAAAACCGGCCGGAATAGGCCAAAACTGCGAGTTTTGACGAGTTCCACGTAACCGGACCCTAGGGTTTCGGAAACCTTCGGATCGCAGCGGGACCCAAAATCAGTGAGTAATAGCATACAAAACTGACCAGAATAGACCAAAAGGCGAGTTTTGACGAGATCCCTGTAATTGGACCTCAGGGTTCCCGAAACATTCGGACCGCAGCTAGACCCAAAATCAGTGAGTAATAGCATACAAAACTCACCGGAGTAGGCCAGAACTGCGAGTTTTGATGAGTTCCCCATAACCGGACCCCGGGGTTCCCGAAACGTTCGAATCGCATTGGGACCCAAAATGAATGACTAATAGGATACAAAACTGGCGGGAATAGGCCAGAACTACGAGTTTCTACGAGTTCCTCGTAACCGGACCACGAGGTTCCGAAAACGCTCGAATCACAGCGGGACCCAAAATCAGTGACTAATAACATACAAAACTGGTCGGAATAGACAAAAACTGTGAGTTTTGACGAGTTCCCCGTAACCGGCCCAAGGGTTCCCGAAACATTCGGATTACACTGGGACCCAAAATCAGTGACTAATAGCATACAAAACTGACCGGAATAGGCCCAAACTACGAGTTTTGACGAGATCCCCGTAACCGGACCCCGAGGTTCCCGAAACTTTCGGATCACACCGGGACCCAAAATCAGTGACTAATAGCATACAAAACTGGCGGGAATAGGCCAGATCTGTGAGGTTTTACGAGTTCCCCGTAACCGGATCCAAGGGTTCCCGAAATATTCGGACCCCAGCGGGACCGAAAATCAGTGACTAATAGCATACAGAACTCGCGGGAATAGGCCAGAACTGTGAGTTTTAACGAGTTCCGTGTAACCGGACCCCGAGGTTTCCGAAACGTTTGGATCACAGCGGGACCCAAAATCAGTGAGTAATAGCATACAAAACTGGCCGGAATAGGACAAAACTGTGAGTTTTTACGAGTTCCCCGTAACCGGACCCAAGGGTTCACGAAACATTCACATTGGGACCCAAAATTAGTGACTAATAGCATACAAAACTGGCCGGAATAGGCCATAACTGCGAGTTTTCACGAGTTCCCCGTAACCGGACCCCACGGTTCCCGAAACGTTCGGATCACAGCGGGACCCAAAATCAGTGACTAATAGCATAGAAAACTGACCGGAATAGGCCAAAAGTGCGAGTTATTTATAGGATGCCCTCTGTGGCTATATTTTTTTTTCTAAACTTGTCGTCTAAAATTTCCAGAAAATGCTATGAAAAACATGGCAGTGTTATTACTAAGAGCATGGCATTTTAAGAATTTATAATATGGCATGTTAATTATTAAAAAGATGGACTTTTTCTTACTAAGCATGGCTTTTTAATAATTAATAACATGCCATTTTAGTTATTAAAAGAGTGGAATATTTCTTACTAAGCATGGCTTTTTGATAATTAATAACATGGCATTTTTTATTGTCAAAACGATGGCAATTTTATGATTAAGAGCATGCCATTTTTATTACTAGCAGGATGATAGTTTCATTATTAATAGGATGAAAATTATATTATTGAGAACCTGACACTTTTATGATCAAGAGGATTGCATTTTTTGTTAGTAAGAAGATGGCAATTTATTTTTATTGGCATGGAATTTATTTATTTTTGACTAACATGGTATTTTTTTATGGATTCTTGCACAATCGAACAAATAAAGCAAAAAAAATATTCATGGCATTTTATTAAGTTAGCATGAGGGTCGTACAAAGTAGCATGTCATTTAAAAAAATCATACTCATTAAAATTGTAGATTCTTATGTTGTTTCCCTGGTTTTTGTTAGGTTTTTTTATGTTAATGGCAATGAAAAAAAAAGAGCAAAGTAGTAAACTGGTCCTTAGGGGGGGGGGGGGGGGGTTAGCTCTGGCCGTCCCCCCTACCGAGCGGTCAAGGAGGGGTGATATTAGGTTCTAAACAAAACAAGTTACTTCCTCCATTCCATAATTCTTGGTGTACGTGGTTTTAGTTCATATTTGATAGAAAATCACAGGCACAATACCTACTTATAAAGGCGGAGGTATCTGTATTGTCATTTTTGAACTCTTTAAAAGGCATAAACTGTTGATATGAAACAAAGAGCCAATATTGTTGGTAAGATTCAGTAGCAAATTAAGCATCTATACGAGATGCCTTAGTTATGTTCCCCATAAAAGGTAACGAAAGTTACATCTTACAGCATGTAGATAGGAGATGATGCTCTTATTGTATTTTATGGAGGGCCAAGATTAATACATAACTAATTAATTAAGCGAAGGGTCTCTGGCTGTAGCAGTCGAGGTTGTTGCCGTAGCCAACGCCGAGGATGTCACAGTAGCGCTTGTAAAACCCGATTCGATCGGCGACACGGCTGTCCTGTCCGTGACCACACTCGATCCCACCATTGATGATGTTGGTGATCACACCAAACCCGGGCACCCGCCCTGCGGCCCGGTCAGCCCCTGACGGGCTCCACTGGCCGGCGATCACAGCATGGCTCGACGGCTTGGGCGGCTGCGCCGTCATCCAGAACCAGATGGCCGTCTTAAACGCCACAGTGGCGTCCGTGGCCACCAGGTCCGGGTTGGCCAGCAGATCGACCCCGATGGCCCGGCCGGCAGGTCCATAGTTGTAGTTGTGGGAGAGCTGGATGGGCCCGCGGCCGTAGTAGCGCTTCCCGGGGGCGCACGGCCACTGTGCGCTCGGGGTGCAGTAGTCGGAGGAGGCGCCGCGTTCCTGCTTGAAGCAGTAGCCCCAGGCGAAGGCCCCGTCCGGTGCCGTCGCCCATCCGCCGGTGGTCTCGTGGGAGGTCTGGGCCAGGAAGGCGGCCACCTCGCGCTTCTGGGCGTCGGCGCTGCCGGTGCTGCCGAAGCCCGGGAAGGCAGATGCGGCGGCGACGAAGGCGTCGTAGGTGTAGAAGCCCTTGGCCTGGCAGGCGCCGTCGTTGCGGTGCAGCAACATGCGGTCGAACTGTGCGCGCGAGATGATGGAGGACACGCTGCCGCGCGCCGTGCCGATGGCCATGGCCACCGTGGTTACCACGGCCATCACCACCGCGAGCGATCTCATTGTGCGAGCCAACAAAGCACACAGTACGTACTCGGTGTTACGCTTACGCTACTGTCGTAGTGGTGTGTGTGTGTGTGGCAGAAGCGGTGGGGAGTGCACGTCTTTATATATGTAGGTGTCGCCCTAGCTACTCGATCGCCATGATCAACCTGTGTGTGTCTATCCATCTACCTTCTCCGTGAGCTTCCTTCCAGAGCAACATCGTCATGCGATCAACGGATCAAACTTGGCGGCTTGGCTTAGATCCGATCGAGAGGTACGTACAGCGGCAAGCAGCTGGCCGTGTATGATCGAGGGCGTGTGCTAGTATGCACGCATATGGAATTTTAGTCCATGGACGACGTGTGTGCCTCCCATTATATATTTTTTTTTGGCACGTTAGTCCATTTCAACACATATAGCACCGAGCCAAAGAAGACGGGGAGGCCATAGCTGGTCACAACGTCCCCGGGGAGGGCGATCCAGGAACAAGCTAGAGTTACGAAAATATGAAACGGTGCACGGGCACCACGGTGCCCGTTTTCAAAAATCATATTTCTATAATGCAAAAAAAATGAAACTTTTTGTGTACACACACAAACATGTATGTTATGTATTTGCCAACATAACCGGATGAATTTGATGAATATCTTTTTAAAAATGGATGATTTTTTTCCCAAATTGATGAACTTTTTCAAGATTTATGACCTTTTTTCCAGTTCAATGAACTTTTTTTAAAAATACATGGATTTTTTAATTTCTATGACGTTTTTTCAAATGTAATGAACTTTTTAAATGTTTGATGAAGTTTTTTTTCAGTTTCAGTGAACTTTTTTCAAATTGATGAACCTTTTCTAAAGATATGAACTTTTTTTCAAATGGATGAACCTTTTTTTTAAATCTGTAAAATTTGATTTCATATTTTTATTTTCATAACAAAGAGAAAATCATGGCGTTTTTTTCTATTGGGTCAACAAAAAAACAGATCAAGAAAAGCTGGGCAGCACGCTAATGGGCCGGGCCATGCCAGTGACGCTGCACGCCCCTGGATCGTTAATGGGCGCCTGTAGCATTGCATAGGGGAGCTCCAAAACACCCTACTCTCTTTTTATTGACTTTTAGTATTGCGCCAAGGGGATACACGCACAACAAGTCTACACATAGGAGTAATTAAGATGCATGTAAGTAACACCAACATAGAACTAGAGGACGCTGACAAAGAACAAAGTCATACAAAACAACTCAACGTGTGGCGCCTGCCATACCTTAATCTATGCAAAAAAGATTATGTGCGTGTGCGTGTGTGTGTCCCATCTCCCTGGCTCAGTTGTGGATGTGAACATTTGGTTCCCAGGTCTATATACACCCTATATGTAAAAAAATATATAGCAATTCAACAAAAAGTTAAGAAATGTTGAAAATATTTTTGAAATAAACTTGGCTTTCCATTGTACTTGTGAGAAAAATTCCACAAAACGAAAATTACACTTTGACGAATTTTCAAAAAGAAATTGTTTGGTCAAAATAGTGTGAATAGTGACCTATAATAACAAATAAACTTTGTTTTTTTGCCCAAAAGTCAATGTTGGTTTTTTTTTGAAATTTTATATACTAGTGTAAAACAAAGTCAAATTTAATCCAAAAATAGTTCTGTACTATTTTGAGTTTTGTTTAATTGTTAAAAATTCCTCATACAGGATGCATATACAACAACAAATCAAAATGTATTTTCCGCTCAGTCGTCCGCTAGGCTAAATAGTGTCCCTGTTCATATGGGCCACGAGCTGCTGGGCCACAAGACAGGAGGTGCATTGTTTCGCACAGGTAGTTCATGACCCAGATCAAAAAGAAACGCACACGGCCAAACCTAGCACTAGGGCACTCGGCCAAACCAAGCATGGCGGCGGTGGCGGGTGTCGACCAAGCAGGCGGTCGATGCTCAAGCGGAAGGGGGTGATTTCGCCCTAGCTTAATTTTTTGGTCCATCGCCTCTCTACGAAACTGTGACGACGCTCAAGGGGAGGAGGGTGATTTATATATAACAAAGCATACAACATTGTAAGAAATTATGGATCCTATCTCACAAAAAAAATGACGATTCTGCCATCTTACCAGCTACCCGATAGCACTATTATTTAGATGACTCGGTGAAAATTTTGAAGAGAATAAGAAGGCAAGTGAGTCCATATATATGTATATATATCGTATCTGCTCCTGATCGCTAGGTAACATAAGCACTATACCTAGTTAGACCTAGATGTATCTCGGTTGCCATGATTGAACATATATCTGGCCATGGGCAGCCCGGCCCGGTCCGACCTTGCCCATGGGCCGGGTTCGGGCCTGAATTTTGATCCCAAAGCGTTTGTCGGGCCGGGCCTGGGCTTGTTGTTTTTGCGTTTTAGGGAAGGGGCTCGGCCCAAGGCCCAAAGTCCGACGAAATTAAGCAGCGATTGGCCAGGCCTGGGCATGGGCTTGTTGTTTTTGCGTTTTAAGGAAGGGACCCGGCCCGAGACCCAAAGCCCGACGAAATTAAGCAGCGATAGGCCGGGCATGGGCCTGATATCTAGGCCCGACGGTCGGGCCGGGCCTGGCTCGGGCCTAGGTTTTTTAGGTCGGGCTTGGTCTAGCCCGACCCGAATCCCGGCCCAGCCCGAGCGATGGCCAGGTATAATTGAACTCTTTAAGAAGCATTTAGTGTTGATCTCAAAGCATGAGCCAATATTTTTTCTAAACCTCAATACCAAAGCATCTATATTGGATGCGTTTATTGAGATTCTCAGGAGAAGTAACCATAGTTACAACTTACCCCATGCTCTGATGCTCTTATTGAATTTTGTGTGCGGGGTTATGTATAACTAATTAGTTAAGCGAAGGGCCTCTGGTTGTAGCAGTCGAGGTTGTTGCCGTAGCCAACGCCGAGGATGTCGCAGTAGCGCTTGTAAAACCCGATCCGGTCGGCGACTCGGCTGTCCTGCCCATGCCCGCACTCGATCCCGCCGTTGACGATGTTGGTGATCACGCCAAACCCGGGCACCCGGCCCGCTGCCCGGTCCGTCCCTGATGGGCTCCACTGGCCCGTGATCACAGCATGGCTCGACGGCTTTGGCGCCTGGGCCGTCATCCAAAACCACATCGCAGTCTTAAACGACACGGTCGGGTCCGTGGCCACCAGGTCCGGGTTGCGCAGGAGGTCGACCCCGATGGCCCGGCCCGCAGGCCCGTAGTTGTAGTTGTGGGAGAGCTGGATCGGCCCACGGCCGTAGTAGCTCTTCCCTGGGGCGCACGGCCACTGCGCGCTCGGAGTGCAGTAGTTGGAGGTGGCGCCACGCTCCTGCTTGAAGCAGTAGCCCCAGGCGAAAGCTCCGTCCGGTGCCGTCGCCCACCCGCCGGTGGTCTCGTGGGAGGTCTGGGCCAGGAAGGCGGCCACCTCGCGCTTCCGGGTGTCGGTGCCGCCGGTGGTGCCGAAGCCCCGGAAGGCGGATGCGGCGGCGACGAAGGCGTCGTAGGTGTAGAAGCCCTTGGCCTGGCAGGCGCCGTCGTTGCGGTGGAGAAGCATGCGGTCGAAGAGGGCGCGTGAGACGATGGAGGACACGCCGCCGCCGCCCGATGGGGTGGGCGTGACGGGCGTGCTGCCGCCGCCGCAGCCGGAGCACTGGCTCTGGCATCCGTCGCCGCAGTAGTCCGAGGTGGAGCCGCACCAGCCGAAGCGGCTGCAGCAGAGGCAGTTGGGGCAGGTCGCCCCGCCGGCCTGCGAGCCGCACTGCTCGGCGACGGCCATGCTGGCCGCCATGGCAACCACGGCGAACAACACGAACGCTCTCATCGTGCGTGGCAACGAACCGATATCTTGTGGTCCAAGTGTAGCTAGTGGTGTGTGTGTGTGTGGCAGAAGCGGTGGGGAGTGCACGTCTTTATATATGTAGGTGTCGCGCTAGCTACTCGATCGCCATGATCGACCTGTGTGTGTCTATCCATCTACCTGCTCGATCGTCATGCGATCGACGGATCAAACTTGGCGGCTTAGATCCGGTCGAGAGGTACGGCGGCGAGCAGTTGGGCATGCATGATCGAGAGCGTGTGCTGGTATGCACGCATGTGGAAATTTAGTCCATAGATGACGCAGGGAATTCATGGACGGGCGTCCATGGAACGCAACTCTCTCCCTTCTGTTGAAATGGAGAATCGTGCACGAGTCCATACTACTCACTCTCGTTCGGGCTAGATTTCGTGGGTGTGTCCCTGGCGTCTCGCGATTCCTTTGATCATGCCAACCTAGCAATATTTTTTTCTATGCGGGGAAACTTTTGATTTATTCATTTTCAATCATGCATGATAGTACAACGAACGTACAAAATAATAATAAATACATTCAGATTCATAAATTATCTAGGACGAGTACAAGCACCGGATCGATTTGAAGGCGTGCCCCCATGATTGCCATGGCCGTCCATCCGTACTCATAGCCGAGCAAAATTTGTTGTAGTAGATAGTAAGAAAGTTATCGTGCTAATGCCCCATAAAACCAGCGCACCGGAGCTGCAACCGTCACCGATGAAGAGTAACGTACATTGGAATGACCCAACCTATACACACGAACATACACGAAGGACGATCAGATCCAAACAGATCCACCGGAAACACCTCCATACGCCCATCGACAATACTAGATGCATCATAAACCCTCGTTCGGGTGTTTCGATTAAATTTTGGAAAAAGTCCAAAATAAACCTTCAAGTTGTAAACAAAAGCTAAATCAAAACCCGAACTCTCAATCGCTGAAATCAGCACACCAATATTTTCTATCCCGGTCTATTTTAAACCCAAGATCTGTTTGGCACACCCGGAATACTACAATCCCAAGCGTGTAACCAGCTACTCTCACGGACGAAAATTTGGGCCGGCCCATTATACCATAACAAGAATTCATGAAATTTAAAAAATGTTGACGCAATTCTAAAATTGTTTAGAAGTTTAAAAATGTTAATGTTTTCTACTATTGGCACAAATTCAATTTCCTTTTGTGTTTTTCAAATTTTGAAATTATATTCACATTTCTTAAAAATAGTCCGTGATTTCAAAAATATTGCATTTTGCCACGCATTCCGACAATTATTCAGACGCTATGAAAAATGATATGGATTGTAAAAAAAATGTGTCACATTTTTGAAATAATGCTTTCATAATTTCTTCAATTATTTGTGTTTTGGATAACACCAAAGCAAAGAACTTTTAAAACATTTTTTAAAAGTGCAAACACTTTTGAAAATTATACAAAAAAGAAAATATGATAAACCTGAACAAATGTTAAAGAAATGTTTGTTACATCTAAAAAATATCAACAGCTTAAAAAAATGTACGTGGCATTTGACAAAAACTATGTAAAATGTATATAAAATTCATTTAATTCAAACATTTTTTTCTATTCAAATATGTGTAAAATTTTAAGAATGTTAACGTGTTTCAAAAAATGTGCTTTGCAAATTTGCAGAAAGAAGTCTATGCAGTGTAAAAAAGTTTGTTTGATGTAAAAAAATGTGGCATACCCTTAAAAGAATATTCGTGACATGTGTTTGAAAAAAGTGTATACAATTTTATGAATGTATAACAATGTAAAAATGTCCGTGTAGTTTCATAAAATGTTTTTCGTCGTTAAGTAATGTATAACGTGTATTTGGCAAATATTACCCTTTGAAAGAAACAATATAACAAAGGAAAACAATATGAAAAAATCAAGGAAAAAATAAACTAACAAATATAACAAAGAAATAAATAATCGGATAAAACCAGTGAAAAAACTAAGTATATCAAAGTAAAAAAAAAACCATACCAGCGCGAGATACTGCATTAATGGGCCGGACCAATTCAGTGTATACCGTCTAAATCCTCTCAGGGTTTAAAATAGACCGAGATCATAGAGTCTGGTGTGCTGATTTCAAGCATTGAAAGTTTAGGTTTATTTTAACTTTCGCCTACAAATTCAAGATTTGTTTTGAACTTTTTTCCTTAAAGTTTTCCGCTAGTGGTGAGGGGCTAGTCCTTGGCGTCTCACGATACCTATTTACTATGCCAAACTAGCTAACCAGAAGGTTGCAAATTTTTGATTTATTCATTTATTTTTAATCATGATAGTACAACGAACATAAAAAATAATAAAAAGTATTTCTGGATTCATAGACCATTTAGGACTATAAGTTGCAATACAGCCACACACAAAAATGTTGCAATATACGTGTACATGTTTTCTATTTATCATTGTCCTTATTTATTTGGCGGGTTAATCTGTTCACACGGGTAGCACCAAGCTGAATATGGAGAGGTTGTAGCTACTCATGGCATCAACAACGAAAGCAAATGAGGATGAGCAAAAGCCATGACATCATTGTAGGAGGCTATTAAACCCGTTATCAGAGGGCGACTCAATGGGGGCAGGAGTAGGAAGTTGAAAGGCGGAAGCACAAGACATCATGCGCGGAATCAATTGGAGCAAAAGATTTCCAGGGAAGCGACTATAGTTAGTTCAATTTATTTTTTGGGGAAAGCTTTACCCCAGAAGACAACCATCTTTGAGAGAGCAGGTAGTAATTGGATGAGTATCGGTGGGCCAAGGGGTAGTGAACTAAAACACACGCTTAGTTTTGAGTACGAACTCGGTCCAACAAGCCTGGCCCAATACGTGAACATTATTTAGAATCACACAAACATGTATTCGAACATGAACGAACAACTATTCTCAAATATATGACTTTTAAAACACATTTTATTTTAACTTTTTCATTAACAGTTTTAAAATACAGGCGTGAACATTTGCTTTCATATATACATAAACATCTATATGGACAAACATTAACATACTTTATTTAACTATATACAAATAAATTTCATTACTATATTTATTTCCTCTTCAATGTAAAAAATCTTGATTGTCCATTATAAAATAGAAAAATTATAATAGCACCACCCATGATATGTTTTCGTGTACGTCGCGCCTTTATTGGCTGCCTACATGGCACCAACCAGCGTCCAACCCATTAGCAAATTTGGTGTATATTGCCTCCTTATAGGCCGACAAAGGCGGTATATAACCACAAATGCTATGTGTCACTGATTGCAACATACACCCGCTCACTGTGGACTCTCTGTGGCCGTAGCTCCATCCAGTTTTATAAAGTTTATAGAACCTTCCATCCAGTTTTAGGAAAGTTTGGGAACCTCTGTCAAGTGTTTTCTCCCTTATCCTTTTTTTGGTTCCGGTTTTATTTTTTATTTTATTTCCCTAATTATTTTATCCATTTTTTTGTCTTTCGTATTCGTAAATTTATAAAATTGGTGAACGCTTTTTGAATTAATTAATATTTTTATATTCGTGAACACTTTTAATACAGGTTTAAATTTATAAATATTTTCTGAATAAGAAAGCGTTTTGGTATTTTATAATATTTCTTTGAATTTGTGTACTTTCAAAATGAATGTCAATAATTTCTTTATTTCACCAAGATTTTTATGAAGACATGAACAATTTATTGAATATATGAACACTATTTGAATTCGTAAACGTTCTTCTGTATTTGAGAAACAAATCATATTTGAAATATATTTTCAAATCGTGAATTATTTTTGAATTCATGAATATTTTTTCAATTCATTGTTTCTTTGATTCATGAACAATTGATGAATTTACGAATATTTACTGATTTCACGGACAATTTTTCAGTCATATGAACATTTCTTGTATTCATATTTTTTTATAATGAAATTATGCTAATGATTGATTAATTGTTTTATAAAATAGACGTGCACTCTATTTGTAGCTGTCCTTGTACTACTCGCAAACAGCCGAAAAACGGTGATGGCGAGTGCCCATGCGCTGCCCTGCCACCCACTCGCTCCGCCCGCTACTAGGTTAGATTTTCTTTTTTGTGTGTGTGCTTGATCTGGTAGAACAAACCAGCAGCTTTTTTAATACTCTCTTTCGTCCAAAGATGCTGTTTGTAGCTCGGCCTCCGTGGAGATCAGTTTTTAAAAAATTGAAAATTCATTAAAATTCATATTTTTCATTTTAAAAATATCTATAAAAACAGGTATACATGAAGACATTACACACATGTGTGTAAAATTTCAGGACCAAATACATAGAAATGAGGGTTTTGTAAAAAAAATCTATGGCTTTTTAACACATAATACTATTTATTTCAAAAATCTATTAATTTGTTCTTTTTGCACTGATCGCATCTCACGCTATTTCATTTTGATATACATTTCATTCTTGTATACTTGCATTTTTTTCAAGAAAAAAAACCAAGAACTTTTACATTTTTAAAAAATATAAAGGATTCCATGGAGCCCGAGCTCCAAAAGACCTCAATTCCTTTCGTTCCACAATATAAGACGTTTTATATTGTGCGATGGAGGGAGTACTTCTAAAAAATTGTGAAATAAAAAAGGTGTATGGATTTAGGGAAACATAATCCATTAGAAATGAAGTTGATAAATTTTGGAAAAATGTCCAAATATTTTACAACAAAAACGCAAATTTGAAATATAATGTAAATTTTGAAAAAAATTTATGAATTTGCAAAAAATGTGCACAAATTTGAGAAAGGATCATAAATTTAGATAAAATGGTTCATCAGTGTTTATAAAAATGATCTGTTTCAAAATAGTTTCATCGATTTTAGAAGAAAATCATCAAATTTGAACAAAAATTTCATCAATTTAAAAAAAGTTCAGAATTTACATAAATGTTCATTAAATGAGAAAATTATTCATGGATTTTAAAAAATAGCTTACAAAATTAGGAAAAAAATAGTAAAATATCAAGCAAGTAAAGTAGAAAACCAAATACAAAACATCCAGAAAACGAAAAAAGAAAAATAAACCCAAAACCTCCCGGAAGCTAAAAAAATCCATGTGTGGGCGATAAAGAAAAAGAAAATAGAGTCTTCTTATTAGCTTAAATTTGACGCGCAACAAACAAGAAGAAAGACAAGTTGTTCAAGTTGGTTAGGGCATGGCCAACGCTCCAACTTGGAGTGCTGCCCCATAGAAAAAGTTGTTGATGTGGAGGAGGGAGGGGAAAAAGCTATCGCTTGCAGGGCCGAACGACCTTTTGCATAGGAGTCCGGTGCCTCGTTCAAAAAGGTAAAAGAAAGTACTAGAAAGTAACCGGTAGTGAGAGGGATGATGCATGTGTAGATGAAAAAGTAAGAGAGAGAACAAGAAAAATGGCGAAGGAGTGGTCCGATGAAGCTGTCGCTGCATTGGAGAGAGAGAATATGTACGGTGGTCTCAGCCTACCTCGCATATGGGGCAGCTACATGGTGCTGCCCCCATTGTACATGCCCTAAACAACCTACTAGCTACTTTCTGGATTATAAGGCTTGCGTGTATGACGAAAAAGGTTTCCCGCATTGAATTTCAAAGCAACCAACACAAATCACACAGCAAACGTTGGGACGAGCAGCACATCAAGCACAAAAAAATCAAAAAAAAGAAGAAACAATGCCAACACCGACAGCTCGACAAAGCGTGGATGATCCGCAACCGCTGCGCCCTCCAGAATTGACCCAACACGATCCAAGGCACCAATCCTCCGCGTACCAAGCAGCACCTCCAACAACGAATGTGATGACGCTACTGCCTGGACGTGTCTTAGGGTTTCCTCCGGCACGCGGAGGGGAGTGGGGGATGGAGACCACCGACACCCTCCAGGAAGGAATGGTGGCACCTGCATGCGTCACCGCATCGGAGCCGAAAGAACCAACAAGGATTTCTCCCGCACTCCACCCCCACCGTCCAGCTGGACCGGAGCCAACCAGCCAACTCGCCGCCGACCAGCATGCGCCACCGCAGTCGCGACGCCATCCACGCTACCTCAGATCACCACCACGAGGTCAAGAGGACGAAGAGAGGAGCGCTGGGCGACGGGAACAGCAGCACCGTAGCCGCGTGGGAGGAACTACCTCCATCGCCGTCATGCGGAAGGCTCGTGCCTCTTGCACCGTCGCGATCGCCGTCCGGATGCAGCAGCAGGGCATACCAGGCCACCCGTGGCCCGACCAGGCCCGAATCGGGCCCGCTAAGCCCCACTGGTCACGCTGCAGCAGGGCGGCGGCAGCGCCGCCAGCCCCCCACTGCCCATCGCCGCTCTCCCATCTTTCGGAAGCCACGCTGCCGCCCCGCCCTGTCGTCGGCCCGCTTAGACCCAGATGAGTCCTAAAGGGCCCAGATCTGGGCCGAGCGGGCGCTGCCAGCGGCGACGCCGCCGCCCAGTCGATCTCCCGCACCGCACCATGATACCCTGCCTCCACGCCGGATCGTCGTCGCTTAGGAACACCCCCCGACGCCGCTCACCTCGCGCCGGAGAGCAACCAAGAGGGGAATGGTCAGGGTTTGCCGCTGCCAGCGTCCCCCGGGCCAGGCCCGACAGCGGGCGTTGGCAAAGACGACGAGGAAGGAGGGTGAGGGAGATATGGAGGAGGAAGGGCCAGGGCGCGGCCAGTCGCTCGTGGGGACGACGTGGTCGTGGGAGCGAGGGGGGGTTTTCAATGAAAGTGGTCTTTCCTTGCATGTGCCCCTAGATCTATAACTTAACAAACATAATATGAGTAGCACAATAGTACAATAGTAGTGATAATGAAGTAACTATGACGATAGTATTAATACTAACTTGAGCAACAACAATAGTATTAAAGCATGGGCATGGAGTAGCAATGGATATTTAGATGAGATACAATATCCAATAGTCACAACCTAGAGTGACGCACGAAAATCTAATTCATGAATCATATGTACACATGTATTTTGTATATAATCATACATGCTTGTGATAGGAACTCGCATAACATCTTTTGTTTTACGAGAAAGGACGTAGATATCGCCTAGAGGCGGGGGGTGAGTAAGCGCTTTAAAATAATTACGGTTTAGTCTTAAACAAATACGGAATAAAACTAATGTTTAATTTGTCAAGCACAAAACCTGAAACAACTAGGCTCACCTATGTGCACCAACAACTTATGCTAAGAAAGATAAACAACTAAGTTATAGCAAGATATATAACAAGAAACAATATGGCTATCACAAAGTAAAGTGCATAAGTAAAGGGCTCGGGTAAGAGATAACCGAGTCATGTACATAATATCCCTTTAGTTTGGAATAAAAGAAAAGGTTGTGGGGTGATTACCCTACAGTAGTTGGTCAAAAAAAGATAACCGAGGCACGCGGAGACGAAGATGTACCCCGAAGTTCACACCCTTGTGGATGCTAATCTCCATTTGGAGTGGTGTGGAGGCACAATGCTCCCCAAGAAGCCACAAGGGCCACCGTAATCTTCTCATGTCCTTGCACAATGCAAGATGTCGTGATTCCACTAAGGGACCCTTGAGGGTGCTCATTGAACCCGTACAAACAAGGTTGGGGCAATCTTCACAACTTAATTGGTGGCTCCCAACAACACCATGAAACTTCACAATAATGGATTGTGGCTCCGAGGTGACCTCAAATGCCCGGGGCAATCTTCACAACCTAATTGGAGACCCCGACGCTTTCCCGGAGCTTTACACCACAATGATTGAGCTATGAGGCACCACCAACCGTCTAGGGCGCCAAAGCACCCAAGAGGAACAAGCTCTAGGGTACCAAGCACCCAAGAGTAACAAGCTTCTCAACTTTTCACTTCCACGTATCACCATGAAGAACTCAAACCGATGCAACTAATGCAATGGCAAGAACAAACGAAGTGGTCAAGTCCCTCACACTCAAATCCCTTCACAACAACAAAAGCTATGGAGGAATATGAGATGAAGAAAAAGGAGCTCACAAAGAACTCCAAGATCTAAATCTAAGGGGTTCCCCTCACATAGACTAGAAAGTGATTGCTGGAAAAGTGGATCTAGATCTCCTCTCTCTTTTTCCTCAAGAACAACTGAGAATCATTGGAGGGATTGAGAGTTAGCAAACTCGAAGAAGGTCAACAATGGAGGAAGAACACGAGCTCAAAAGTTGAGTACAATTGAGGAATAATACCCCCTTTTATAGGTCCCCACGAATATGCCCGTTATGTGTAGAATAACACATAAAAGTGGTACAATTGCTATATGTAACTGTACAACCGGAAAACACGTGTACCATGCAGAAACTGTACCGAGCGGTACAACCGGTGGCACGGGCAGTAGTACTGGTTGAAACGAGTAACCCGAGAAACCGCAGCGCCACCGCTCAAAAACCGCACCAAAATAGAGACGTGTCCGGTGGTAGGGCGGTACTGAGCCGGTACAACCGCCTGAAGCTACTCTCTCCAGGGAAGGCCAGATCAAGCGATACAACCGCCTGGAGGCAGCGGTACAACCGCTGGCACAAACCTGAGAGAAGCAACCCCAGGGTATCACCCGTGGGCGGTAGTTGCACCGGACATACCGGCCAAGCGGTACAACTCCTAGGACAAGCGATACAACCGTATGAAGAAAACAATAAGACCAATACTGCCATAACTTCTTCAAATGAGCTCCGAATTGAGCAAACTCAAGCTTGTTGTATAGCACACAACGAGTACTATCCAATGATATAGAGATGTGAAACCTCTATGAATGAAGAACCGACAAAAACTCCAACATCAAAAACATCATAGAATATGCACATGGACTCCTTTTTCGATGAACTCGAGCTTATCATGAAGATGACCATAAGCTCAAGAACCTACATAGAGAAAAACCAACAAGAACCAAGAAAGATGATGATGCTAAGAATGCAATGGTTTGAGCTCCCAATGAACGGTACGATCAAGCTACTCACTTGAGAGACCCCTTGAGGGTATGACAATCTATCCTATAAACCGGTCTCCCAACTAACACACCGAGTCCGGTAAAATATAAAACCTATCAAGGACAAACCTTTGCCTTTTGCATAGTCCACTTGAGCTAGATGATGACGATGTTGTCCTCCTCAAGATGGACCGCCTTTCTTGATTGCGTCGGCTCGATGAAGAATAGTATATTGATCCCCAATACTCCACTATGGGCGAGCCACTCTTCAACACATCTTCACAAGTCCATTTCCACCACAATGGATGCCAAGCTTAAAGCATGATCTCTTCGTGATGCTCGACTTGAACTTGCACACTGCAAGCTTGATGACGGTCACCACTTGATGTCATCCTCCATGGGTCATATGAGACCTTCGTCTTGACGTAAGCCCATGGAAACATACCTAACCCCACACAGAACTCTCACGAAGACCATGGGTTAGTAAACAAAGTGTAATGGACAATGCTTGCCATACCATGGAATCACTTGATCCCTCTCGGTACATCTTGTACGCTTTGTGTGTTGATCAACTTGATTCACTCTTTGACTTAGTATTAATCAACCTTGTGTCTTTACGACCAAGCTTTGGATAACCTTGAGTACCACCTTGGTCATCATATAAGCTCCTTGAAACCAACAGATGGACTTCAAGAAGTGCCTATGGACAAATCCTTCGAATATAACTCAAGACAACCATTGTCCATAGGGATTGTCATTAATTACCAAAACCACATATGGAGAATATGCTCTAACACTACCCTCCCATGGCAGCGGGGTCCATATGAAAACTAAGGGTGATTAAGACATTCATTTAATAGAGAACCAGAATAAAACATTAACACATAGTGAATATATTAATTCGTCAAGTCAAAGTTATTCTTGTGGAATATCCCAATTAATGTCCACCTTAGGGGTATAGTGTTCAGAACAATGACAGGTGCATAAAACTTGCAAGTAAGATCAACAACTCAAATATAATGATGATAATCATGAGTGTCCATATCTAAAATCGTGACACTCGGGCCCTAGTGACAAGAATTAATCATAGCAAAGTCACGGGAACATAAATCTAAGAATATGGTGGATACTAGGGATCAAGCTCTAACAAATTAACTCATTTACAAAAGAAATTTCATCCATCTTATGCCTACAATGGAGTTACACATTCATGATGGTGAGCATCATGGAATTGTTGATGAAGATATGTTGTTGATGAGCCAACGACAAATCCCTCTCTTCGAAGCCACAAATGGACTCCTGATTAGGGCTCCCGATGAAGAACAGAAGGTGGCAACATCTCTATATTGAGAAACGTGATGAAATTTTGTCTCTGATTTTCCCTCGGAAAGATGTAATATATAGTCTTGAAATTAGGTCAGACGGAAGCTCATGGGGCCCACAAGCTCACCAGGCGCGCCGGGGGCAGGGACGCCCCTGGCTTGTGGCTTCCTGATGGCTCCCCTTTGTTACTTGCTTTAGTATTTTTTATTTATTCCCTAAAAAATCCTCACAAAGTTTCATTCAATTTGAAGAAATTTTATTTTTGTACAAAAATAACACTAAGACAATCCTACTCGAAACAACGTCAGTTTGAATTAGTTTCATTTAAATCATGCAAATAAGAGTTTAAAACAAAAACCAAAGTCTCTCGAAACGTAAATACTCTATCCGTCTCAAAATAAGTATCTCAACTTTGTATTAGCTGTGGTACATAGTTATACTAAACTTAAGACAGTTATTTTGAAATGGAGGGAGTAGATGGAAAAGTATCAACTCTTCTCGTCATCTTCTCGAATAATGTGGGTTAGCTTATGCGGGGTGGCCAGCCTGTGGTATGTGCGTGTAAAGTTGGCCATGAATTCCCCCATGTCGGTTATGTTTGTCCTTCTTGTTTTTTCTGCTTGTTCAAGAAGCTATAACTTCCATGTAAGTTCACTTGTCTTTCTTGTTTTTTCTGCAATATAGACCAAGAATTAAGGAAAGCACATGATCTACGAATCTTTACCTATTAATAAATCATCTATTGCTTCTATGGTACGTCATTAAAATTGCCCTCGAAGTTGGCTTAAATTACCCGCTATGCCACCCATAATTGGAAAAAACGGTTCAGATTTTTTTCCTGTCAAAGCTATCCTTCTTAAAGACTGAGACCCTAATCTACCGCTACCAGCCGTTTGGCGTAGTGGTTGGAGCACCTTTTGTGCATCCAGGAGAGCTGGGTTCGATCTCTCTTTCGTACAATTTCTTCTCCCCCTTTTTTCTCTCTTTAATAGCAGCATGCACCTCCTTTGTCCTAGAACCACTTCATGAGCCCGTCCATATTTTAATTTTTCAATTTGATTTTTATTTATAGAAACCCAAATTTTAAAAGTTGCGAAATTTGAAAAAAAATCATGAAATCATAAATTGTTCTATAATTCAAAAAATGCTTTGGGAAATTATTAAATGTTTACGGATTCAATAAAATGTGGATGATTTTAAAAAATTGTTCGCCTTTCTTACAATTTCTTCTCCCCCCTTTTTTCTCTCTTTAATAGCAGCATGCACCTCCTTTTGTCCTAGCACCAGTTCATGAGCCCGCCCATATTTTAATTTTTTAATTTGATTTTTATTTATAAATTAAATAGGGAATTTTCAGAAACCCAAATTTTAAAAGTTGCGTTTGAAAAAAAAAATCATGAAATCGTAAATTGTTCTATAATTCAAAAAATGCTTTGGGAAATCATTAAATGTTTACGGATTCAAAAAAATATGGATGATTTTAAACAATTGTTCGCATATTATAATATAATTCATGATTTTCAAAAATATATTTAGCAAATATAAAACATTGATAATTCGGAAAATGATCATCCATTAAAAACATATTCATGAGTTCGAAGAAAATGTCTATGAAATTTAAGAAAAAATGTTCACATAAACTAAAAAAATCATTAATTTCAAGATTTGTTCTCTAATTTCAAAAAAGTTCATCGATTCAAAACATGTTTGCTAAGTAAAAAACTATCCATACATTTCATACAAAATATAAGTAAAAATAACTAAAATATGTATTTTCCGTTGCAACGCACGGGTCTTTGTGCTATAACAACAAAAAAGATCCATTATCCTCTTTTGTTCAAAGAAAATTTCATTTCTACAGTTCCGTATAGACCATATAGCCGATATGGAACTGTAGGAACGATGTGGTGTTTGACAGACATACAAATATATATTTTTCGCAGGTACTATAGAGAGCGGCGGCATTGATCCGTACTTGGTCATTACTCACTCCTGCGAAAACCAGGGAGCCTTTGGTTACTGGCTCTACCCGATGGGAGACGGTAGCGCGGGATATCTTCAACCGGTTTGGATGACAGTCTACTAATAGGATAGATGAGTAGACATCTAGGCCTATTTTACCGGTTGTGGCACTTTTGATCTTATTTACAGTCTTTCGTTTTTTCTTGTTCGAGACTATGTGGAACCGCACTTTGTTTTATTTGTTTAATAAAAGAGCCGTATGCATCACTCTGATGCAGAGGCCCGAGGTAATCCTCCTTTTTAAAAAAAAGTATAGACCATATCACTACTGAACTGCCAACTGGAAGCATCGTCTTTTTCTCTTTACCATATTGGGCAAGCCAAGAGGTAAACATGGTTCTATATTGTTAGGAGGTTGTTGTAAATTGAAAGTGAATCTTAGCAAACCCCAAATGAATTTAACTAGAGACGCAATGAAGAAACATATGATCAACCGATTCTTCTCGACCAATAGAAACACATATATTGTTGCTAGTCCACTCTCTTTTTAGAAGGTTGTCTTTTGTAAGTATACTGTTCCTCAGAGTCAGACAAAAGGAAACTTTGATGTTAGGTGGAGTCTTCACCTTCCACAAGAGCTTGGAAGGAAATTGAATCTCATTTAGGATTAGTTTATTCTAAAGGGATTTCACATGAAATTTTGCCATCACTAGTCAATAACCAAGAAAAAGATCCAGATTTATTACAAAAATTCAACAGAAGTACAAAAGCACTTCAAATATAATAAAAATAGTGTCCTTTTAAGCTCATCCAAGTTATGTAAAAAAAACGTTACTAAAGCTTGGTCAATATGATATCGAGGCGGTTTGCCTTCGTCTAGCGCCCTAGGTGCAACCTTGGCAGACACATGGTTTGGCTATCAGGGTGTATTTGAGATATTGTATGTGTGTCGATATTAATTTAATGCATATAAGGGCAACTCTAACTAGCCGACCCAAACGGACGGTGATTTTGTCCGCTTTTTGTCCATTTGGGTCGGTCAGGCGGACACGAACGTCCGCTTCTGTAAATGGGTCGATGCATGCGTCCAACGCTGGCTGGACCCATTTTTGTCGGCGTGCGAAAAAAATACATAAGTACATAATTAAACATTAAAAACTGGCCACAAAGGCTGGCGAGAGTCTGATACGTCTCCATCGTATCTACTTTTCCAAACTCTTTAGCCCTTGTTTTGGACTCTAATTTGCATGATTTGAATAGAACTAACCCGGACTAACGCTGCTTTCAGCAGAATTGCCATGATGTTGTTTTTGCGCAGAAATAAAAGTTCTCGGAATAACTTGAAGATTTACGGAGAATTTTTTTGGTATATATAAAAAATATTGGCACAAGAATTAGCGGAGGAAGTGGAGCGTGGAGCCCACAAGCCCACCAGGCGCGGGACCCCCCTGGCCGCGCCTGGCAGGCTTGTGGGGCCCACAAAACTCCACCGCCTCCAAATCCAGCTCTATTTAGTCTGTTTCGTCCGGAAAAAATCAAGGAGAAGAGTTCATCGCGTTTTACGATACGGAGGTGCCGCCACCTCCTGTTCTTCATCTGGAGGGAAGATCTGGAGTCCGTTCTGGGCTCCGGAGAGGGGAGATCGTCGCCATCGTCATCACCAACCTTTCTTCATCGCCAATTCCATGATGCTCTTCACTGTTCGTGAGTAATCTCATCGTAGGCTTGCTGGACGGTGATGGGTTGGATGAGATGTATCATGTAATCGAGTTAGTTTGGACGGGGACTGATCCCTAGTATCCACTATGTTCTGAGATTGATGTTGCTACTACTTTGCCATGCTTAATGCTTGTCACTAGGGACGGAGTGCCATGATTTCAGATCTGAACCTATTATGTTGTCGCCAATATATGTGTGTTCTTGATCCTATCTTGCAAGTTGTAGTCACCTACTATGTGTTATGACCCGGCAACCCCGGAGTGACAATAGCCGGAACCACTCCCGGAGATGACCATAGTATGAGGAGTTCATGTATTCACCAAGTGTTAATGCGTTGGTCCGGTTCTTTATTAAAAGGAGAACCTTAATATCCCGTAGTTTCCATTAGGACCCCGCTGCCACGGGAGGGATGGACAATAGATGTCATGCAAGTTCTTTTCCCTAAGCACGTATGACTACATACGGAATACATGCCTACATTACATTGACGAACTGGAGCTAGTTACGTATCTCTCCGTGTTATAACTGTTGCATGATGAATAGCATCCGGCATAATCATCCATCACCGATCCAATGCCTACGAGTTTTTTTCTACTGGTCCTTGCTACGTTACTTTGCCGCTACTGTTGTCACTGCTGCTACTGTTACTCTGTTGCTACTGCCGTTACTTTGTTGCTACTGCTGTCACTTTGCTGCTACTGGTTACTATTGCTACTGCTGCTATCACACTACCTTTCTACTGATACTTTGCTGCAGATACTAAATCTTTCAGGTGTGGTTGAATTGACAACTCAACTGCTAATACTTGAGAATATTCTTTGGCTTCCCCTTGAGTAAAATCAATAAATTTGGGTTGAATACTCTACCCTCGAAAACTGTTGTGATCCCCTATACTTGTGGGTTATCAAGACTATTTTCTGGCGCCGTTGCCCGGGAAGCCAAGTCAAGAATATTCTCCCGTCAACGTGCTATTTTCTGGCGCCGTTACTGGGGAAGCACAACTATATTCTCTGAGTCACTTGGGATTTACGTATGCTGGTCACTATGAGGAATCCGATAGATCCAAGAACTAAAGTCTTGCCCTCAACTACGAGGACAGGTAAGGAACTACCATCTAGCTCTGCACTTGATTCACCTTCAGTTATGAGTAAGTTTGCGACACCACCTCCTGCTAGAAATCTTGTTATGTCGCTTGTGCTTGATGATGCTACTTCTGCTTCCCATGATGCTTATGATGATGCTATGCTTGATACTGCTTTGCCAATAGGTGCATTCCTTGATGCACAAATTGCTAGAGTTGCTGCTAGATGTGATGATACTTCTGAAACCGCTGATACTATTGAAGTAGAACCTGCTATTTTGCCTGCTAGAACTAGCTCTCCTAGACATGAATTGCCTGATATGCCTGAGTGTTATGTTATGGAGGGAGAGATAGCTGAGGACTTTCTTGCTTGTAAGGATAGCTATGATGTTGAGAAATTAGTGCTCAAGTGGAAAGAAAAATCTCTGAACGCTAGGATGAAATACGACCCGAATTTTGCTACTTCGCCTATCTTTGTGATCGATAAGGATTATGAATTCTCTGTTGACCCTGAGTTAATCACTCTGGTCGAATCTGATCCTTTTCACGGTTATGAGTCTAAAACAGTTGTAGCCCATCTTACCAAACTACACGATATAGCCACCCTATTCAGGAGTGAGGAAAAGATCCGCCACTACTATATCCTCAAGCTGTTTCCTTTCTCGCTAAAGGATGATGCTAAGACCTGGTTCACTTCTCTTGCTCCTGGTTGTGTGCGTAGCCCCCAGGATATGGTCTACTACTTCTCTGAAAAATATTTCCCTGCCCATAAGAAGCAAGCTGCCTTGCAGGAAATATACAACTTTGCACAAGTTGAAGAAGAGAGTATCCCACAAGCTTGGGGGAGGCTCGTCCAGCTGCTGAATGCTTTGCCTGATCACCCTCTTGAGAAGAAATAAATACTTGATATCTTCTATAATGGACATACCGATGCTTCTAGAGACCACCTAGATAGTTGTGTTGGTTGTGTTTTTAGGAAACGAACTGTAGAACAAGCTGAGATCCTATTGAATAATATCTTGTGCAATGAGAACGCTTGGACTATTCCCGAACCACCTCCGAAGCCAACTCCGAAGAAAAGAGGTATTCTATTCCTCAGTCCTGAAGATATGCAAGAAGCTAAGAAATCTATGAAAGAGAAATGCATTAAATCTGAAGATGTCAAAAATCTACCACCTATCGAAGAGATCATGGTCTTGATAACCCGATACAGGTAGTAGAAGTAAATTCTCTGCGTAGATTCGATGAGAGTGATATTCCTTTTGATAAACCTGCTAGCTTATGCTTGGATGAATTTGATAACTTTGTTGCCAAACAACAAACTTTCAATGATTATGTTAGCAGACAATTGGAACAGAATGCTCGTATGCTTAGTCATTTAAGTGCTTGTGTGGAAAGAAATGTCAATGATCTTAAGCTTCTGAGTAAACATGCCTCTATGGTTACTACTCAAGTAGAACAAGTACTTAAGGCTCAGAATGACTTGCTCAATGAGTTGAATGACAAGTCTGTTAGAGTCATCACTAGAGGCGGTAGAATGACTCAGGAACCTTTGTATCCTGAGGGTCATCCTAAGAGAATTGAACAAGATTCTCAAGGAGTTAGCACTGATGCATCTAGTCATCCTAGGAAGAAGAAGAAAAATGATAGGGATTTGCACGCTAGCAATCCTGTTGCTGCTACACCTGAGAGTCCAAACGATGTCTCTGTCTCTGATGCTGAAACGCAATCTGGTGATGAACATGAGCCTAATGATAATATCAATAGTGATGTTCATGATAATGCTCAACCTAGCAATGATAAGGATGTGGAGATTGAACCTGTTGATCTTGATAACCCACAGCCAAAGAATAGAAGATACGATAGGAATGACTTCGCTTCTAGGAAGCATGGTAAAGAAAGGGAACCATGGGTTCAAAAACCCATGCCCTTTCCTCCCAAACCATCCAAGAAAAAGGATGATGAGGATTTTGAGCGATTTGTTGAAATGATTAGACCTGTCTTCTTGCAAATGCGTTTGACAGATATGCTCAAAATGTCTCTGTATGCTAAGTACATGAAGGATATTGTGACTAATAAAAGGAGGATACCTGAGGTCGAGATTTGCACCATCCTCGCTAATTATACCTTCAAGGGTGGAACTCCTAAGAAATTAGGTGATCCCGGAGTGCCCACTATACCTTGCTCCATTAAAGGCAACTACGTTAGAACTGCTTTATGCGATCTTGGAGCCGGTGTTAGTGTTATGCCTCTCTCTCTCTCTTTATCGTAGGCTTGAACTGGATTGAAATCTCTCTGCAAATGGCCGACAAATCAACTGCTTTCCCTATCAGCATTTGCGAGGATGTGCTAGTTGTGGTTGCAAATGTCACTATCTTAACAGACTTTGTTATTCTGGATATCCCCGAGGATGATGCCATGGCGGTCATCCTTGGAAGACCCTTTTTAAACACTGCAGGGGCTGTTATAGATTGCAACAAAGGCAATGTCACTTTCGATGTCAATGGTAATGAGCATACAGTGCACTTTCCGAAGAAACAATATCGAGTACATTGCATCAGTGCTATCGAAAAAACTTCATCGATTCTTATTGGGAGCTTTGAATGCCCTATTCCTCCAGTTCAGATGAAGTATGATTTGCTTGTTGGGGATATTCACATCCCCATTGAGGTGACCTAGTGACTATTCAAAAATTCTCCGTTCTCTTTTGCGATTCTAAAAAGTTTGTCAAGGAGACTTGATCAACCTCATTGACGGATTTCTTTCGATGACCATGAGATGGATGAATCGAGGAGTCACAAACCTCTGTTCCAAGCTTTCACCTTCAGTTGCTTAGAAGAAAAATGATAGATTTAGTTTAGTTTTCTCTGTTTTCTGTTTTAGCGTCCCGTGGAAAAGTACCCCAAAAATAAAAGTTCTCCGAATGCCGTGAAAATCAAGTATGATTTTTTCTGGAATTTTTGAAAAATACTGAGACGAAGAGCTAGTCTGGGGGCTGCACCAGTGGGCCACAAGCCCTGGAGGCGCCGGCACCCCCTGGTCGCGCCACCTAGGCTTGTGGGGCCCACGTGCACCCCCTCCACTCATTCTAGCTCCCATCTGCTTCTCCTACCTCCAGAAAAAATCATTTCACAGCTCAAACCCGTGTTCTTGCTCTTCTTGCTGGGATTTTCGATCTCCTTGTGCAAAGCACCATTCACCAAACTGTTTTGGGGGAAATTGCTCCTTGGTAAGTGACTCCTCCATTGGCCCAATTAGTTTTTGCTCTAGTGCCTTATACTTTGCGTATTTTTGCTGCCTTGGTGATACGTCTCCGTCGTATCTATAATTTTTGATTGTTTCATGCCAATATTCTACAACTTTCATATACTTTTGGCAACTTTTTATACTATTTTTGGGACTAACATATTGATTCAATGCCCAGTGCCAGTTCCTGTTTGTTGCATGTTTTTTTTGTTTCGCAGAATATCCATACCAAACGAAGTCCAAACGTAATAAACACTTACGAGGATTTTTTTTGGAATATTTATGATTTTTGTAAAGAAGAATCAACGCGAGGCGATGCACGGAAGGCCCACAAGCCCTGTAGCCGCCACCAGGAGGTACGGCAGCGGCTGGCAGGCTTATGGCCACTCCTTAAGGCGGTTGGAGCCCTTCTTTCGCTGCAAGAAAGATAATATTCGGAATAAAATCGTGTTAAAGTTTCAGCCCAGTCGGAGTTACGGATCTCCGGGAATTTAAGAAACAGTGAAACGCAGAATCTGGGAGCGCACAAACAGAAGGACACACACAGAGAGATCCAATCTAGGAGGGGCTCTCACCCCTCCGCCGCCATGGAGACCATGGACCAGAGGGGAAACCCTTCTCCCATCTAGGGAGGAGGTCAAGGAAGAAGAAGAAGGAGGGGGGCTCTCTCCCCCTCTCTCCCGGCGGCGCCGGAACGCCGCCCGGGACATCATCGTGTGACGGCGATCTACACCAACACCTCCGTCATCTTCACCAACATCTCCATCATCTTCCCCCATCTATATTCAGCGGTTCACTATCCCGCAACCCGCTGTACCCTCTACTTGCACATGGTGCTTTATGCTACATATTATTATCCAATGATGTGTTGCTATCCTATGATGTCTGAGTAGATTATCGTTGCCCTATCGGTGATTGATGAATTGCTATGGTTGGTTTAATTTGCTTGTGGTTATGTTGTTGTCCTTTGGTGCCCATCATATGATAGCGCGCGTGGATCACACCATAGGGCAAGTTGTATGTTGATAGGACTATGTATTGGCAGGCCAGAGTGACAGAAGCTTCAAACCTAGCATAGAAATTGATGCATATGGGATTGAAGGGGGACCAATATATCTTATTGCTATGGTTGGGTTTTACCTTAATGAACGTTAGTAGTTGCGGACGCTTGCTAATAGTTCCAATCATAAGTGCATAGAATTCCAAGTAAGGGATGACATGCTAGCAGAGGCCTCTCCCACATGATACTTGCTATCGATCTAGTAACGTAGTCAATTGCTTAGGGACAATTCTGCAACTCCTACCACCACTTTTCCACACTCGTTAGACACTCGTAGTTGTTTCTTTATCTAACCAGCCCCTAGTTTTATTTACGTGTTCTTTACTTTCTTGCAAGACGATCCTATCACTCCTACAAAGTACTTCTAGTTTCATACTTGTTCTAGGTAAACCGAACGTAAAGTGTGAGTAGAGTTGTATCGGTGGTCGATAGAACTTGAGGGAATATTTGTCCTACCTTTAGCTCCTCGTTGGGTTCAACACTCTTACTTATCGAGAAAGGCTACAATTGATCCCCTATAGTTGTGGGTTATCAAGACCTTTTTTGGCGCCGTTGCCGGGGAGCAATAGCGTGGGCTGAATATCCTCGTGTGTGCTTGTTTGCTTTATCACTAAGTAGATTTATTTGCTGTTCTAAGTTGTTCTCTATCTTTAGTTATGGATATGGAACACGAAATACCAAAAAAATTAGGTGTACCTGCTACTCATGGAGATGGGGAACCTCCTAAAACCCTCGAGGCTCGTTATGTGGAAAATATTATGCACTTCTTTAATAATCCTCAGAAAGCCCCATTCAATTATATAATGGGATACACGTTGGATCAATGTGAATACTTTAGGGATTATCGCTTGACTAAAAAAGGGAAACTTTTATGGGATCAAATCCATTTGTTGAAATGGTATGCTTGGGAACTATGCAAGAGATATGGTGTTACTTGTTGCTCTAGGATGAAGGCTCCACACCTTCCCTTTTCTTGTGAATTTAATGATCATAGAACCTTGGCTTCTTATGCTAATGGTATATATGATTACTATGATGTGGATCAAATAGAAGAGTTTGTTGCTTTTATGGGTGCTTATGAAATTGAGGCTATGTTTAAAAGGTGTGATGATAATGATGATGCTCTTTACCAATCTAAAAATTTGGCTATGCTTCATTATTGTTATACTAATTATGAATATAATGCCCATATTGAACGATTTAAGGAGAAATCCTATGCTTCCCAAGAAGATACTATTATTTTGCAGGAAACTATGGAAGAAGAAAATGCTGAAATTGTGAGCTCATTAGATGAAAAAGATGACGAGGAGAGCGAAGAACAAAAGGAGGAAGAACGGACTAGCTACCTGTGTCCACCTTCTAATGAGAGTAACTCTTCTACTCATACATTATTTAATTTCCCTTTGTTCTTACCGAAGGATGAATGCTATGATCCCTTGGATTCGTTTGAAATATCCCTTTTTGATGAACTTGATGCTTGCTATGCTTGTGGCCATGATGCCAATATGAATGATGCTTATGAAGATGAGCTAGCTATAGTTCCTTATGTTACACATGATGATTTTGATGAATATAATATGCATGTGCTTGCTGCTCCTACTTGCAATTATTATGAGAGAGGAACTACATCTCCACCTCTCTATGTTTCCAATACGATAAAATTGCAAGAAACTGTTTATGCTATGTATTGGCCTTTACTTGATGTGCATGAATTGTTCTTTTATGACATGCCAATGCATAGGAAGAGAGTTACACTTCGTCATTGCATGATATATGTTACCTTATGCTCACTACTAAATTACAAATCATTGCTAATTAAAATTGGTTTTGATATACCTTGGGATCCGGGTGGATCCATTACTTGAGCACTTTATGCCTAGCTTAATGGCTTTAAAGAAAGCGCTGCCTGGGAGACAACCCGGAAGTTTTAGAGAGACATTTATTTATGTTGAGTGCTTTTATTTAGTTTAAAAACAAAAAAATATAGAGGGTAACTTAAAACTTTTTCAAAAAGAGAAGCGATTGAAAGGTGATGCATTGCGGAAGTGAGGGTCGACCTTGAACACTTGTGTTCATGCTTATGGAAACAATGTAGAATTTTTCATGGAAGTTTCTCACAAAAATAATTATCCCCTTGTACAATTCCTTTGTCTTTTAAAAAATAATGTGCCAAGTAAAGCCTTTATGATAGTTTGGGTGATAGTTGTTTGATCACGCTGAGAAAAGACAGAAACTTTCTGCTCACGAAATTAATTTTAATTTTTATTATGGAAGAGATTTTGAGTTGATTCTTTTTTCTGCTGTTTGATATGCAAATTTTCCAGACGTTCGTAATTTTTCAGATTTTTTGAGATATCAGAAGTATACGGAATATACAGATTGCTACAGACTGTTCTGTTTTGACAGATTCTGTTTTCTATGCATTGTTCTCTTATTTTGATGAATCTATGGGTAGTATCGGGGGATATGAACCATGGTGAAGTTGGATTACAGTAGATATAATGATAATATGAATTTAGAATGAGTTCACAACAGTACTTGAAGTGGTGATTTATTTTATTATACTAACGGATCTGACGAAGTTTTGTTGAGTTTTGTGTGATTGAAGTTTTCAAGTTTTGGGTGAGAGCACGATGGATGAAGGAATAAGGAGAGGCAAGAGCCTAAGCTTGGGGATGCCCGAGGCACCCCAAGGTAATATTCAAGGAAGACTCAAGCGTCTAAGCTTGGGGATGCCCCGGAAGGCATCCCCTCTTTCGTCTACAATCTATCGGTAATTTTACTCGGAGCTATATTTTAATTCGTCACATGATATGTGCAAATGCTTGGAGCGTCTTTTGTGTTTATTTTTCCTTTTTATTTTATGCACCATGCTGGTATGAGATAGTCCTTGGTTGGCTTTATAGAATTCTTCTTGTGCTTCACTTATATCTTTTGAAGTTTGGATTGCCTGTTTCCCTACACATAGAAAACCGCCATTTGTAGAATGCTCTTTTGCTTCACTTATATTTGTTAGAGCGGAGCATATCTTTTGTAGAAAGAATTAAACTCTCATGATTCACTTATACCTATTTAGAGAGTTAACAGGAGTTGGTCATTCACATGGTTAGTCATAAAATCCTACATAAAACTTGTAGATCACTGAATATGATATGTTTGATTCTTTGCAACAGTTTTGCGACATGAATATGTGATATTAGAGTCATGCTAGTGAGTAATTGTGTATTCATAGAAATAATTGTGTTAAGGTTTGTGATTCCCGTAGCATGCACGTATGGTGAACCGTTATGTGATGAATTCGGAGTATGATTTATTTATTGATTGTCATCCTTTGTGTGGAGGTCGGGATCGCGCGATGGTTAACTCCTACCAACCTTTTCCCTAGGAGCATGCATGTAGTACCTTGTTTCTATGACTAATAGACTTTTGCAATAAGTATGTGAGTTCTTTATGACTAATGTTGAGTCCATGGATTGTACGCACTCTCACCCTTCCACCATTGCTAGCCTCTCTAGTACCGCGCAACTTTCGCCGGTGCATTACACCCACCATATAGCCTTCCTCAAAACAGCCATACCTACATATTATGGTATTTTCATAGCCATTCCGAGATATATTGCCATGCAACTACCACCGTTCCGTCTCATGACATGTGCCACCACTTCCATATTGCCATTGCATGATCGTAAGATAGCTAGCATGATGTTTCCATGGCTTGTCCACTTTTTTGATGTCATTGCTATGCTATATCATTGTCACGGTACACTACCGAAGGCATTTCATAAAGAGTCATCATTGCTCTAAGTATTGAGTTGTAAGTGTAATGATCATCATTAATAGAGCATTGTCCCATGTGAGGAAATAAAAGAGGCCAGCAAAGCTCAAAAAGAGGCCAAAGATGCCCACCAAAATATATATAAAAAAAAGAGGCCAAAGAGCCCACAAAAAAAATGAGAGAAAAGAGAGAAGGGACAATTGCTACTATCCTCTTTCCACACTTGTGCTTCAAATAGCACTATGATCTTCATGACAGAGAGTCTCCTATGTTGTCACTTCCATATACTAGTGGGAAATTTTCATTATATAACTTGGCTTGTATATTCCAATGATGGGCTTCCTCAAAATTGCCCTAGGTCTTCGTGAGCAAGCAAGTTGGGTGCACACCCACTAGTTTCTTTTGTGAGCTTTCATACACTTATAAGCTCTAGTGCATCCGTTGCATGGCAATCCCTACTCACTCACATTGATATCTATGGATGGGCATCTCCATAGCCCGTTGATACACCTAGTTGATGTGAGACTATCTCCTCCTTTTTGTCTTCTCCACAACCACCATATTCTATTCCACCTATAGTGCTATGTCCATGGCTCACGCTCATGTATTGCGTGAAAGTTGGAAAAGTTTGAGAACACTAAAGTATGAAACAATTGCTTGGTTAAACCGGGGTTGTGCATGATTTAAATACGTTGTGTGGGGAAGATGGAGCATAGCGAGACTATATGATTTTGTAGGGATAACTTTCTTTGGCCATGATATTTTGAGAAGACATGATTGCTTTGTTAGTATGCTTGAAATATTATTGTCTTTATGTCAAATGATAGAATATTGCTTCGAATCACTCGTGTTTTAGTATTCATGCCATGATTAGATTATATGATCAAGATTATGCTAGGTAGCATTCCACATCAAAAATTATCTTTTTATCATTTACCTACTCGAGGACGAGCAGGAATTAAGCTTGGGGATGCTGATACGTCTCCGTCGTATCTATAATTTTTGATTGTTTCATGCCAATATTCTACAACTTTTACATACTTTTGGCAACATTTTATACTATTTTTGGGACTAACATATTGATCCAGTGCCCAGTGCCAGTTCGTGTTTGTTGCATGTTTTTTTTGTTTCGCAGAATATCCATACCCAACGAAGTCCAAACGTAATAAAAACTCACGGGGATTTTTTTTGGAATATTTATGATTTTTGGGAAGAAGAATCAATGCGAGGCGATGCACGGAGGGCCCACAAGCCCTGTAGCCACCACCAGGAGGTACGGCGGCGGCTGGCACGCTTGTGTTCACTCCTTAAGGCGGTTGGAGCCTTCTTTCGCTGCAAGAAAGATAATATCCGGAAGAAAATCGTGTTAAACTTTCAGCCCAATCGGAGTTACGGATCTCTGGGAATTTAAGAAACGATGAAACGCAGAATCTGGGAGCGCAGAAACACAAGGACACATAGAGAGAGATCCAATCTAGGAGGGGCTCTCGCCCCTCCACCGCCATGGAGACCATGGACCAGAGGGAAAACCCTTCTCCCATCTAGGGAGGAGGTCAAGGAAGAAGAAGAAGGAGGGGGGCTCTCTCCCCCTCTCTCCCGGCGGCGCCGGAATGCCGCCCGGGACATCATCGTGTGACGACGATCTACACCAATACCTCCATCATCTTCACCAACATCTCCATCATCTTCCCCCATCTATATTCAGCGGTTCACTCTCTCGCAATCCGCTGTACCCTCTACTTGAACACGGTGCTTTATGCTACATATTATTATCCAATGATGTGTTGCTATCCTATGATGTCTGAGTAGATTATCGTTGTCCTATCGGTGATTGATGAATTGCTATGGTTGGTTTAATTTGCTTGTGGTTATGTTGCTGTCCTTTGGTGCCCATCATATGATAGCGCGCGTGGATCACACCATAGGGTAAGTTGTATGTTGATAGGACTATGTATTGGCAGGCTAAAGTGACAGAAGCTTCAAACCTAGCATAGAAATTGATGCATATGGGATTGAAGGGGGACCAATATATCTTATTGCTATGGTTGGGTTTTACCTTAATGAACGTTAGTAGTTGCAGATGCTTGCTAATAGTTCCAATCATAAGTGCATAGAATTCCAAGTAAGGGATGACATGCTAGCAGAGGCCTCTCCCACATGATACTTGCTATCGATCTAGTAACGTAGTCAATTGCTTAGGGACAATTCCGCAACTCCTACCACCACTTTCCCACACTCGTTAGACACTCATAGTTGTTTCTTTATCTAACCAGCCCCTAGTTTTATTTACGTGTTCTTTACTTTCTTGCAAGCCTATCCTATCACTCCTACAAAGTACTTTTAGTTTCATACTTGTTCTAGGTAAAGCGAACGTAAAGTGTGCGTAGAGTTCTATCGGTGGTCGATAGAACTTGAGGGAATATTTGTCCTACCTTTAGCTCCTCGTTGGGTTTGACACTCTTACTTATCGAGAAAGGCTACAATTGATCCCCTATACTTATGGGTTATCACTTGGTGACCTTGTTCTTGAGCTTTGCATGCTAATTTTAGCTGGTCCCAAGTAGTTTGGATGCGTAATATGACCTCTAGGCACTTGTGAGAGTAGTTGCTACGAGTTTCGCTGGACCTTGTTAACTTTTCCTTAGAGTAACTGAAATTTTTAGAAAAGGAAGATGTTCAGGAGGAACTATCATGGTGGTTCCTCAAGCAAAAGAGGTCCCCGTCTCGCGATTCGGGAGCCCGATCCTTACCAACCAAGGAACACACACGTAGAACCATGTGAATGGCCTTCTGATGAATTCATGATTGAGGCAGGTTTCAAAGACGAGTTTGATACACTTGTTCACAACGTCGGACTCGAAGAATTCATCTCTGATAAATGTGAACAATATGTTGCTCTCACTGCCTCTTTTGTTCATAGATTCAAATTTTTAGTTGGCCGTGATACATCTGTACTGTTTGATCTCTATGATAAATCGTATACCATGGATTTAGAGGATTTCAATAGAATTTGCAAGATACCTATTTGGGGTAGTCTCAATGATCCTCCTAAATCCTTGGTTAGAGATTTTTTTTCTCTGGTATAACTATTGGAGAAACTAGAGATATTACGCAGGCTACCATGGGGAGCATTCATTTTCCTGCCTTGCATTACTTTGCCCTCTTCATAGGCAGATGCATTAATGGCAAGATTGAGCATTGTCACCTCTGCGCACCCGACCTTAGTATTCTTAAGAGCACAATAACGGGTGATAGAAGTTTCAACATGGGAGCTATAATAGCAAGGAGGCTGAATAATAATGCTAATGAAGCGGATTTCTTTGGTGGGATCTATGCCACTCACATAGCAAATTTTCTTGGAGTACCCATCCACGAAGGAGATCCCCCGCTCCATACAGCTGTCCTTGACCGCGTCGCTTTGACACGCTACCAGTTCCTTGAGAGGGATGATGAATCCCTCCTATACCGTTTAATATTTAACCGGCAGCGTGTTTTCCATATTACCCTTCCTGCTCCTGCTTTCTTTGACTTTCAGGTAAAATGGAGATATTACATAACCAGAGGAGAGGCAGAGGAGTATGAGAGGGAGGCAAGGGTTGCTCGTCTCCGTGAGGCAGCTATTCAGGCAGTGGCTGCAGCACTCCCGTATAACCCCCATTATGACTTTGGGTATCGGTCGGACCATCCTTGGGAGTAGACCAACTTAGGCCAAAAGCCTAAGCTTGGGGGAGTACGTGTTTCTCACTGACTTTACATTCTTGCTTATGCTTTCACTTTGTTCGTCGGTGTTCACACTTTGCCACTGTATCATCCATGCTAGTTTATTTTCTTTTTGTCGTTTTCTTTTCGTGTGTCTGTCTAGTTTGAGAAAACCCAAAAAGATTTTCTTGTTCTTCTTTTGCTTGTTGGGAGCTTTCCCATATAAATAGTTTTCTTTTTCTTTGGGTCAAGGTAGAAGACCATGGTTACAATGTTTAGTGGCTCTCGCATGCATACCTGTTTATCTGTTAAAGAGACATATTACTTTGTCTTCTCCTTTGTGTTTGCCTGCAGATTCCAGCTTAGTCCAGTGCACGAGCACTCTTATTATTGTGCACATCATTCGGTCGTGCAAGTGAAAGGCAATAATGACGATATATGATGAAGTGACTGAGCCTGGAAAAGCTGGTATGAACTCGATCTATTTTGTTTTTGTAAATATGACTAGCTCATCGTTCCTGATTCAGCTTTGTTATGAGAGAAACATGTTTGCAATGACAACTTAGAGATCATAGTTTCTGATGCCATGCTTAATTAGCTAGGAGCTTATAATGGTTTGTCTTGGATACCAACATGAATTTTGAGATGACTATGATGTAGTATGATAGGATGGTATCCTCCTTTGAATGTTTCAAGTGGCTTGACTTGGCGAATTTCACGCATGTACTTGAAACAAAATCAACATAGCCTCTATGATATTCATGTTCATGGTGATTTATGTCCTACTCATGCTTGCACTCAATGTTGGTTAATCTCAATGCATTTTGATGACTGTTGTCGCTCTCTAGTTGGTCACTTCCCAGTCTTTTGCTAGCCTTCACTTGTACTAAGCGGGAATACTGCTTGTGCATCCACTTCCATAAACCCAAAGTTGTTCCATATGAGTCCACCATACCCACCTATATGCGGTATCTACCTGCCGTTCCAAGTAAATTTGCATGTGCCACTCTCTAAATCTTCAAGAAATAATCTGTTTTGCATGCCCGAACCGCTCATGTGGTGACAGGGGGCTATCAGTATCTTCCATGCTAGGCGTGTTATCCTTGATATGTTTTTATTCACTATCATTCACGAGAAAGGGGACGGTAATTGGAATGCCCAGTTCCATGCTCAAATCGAAAATATAATTGCAAACAAAACTCCCCCTGGATTGATGTTGGTATGGACGGCACCCGAGTATTCGGCTAGTCGTGGAGTGTGATTGATCGGTGGTGGGGGAGTCAAAACTTTACTTTTCTGTTTGGGAACCGCCTATAGCATGTGTAGCGTGGAAGATGGTGAAAACTCTTAGTCATTGAGTTCACAATGAAAGCATGCCACCCAAAATTATTTGTCTCTGTTTTAAAAGCTTGAGCTCTGGCACCTCTGCAAATCAATGCTTCCCTCTGCGAAGGGCCTGTCTATTTATGTTCCTGTTGAGTCATCCTCCTCTCACTAGTGGAAAACGGGCCTTTGTCCTGGACCCTTTAGTCCCGGCCTCCCTCTGGGCTGGGACTAAAGGCCCGGCCACGTCGCCCCAAATCGCAATGCCGCCCACGAGGCTTTGGTCCCGGCCCGTAAGGAGCCTTTAGTCCCGGTTTGTGTCTCAAACCGGGACTAAAGGGCTACGCGGTGTGCAGCCCGCATGTGCGCCACCTTTAGTCCCGGTTTGTGTCTCAAACCGGGACTAAAGTCCTCAGCCTATATATAGCACAACCCCCCTCTCCCCTCTTCCTTGCATTTTTCTTGGATGGAAGAGTGTGGGTGTGTGCTAGCTCTCCATTTTTTTATGCACTAGAGGTGTTTGTTGAAATGTGTGTTAGAGCAATGCTGCTTCAGTTCACCGAACACAACTACGATATGAGATGCCCGAGCCACGCTTAAACCTCTTCCTCTTTATTTCTACTTATTCTAAAAGGTTAGCAACTATATTTCCTCGTTTAGACCGTGCGGTACTAATTTTTAGGATCATTATTGTATTTGATATACTGTCGTATAACGCAGATGAGCCATCCATGGATGTACAGTGATCGACGCACAGCCGCTTACAGAGAAGGCGTGCATTCTTTTCGAGATGCAGCCGATGCGAGCAAGCATGGTGGTGGCTATATGTTTTGTCCATGTGTTGAATATCGGAATGAGAAGGATTACACTTCCTCAAGAGTCATTCAGAGCCACCTGCTTCGGTCCGGTTTTATGTTGGGCTATAATGTTTGGACCAAGCATGGAGAAAGAGGGGTTATGATGGAAGACGACGATGAAGAAGAAGAGAACGATGATGATAAGAATGTGTACCCGTACAATCGTCGTTTTCTTCCGCCCAAGCATCCCTTAAAGAAAAAAGGCAAGCATTTCAATGGCAAGGCAGAACCCCGAGGGAAGCCTGTCATCCGTACTGGTGCTGAAGTATTTGATATGGTCAAAGATTTAAAAGTAATCTTTGGAAAGGGTCCTGGCAGCCAACCTATTCCTAACGGCGCTGATAAGCGCGTACCCATGTGGAAGAAGAAATCTATATTTTGGGAGCTACCCTACTGGGAAGTCCATGAGGTCCGCTCGGCAATCGACGTGATGCACCTGACGAAGAATCTCTGCGTGAATATTCTAGGCTTCCTGGGCTTGTATGGGAAGTCAAAAGATACACCGGAAGCACGGGAGGACCAGGAACGTCATAAAGGGAGAGATGGCATGCATCCAGGGCAGTTTCAAGGGCGTGCCAGCTACGCTCTTACTAAGGAAGAGAAGGAAATCTTCTTTGAAGTCCTTTTCAGTATCAAGGTCCCGACTGGCTTCTCGTCGAATATAAAGGGAATCGTAAATATGAAAGACAAAAAATTCCAAAACCTAAAGTCTCATGACTGCCACGTGCTTATGACGCAACTGCTTCCGGTTGCATTGAGGGGAATGCTACCGGAAAATGTTCGCCTGGCAATTGTGAAGGTATGTGCATTCCTCAATGCAATTTCTCAGAAGGTAATCAATCGAGAAAGTCTATCAGGGTTACAGATTGATGTGGTCCAATGTCTGGTCAGCTTTGAGTTGTTGTTCCCGCCATCCTTCTTCAATATAATGACACACCTCCTAGTTCACCTAGTCGAAGAGATTAGAATTCTCGGTCCTGTGTTTCTACACAATATGTTCCCCTTCGAGAGGTTCATGGGAGTCTTAAAGAAATATGTTCGTAACCGTGCTAGGCCAGAAGGAAGCATCTCCAAGGGCTATGGAACAGAGGAGGTCATTGAGTTTTGTGTGGACTTTCTTCCTGACCTTAAGCCGATTGGTGTTCCCGAATCTCGGTCTGAGGGTAAGCTGACAGGAAAAGGCACACCAGGAAGGAAAGCAAAAGTATGTATGGACGGGCATTCTTTCTCTCAAGCACACTACACGGTTCTACACAATTCCACGGTGGTGGCTCCGTATATCGTGAGACACAAGAATATTCTACGCTCCAAAAACCCGGGGAAGGCTGACTCTTGGATTAAAGGGGAACACGAGAAGACTTTCGGTAGTTGGTTGCAGACACATCTCATGAATGACGACACCGTTGGAGATCAGCTGTACTGTTTGGCCAGGCCACCATCTTCGACTATATGTACTTGCCAAGGGTATGAGATAAATGGGAATACATTTTACACGGTTGCCCAAGATAAAAAGAGCACCAACCAAAATAGTGGTGTCCGGTTTGATGCAACAGACGAGAATGGGCACTGTTTGGAAACATATTACGGGTACATAGAGGAGATATGGGAACTTGACTATGGACCTACTTTGAAGATCCCTTTGTTTCGGTGCAAATGGGTGAAGCTGACAGGAGGCCGAGTAGTTGTAGACCAAAAGTACGGCATGACAACAGTGGATCTCAACAATCTTGCGTACATGGACGAACCATTTGTCCTAGCCAATGATGTCGCTCAGGTTTTCTATGTGAAGGACATGTCTACAAAAACGAGAAAAAGAAATCAGCAAAAGAAGATATCGTCCAATGAGCCAAAATGCCACATAGTTCTTTCAGGGAAAAGAAACATCGTGGGAGTAGATGACAAGACAGACATGTCAGTAGATTATAATAAGTTTCATGAAATTCCGCCCTTCAAAGTGAAAACGGACCCAAGCATCCTACTGAATGATGAAGATTCTCCATGACTACGACCCAGAAGAAAACAGAAATAATAGATAGGAATATTGGTGCAATAATGTAATAATGTATTAAACCTTTTATGTAATGCATGTATGGAATGTACTAAACCTTTTAGTTTTGAATTATTTATACAATTTCAAACACGAAGTGCATCCAGTTTTTGTCGTAGCCCTCTCAACTTTTTAACACATGCTATGTGGGTGAAATGATGATAGCATGCCAACTTTCAACATTTTCAGAGTTCATTTGTAGTGCTTTTCAATTTCAGGGTCAACTAGCTCAAAAAAAAGTAAATGCACGAAGAATACCAAATGAAGTCAGAAATTGTTGAAATTTTGTGATGTGCCTTTGAATGGTGCATTTTGAACACACAAAAAGTATGGAGTTCAAATAAGTTCAAAAAAATGAAATCCCTTTGTAAGAGATGAGTTCTCGTTCGAAACCGTGATACTTCGAGAGAGATTGTCCGTTTTGTACACGAAGTGCATCCAGTTTTTGTCGTAGCCCTCTCAACTTTTTAACACATGCTATGTGGGTGAAATGATGATAGCATGCCAACTTTCAACATTTTCAGAGTTCATTTGTAGTGCTTTTCAATTTCAGGGTCAACTAGCTCAAAAAAAAGTAAATGCACGAAGAATACCAAATGAAGTCAGAAATTGTTGAAATTTTGTGATGTGCCTTTGAATGGTGCATTTTGAACACACAAAAAGTATGGAGTTCAAATAAGTTCAAAAAAATGAAATCCCTTTGTAAGAGATGAGTTCTCGTTCGAAACCGTGATACTTCGAGAGAGATTGTCCGTTTTGTACACGAAGTGCATCCAGTTTTTGTCGTAGCCCTCTCAACTTTTTAACACATGCTATGTGGGTGAAATGATGATAGCATGCCAACTTTCAACATTTTCAGAGTTCATTTGTAGTGCTTTTCAATTTCAGGGTCAACTAGCTCAAAAAAATAAGTAATTGCACGAAGAATACCAAATGAAGTCAGAAATTGTTGAATTTTTGTGATGTGCCTTTGAATGGTGCATTTTGAACACACAAAAAGTATGGAGTTCAAATAAGTTCAAAAAAATGAAATCCCTTTGTAGGAGATGAGTTCTCGTTCGAAACTCTGATACTTCGAGAGAGATTGTCTGTTTTGTACACGAAGTGCATCCAGTTTTTGTCGTAGCCCTCTCAACTTTTTAACACATGCTATGTGGGTGAAATGATGATAGCATGCCAACTTTCAACATTTTGAGAGTTCATTTGTAGTGCTTTTCAATTTCAGGGTCAACTAGCTCAAAAAAAAAAGTAAATGCACGAAGAATACCAAATGAAGTCAGAAATTGTTGAAATTTTGTGATGTGCCTTTGAATGGTGCATTTTGAACACACAAAAAGTATGGAGTTCAAATAAGTTCAAAAAAATAAAATCCCTTTGTAAGAGATGAGTTCTCGTTCGAAACCGTGATACTTCGAGAGAGATTGTCCGTTTTGTACACGAAGTGCATCCAGTTTTTGTCGTAGCCCTCTCAACTTTTTAACACATGCTATGTGGGTGAAATTATGATAGCATGCCAACTTTCAACATTTTCAGAGTTCATTTGTAGTGCTTTCCAATTTCAGGGTCAACTAGCTCAAAAAAAAAAAGTAAATGCACGAAGAATACCAAATGAAGTCAGAAATTGTTGAAATTTTGTGATGTGCCTTTGAATGGTGCATTTTGAACACACAAAAAGTATGGAGTTCAAATAAGTTCAAAAAAATGAAATCCCTTTGTAAGAGATGAGTTCTCGTTCGAAACCCTAATACTTCGCGAGAGATTGTCCGTTTTATACCCGAAGTGCATCCAGTTTTTGTCGTAGCCCTCTCAACTTTTTAACACATGCTATGTGAATGAAATGATGATAGCATGCCAACTTTCAAACACTTTTCATTATCATAGTTTTGTCAAATTCTCAAATATGCAAAAAGAATTTTAATAAACATAGTTTTAAATTGAAAATAACAAAATTGTTAATAGTTTCGATAGTCAAAATAATTAATTTTGAAAATAGAAAATAGTTTTGAATTATTTATTCAATTTCAAACACTTTTCATTTTCATAGTTTTGTCAAATTCTCAAATATGCAAAAAGAATTTCAATAAACATAGTTTTTAATTGGAAATAACAAAATAGTTAATAGTTTGGATAGTCAAAATAATTAATTTTGAAAATAGAAAATAGTTTTGAATTATTTATTCAATTTCAAACACTTTTCATTTTCATAGTTTTGTCAAATTCTCAAATATACAAAAAGAATTTTTAATAAACATAGTTTTTAATTGAAAATAACAAAATAGTTAATAGTTTGGATAGTCAAAATATTTAATTTTGAAAATAGAAAAAAATTGAAACTATATGAGAATTTATATAGAAAATTCAACCGAAATTCAAAGTGACCTCACTTTGAATTCAGGTTGAATTTTGTACATAATTTCGAAAATAGTTTCAATTTTCAAATTTACAGTGAGTTTAGGCCCGTAAGCCTGCTTTAGAGAGGAGCTCGATGGAGATGCTGCGACGGGGCTTATAAACTAGTGTTAGTCCCCCTCGCTGGGCGAGGTGGGACTAAACTTATCGTGCAGCCAGTGGAGGGGCTTTAGTCCCGGGTGGAGCCACGACCCGGGACTAAAGCCCCTCGCCTGCCGTCTGCCGAGCACGGGCCTTTAGTCCCGGGTTGTGGCTCCACCCGGGACTAAAGGGTGTCTTTAGTCCCTGCTCGAGCCCCGACCCGGGACTAGAGTCCTCTTGTCAAATTCTCAAATATGCAAAAAGAATTTTAATAAACATAGTTTTTAATTGAAAATAACAAAATAGTTAATAGTTTGGATAGTCAAAATAATTAATTTTGAAAATAGAAAATAGTTTTGAATTATTTATTCAATTTCAAACACTTTTCATTATCATAATTTTGTCAAATTCTCAAATATGCAAAAAGAATTTTAATAAACATAGTTTTTAATTGAAAATAACAAAATAGTTAATAGTTTGGATAGTCAAAATAATTAATTTTGAAAATATAAAATAGTTTTGAATTATTTATTCAATTTCAAACACTTTTCATTATCATAGTTTTGTCAAATTCTCAAATATGCAAAAAGAATTTTAATAAACATAGTTTTTAATTGAAAATAACAAAATAGTTAATAGTTTGGATAGTCAAAATAATTAATTTTTAAAATAGAAAATAGTTTTGAATTATTTATTCAATTTCAAACACTTTTCATTACCATAGTTTTGTCAAATTCTCAAATATGCAATTTTTTTTTAATAAACATAGTTTTTAATTGAAAATAACAAAATAGTTAATTTTGAAAATAAAAAAAATTGAAACTATATGAGAATTTATAAAGAAAATTAAACCTAAATTCAAAGTGACATCACTTTGAATTCAGGTTTAATTTTCTCCATAATTTCAAATATAGTTTCAATTTTTAAATTTACAGTCAGTTTAGGCCCGTAAGCCTGCTTTAGAGAGGAGCTCGATGGAGATGCTGCGACGGGGCTTATAAACTAGTGTTAGTCCCCCTCGCTGGGCGAGGTGGGACTAAACTTATAGTGCAGCCATCGGAGGGGCTTTAGTCCCGGGTGGAGCCACGACCCGAGACTAAAGCCCCTCGCCTGCCGCCTGCCGAGCACGGGCCTTTAGTCCCGGGTCGTGGCTCCACCCGGGACTAAAGGGTGTCTTTAGTCCCGGCTCGAGCCCCGACCCGGGACTAAAGGCCCCTGCTTCCCGCCTTTTGGTCTGCCGAAAAAGGGTCTTTAGTCCCGGGTCGTGGCTCCACCCGGGACTAAAGGGTGTCTTTAGTCCCGGTTCGAGCCCCGAACCGGGACTAAAGGTCCACCTATATAAGCGGGAGTTAGAAAATTTCCAACTCAAATCGCATTTCGTTCTCTCTTCTTCCTCGTTCTCCTGCCCGGCGCGGCACCGCGACGAACTCGACGACGCCGTCAGGCTGCCCGCCGTCCTCCTCGCCGCCGCCTGACGTCCTCCTCCTCGTTGTCGTCGTCCTCCTCGCCGCCGCCGTCCTCCTCGCCGCCGCCTGCCGTCCTCCTCGCCGTCGTCGACGCCTCCGGCCGGTAAGCCCCCCGCCCCCTCCTCCCCAACACTCCGGCCGGTAGAAGAAAAGAAGAAAAAGGAGAAGAAAATAAGAAAAAGGAGAAGAAAAGAAGAAAAAGGGAAGAAAATAAGAAAAAGGAGAAGAAAATAAGAAAAAGGGAAGAAAAGAAGAAAAAGGAGAAGAAAAGAAGAAAAAGGAGAAGAAAAGAAGAAAAAGGGAAGAAAAGAAGAAAAAGGAGAAGAAAAGAAGAAAAAGGAGAAGAAAAGAAAAAAAAAGAGAAGAAAAGAAGAAAAAGGAGAAGAAAAGATTTTTTTTTGTCATTTAATTCCTATTGTTATTAGGTTTGTGCTAGATTATTAGGGTTAGTAATATTTAGAATTAGGTTAGGGTTACAAGAAGAAGAAAGATGAACAAAAATAAGAAAATAAGATTAGGAAAAAGGAAAATAAGAAGAGGAGGAGAAGAAAAGAAGAAAAAGGAGAATAAGAAGAGGAGGAGAGGAGAAGAAGAGGAAAAATAGAAGAAGAGGAGAAGTAGAAGAAGAGAAGTTGAAGAAGAAGCGGAGAAGAAAATAAGAAAGAAGAAGAAGAAGAAGAAGAAGAAGACATTTCTACGTATATAGATGCTTAATTAGTGTTTCTTAGATTATTGCTTAATTTTGCTATTGTATATGCTTAAGTGTTAATAGTTTATTTTACTATATATACAATTAGTTTATTTTTAGCAAGAAAATTAATAGAACTAGTTTATTTTTTTAGTTCATTTTACGATGCCTATCCCGCATCCTCGTCGTCGACTCGGCGGAGGACACCTGCTTGATCAGAGGGACCATGTCCGGGAGTGGGCTCCGCCCGGCTGGTATTGGGAGGTGCTACCTTCCAGGGGGCGTAGGTTGGTGAGGAGCCAGCCCGTTGTTGACCCGATCCTTGTTTGGTGGCGGTCGCGTGGGCTAGTGACGGTGCCGAGGCTTCCGGACACCGCGGAGGTGGTACGTCACCGTGTCAGTGAGGAGGATGAGCACGTCCGTCGCTACATGGTTGCGTTGGAGGGCAGGTTCGAGCATACCTGACAGGTTCTTCAGGGATCTCACTGGAGCTATGATCATGTATTGGTTCCTTCTCTTTGGGTGTCCACCGCCCGCGACGATACCCTTTGGGCGCTACGGTTCTAGCTGTATCAGTGATGCTATATGTATGATAGTATTCGAGGAGTATTAGTGATAATATTCGACGATGTACGTACAAAAGAGATGATGTAGTTTTGCTTATAATTGAATGCATGCTAATTTGAATACTACTTTATTTTACGATTTGGTTTTGCTTATTGAATGCTCAAATTGGAAAAGTACTCCTACTTTGAATACTATGCATAAATCTAGGAGTCCCGGGTGGAGCCACGACCCGGGACTAAAGTTGTTTTGGAACGGAGTTCCTGATAGAATAATTCTTTTTTGGTACAAAGTTCAACAAAGTCCTTTGACACTAGACAGTGTGACATATAGAAGGGTAGATGAGATCAGGAAAAATAGGATCATTTTCTACACATCTAGAATGTCGCCATTTTGTTAAATCCTTAAAGGTTAAGAGAATCCGTTAGACATATTTTAGAGTTTAGGTTCTAGCCAAGACCCGGGACTAAAGGTCCTCCTATATAAAACGACACTTCGAAGGTTCCAACCCCTCTTATATAGTTTGTTAGTTTATTAGTTAATCAAATGTCCGTTTTTTGCAGAACTATGGATCCACATATCAGGAACCTCAAAGAGGAAGAACTTCTCGAAGATATAATCAAAGACGGCCCCGACGTTGAACCAGCTAAATCTCCGTCGTCATATCTAAACCCCTCCAGATATGGAATGGAGGTCGACCGACACGAAGATGAAGCCGATGGGGCAGGAGATAGGTCCAATGACGGAGAAGGTGATAGCTCCACTCATGGAGAAGCCAGTGGAGAAGCCGGTGGAGAAATAATAAAGTCCGGCAAGGTATACATATGAAGTTCGACAATCACTTGTAATATGTGAAAAATATTGGAGATAGCTCTATATTGTATACATATACATGTTGGGGAACGTCGCATGGGAAACAAAAAATTTCCTACGCACACGAAGACCTATCATGGTGATGTCCATCTACGAGAGGGGATGAGTGATCTACGTACCCTTGTAGATCGTACAGCAGAAGCGTTAATGAACGCGGTTGATGTAGTGGAACGTCCTCACGTCCCTCGATCCGCCCCGCGAACAATCCCGCGATCAGTCCCACGATCTAGTACCGAACGGAGGGCACCTCCACGTTCAGCACACGTATAGCTCGACGATGATCTCGGCCTTCTTGATCCAGCAAGAGAGACGGAGAGGTAGAAGAGTTCTCCGGCAGCGTGACGGCGCTCCGGAGGTTGGTGATGACCTTGTCTCAGCAGGGCTCCGCCCGAGCTCCGCAGAAACGCGATCTAGAGGAAAAACGGTGGAGGTATGTGGTCGGGCTGCCGTGGAAAAGTCGTCTCAAATCAGCCCTAAAACTCCGTATATATAGGTGGGAGGGAGGGGACCTTGCCTTGGGGCTCAAGGAGCCCCAAGGGGGTCGGCCGAGTCCGATCATCACGTGAGTTGAGTATAGTTTCAGTGGTAAGCATCCCTATGCTAATCATATCAACTATATGATTCACGATCGACCTTTCGGTCTTATGTGTTCCGAGGCCATGTCTGCACATGCTAGGCTCATCAAGCTTAACCCGAGTGTTCCGCGTGCGCAACTGTTTTGCACCCGTTGTATGTGAACGTTGAGTCTATCACACCCGATCATCACGTGGTGTCTCGAAACGACGAACTGTAGCAACGGTGCACAGTCGGGGAGAACACAATTTCATCTGGAAATTTTAGTGAGAGATCACCTCATAATGCTACCGTTGTTCTAAGCAAAATAAGGTGCATAAAAGGATTAACATCACATGCAATTCATAAGTGACATGATATGGCCATCATCACGTGCTTCTTGATCTCCATCACCAAAGCACCGGCACGATCTTCTTGTCACCGGCGCCACACCATGATCTCCATCAACGTGTTGCCATCGGGGTTGTCGTGCTACTCATGCTATTACTACTAAAGCTACATCCTAGCAAAATAGTAAACGCATCTGCAAGCACACACGTTAGTATAAAGACAACCCTATGGCTCCTGCCGGTTGCCGTACCATCGACGTGCAAGTCGATATTTCTATTACAACATGATCATCTCATACATACAATATATCACATCACATCATTGGCCATATCACATCACAAGCATACCCTGCAAAACAAGTTAGACGTCCTCTAATTTTGTTGTTGCATGTTTTACGTGGTGACCATGGGTATCTAGTAGGATCGCATCTTACTTACGCAAACACCACAACGGAGATATATGAGTTGCTATTTAACCTCATCCAAGGACCTCCTCGGTCAAATCCGATTCAACTAAAGTTGGAGAAACCGACACTTGCCAGTCATCTTTGAGCAACGGAGTTACTCATAACGATGAAACCAGTCTCTCGTAAGCGTACGAGTAATGTCGGTCCAAGCCGCTTCAATCCAACAATACCGCGGAATCAAGAAAAGACTAAGGAGGGCAGAAAAACGCACATCACCGCCCACAAAAACTTTTGTGTTCTACTCGAGAAGACATCTACGCATGAACCTAGCTCATGATGCCACTGTTGGGGAACGTCGCATGGGAAACAAAAAAATTCCTACGCACACGAAGACCTATCATGGTGATGTCCATCTACGAGAGGGGATGAGTGATCTACGTACCCTTGTAGATCGTACAGCAGAAGCGTTAGTGAACGCGGTTGATGTAGTGGAATGTCCTCACGTCCCTCGATCCGCCCCGCAAACAATCCCGCGATCAGTCCCACGATCTAGTACCGAACGGACGGCACCTCCGCGTTCAGCACACGTACAGCTCGACGATGATCTCGGCCTTCTTGATCCAGCAAGCGTGACGGAGAGGTAGAAGAGTTCTCCGGCAGCGTGACGGCGCTCCGGAGGTTGGTGATGACCTTGTCTCAGCAGGGCTCCGCCCGAGCTCCGCAGAAACGCGATCTAGAGGAAAAACTGTGGAGGTATGTGGTCGGGCTGCCGTGGAAAAGTCGTCTCAAATCAGCCCTAAAACCTCCGTATATATAGGTGGGAGGGAGGGGACCTTGCCTTGGGGCTCAAGGAGCCCCAAGGGGGTCGGCCGAGTCCAAGGGGGGAGGACTCCCCCCCCCCAAACCGAGTTGGACTTGGTTTGGTGGGAGGGAGTCCCCCTTCCTTCCCACCTCCTCCCCTTTTTTTTTCTTTTTCTCTTGATTTTCTCTTCTTGGCGCATAGAGCCCTTTTGGGCTGTCCCACCAGCCCACTAAGGGCTGGTGTGCCACCCTCAAGGCCTATGGGCTTCCCCGGGGTGGGTTGCCCCCCCGGTGAACTCCCGGAACCCATTCGTCATTCCCGGTACATTCCCGGTAACTCCGAAAACCTTCCGGTAATCAAATGAGGTCATCCTATATATCAATATTCGTTTCCGGACTATTCCGGAAACCCTCGTGATGTCCGCGATCTCATCCGGGACTCCGAACAACATTCGGTAACCAACCATATAACTCAAATACGCATAAAACAACGTCGAACCTTAAGTGTGCAGACCCTGCGGGTTCGAGAACTATGTAGACATGACCCGAGAGACTCCTCGGTCAATATCCAACAGCGGGACCTGGATGCCCATATTGGATCCTACATATTCTACGAAGATATTATCGTTTGAACCTCAGTGCCAAGGATTCATATAATCCCGTATGTCATTCCCTTTGTCCTTCGGTATGTTACTTGCCCGAGATCCGATCGTCAGTATCCGTATACCTATTTCAATCTCGTTTACCGGCAAGTCTCTTTACTCGTTCCGTAATACAAGATCCCGCAACTTACACTAAGTTACATTGCTTGCAAGGCTTGTGTGTGATGTTGTATTACCGAGTGGGCCCCGAGATACCTCTCCGTTCACACGGAGTGACAAATCCCAGTCTTGATCCATACTAACTCAACTAACACCTTCGGAGATACCTGTAGAGCATCTTTATAGTCACCCAGTTACGTTGCGACGTTTGATACACACAAAGTATTCCTCCGGTGTCAGTGAGTTATATGATCTCATGGTCATAGGAATAAATACTTGACGCGCAGAAAACAGTAGCAACAAAATGACACGATCAACATGCTACGTCTATTAGTTTGGGTCTAGTCCATCACGTGATTCTCCTAATGAGTGATCCAGTTATCAAGAAACAACACCTTGTTCATAATCAGAAGACACTGACTATCTTTGATCAACTGGCTAGCCAACTAGAGGCTTGCTAGGGACGGTGTTTTGTCTATGTATCCACACATGTAAATGAGTCTTCATTCAATACAATTATAGCATGGACAATAAACAATTATCTTGATACAGGAATTATAATAATAACTATATTTATTATTGCCTCTAGGGCATAATTCCAACAATACATTCATTTGACGAATGTTTCTCCCTCTTAGGCCTCCACATCGAGCAAAGCTACGAAACGAGGCCCGACTAGAAAGTTGGATGCACAGATGCATTACACCTTTGAGGTGATATTGCCTACGGGCGAACCCAAGCTTCCTAAGAATGCTGCTGATACATTCAAGAAGCAATGCAGAGTTCTCGTTAGGGATCACGTCCCGATCAGCGTTCGGGAGTGGAACAAGCGCAAAGGGGCAGCCGATAGTGACTATGTCGCCGAAAGGTACAAAGATAATATTTGGAATGATCTCATGTCACATTTCAACCTGCCAGAATGTGAGAATGAAGACGCCGCAAAAAAATGAGGGCCAAAGTCAAGCAGTGGACTCTAAAGAAGATGGCCGAACTGTTCCGTAGCTGGAAGAAGAAGCTATGGAAAAACTATCTGAAGACAAAGAAAGTGCCAGTATTCGAGGGGTATATAGCCAAGAAAGCGAATCACTGGAAGACATTTCAAGAGTACAAGGAGTCAGAAGATGCCCAGGCATTATCAGAAAAGAACAAGAAAAATGCCGACAAGAAGAAATATCACCACAAGCTGGGGCCACGGGGCTATGAGACTGCCATCCCAAAGTGGGATAAGAAAGAGCAAGATCTGCTAGCTAAAGGCATCATACCTGAACCACTCCGTGATGAGTGGGAATTGAGAGCAAGAAATTGGTTCCTTGCGCATGGTGGTTCATACGACAAAGAAACAGGGGACCTCATCTGCAGTGACGGTCTTAGGATACCCAGGGAGAATTGGAAAAAGATAGTGAAAGAAATTAAGGAGGGAAAAAGATAGTTCACTGCAGATAGAGAGAAAGATTTGCTCACACTGGTCCTCGACAATGACGAACATGGAGGACGAACGCGAGCCTTCGGTCCTTCTTACCCATGGTGGCTTGGGTTTGCCATAGACCAAGACACTTACAGAAGCCGAGCGAGAGCAAAGAAGCGGCAGCAGGATGAGGAGAATGACAAGTTCAACCATTTGCTTGCCAGGATTAACGAGCAACAGAAGCAGATTGATGAGCTTAGAGGAGTAGCGCGCCAGGAAGATCCTGCACTCGATATTACCGGCGCCCCATCTAAGCGGAAAAGCAGCGTGGCTGAATCTGAGGCCCCGCCCGACGATGCACGAAGAATGATAGAGGGCGGTACCGGCTACCCCGTGGATGGAATCAAGGAGTCAACATCATGTGAACTCCATCAGAAATTCAAGAAAATATCCATGAAGGTGGCCATCGGACAAGCTTTACCTTCTGGCCCTGATGCACGCTGGCATGGCCGTGAGATTCCAGCTGGCTTTGCTAAAGTTGGGGTGGATGAAATCATGGCGGGGTTTCATGATATGGAGCTCGACATAGCTGGACCCGAAGATGAGAGGACACTCGGAGAAGTACTGGGTGGAGTCATCCTATGGGACAAGAACTACATCAAGCCTCCAGGATCGGCCCCAAGGACAACACCGCCTCCGAGTCATCGCAGGTCACCTACACCTCCATCACCTCCAAGCCCTCCACATGACGTCGGCCAGCACAACACGAGTCCATCTCGATCACCACCGCCGGACTTGGGTCGTCCGTCTCCGCCGCTGCCCGCTCCGGATACTAAGCGGAAGCGTGCCAGCAAGAACGCTCCTCCGATGATTTCTAAGCGACGGAGCCCCCCAAAGCGCAAATTGTCGCCCCTCCCAAAGGTACCTCATGCTAATCTTCCTATCAGACCTTATGATCGTACCGCCGAGGAAAACGCCAGAATAGCAAAGGAACATCATGATGCACAGATGAAAAAGAAGGAACCCGAGCCCCGCCCGGAATACACAGAGAAGCAAATAGCATTTGCAAAATACTTCACGAACCTTCCATCACAGTATGACTTACACCATAAGCCTGATGACTATACACGCACATTGCAGAAGGAAGTGAAAAAGAGCAGATCACGTGCAAGTGCAAGTGGGAGCAAATCAAGTTCAACTACAAGCAAAAAAAGATCAGACATTCCTCAGCTTGGACAACAGGCCAAACAGTCGATCCCACCCCTCAGGGTGTTACCCGAGAATGTCCCCCCTCTGGTGCAGGGGCAAGATTTGGAATTAGCAAAGAAGTGGGCGGATGAATGGGGTATCCCGGTTGAAGACGTTCTGGCTTCCCAAGACAACAGGTTACCCAAGGCTGTGGTAGCCCCTAAGCCACAGTTTGTCATGGGAGCGCCTTTGGTCGGCAAAGCTGATCTCCCAACAAATATGCATTACTTGCATACATGGTACTTAAGTGAATCAAAGAATGGGAGAACGATGATCCTGGTGAGTGTCCCACGGGAGTACTACGGCCGCCCCGAAGAAATCCATATCGACTTTGATGAACTCTTCCAGATGTACAATGCCGACGCCCTCGACAAATCTCTTATGAGTTGCTATTGTCTGTAAGTTTTTCAATTGTTGTCTACATATAACTTGTTTAGTTATTTCAATTCATTGTCTACACATAACTTGTACTCTATTATGCAGAATGAAGATTCTGGATTGTAAAAATAGGAACATCCTAAATATTGGGTTTATTGACCCAGATAAAATACATATAGCGACGCTAACTGATAAACCCAAGGAGACGGAGGAAAACCTTCTAAGGTTTCTAACAGATAAAAATTTCTGTGACCACATACTGTTTCCATACAACTTCAGGTGAGGGTCTTTACTCTGTTGTGTCCATTCACTTATAAGTGTAATTGATAAGTTACCCACACACACACACAGACACACACACACACACACACACACATATATATATACATGTGCAGCTTCCATTGGATTCTGTTGGACATTCAAATTGATAAGGGAAGAGTTGATACCTTCGACCCATTATCGAGACCCTTGGAAGAGTTCCAAAGCCTGCAGGACATGCTCCAAGGGTAATTTCAATCATTCTTGCGCTCTATCGGTCTCTTTCGATGATTTTCTGATATATCAATTAATGAAAAACTTAGCAAATCATTTTCCTTGTCGGGCAGGGTTTGGAAGCGGTTCAAGTGCGTGACTCCCGGTATCGAGCCTGAGAAGCTGACCTTTAGAGCGGCTCAGGTAAGTAGTAGTATGATATACTTCTATTTTCAATACATTTATGATGCTAGATTATTATTTTGATTATATATATTCTATTCTCGTAAAGTGCGACCAGCAGCCACGGGGGACGCATCTATGCGGATACTATGTTTGCGAGACCATTCGCACGTTTAGCTCCGAGCACAAGGATCACAAATACGACGTAAGAAATGAACATTCACACCTCTATTTTTACCCGTCATTCTTTGTTATCATGATTGATATTCATATTCATCTCCTCTTCTTATATAGTACACGGCCATGAGGGAGAAGTCCCTACCAGAGCAACGCGCGGTTGCTGTTGCAGAGGAGCTTGCGACCTTTCTGAGGACGGAAGCTATAGATGACAAAGGACGATTTAGTGTAGCTAGGGGCCATTACTGATGTTGGTCCATGTAATCGAATAGACGGGCTCTAGTCCCGATAATTCAGATCTCCATATAATTGTATATATATGCTCGCTTGTAAGATAAGTTAATCTTATATATATATGCATAATTATTTCTATTTAGAATTATATCAAAACTAATTTCCGAACACCAAACGAGGCATCACGTTAATCTCCCAAACACCTAAACCCTAAAACCCTAAAACCCAAAAATAAACAAAATCTGAAACTCTTTAGTCCCGGTTCGTGTTAAGACCCGGGACTAAAGGGCCTGCCCCTGAGGGCGCTCCGAGGTGCCCACGTGGAGCACCTTTGGTCCTGGCTTGGAACAGGGCCGGGACTAAAGGTTAGGCCTTTAGTCCCACCCCTTTAGTCCCGGTTGGTGAACCAGGACTAAAGCCCCTTACGGGCCGGGGCTATAGGCCCTGTCCCCACTAGTGTCTTATAAAAGCACCAATTAGAGAGCACCTCTGTCATTTTTATGCTTTGCTTTTAACTGTAATTGAGTATGACTGTGACTGGATCTTCTTTGCCATGAATTACAATGTTTAGTCAGCCCTTGGTCTTTGAAGGTGCTCTGCATTTATGTTTTGCGATCTCAGAAAGAGCTAGCGAGAAACCATCTGTTCGTACTGCTTCATGATTGTTTTGATTGAAGTGTTGACGTTTGAGACTTATTATTATTTGCTCGCTAGTTGATTATGCCATTGATATGAGTTTACCGTGAGACCTAGATGTCATTTTCTTATGTGGTTAGCTTGTGATCTTGCCGAAATTCTTGACATGAGTTAGACATAGTTGCAACAACAAGATCAAACAGAGTTCGTAAAAGTTTTTCTTTTGTCTCTTTTAGTTTGTCAACTGAATTTCTTGAGGACAAGCAAGGTTTTAAGCTTGGGGGAGTTGATACGTCTCCATCGTATCTACTTTTCCAAACTCTTTTGCCCTTGTTTTGGACTCTAATTTGCATGATTTGAATGACACTAACCCGGACTAGCGCTGCTTTCAGCAGAATTGTCATGGTGTTTTTTTGCGCAGAAATAAAAGTTCTCGGAATGACCTGAAAATTTACGGAGAATTTTTGTGGACTATATGAAAAATACTGGCGCAAGAATCAGCGGAGGAAGTGGAGCGTGGAGCCCACAAGCCCACCAGGTGCGGGCCCCCCCTGGCCGTGCCTGGCAGGCTTGTGGGGCCCACAAAACTCCACCGCCTCCAAATCCAGCTCTATTTAGTCCGTTTCGCCCGGAAAAAAATCAGGGAGAAGTGTTCATCGCGTTTTACGATACGGAGGTGCCGCCACCTCCTGTTCTTCATCTGGAGGTCAGATCTGGAGTCCGTTCTGGGCTCCGGAGAGGGGAGATCGTCGCCATCGTCATCACCAACGTTCCTTCATCGCCAATTTCATGATGCTCTTCACCGTTCGTGAGTAATCTCATCGTAGGCTTGCTGGACGGTGATGGGTTGGATGAGATGTATCATGTAATCGAGTTAGTTTTGACAGGGATTGATCCCTAGTATCCACTATGTTCTGAGATTGATGTTGCTACTACTTTGCCATGCTTAATGCTTGTCACTAGGGCCCGAGTGCCATGATTTCAGATCTGAACCTATTATGTTGTCGCCAATATATGTGTGTTCTTGATCCTATCTAGCAAGTTGTAGTCACCTACTATGTGTTATGATCCGGCAACCCCGGAGTGACAATAGACGGAACCACTCCCGGAGATGACCATAATATGAGGAGTTCATGTATTCACCAAGTGTTAATGCGTTGGTCCGGTTCTTTATTAAAAGGAGAACCTTAATATCCCGTAGTTTCCATTAGGACCCCGCTGCAACGGGAGGGATGGACAACAGATGTCATGCAAGTTCTTTTCCCTAAGCACGTATGACTACATACAGAATACATGCCTACATTACATTGACGAACTGGAGCTAGTTACGTATCTCTCCGTGTTATAACTATTGCATGATGAATAGCATCCGACATAATCATCCATCACCGATCCAATGCCTACGAGTTTTTTCCTACTGGTCCTTGCTACGTTACTTTGCCGCTACTATTGTCACCGCTGCTACTGTTACTCTGTTGCTACTGCTGTTACTTTGTTGCTACTGTTGTCACTTTGCTGCTACTGGTTACTATTGCTACTGCTGCTATCACACTACCTTGCTACTGATACTTTGCTGCATATACTAAATCTTTCAGGTGTGGTTGAATTGACAACTCAACTGCTAATACTTGAGAATATTCTTTGGCTTCCCCTTGAGTTAAATAAATAAATTTGGGTTGAATACTCTACCCTCGAAAACTGTTGCAATCCCCTATACTTGTGGGTTATCAGAGTCCACGCGTCCGCATTACACTAGCTAAAACATAAAAAAAACCTATAACTACGAGGGCAGCCCTAGGCGTCGTCATCGTCGGGACCGGTGAGGTCGACCAATGTAGGCGTAGAGCCGGCCCAGGGGAACGCCGTGTTCCAGAGCGCAGCTGCCTGCGCCTCCGTCGTTTGTCCCGCCGGCGCGGGTTGTGCTGGTGGCGGTGACAGCACAGCAGCAAGGGCACGCTCCTCCTCCCCGCCTCCTGTCGTTCCTCCTTTGCCTCCTTGTCCAGCTCCATCAGCCGAAGGCCTTCAACGCGCTCCACCCGCAGGTGCTGCGCCCTCCAATGCTCGAGGTAGGCTTGCTCCTGCTGCGGTGTCACACCCAGCCAGATGAGCGGCGCAGTGACGAACTCGTGGACGATGTCGGTCCACTCGTAGACCTCCCGTAGCTCTGTGAGCTCGGGCTTCAGCGGAGGTGGCATGACGAAGTCGCCTACGGCCGACAGCGTGATGGCCTCCGCGAGCTGCTGCTGGTATGCCGCCTCCTCGTCGGCCCTGCGCCACACTTCCTCCTCGCTGTCGCAGAGAACAACTGTGAGCGCCGCCTGGTAGGCGGCCTCAGCCTCCTGGTCCTCGTCGCTGACGACAGGCGGGGGCGGCGGAGGGCCTCCTGGCTGCACTTCGCGCACGCCACGACGGCGCTGCTCCTCGTGCTCCACCGCGAACAACACCTCCCAGTTATGGGAGTCGGCCGCGTACGTAGGGTCTCTCCGCTGCTCCGTCATCAGCAGACGCCGATGGTGGCTGCTTAGAAGTCCCCGACAATGACACTAGAAGAATGTTGTTGACGAGTCCCTGACTTGATGCCTTCGCGACAACAGAGCCAGAACTGCTCCCAATTGCTCAACAGTTAGCAATTGTCTTGCAATGGCCCACCAGCGCGTGGGTTCGCGACAGTTTTCGAGGTTAGAGTATTCGACCCAAATTTGTTGATTCACCGATCAGGAGGTGAGAGGATACTCTCGAGTATTAGCAGCTGAATATGTCAGATTAAACGACACCTGAAAGATTAGTATCTGCAAGCAAAGTATAAGCAGCAAAGTAGTATGATAGCAACGGTGCCAGAAACAAGTAACAGCAGTGGCAAGGAACAATAGTAGTGACAGCAGTAGCAAGTAGCAACAGTAGCGAGTAACAACAGCAACAAGTAGCAACAGTAGTAACAACAGCAGAGCAAAGCAAGTAACAGCAGCAGAGCAAAACATGTAACAACAGCAGTGGGACAAACTCGTAGGCAATGGGTCGGTGATTCGTTTGGATGATATTCATCATGCAACAGTTATAGCACGGAGAGATATGTGGCTAGCTCCCGTTCGTCAATTTGATGTAGGCATGCATTCCGTGTGTAGTCATACGTGCTTAGGGAAAAGAACTTGCATGACATCTATTGTCCATCCCTCCCGTGGCAGCGGGGTCCAAAAGGATACTACGGGATATTAAGGTTCTCCTTTTAATAAAGAACCGGAACAACGCATTAGCACTTGGTGAACGCATCAGCTCCTCAAACTATGATCATCACCGGGAGTGGTTCCGGTTATTGTCACTCCGGGGTTGCCGGGTCATAAACCATAGTAGGTAACTACAACTTGCAAGATCGGATCTAAAACACACATATATTGGTGACAACATAATAATTTCAGATCTGAAATCATGGCACTCGGGCCCTAGTGACAAGCATTAAGCATGGCAAAGTAGTGGCAACATCAATCTCAGAACATAGTGGATACTAGGGATCAATCCCCGTCAAAACTAACTCGATTACATGATAGATCTCATCCTACTCATCACCGCCTAGCGAGCCTACGAATAGATTACTCACGAACGATGAAGAGCTTCATGGAACTGGAGAGGGAAGAAGGTTGATGATGACGATGGCGACGATTTCCCCTCTCTGGAGCCCAAAACGGACTCCAGATCTGTCCTCCAGATGAAGAACAGGATGTGGCGGCGCCTCCGTATCGCAAACGCGACGAAATCTTCTCTTCTGATTTTTTTCTGGGCGAAAGTGAATTTATAGACCTGAGATTGGGGGCGGCAGAGCCACGTGGGCCCCACAAGCTTGGTTGCCGCGGCCAGGGGGTGGCCGCGGCAACAGGGCTTGTGGCCCACTGCCCACCCCCTCTGGTGGATCTTTGCGCAGGTATTTTTCATATTTTCCAGAAAAATTCTCCGTAAATTTCCAGGACGTTCCGAGAACTTTCATTTCTGCACAAAAACAACACCATGACAATTCTGCTGAAAACAACGTTAGTCTGGGTTAGTTCCATTCAAATCATGCAAGTTAGAGTCCAAAACAAGGACAAAAGAGTTTGGAAAAGTAGATACGACGAAGACGTATCAGTGGCTCACTTCCTTCGCATGCACCCGCGCCAACCGCGGCACGACCGACACCGGAATCCTCTCCGAATCCAGGATGCCAGCCGTGCGGCAGCATGACATCAGGGTAAGGGAGCGGCACACGATGCTCCCAGTGCCACCGCGCTTGGTGCACCGGGACGCTCACACGCTGGCTAGGTCGGTGGGAAGACGGCGGCGGGGAGATGGCGCGGGGGTAGAGCGGGGCCTTGCCCTTGTTTGGGAAGCCGCCGGCCATGGTGCTAGGGTTTTGGTCGCCGAGGAGGTGGATGGATGTGGACGGGCGGGGTTCTGAAAGCAGATGGCGGAACCCACCGCATGCTCGGATTAAAAAAGGCCGCCCATGATCGCTGACGCGTGGACCCGAGGATGGCGGCCGTCATAAATAATGTTGACCGTAGTGGTTGGGGGCGGACACCGAGATGGTGTGCGTGCCCGCGCCGACGCATTTCAGTCCCAAATTTGGGCCGGAAATGGGTCGGCGCAGACGAGAAGCGGACGCGTTTTGGCAATGGGTCGACGCATTGAACCATCATTTTTATCCGCGTCGACCCAAACGGACGACGGCGGACGAAATGTGTCGCCCCATTGAAGTTGCTCTAAATGAGTAAACTGTTAATACTATCATTGTCAATACTGTCATTGAAATATGGTCTGCCTGCGCAATATGACATGATTTATAACTTGAGTGAAAAATTCCCTTCTTGTTGTTTCTAGAGTTTTGCTTATGCCCTAGCTAGACGTGGCATTTCATTGATGTCTAGCACCTAACCGTGCCAAGGCGCCTCCTAGGCCCACATATTCCAACAATTAACATGTGAAACCTCTAACATACTAGATGCAACACACAACATGAATAGCAGCAAGACCGTATAGCAAAACATGTACGCATCTAACATGTTCATCAGGCTAACGGAAACACGACGCACGTACCGAACGTTTGTAGAGGAAGTAGATGTGTTCGGTGCAGACACGTTGTTGACGATGACGTTGGCGATGACGGGACGAAGTAGACGACGCTTGACGCGGCGGTACGCAGCATCGCCCGACTTGCTTGGTAGACGACCCGTTGTGGAAGCAGCGAGCAGTCGCGCAAAGCGCTTCCCAAAAACCTAATTCGCCTTCTCCCGTACAGGATAGCAAAGGCGACTGGTTCCGGAGACCTCCTCTCCCGTTCGCTGTTGGACGCCGACGCTCGGGATGAGGTAGACTACAATGGCGGCGCAAGTTGTGAGACGAGGCAAAACCCTAGATGGTTTTTGGTGTGTCTTTGGCCGACCCCGATAAGCTGTATATATAGGAGGACCAACGTCGGTTCCGTGACGCGACCACGTCTCAAATCGACTTGGTTTCCAAGTCGTATACTTACCGAAAAAGAAATTAACTTGTCCGCCAAGACATAAAAATAAAACGACAAAAGGTAGGCGTGCCCCCGCAAGGCATTGGACCGGAAATTGGCGGACCATTCACGCGCATGTCGCACGTACGAGCCGTGCCGCGCTGCGCCGCCCGGCCAGGCGAGGCGAGCGAGCGCGCGCGTGTGGTTCTCTCCTTTCTCTTCTCAACACACACTTAGAGTAGTGGGGATATCTCACTATATAAAGAGGTCCAACACTTCCTCCACTAGCGGTATGAGACTAAACTTTAGCACCACCACACCACCACTTGCCATTTTATTCATGGGCTCAATTTAAGATTTCAGAATTTTGTAGATGGGCCAAGCCCATTTAGTTCTAACAATCCCCCACCAGATCTCAAATACCCATTTAGAGATTTGCCTTGTCTCTCCACTTGTTAATATACTAGTGTTTCAGGAGAGACTGTTAAGTTGAACTTCTGTCTAGAACTTTAAGCTACATCCATCCACAACTTGACAATGGACTATGCCTTGAATTGCTAGTTTTGTGTGAACAGGTTTCACTCAAAGTCTTAACCAGTACCTGGCTACCAGTAGGCTACCCCCACGGTTTGGAGCATATACGTCGTACTCCCTGGTCTCTTCGTGAGCTTACTAGAGATTACCCAAATCTCCTAGATTGCGACGTTTTACAATCGGAGCTCATATATGTGTGTTCTTTCAAGATTGTTCTGTAGGACAACATCTTTGCTATAATAGCCAATAGAATCACATTAAGGCATGTTGCCAACCTGCCTAACAATACTTAAGCCTTACATCTCTGAGAGTTTTGCATCTTCACTTAGAGACAGTCACTTATTACTCTCCTCTGTTAACCAATAGTTTGTTCTTCCCAGGTCCTAATTCACGGGATCTTCGATCACAAAGGTTGGGTTACTACTATGGTGTAACGTATATGGGTCTCATACCCATCTCCCTAGATGCACTATCTATCACATTGCGTGATAGTCCCTTTGTAAAAGGATTTGCCAGGTTTTTGTCTATTTGAATATACGTAACAGTTATTACTCCGGAGTTTCTCAACTTACTGACAGATTTTAAACGTCTCTTCACGTGTCTTGATGACTTCGCGTTATCCTTAGAATTATTCACTTTAGCGATAACCGTTTGGTTGTCACAATTCATAAGAATAGCCGGTACAGGTTTTTCAACCACATGCAAGTCCATCAAGAGTTCAAGCAGCCATTCTGCCTCTACAGTAGCTGTGTCTAACACAGTTAGTTCTGCTTCCATAGTTGACCTTGTCAATATGGTTTGCTTGCAAGACCTCCATGACACTGCACCACCTCCATGAGTAAATACATACCCACTTGTAACATAGAGTACATCAACATCAGAGATCCAATTTGAATCACTATATCCTTCTAGCACAGCGGGGTGCCCTGAATAGTGAATTCCATAACTCATAGTACCTCTCAGATAGTGTAAGACCCTTTCTAGTGCATGCCAATGATCATTACCCGGGTTGGACATGAACCTACTCAGTTTGCTCACAGCAAAAGAGATGTCTGGTCTTGTAGCGCTAGCTAGGTACATGAGTGAACCGACAATTTGAGAGTATCTTAATTGCTCTCTCGTTTCTTTCTTGTTCTTTCTAAGTGTCATGCTGGGATCATAAGGTGTTGGAGAAGGCTTGCTATCCATAAAGCCGAAACGGCTCTAGACCTTCTCAACATAGTGAGATTGCGTTAGAGTAATCCCACTCTCATCCTTAATAAGTTTGATGTTTAGGATCACATCGGCTTCTCCCACATCTTTCATGTAAAAACTCTTTGATAGGAAAGTCTTGACCTCATTGATCACAACAATGTTTGTACCAAAGATCAATATGTCATCCACATACATAATATGACACTATTGCCTCCACCATGGCGATAGTAGACACACCTATCAGCCTCATTAATGACAAATCCCGCACGAGTCAAAGTTCTTTCAAACTTCTCATGCCATTGCTTAGGTGAATGTTTCAGACCATACAAAGATTTTAGCAACTCGCACACCTTTTTATCTTCTCCTTTTACCACAAACCCATCAGGCTGATTGCTACTTCTCAAACAACAGCGCTAGAAATTGACACGTTGACGGAGACTTGCTTGCGTTGGTTTTTCCCTTGAAGAGGAAAGGGTGATGCAGCACAGGAGCAGTAAGTATTTCCCTCAGTTGAGAACCAAGGTATCAATCCAGTAGGAGAATCTCGTCAAGTCCACAGTACCTGCACAAACACAAAGAGCTTGCACCCAACGCTATAAAGGGGTTGTCAATCCCTTCAAGATTGATTGCAAAGTGAGATCTGAAGGCGGAAAGTGAAACGAAGAAAAAGTGTAAGGCTGAAAATATGGTGTGGAGTAGACCCGGGGGCCATAGTGTTCACTAGAGGCTTCTCTCAAAATAGCAAATATCACGGTGGGTAAACAAATTACTGTCGAGCAATTGATAGAACCACGCAAAGTCATGACGATATCTAAGGCAATGATCATACATATAGGCATCACATCCGAGACAAGTAGAACGATACTTTCTGCATCTACTACTAATACTCCACACATCGACCGCTATCCAGCATGCATATAGTGTATTGAGTTCATGACGAACAGAGTAACGCCTTAAGCAAGATGACATGATGTAGAGGGATAATCTAAAACCAATGATGAAAACCCCATCTTTTTACCCTTGATGGCAACAATACGATGCATGCCTCGCTACCCCTTCTGTCACTGGGTGAGGTCACCGCACGGTATGAACCCAAAACCAAGCACTTCTCCCATTGCAAGAATCATAGATCTAGTTGGCCAAACAAAACCCACAACTCGAAGAGAATTACAAGGATATGAAATCATGCATAAGAGAGATCAGAAGAAACTCAAATAAGATTCATAGATAATCTGATCATAAATCCACAATTCATCGGATCTCGACAAACACACCGCAAAAGAAGATTACATCGGATAGATCTCCATGAAGATCATGGAGAACTTTGTATTGAAGATCCAAGAGAGAGAAGAAGCCGTTTAGATACTAGCTATGGACCCGTAGGTCTATGGTGAACTACTCACGCATCATCGGAGAGGTCATGGTGTTGATGAAGAAGCCCTCCGTATCCGAATCCCCCCTCCGGCAGGGCATCAGAACGTGCCCCAGATGGGATCTTGCGGAGACAGAAGCTTGAGGTGGCGGAAAAGTACTTTCGATGATCTCCTGATTTTTTCTGGGATTTTAGGAAATATATAGGTGCAAAACCTAGGGCAGAGGAGGTCCAGGGGGCCCACAATCCAGGGAGGCCCGACCTCCCCCCTGGCCGGGGCTAGGGGGCCAAGTTTTTTTAGTGGCTTATGGTATAAAATTAGTTTAGAAGGGGACTTCTATTTGGTGCCTCAGTGTCAAATAGTTGAGGCCACGCCAGAACTTGCAAGCTCAGCCTCATTAATGACAAATCCCGCACGAGTCAAAGTTCTTTCAAACTTCTCATGCCATTGCTTAGGTGAATGTTTCAGACCATACAAAGATTTTAGCAACTCGCACACCTTTTTATCTTCTCCTTTTACCACAAACCCATCAGGCTGATTGCTACTTCTCAAACAACAGCGCTAGAAATTGACACGTTGACGGAGACTTGCTTGCGTTGGTTTTTCCCTTGAAGAGGAAAGGGTGATGCAGCACGGGAGCAGTAAGTATTTCCCTCAGTTGAGAACCAAGGTATCAATCGAGTAGGAGAATCTCGTCAAGTCTACAGTACCTGCACAAACACAAAGAGCTTGCACCCAACGCTATAAAGGGGTTGTCAATCCCTTCAAGATTGATTGCAAAGTGAGATCTGAAGGCGGAAAGTGAAACGAAGAAAAAGTGTAAGGCTGAAAATATGGTGTGGAGTAGACCCGGGGGCCATAGTGTTCACTAGAGGCTTCTCTCAGAATAGCAAATATCATGGTGGGTAAACAAATTACTATCGAGCAATTGATAGAACCACGCAAAGTCATGACGATATCTAAGGCAATGATCATACATATAGGCATCACATCCGAGACAAGTAGAACGATACTTTCTGCATCTACTACTAATACTCCACACATCGACCGCTATCCAGCATGCATATAGTGTATTGAGTTCATGACGAACAGAGTAACGCCTTAAGCAAGATGACATGATGTAGAGGGATAATCTAAAACCAATGATGAAAACTCCATCTTTTTACCCTTGATGGCAACGATACGATGCGTGCCTCGCTACCCCTTCTGTCACTGGGTGAGGTCACCGCACGGTATGAACCCAAAACCAAGCACTTCTCCCATTGCAAGAATCATAGATCTAGTTGGCCAAACAAAACCCACAACTCGAAGAGAATTACAAGGATATGAAATCATGCATAGGAGAGATCAGAAGAAACTCAAATAAGATTCATAGATAATCTGATCATAAATCCACAATTCATCGGATCTCGACAAACACACCGCAAAAGAAGATTACATCGGGTAGATCTCCATGAAGATCATGGAGAACTTTGTATTGAAGATCCAAGAGAGAGAAGAAGCCATTTAGATACTAGCTATGGACCCGTAGGTCTATGGTGAACTACTCACGCATCATCGGAGAGGTCATGGTGTTGATGAAGAAGCCCTCCGTATCCGAATCCCCCCTCCGGTAGGGCACCAAAACGTGCCCAGATGGGATCTTGCGAAGACAGAAGCTTGCGGTGGCGGAAAAGTACTTTCGATGATCTCCTGATTTTTTCTGGGATTTTAGGAAATATATAGGTGCAAAACCTAGGGCAGAGGAGGTCCAGGGGGCCCACAATCCAGGGAGGCCCGACCTCCCCCCTGGCCGGGGCTAGGGGGCCAAGTTTTTTTAGTGGCTTATGGTATAAAATTAGTTTAGAAGGGGACTTCTATTTGGTGCCTCAGTGTCAAATAGTTGAGGCCACGCCAGAACTTGCAAGCTCAGCCTCATTAATGACAAATCCCGCACGAGTCAAAGTTCTTTCAAACTTCTCATGCCATTGCTTAGGTGAATGTTTCAGACCATACAAAGATTTTAGCAACTCGCACACCTTTTTATCTTCTCCTTTTACCACAAACCCATCAGGATGATTGCTACTTCTCAAACAACAGCGCTAGAAATTGACACGTTGACGGAGACTTGCTTGCGTTGGTTTTTCCCTTGAAGAGGAAAGGGTGATGCAGCACAGGAGCAGTAAGTATTTCCCTCAGTTGAGAACCAAGGTATCAATCTAGTAGGAGAATCTCGTCAAGTCCACAGTACCTGCACAAACACAAAGAGCTTGCACCCAACGCTATAAAGGGGTTGTCAATCCCTTCAAGATTGATTGCAAAGTGAGATCTGAAGGCGGAAAGTGAAACGAAGAAAAAGTGTAAGGCTGAAAATATGGTGTGGAGTAGACCCGGGGGCCATAGTGTTCACTAGAGGCTTCTCTCAAAATAGCAAATATCATGGTGGGTAAACAAATTACTGTCGAGCAATTGATAGAACCACGCAAAGTCATGACGATATCTAAGGCAATGATCATACATATAGGCATCACATCCGAGACAAGTAGAACGATACTTTCTGCATCTACTACTAATACTCCACACATCGACCGCTATCCAGCATGCATATAGTGTATTGAGTTCATGACGAACAGAGTAACGCCTTAAGCAAGATGACATGATGTAGAGGGATAATCTAAAACCAATGATGAAAACCCCATCTTTTTAACCTTGATGGCAACAATACGATGCGTGCCTCGCTACCCCTTCTGTCACTGGGTGAGGTCACCGCACGGTATGAACCCAAAACCAAGCACTTCTCCCATTGCAAGAATCATAGATCAAGTTGGCCAAACAAAACCCACAACTCGAAGAGAATTACAAGGATATGAAATCATGCATAAGAGAGATCAGAAGAAACTCAAATAAGATTCATAGATAATCTGATCATAAATCCACAATTCATCGGATCTCGACAAACACACCGCAAAAGAAGATTACATCGGATAGATCTCCATGAAGATCATGGAGAACTTTGTATTGAAGATCCAAGAGAGAGAAGAAGCCATTTAGATACTAGCTATGGACCCGTAGGTCTATGGTGAACTACTCACGCATCATCGGAGAGGTCATGGTGTTGATGAAGAAGCCCTCCGTATCCGAGTCCCCCCTCCGGCAAGGCACCAGAACGTGCCCCAGATGGGATCTTGCGGAGACAGAAGCTTGAGGTGGCGGAAAAGTACTTTCGATGATCTCTTGATTTTTTCTGGGATTTTAGGAAATATATAGGTGCAAAACCTAGGGCAGAGGAGGTCCAGGGGGCCCACAATCCAAGGAGGCCCGACCTCCCCCCTGGCCGGGGCTAGGGGGCCAAGTTTTTTTAGTGGCTTATGGTATAAAATTAGTTTAGAAGGGGACTTCTATTTGGTGCCTCAGTGTCAAATAGTTGAGGCCACGCCAGAACTTGCAAGCTCAGCCTCATTAATGACAAATCCCGCACGAGTCAAAGTTCTTTCAAACTTCTCATGCCATTGCTTAGGTGAATGTTTCAGACCATACAAAGATTTTAGCAACTCGCACACCTTTTTCTCTTCTCCTTTTACCACAAACCCATCAGGCTGATTGCTACTTCTCAAACAACAGCGCTAGAAATTGACACGTTGACGGAGACTTGCTTGCGTTGGTTTTTCCCTTGAAGAGGAAAGGGTGATGCAGCACGGGAGCAGTAAGTATTTCCCTCAGTTGAGAACCAAGGTATCAATCGAGTAGGAGAATCTCGTCAAGTCCACAGTACCTGCACAAACACAAAGAGCTTGCACCCAACGCTATAAAGGGGTTGTCAATCCCTTCAAGATTGATTGCAAAGTGAGATCTGAAGGCGGAAAGTGAAACGAAGAAAAAGTGTAAGGCTGAAAATATGGTGTGGAGTAGACCCGGGGGCCATAGTGTTCACTAGAGGCTTCTCTCAGAATAGCAAATATCACGGTGGGTAAACAAATTACTGTCGAGCAATTGATAGAACCACGCAAAGTCATGACGATATCTAAGGCAATGATCATACATATAGGCATCACATCCGAGACAAGTAGAACGATACTTTCTGCATCTACTACTAATACTCCACACATCGACCGCTATCCAGCATGCATATAGTGTATTGAGTTCATGACGAACAGAGTAACGCCTTAAGCAAGATGACATGATGTAGAGGGATAATCTAAAACCAATGATGAAAACTCCATCTTTTTACCCTTGATGGCAACGATACGATGCGTGCCTCACTACCCCTTCTGTCACTGGGTGAGGTCACCGCACGGTATGAACCCAAAACCAAGCACTTCTCCCATTGCAAGAATCATAGATCTAGTTGGCCAAACAAAACCCACAACTCGAAGAGAATTACAAGGATATGAAATCATGCATAGGAGAGATCAGAAGAAACTCAAATAAGATTCATAGATAATCTGATCATAAATCCACAATTCATCGGATCTCGACAAACACACCGCAAAAGAAGATTACATCGGATAGATCTCCATGAAGATCATGGAGAACTTTGTATTGAAGATCCAAGAGAGAGAAGAAGCCATTTAGATACTAGCTATGGACCCGTAGGTCTATGGTGAACTACTCACGCATCATCGGAGAGGTCATGGTGTTGATGAAGAAGCCCTCCGTATCCGAATCCCCCCTCCGGCAGGGCACCAGAACGTGCCCCAGATGGGATCTTGCGAAGACAGAAGCTTGCGGTGGCGGAAAAGTACTTTCGATGATCTCCTGATTTTTTCTGGGATTTTAGGAAATATATAGGTGCAAAACCTAGGGCAGAGGAGGTCCAGGGGGCCCACAATCCAGGGAGTCCCGACCTCCCCCCTGGCCGAGGCTAGGGGGCTTGTGGGGTCCCTGGGGACCCCCTGCCTTGGTTCTCAAGTCTCCCAATCTTCTTCTGTTTCAGAAAAAATCTTTTTGGGGATTTTATTCTGTTTGGACTCCGTTTCAAATCTTCCTCTGAAAAAGGTCAAAAACATGGGAAAACAGGAACTGGCACTTGGCACTGAGTTAATAAGTTAGTCCCAAAAAAGATATAAAAGGCATACAAAACATCCAAAGTTTGAGAAGATAATAGCATGAAACAATCAAAAATTATAGATACGTTGGAGACGTATCACTGATCCATATAAATTTCCTCTTCCAACTCTCCATTTAGGAAAGTTGTCTTTACATCCATTTGATGAATGATCAGACCATAAGAGGCAGCCAGGGAAAGTAGCACCCGAATGGTGGTTATTCTAGCAACAGGTGAATAGGTGTCAAAGTAATCTTCGCCTTCTTTCTGAGTGTAGCTCTTGGCCACAAGTCACGCCTTGTACTTATCAATGGTACCATCAGGCCTTAACTTCTTTTTGAACACCCATTTACAACCCACAGGTTTACAACCATAAGGTCGTTCAGTTAACTCCCAAGTTCCATTAGAAAGAATTGAGTCCATCTCATTATGAACACCTTCTTTCCAATCATCTACATCTGGAGACGCATATGCCTCTTCAATAGACTTGGGAGTATCGTCCACAAGGTATACAATGAAGTCATCACCAAAGGATTTTGCAACCCTTTGTCTCTTGCTCCTTACAGGAGCTTCATCGTTACCCTTCTCATGGACTTCCTCGGGTGTTTGTTCAATATAATCATCAAGTGTACTAGATTTAGAATTTAACTCAGAAGAAAATCTAGCAATGCTATAAATATCTTTCATAGGAAACATATTCTCAAAAAATGTTGCATCACGAGATTCCATTACAGTATCTACATGCATATCACGAACCTTAGATTTAACTACTAAAAATCTATAAGCAATGCTCCACTGAGCATAACCCAGAAAAATAGAATCCACTGTCTTTGGTCCAAGTTTGCGTTTCTTGGGGATAGGAATATTGACCTTTGCCAAACATCCCCAAGTGTGCAAATAAGAAAGTGATGGTTTTCTCCCAACCCACTCTTCATAAGGGGTTTTCTCTTTATTTTTATTAGGAACTCTATTCAGGACATGACATACAGTCAACAAAGCCTCCCCCACCATGCCTTAGATAAACCAGCAGTGTCTATCATGGCGTTCACCAAGTCAGTCAACGTGCGGTTTTTCCTCTCGGCAATCCCGTTTGATTGGGGCAAATAGGGAGGCGTCCTCTCATGAATAATACCATGTTCCTCACAAAATTCATCAAAAACTTTGGAAAAATATTCTCCAGCACGATCCGACCTAAGACGCTTGATCTTTCTCTCTAGTTGATTTTCAACTTCTGCTTTATAGATCTTAAAGTAATCGAGAGCTTCATCTTTAGTTTGCAACAAACAAACATAGCAAAATCTAGTCGCATCATCAATCAAAGTCATGAAATATTTCTTTCCACCTTTTTTCAACACACCATTCATCTCACATAGATCAGAATGTATGAGTTCTAGAGGTGCCAAGTTTCTCTCTTCGGCAGTCGTGTGAGGCTTTTGAGGTTGCTTCGATTGCACACAACTATGGCACTTAGAACCTTTCGCAAGTGTGAAATTAGGAATTAAACTCATACTGGATAGTCGAGACATTAAACCAAAATCAATATGACACAAACGAGAATGCCAAACACTTGTGTAATCATTAATACTAGCACAAATTTGGTTTACTGACTTATTGCAGAAATCTGAAAGGGAAAAGCGGAACAAGCCTCCGCACTCATAGCCTTTACCTATAAATTGTCAAAATCTCGACACGACTACTTTATTTGACTCTAAAACTACCTTAAACCCATCTCGACATAGAAGGGAGCCGCTAACTAGATTCTTGTTCATAGTAGGGACATGCTGCACGTTCCTTAGTTGCACGATCTTTCCCGAAGTAAACTTCAAATCCACCGTGCCAATGCCACGAACAGAAGCATGCGACCCATTCCCCATTAGGATGGAAGAATCCCTTGCGACCTGATAAGAAGTAAACAAAGAGACGTCAGCACACACATGAACGTTAGCTCCTGAATCAATCCACCATGAAGATGATTGAAATACTGAAAGCACAATAGGTAAATTACCATACCCATCAGTATTGCTAGCGGTCACCATGTTGACTGTCTTGGAGCTGGTTTTCCCTCTGCGGTCTGCGCGATCTGGGTATTCCTTGGAAAAGTGTCGGAGCTTCCCGCAGGCATAGCACTCTAGCTCAGCCTTGTTGAGCTTCTTCTTCTTGAAGGTAATAGTCTTTATAGGCTTGTTGAAAACATGCTTGTTCTTTCCTTTGTTCTTGTTCTATGGGAACCTTTGTACCATGTTGGCAGTAGGTTGAACCTCACCTCCTTTCTCAGTAGTGTCTTTAGCCCGAGCTTTCTCTTCAATATCAAGAGATGCAATCAGTTTTTCAACTGATATCTCCCGTCTCTTATGTTTCAGAGAAGTGGCGAAGTTCCTCCATGAAGAAGGCAACTTTGCAATAATGCACCCAGCCACAAATTTATCAGGTAGATCACACTTAAGGAGTTCCAGTTCCTTCACAATACACTGTATCTCATGAGCTTGTTCAACCACAGAACGGTTATTCACCATCTTGTAGTCGTGAAAATTCTCCATGATGTACAATTCACTGCCTGCATCTGTAGCACCGAATTTGGCCTTCAGTGCATCCCACAGTGTCTTTCCATCTTGTATGTGCATGTACACATCACACAGACGATCAGCAAGAACACTCAAAATGCATCCCACAAACATAGTGTTGGCTTCCTGGAACTTCCTCTGATCTTCATCAGAAGCTCCCTCTGGCATGCCAGCACTAACATGGAAAACTTTCAGAGCAGTAAGCCAGAGCGTGGATCTGACTTCCCACCTCTTAAAGTGTACACCGGTAAACTTATCCGGCTTCAGTGCATTAGAAAATCCAGCCATAGTTAACTCAGGAAATTGCCTACAATTAGGTTTTTGGATTGTTGAATAATTAGGCACAATTTCCATGATTAATTCGAGAATATAAAGCATGACGATACCAGCCATTAACATGTGAAACTCTAACATACTAGATGCAGCATACAACATGAATAGCAGCAAGACCGTATAGCAAAACATGTACGCATCTAACATGTTCATCAGGCTAATGGAAACACGACGCACGTACCGAACGTTTGTAGAGGAAGCATATGTGTTCGGTGCAGACACGTTGTTGACGATGACGGGACGAAGTAGACGACGCTTTAGGCGGCGGTACGCAACACCGCCCGACTTGCTTGGTAGACGACCCATCGTGGAGGCAGCGAGCAGTCCCGCAAAGCGCTTCCCAAAAATCTAATTCGCCTTCTCCCGTACAGGATCGCAAAGGCGACTGGTTCCGAAAACCTGCTCTCCCGTTCGCCGTTGGACGCCGGCGCTCGGGATGAGGTAGACTACGATGGCGGCGCAAGTTGTGAGGCGAGTCAAAACCCTAGATGGTTTTCGGTGTGTCTTTGACCGACCCCGATAAGTTGTATATATAGGAGGACCAAGGTCGGTTCCGTGTCGCGACCACGTCTCAAACCGACTTGGTTTCCAAGTCATATACTTACCAGACAAGAAATTAACTTGTGTGCCAAGACATAAAAATAAAACGGCAAAAGGTAGCCGCGCCCCCGCAAGGCATCAGACCGGAATTTGGCGGACCATTCACGCGCATGTCGCACATACGCGCCCTGCCAGGCAAGGCGAGCAAGCGCGTGTGGTTCTCTCTTTTCTCTTCTCAGCACACACTTAGAGTAGTGGGGAGAACTCACTATATAAAGAGGTCCAACACTTCCTCCACTAACGGTATGGGACTAAACTTTAGCACCACCACACCACCACTTGTCATTTTATTCATGTGCTCAATTTGAGATTTCAGAATTTTGTAGATGGCCAAACCCATTAATTCTAACACGTTTTTCATTTGGCCGCTTTTCGCAAACAAAGGTAACAGTAGCAAGCTGCTAAAAGCTCCTGACAAAAAAAAGTAAAAAGAAAAACAAAAGAGTTTAGGGGAGAGAGAGGAGAAAGAAAAGAAGATGTAGAGGTGGGCAGGTGAATGTAGTCCCTTCCCTCGGTGGAACTCTCTTGTTCAGTTCTTCTTCCACGGCCCCAATCCTCACACCTCACACAAACAACCAAACCCCCCATTTCTTTCTCTCTTTCTAGTTCAAACAAACAAACTAAAAAAAAAGACCATCTTAATTTTCACCCTCACAAAGTAGGCAGATGTCCCTTTGCACCTACACACACTTCACTGACTATTTAGACTGTGATGGTTCCTTGAATGAAATTAAAACGGACCTGATCTTGTCATGCTTAATTGCACAAAGCATAATAAATTTGTTGAAACCAAAACATGATCAGTTTTTTCTTTTCATATAATAATTTGTTTCCAGCCATGGCAAATGGTGATCAAAACGATAAATTAGGAGGCTCTCAGTCAGAGTGTGGAGTGAAGAGGTTGAGAGAATTGGTGGAGATATGACAACCCCAAAGCCATCTATGGCCGCCGTCGCCTCCACGTCCACAAAAAACCAATCTTTCCCTTATATCTCCTCCTCCTCCTCCACCGGTGGGTGAATCACCGAGCACGCAACCAGCAGCCATGGCGCCCCCTTCCCTCTCCTCCTCCCACCTCCTCATCACCGCCTCCCTCCCCAAGCCCTCCTCCATCCGCCCGCCGCGCCTCCCGGTCTCCTCAAAGCCCGTGCCCGCCCTGCTCCTCGCGCTCGCCGCCTCGCCGGCCTTTCCCGCCCTCGCCGTCGATGCCCCCTCGCCGCTGCCGCCCCAGGAGGCCGCCCCGCAGCTGCAGATGCAGGCCGAGGCGCCGACGCCCGCCGCGAACCCCTTCGCCGACACCCTGCTCACCGCGCCCAAGCCCGGCTCCGCCGCCGCAGATATCCCCGACGGCGGCCAGTGGCGCTACAGCGAGTTCCTCGCGGCCGTCAAGAAGGGCAAGGTCGAGCGCGTGCGCTTCTCCAAGGACGGCGGCATGCTGCAGCTCACGGCCGTCGACGGCCGCCGCGCCTCCGTCGTCGTGCCCAACGACCCCGACCTCATCGACATCCTCGCCACCAACGGCGTCGACATCTCCGTCGCCGAGGGCGACGCCGCGGGGCCCGGCGGCTTCCTCGCCTTCGTCGGCAACCTGCTCTTCCCCTTCATCGCCTTCGCGGGGCTCTTCTTCCTCTTCCGCCGCGCCCAGGGCGGCCCCGGCGGCGGCCCCGGCGGGATGGGCGGCCCCATGGACTTCGGCCGCTCCAAGAGCAAGTTCCAGGAGGTGCCCGAGACCGGGGTCACCTTCCAGGACGTCGCCGGCGCCGACCAGGCCAAGCTCGAGCTGCAGGAGGTCGTCGATTTCCTCAAGAACCCCGACAAGTACACCGCGCTCGGGGCCAAGATCCCCAAGGGATGCCTGCTCGTCGGCCCGCCCGGGACCGGGAAGACGCTCCTCGCCCGTGCCGTCGCCGGGGAGGCCGGGGTGCCCTTCTTCTCCTGCGCCGCGTCTGAGTTCGTCGAGCTCTTCGTCGGCGTGGGTGCCTCCAGGGTGAGGGACCTCTTCGAGAAGGCCAAGGCCAAGGCGCCCTGCATCGTCTTCATCGACGAGATTGACGCCGTCGGGAGGCAGCGTGGTGCGGGAATGGGTGGGGGGAACGATGAGAGGGAGCAGACCATTAACCAGCTGCTCACGGAGATGGACGGCTTCTCCGGAAACAGCGGTGTCATCGTGCTCGCCGCGACCAACAGGCCGGATGTGCTTGACTCCGCGCTTCTCCGGCCAGGGCGGTTCGATCGGCAGGTCACCGTCGACCGTCCGGATGTAGCCGGCCGTGTCAGGATCCTTGAGGTGAGCAATCCCTGGTGCTTATCATACTTACTTGTGAAGAATTATGATTGCTTTGCTTTGCTTAGTTCATATTGTTCTGAATTCTGAAAACCCAACCCACAAACTTAGTTGCTGCTATTCTCTGAAGACTTAATTGCTGCAGCTAGTTGCTGACTGCGCAAGGAATACTTACATTCTTGCAACATGATGAACTTTGTTTCAAGTATAAACCTTGGACAATTTACCTGACATGTTTCATCCCAAATAGTAAAATTTTCAGAAATGCTTGGGTATATAACTCAATCTGTATGGTGAAGTGGTGTAGATAATCACAAGTGTAGTGCAACTTGCTTTGATAAAGCCAGCCGAAGGGTAGCCTGCTAAATCATTTGCCACTATATCCTTAGTACAGTTGGAGCTTTGTAGTTTACTAGTCTATCAGCCCTTTTCTGAAAAATAATTATAGTGGGAATTTCATTCAATCATCGCATCTACTAGGTGATACAACTGCACTGACTGCAAATCCGGCCTCTTGATAAGGCACTTTCTTGCATTGATGCAAAAACAACTAAATATCTTTGACCTTACATTCCTAATGACCACTGATTATTTTGCTTAGACAACTAAGTTTGTCCCTTTTTTGTGCTTTTTCGATTTGCAGTTGCTAATCCCTTTCTTAGTTTACCCTAGAGATCATTTTCAGTTTCTTGCTACTTACATAATTTGTCCAAAACTATAGATCTTTACATAACTAGTTTGGTCAGCATTTCTAGGCTTTAGTTATGCACTTGTTTCTTACTTTCTTAGTTTAACTTGAGCTAAACAAGTTTTGATCTCAGAGACTTTACTGAATATGATCCGAAAATGAACTCAGTGGGTCATCATTTAAAGACTATGAATTGATATGCAAAATTTCTTCATAATCTGTTCCAGGCGGAATATGAATGCAACCTAACTTGATCTTCCTAGCTAAATAATATTCTATAAGATATATTTTCTTTTTTCTTCAAGTTGTTTCTTCATAGTTCTGTAAATCACAAAATTGACACTAGTATTATCTGTGCTTTCGGTTGTGTATTTACCATTTCCATGAAAGTTATTACTCCCTCCGTCCCGTAATATAAGAGCGTTTTTGGCACTACACTAGTGGCAAAAAATCTTTAGTATTATCAGCCAAAATCAATTGCCAACAATCCAGTTCAGAATGGGTATGATAGGTAGCATGTTAACAACACAACGTGCATAATTTTGGAAGTTTAAGAGCATGTAAAAAATACACTTCAAGATGTTAATATTGCTGTACAGTATAATAACATCAAGGTGGAGAAAACTTTCACTTATTGCCATATGTGGTCAAGACCACCTAAGCCTCCTTTAAATTGTTTTGTATCTATCACATTTTTTAATATATTACTTCTGTAACACAGCTCACCTTTCTACCGTGTGTCTGTGTCTACGACTTCATATTTAATCATTTATCAACCCTGGCTGGTTCATAACAGTAGGAATTTTAATGTATTAAGTTCTGCTAACCTTCTAGGCACAAGGTGTGCTGAGTTTTCTTTCGCTTCCCCTGCTTGATGAGTTTTATTGATCATATTGGTTCTGCGCTGCAGCTTACAAATCATTTTTCATCTAATAGGTTCACTCCAGAGGAAAGGCATTGGCGAAGGATGTGGACTTTGATAAGGTTGCCAGAAGGACACCTGGTTTCACCGGTGCTGATCTTCAGAACTTGATGAATGAGGCTGCCATCCTTGCCGCTCGTCGTGATCTGAAGGAGATAAGCAAGGACGAGATCTCTGATGCTCTGGAGAGGATCATTGCTGGGCCTGAGAAGAAGAATGCAGTTGTTTCAGAACAGAAGAGGAAGCTTGTGGCTTACCATGGTAATTTTGTCACCATCAGTTGTTGAAATGATCCTGGAGTGAACAGATTCCTAATATTTGTATGTAAACTTTTGGATTTGCAGAGGCTGGACATGCCCTCGTCGGTGCCCTGATGCCTGAATATGACCCTGTTGCCAAGATTTCCATCATTCCTCGAGGTCAGGCTGGTGGTCTCACGTTCTTTGCTCCAAGCGAAGAGAGGCTCGAGTCTGGACTGTACAGCAGGAGCTACCTAGAGAACCAAATGGCTGTGGCACTTGGTGGCAGGTGCGTTTTTTGTGGAAATTGTATTTATTTATGCATCCACTAGTTACTGCAATTTTTCACAGAGATGTCTTGTGTGCTAACACGGATAACCACTTTTGCAGGGTTGCCGAGGAGGTGATCTTTGGCCAAGACAACGTGACAACTGGGGCATCCAGCGACTTCATGCAGGTCTCACGTGTCGCCAGACAAATGGTTGAAAGATTTGGGTTCAGCAAGAAGATCGGGCAAGTTGCGATTGGGTCATCTGGTGGAAACCCTTTCTTGGGCCAGCAGGTATGCCAGTAAGACGGGAGTAGATTGTTGCAAGAGAAACAAAATAATGTTATTCTAAAAGCATAATTTGTCAAAATTAACCAAGGAACTAGACGTGCAAACTTCAACTACAAATTGGATCTTCCCAGCATTTCTTGTCCTTTTTTGCTTAGTATCCTGATTGATGAAGTCTCTACCAGCCTCTGTCGAAGGTCATTATCAATTGGTGATCATTATCTAAGTGTCAGTTTACCTCAGATGACTATTACACTACACTCTTGCTTCCAGCTTACTGCATTCCTGCAACACGTCACTCCTATATATACTTCCAATCTAGTCATCATCCATGTTTGGGTTAATCGAAGGTCTATTCATACTTGAAAATAGTCCAATTACGCTAGTATCTCATTTGGTGTAGCTGTGAGTAGACCTCTGAATGTCTGATTAGCTTTACTTCTCAGAAATCTCTGTCACTAACAACGAGCAACTATCGTGGGTACTAACCGGACATTTCTGCATTGTATTTTGGTCGCAGATGTCGAGCCAGAAGGACTACTCGATGGCCACGGCGGACATCGTAGATGCCGAGGTCAGGGAACTCGTGGAGACGGCCTACTCGCGGGCGACGCAGATCATCAACACCCACATCGACATCCTCCACAGGCTCGCCAACCTCCTGATCGAGAAGGAGACCGTGGACGGGGAGGAGTTCATGAGCCTCTTCATCGACGGGCAGGCGGAGCTGTTTGTCGCATAAGTCGCCCCGTCATGCCCTGTATGTTCATGAGCCTCTTCATCGACGAGGGTCCAGCTTGTAGGAACCACATTGATCTAGTAAAAATGTTGTTTTTGCCGCAAACATGTTTGTATAGTTCCTTGTAAAAATGTACTGACACTGAGTGCGTCGATTAATACAAATTGTTGCTAGTTTTCGCCTGTTTGCATGTTCTGATTAAATTCAGAAAAAAATAATTGTTTTTGCTTCCTTGTTTGCATGTCCTGTTTGCTAAGTCTTAAGTATGCATTTGAATTTCAGTTTGCTTATTTTGGATTCAAATATCACAGTGCATTGCAATGCAGGCTACTCCCATCATTCCAGTTTATGTAGCGTCCATGCATTTTCAGGTTCGTGTTTGACCATCAATTTAAAACTTGTGTCACCAGACTCATACAATTGAATTCATATCGGAAAAGAGTGCCCCTCCTAATTAGGCCAAGTTTTTTTAGTGGCTTATGGTATAAAATTAGTTTAGCTCTTCTGATCACTCGCTCGATCTTCATACGTTCTGTTTTTTTGTGTTCATTTTTTCTCTTTCTGTTTTCTTTTCTTTCTTCACTGTTCTTTTTTCGGGGTTTCTTTGTTTTCACCAAATTTCTTCGTTAATTTGTAGTTTTTTCAGTTTTTTCTTTGTTATAATGGTTTGGTTCTTTCTTAGTTTTCAGTGTTTTTTGTTTTGTCTCTATTTCTTCATTTATTTGTTTACTTTCTTTGTTTTGTTCTTTTGCATTGGTTTTTTTTATCAGTCTTCAATTTTTTGGTTTTCTTCATTTTCCTGTGTCTTTTGTCGTTTTTATCAGCTTATTTGCTGAACACATGTTTTTTCCCCTGCACACATTTAACATTTTTCTTATACATTATGAACTTGTATATATATATATATATATATATATATATATATATATATATATATATATATATATACATGAAAATTTCTAGGAATCGTACACATTTCTTTGGAGATGGGGGGGGGGGGGGGGGCGAGAGGAAGCTGTTGCGTGTCCTCCACTAACGTTTTTTAACACAACACAAACATTTTTTCCAGATGCTATCAACATTTTTTTAACGCTGCACAAACAATTTTTTCACACTTCACAAACATGTTTTTAGATGCAATCAACATTTCTTTATAGTTGCATCAACATTTCCTTAACACTGCACACACCTTTTTTCAACTTAAGTATTTTTACTTTTTGTAATATATGTTTATATAGGATTTTTTTGAAAAAAATATAAAAAGTATAAAAAATAAAATAAAATGGAAAACAAACTTAATCTAGTGAACGAAGGAAAAACGATCAAGCGAACAACGTCTCTAGGCTGCGCCATTACTGCATCGCTTCAGGCAAGCATACACTTTGTCTCGCTAGAAGTGTGATTTTGCGTTGGGGCTTCTAAATAAGTTGTCTCCTTCCCAACAGAATTTTGGAAGCCACCGAAAGAATTGGTCAGGCATCTCTTGTGATGGTGTGCGTCTGCAGTTTCTTCTCGTTCCCTAAAGAAAAACCTCTAGTTTTGATTTTTTGATTTGCTGTAGTTATTCTCTGGCATTGCACAAGTCGTCGAGTGTGGCATTTTGGATCTTCTTTTTGAAAAATTCGGAAACCATAGTTTAAAGTTTCATTTTTTCCTGGAAACATATATATATATATATATATATATATATATATATATATATATATATATATATATATTCATGTTGTTGTATTCTACAAGTATGTGAAGCTTTTTTTTGCAAGAAGTATATAAAGTTCCACGATGAAATGTGACTGAAAAAAGATGAATTCTTGGATTTTTCATAGTGAAGAGCGTGTAATGTTTTTTTTCTCCTGCGAGATAACATCGTTTACTGTCCATCGCTTTTAAAACCATGTATATCATCATAAAACTTTAGAGACATGTAGTATATCTCCATACAAAACATGTATATTATTTATTTTTTACACTATGTTGAAACTTCAAAAATGTGATTTTGATTAATCTTTTTTCAGAAAAAGAGCACCATGGAACCCAAGCTCTAACATGGACTTTTGCAACTCACCCTCTTTCTTTCCAGTTACCTTCTTCATCTATGTGATTCGTATTTCGATTATGTCATTATTAATTAAAAGGTATTCACTTGGTTGAAAAAATATATTACGTACTCCCTCCGATTTTTTACTCTGCATATAAGAATTGTCCAAAGCCAATTTCCGTAAAGTTTAACCATACTTATACGAAAAAATATCAACATCTTCAATGATAAACTTATACGATACAAAAATTATCATGACGCATCTAATAATGTTGATTTCATATTAAAAATGTTGATATTTTTTCTAAAAAGTTGGTCAAATTTCACAAAGTTTAATTTTAGACAAATCTTTTATGCAAACTAAAAAGGACAGAAGGAAGTAACGGTTTATTAGATGCATATGTATTGTCAGCCAAACTCATGTTCAAAGTTAAATTACAAAATACCCGCACTACAAGGATACCTCCTATAAGAGCATCTCCAACAGCCGCGCTACCCGCGGCGCGGTAAAATATAGTTTACAACGCGTGGTTTGCCTGTTTTGGTGCGACAGCCAACGCTGGCTCCAGCAGACGCGCTAAAATGCAGCGCATGCACGTAGCTCCAGCAGGCACGCTAAAATGCAGCACGCCCGAACAGTCGGCGCTTGCGATGTGTTGCATTTTTGACTCATTTTGAGCAGAAAATGAAATTCAAACATCAAAACAAAGACATGGCATAATTTAAATCATAGAAACAAGTTCATGATGACATAAAAAATTCATGCCCATAAAATCATCCAACCAAGTTTATGCCCACTAGTTCAAATTCCATGCCCACATCAAGCCTCGTCCTCGTCTTCATCTTCATCTTCCTCTTCCTCCTCCTCCGATTCATCATCGGAAGCGGATTCTTCCTCCTCCTCTTCACGGTTGTTGGCAAGATCATGCGAAGGTGTTGGCACACCGAAAGACATGCCGCCCATGCCGCCCGGGGTGCTCCCATGCCTCCCATGATAGACGCAAAACTCATACCTCCCATGACGCCAATGCCGCCCGGAGGTGCTCTGAAGCCATCCATGCCGCCAATGCCACCGCCTCCCATGCCGCCAATGCTGTCCTGAGGTGCTCCGAAGCCATCCATGCCTCCCATGCCGCCCATGCCACCGCCACCCCATGCATGCCGCCAATGCCGCCCGGAGGTGCTCCGAAGCCACCCATGCCGCCTATGCTACCGCCACCCATGTCGCCAATGCCACCACCACCCTTGCTGTGAAGCATCGCTCTTTTTTGTATCAAGACCTCTTCACGGGTAAGATTGATATACTCCTTCTGCACCTCATTGAGAGTAGATGTGTCCAAGAAGAACAAATACTTCTCCCATTCCAACAACCTAGATCGCTCCTCCATGGCCACCTTCCTCTCCTCCAATGTCACCTTCCTCTCCTCGACAGCCACCCTCCTCTCCTCGTCCGCCAACCTCCTCTCCTCGGCCGCGGCATCTTGGGTCCTTGCCATCTTCCTCACCTCGTTCGCTTCTTTTCTTGCCTTCACAATAGCTTCCATAGCATTTTTGAGCTCATCACCCCCTTTCCTCTTCTTCTTTTCTTTTGCATCTTTCTTGCACCCATTCGGTCATTTTGGCTTCGAGTATGAAACCGAGTTTGGTGTAGGGATTCTCTTGCCGTCATTACTTGATGCCTCCTCCTCATCATGATCCAACTCAATTATTTTATTGCGTTTGTTGCTCTCATCAACATCATCGATGCCGTCACGCTTCTTCCACTTCTCATCATCCTTCAATTCTTCATAGCAATGAGGCAAGGTAAATGGCCCCCCTTTCTTGATGTTCCCTTTCTTGGTCTTCTTCTCCTTTCCTTTGAACAAGTTTTGTGCAATATTGAACTACAAAAAACAAAACAAGTTAGCACTACAAACACCAAGAACAAGCATGATGAACATGGATGAAATGGCACTTACCATATCTATATCATTAGTGCCACTTGGGTTCAACTTGTCAACCGCCTTTTGTGCGGCCGCCCACTTTTGACTATCTCGGTTGATTGTCGACCACCGGGAGCGAAGAGATCGTGCCGAGCGGTCAATTCCACTCTTGTTGTGTAGATCAAAGTGCTCCTTCATCCGGTTCCAATATGCATCTTTACTTTGATCACCTCCAATGGATGGATCTCTCGACACTTGCAACCAAGTATTGCATAGCAACATGTCTTCATCGTTGGTGTAGTTGCCTCCTCTTCCTTTTGGTGCATAGACAATGCCCTCACCATCCTCGTCCACCTCGAACTCATGGTCATCGAAATGCATGTCATTGGTTTGAGACCAATGAGAATTGTTGGAGCCAACACCCATAGTTGACATATATGCCTCATCGTTGACACTAGAAAGGATATAGAACGAAGAAAATGAGCTATCCATATGTATGCATTCAAAAAATAATAACAACAAATTTTTATGGATGTTAATGTTGGGTAACGTAGCATAAATTCAAAAATTTCCTACGCATATTCAGATCTTCCTATGGACAGACCAGCAACGAGAGAGGGGTAAGAGCATCTTCATACCTTTGAAGATCGATAAGCGGAAGCGTTGCTAGAACGCGGTTGATGGAGTCGTACTCGCAGCGATTCCGATCTAGTGCCGAACTACGGCACCTCCGCGTTCAACACACGTGCAGCCCGGTGACGTCTCCCGCACCTTGATCCAGCAAGGAGGAGGGAGAGGTTGGGGAAGAACTCCAGCAGCACGACGGAGTGGTGTCGATGGAGAGACGAGGTCTCCCGGCAGGGCTTCGCCAAGCACCGACAGAGAAGAGGAGAAAGAAGAGCAGGGCTGTGCCGAGGGAGAGGGAAAAGTCTGATCTCCAATGGCCAAAAGTGCCCACTATATATAGGGGGAGGGGAGAGGGGGTGCCACCCCTAGGGTTCCCACCCTAGGGGGTGCGGCAGCCCCCCCAGATGGGAGGTGCGGCGGCCAGAGGGAGGAGGAGGGGGTGGCGCACCAACTGGTGGGCCCTAGGCCCACCTGGCTTAGGGTTTGCCCCCCCTTTTCTCTCCCTTGCGCAATGGGCTGAGTGGGGAGGCGCACCAGCCCACCTAGGGGCTGGTTCCCACCCCCACTTGGCCCACCTTACCTCCCGGGGTCGTTGTGTTGGGGAACGTCGCATGGGAAACAAAAATTTTCCTACGCGCACGAAGACCTATCATGGGGGTGGCGCACCAACTGGTGGGCCTTAGGCCCACCTGGCTTAGGGTTTGCCCCCCCTTTTCTCTCCCTTGCGCAATGGGTTGAGTGGGGAGGCGCACCAGCCCACCTAGGGGCTGGTTCCCACCCGCACTTGGCCCACCTTACCTCCCGGGGTCATTGTGTTGGGGAACATCGCATGGGAAACAAAAATTTTCCTACGCGCACGAAGACCTATCATGGTGATGTCCATCTACGAGAGGGGATGAGTGATCTACGTACCCTTGTAGACCGTATAGCAGAAGCGTTAGTGAACGCGGTTGATGTAGTGGAACGTCCTCACGTCCCTCGATCCGCCCCGCGAACTATCCCGCGATCAGTCCCACGATCTAGTGCCGAACGGACGGCACCTCCGCGTTCAGCACACGTACAGCTTGACGATGATCTCGGCCTTCTTGATCCAGCAAGAGAGATGGAGAGGTAGAAGAGTTCTCCGGCAGCGTGACGGCGCTCCGGAGGTTGGTGATGATCTCGTCTCAGCAAGGCTCCGCCCTGAGCTCCGCAGAAACGCGATCTAGAGGAAAAACCGTGGAGGTATGTGGTCGGGCTGCCGTGGGAAAGTCGTCTCAAATCAGCCCTAAAACCTCCGTATATATAGGTGGGAGAGGGGGGGCCTTGCCTTGGGGCTCAAGGAGCCCCAAGGGGGTCGGCCGAGCCAAAGGGGGGAAGGACTCCCCCCCAAACCGAGCCCTACTTGGTTTGGTGGGTGGAGTCCTTCTTTCCTTTCCCACCTCCTCCTTTTTTTTTCTTTTCTCTTTAATTTTTCTTCCAATGCGCATAGGGCCCTTTTGGGCTGTCCCACCAGCCCACTAAGGGCTGGTGCACCACCCTCAAGGCCTATGGGCTTCCCCGGGGTGGGTTGCCCCCCCGGTGAACTCCCGGAACCCATTCGTCATTCCCGGTTCATTCCTGGTAACTCCGAAAACCTTCCGGTAATCAAATGAGGTCATCCTATATATCAATCTTCGTTTCCGGACCATTCCGGAAACCCTCGTGACGTCCGTGATCTCATCCGGGACTCCGAACAACATTCGGTAACCAACCATATAACTCAAATACGCATAAAACAACGTCGAACCTTAAGTGTGCAGACCCTGCGGGTTCGAGAACTATGTAGACATGACCCGAGAGACTCCTCGGTCAATATCCAATAGCAGGACCTGGATGCCCATATTGGATCCTACATATTCTACGAAGATCTTATCATTTGAACCTCAGTGCCAAGGATTCATATAATCCCGTATGTCATTCCCTTTGTCCTTCGGTATGTTACTTGCCCGAGATTCGATCGTCAGTATCCGCATACCTATTTCAATCTCGTTTACCGGCAAGTCTCTTTACTCGTTCCGTAATACAAGATCCCGCAACTTACACTAAGTTACATTGCTTGCAAGGCTTGTGTGTGATGTTGTATTACCGAGTGGGCCCCGAGATACCTCTCCGTCACACGGAGTGACAAATCCCAGTCTTGATCCATACTAACTCAACGAACACCTTCGGAGATACCTGTAGAGCATCTTTATAGTCACCCAGTTACGTTGCGATGTTTGATACACACAAAGTATTCCTCCGATGTTAGTGAGTTATATGATCTCATGGTCATAGGAACAAATACTTGACACGCAGAAAACAGTAGCAACAAAATGACACGATCAACATGCTACGTCTATTAGTTTGGGTCTATTCCATCACATGATTCTCCTAAAGACGTGATCCAGTTATCAAGCAACAACACCTTGTTCATAATCAGAAGACACTGACTATCTTTGATCAACTGGCTAGCCAACTAGAGGCTTGCTAGGGACAGTGTTTTGTCTATGTATCCACACATGTAAATGAGTCTTCATTCAATACAATTATAGCATGGATAATAAACGATTATCTTGATACAGGAATTATAATAATAACTATATTTATTATTGCCTCTAGGGCATAATTCCAACAGTCTCCCACTTGCACTAGAGTCAATAATCTAGCCCTCACATCATCATGCGAATTACATTGTAATAAATCTAACACCCATACAGTTCTGGTGTTGATCATGCTTTGGCCGTGGAAGAGGTTTAGTCAGCGGGTCTGCTACATTCAGATCCGTGTGCACTTTGCATATATTTACGTCCTCTCCTTCGACGTAGTCGCGGATGAGGTTGAAGCGTCGTTTGATGTGTCTGGACTTCTTGTGAAACCGTGGTTCCTTTGCTAAGGCAATGGCACTCGTGTTATCACAGGACAAGGTTATTGGATTCAGTGCGCTTGGCACCACTCCAAGATCCGTCATGAACTGCTACATCCAGACACCCTCCTTAGTCGCCTCCGAGGCAGCCATGTACTCCGCTTCACATGTAGAATCTGCTACGACGCTTTTCTTGGAACTGCACCAGCTTACCGCACCCCCATTAAGAATAAATACGTATCCGGTTTGCGATTTAGAGTCGTCCGGATCTGTGTCAAAGCTTGCATCGACGTAACCTTTTACGGCGAGCTCTTCATCACCTCCATACACGAGAAACATCTCCTTAGTCCTTTTCAGGTACTTCAGGATATTCTTGACCGCTGTCCAGTGATCCACTCCTGGATTATTCTGGAACCTACCTGCCATACTTATGGCCAGGCTAACGTCCGGTCTAGTGCACAACATTGCATACATGATAGAACCTATGGCTGAAGCATAGGGGACGGACCGCATATGCTCTCTATCTTCATCAGTTGCTGGGCACTGAGTCTTACTCAATCTCGTACCTTGTAAAACTGGCAAGAACCCCTTCTTGGACTGTTCCATTTTGAACCTCTTCAAAACTTTATCAAGGTATGTGCTTTGTGAAAGTCCTATCAGGCGTTTTGATCTATCCCTATAGATCTTAATGGCTAGAATGTAAGCAGCTTCTCCTAAGTCCTTCATAGAGAAACTTTTATTCAAGTAATCCTTTATGCTCTCCAAAAACTCTACGTTGTTTCCAATCAGCAATATGTCATCCACATATAATATTAGAAACGCCACAGAGCTCCCACTCACTTTCTTGTAAATACGAGATTCTCCAACCACTTGTATAAACCCAAATGCTTTGATCACCTCATCAAAGCGTTTGTTCCAACTCCAAGATGCTTGCACCAGTCCATAAATGGATCGCTGGAGCTTGCACACCTTGTTAGCATTCTTAGGATCGACAAAACCTTCGGGTTGCATCATATACAATTCTTCCTTAAGGAAACCGTTAAGGAACGCCATTTTGACATCCATCTGCCAGATTTCATAATCGAAAAATGCAGCTATTGCTAACATGATTCTGACGGACTTAAGCATCGCTACGGGTGAGAATGTCTCATCGTAGTCAACTCCTTGAACTTGTGAAAAACCCTTTGCCACAAGTCGAGCTTTATAAACGGTCACATTGCCGTCAGCGTCCGTCTTCCTCTTAAAGATCCATTTGTTCTGAATAGCCTTGCGGCCCTCAGGCAATCCCTCCAAAGTCCACACTTTGTTCTCATACATGGATCCTATCTCGGACCTCATGGCTTCTAGCCATTTGTTAGAATCTGGGCCCACCATTGCTTCTTCATAATTTGCAGGTTCATTGTTGTCCAACAACATGATTGATAAGACGGGATTACCGTACCACTCTGGAGCAGCACGTGGTCTCATTGACCTGCGTGGTTCGACAGAAACTTGAACCGGAGTTTCATGATCATCATCATTAACTTCCTCCTCAACCGGCGTCGCAACGACAGAGGTTTCCCCTTGCCCTGCGCCACCATCCACAGGGATGAGAGGTTCGACAACCTCGTCAAGTTCTATCTTCCTCCCACTCAATTCTCTCGAGGGAAACTCCTTCTCGAGAAAAGCTCCGTTTTTAGCAACAAACACTTTGCCCTCGGATTTGAGATAGAAGGTGTACCCAACTGTCTCTTTTGGGTAACCTATGAAGATGCACTTTTCCGCTTTGGGTTCCAGCTTTTCAGGCTGAAGCTTTTTGACATAAGCATCACATCCCCAAACTTTAAGAAACGACAACTTTGGCCTTTTGCCATACCACAGTTCGTATGGTGTCGTCTCAACGGATTTTGATGATGCCCTATTTAAAGTGAATGCAGCTGTTTCTAATGCATAACCCCAAAACGATAACGGCAAATCGGTAAGAGACATCATAGATCGCACCATCTCTAATAAAGTACGATTACGACGTTTGGACACACCATTACGCTGTGGTGTTCCAGGCGGTGTCAACTGTGAAACAATTCCACATTGTCTTAAGTGAGCACCAAACTCGAAACTCAGATATTCACCCCCACGATCAGATCGTAGGAACTTGATCTTCTTGTTACGATGATTTTCAACTTCTCTCTGAAATTGCTTGAACTTTTCAAATGTTTCAGACTTGTGCTTCATTAAGTAGACATAACCATATCTACTCAAATCGTCAGTGAAGGTGAGAAAATAATGATATCCACCGCGTGCCTCTATGCTCATCGGACCACACACATCGGTATGTATGATTTCCAACAAGTCACTTGCACGCTCCATTGTTCCAGAGAACGGAGTTTTAGTCATCTTGCCCATGAGGCATGGTTCGCACGTGTCAAGTGAATCAAAGTCAAGTGACTCCAAAAGTCCATCGGCATGGAGTTTCTTCATGCGCTTTACACCAATATGACCTAAGCGGCAGTGCCACAAAAATATGGCGCTATCATTGTTAACTCTAACTCTTTTGGTCTCAATGTTATGTATGTGTGTATCGCTATCAAGATTCAATATGAACAATCCTCTCACATTGGGTGCATGACCATAAAAGATGTTACTCATAGAAATAGAACAACCATTATTCTCTGACTTAAAAGAGTAACCGTCTCGCAATAAACAAGATCCAGATATAATGTTCATGCTCAACGCAGACACTAAATAACAATGATTCAAGTTCATAACTAATCCTGATGGTAACTGAAGTGAAACAGTGCCGACGGCGATTGCATCAACCTTGGAACCATTTCCTACGCACATCGTCACTTCATCTTTCGCCAGCCTTCGTCTATTCCGCAGTTCCTGTTTCGAGTTGCAAATATGAGCAACAGAACCGGTATCGAATACCCATGCACTACTACGAGAGCCGGTTAAGTACACATCAATAACATGTATATCAAATATACCTGATTTTTCTTTGGCCGCTTTCTTATCTGCCAGATACTTGGGGCAATTGCCCTTCCAGTGACCCATACCCTTGCAATAGTAACACTCTGTTTCAGGCTTAGGTCCAGCTTTGGGTTTCTTCGTCGGATTGGCAACAGGCTTGCCGCTCTTCTTTGAATTACCCTTCTTGCCTTTGCCGTTTCTCTTGAAACTAGTGGTCTTATTCACCATCAACACTTGATGCTCTTTACGGAGTTCAGACTCTGCAACTTTCAGCATCGCAAACAACTCGCCGGGTGACTTGTTCATCCCTTGCATGCTGTAGTTCAACACAAAGTCTTTATAGCTTGGCGGCAGTGATTGAAGGATTCTGTCAGTGATAGCCTCTTGCGGGAGTTCAATCCCCAGCTCAGCTAGACGGTTTGAGTACCCAGACATTTTGAGCACATGTTCACTGACAGACGAGTTCTCCTCCATCTTGCAAGCATAGAATTTATCGGAGGTCTCATACCTCTCGATCCGGGCGTTCTTCTGAAAGATAAACTTCAACTCCTGGAACATCTCAAATGCTCCATGACGCTCAAAGTGACGTTGAAGTCCCGGTTCTAAGCCATACAAGACTGCACATTGAACTACTGAGTAGTCCTCCTTACGTGCTAACCAAGTGTTCTTAACATCCTGATCAGCCGTAGCGGGTGGTTCATCTCCTAGCACAGCATTAAGGACATAATCCTTCTTCCCAGCTTGTAAGATTAGCTTAAGATTATGAGCCCAGTCTACAAAGTTGCTTCCATCATCTTTCAACTTAGCTTTCTCTAGGAACGTATTAAAATTCAGGGTGACTGTCGCGTGAGCCATGATCTACAACACAAATATATTCAAAGTGGACTTAGACTATGTTCAAGATAATTAGAGTTTAACTTAATCAAATTATTCGCTAAACTCCCACTCAAAAAGTACATCTCTCTAGTCATTTGAGTGGTTCATGATCCACTTACACTAGCTCAAGTCCGATCATCACGTGAGTTGAGTATAGTTTCAGTGGTAAGCATCCCTATGCTAATCATATCATCTATATGATTCATGATCGACCTTGCGGTCTCATGTGTTCCGAGGCCATGTCTGCACATGCTAGGCTCGTCAAGCTTAACCCGAGTGTTCCGCGTGCCCAACTGTTTTGCACCTGTTGTATGTGAACGTTGAATCTATCACACCCGATCATCAGTAATCGATTAGTTAACATGGTGGTTAACCGTATTATGAAAGACGGAAAAAAATCATTGGCTTATCAAATTCTCTATCGAGCCGTGAAAAAGATTCAACAAAAGACAGAAACAAATCCACTATTGGTTTTACGTCAAGCAATACGTAGAGTAACTCCCAATATAGGAGTAAAAACAAGACGTAATAAAAAAGGATCGACGCGGAAAGTTCCGATTGAAATAGGATCTAAACAAGGAAGAGCACTTGCCATTCGTTGGTTATTAGAAGCATCCCAAAAGCGTAACCACCAAATTCGGGATGGATTGGTGTGGTTCCTCTACGCCTAGGACACCAGAATATCGAACCATGAACGAGGAAAGGCATGAGATAAATATTGGCTAGTAATTGTGAAGCCCCAATTCTTGACTGAAAGGAGGGCATGGCTTTTTTTTGGTTTTTTCATCTTTTCATCAAAGAGTTGAACAATGAAGATAGATGGCAAGTGCCTGATCGATTTGATCAGGCCGTGTAGGAACAAGGTTCAAATCGTTCGTTCGTTGTGGTGTCTCGAAATGATGAACTGTAGCAACGGTGCACAGTCGGGGAGAACACAATTTCTTCTTGAAATTTTAGTGAGAGATCACCTCATAATGCTACCGTCGTTCTAAGCAAAATAAGGTGCATAAAAGGATTAACATCATATGCAATTCATAACTGACATGATATGGCCATCATCACGTGCTTCTTGATCTCCATCACCAAAGCACCGGCACGATCTTCTTGTCACCGGCGCCACACCATGATCTCCATCAACGTGTCGCCATCGGGTTTGTCGTGCTACTCATGCTATTACTACTAAAGCTACATCCTAGCAAAATAGTAAGCGCATCTGCAAGCACAAACATTAGTATAAAGACAACCCTATGGCTCCTGCCGGTTGCCGTACCATCGACGTGCAAGTCGATATTATCTATTACAACATGATCATCTCATACATCCAATATATCACATCACATCGTTGGCCATATCACATCACAAGCATACCCTGCAAAAACAAGTTAGACGTCCTCTAATTTTGTTGTTGCATGTTTTATGTGGTGACCATGGGTATCTAGTAGGATCGCATCTTACTTACGCAAACACCACAACGGAGATATATGAGTTGCTATTTAACCTCATCCAAGGACCTCCTCTGTCAAGTCCGATTCAACTAAAGTTTGAGAATCCGACACTTGCCAGTCAAGGAGCCCCAAGGGGGTCGGCCGAGCCAAAGCGGGGAAGGACTCCCCCCCAAACCGAGTCCTACTTGGTTTGGTGGGTGGAGTCCTTCTTTCCTTTCCCACCTCCTCCTTTTTTTTCTCTTTGATTTTTCTTCCAATGCGCATATGGCCCTTTTGGGCTGTCCCACCATCCCACTAAGGGCTGGTGCGCCACCCTCAAGGCCTATGGGCTTCCCCGGGGTGGGTTGCCCCCCCCCCCCCGGTGAACTCCCGGAACCCATTCATCATTCCCGGTACATTCCTGGTAACTCCGAAAACCTTCCGGTAATCAAATGAGGTCATCCTATATATCAATCTTCGTTTTCGTACCATTCCGGAAACCCTCGTGACGTCCGTGATCTCATCCGGGACACCGAACAACATTCGGTAACCAACCATATAACTCAAATACGCATAAAACAACGTCGAACCTTAAGTGTGCAGACCCTGCGGGTTCGAGAACTATGTAGACATGACCCAGAGACTCCTCGGTCAATATCCAATAGCGGGACCTGGATGCCCATATTGGATCCTACATATTCTACGAAGACCTTATCGTTTGAACCTCAGTGCCAAGGATTCATATAATCCCGTATGTCATTCCCTTTGTCCTTCGGTATGTTACTTGCCCGAGATTCGATCGTCAGTATCCGCATACCTATTTCAATCTCGTTTACCGGCAAGTCTCTTTACTCGTTCCGTAATACAAGATCCCGCAACTTACACTAAGTTACATTGCTTGCAAGGCTTGTGTGTGATGTTGTATTACCGAGTGGGCCCCGAGATACCTCTCCGTCACACGGAGTGACAAATCCCAGTCTTGATCCATACTAACTCAACGAACACCTTCGGAGATACCTGTAGAGCATCTTTATAGTCACCCAGTTACGTTGCGACGTTTGATACACAAAAAGTATTCCTCCGGTGCTAGTGAGTTATATGATCTCATGGTCATAGGAACAAATACTTGACACGCAGAAAACAGTAGCAACAAAATGACACGATCAACATGCTACGTCTATTAGTTTGGGTCTAGTCCATCACGTGATTCTCCTAATGACGTGATCCAGTTATCAAGCAACAACACCTTGTTCATAATCAGAAGACACTGACTATCTTTGGTCAACTGGCTAGCCACCTAGAGGCTTACTAGGGACAGTGTTTTGTCTATGTATCCACACATGTAAATGAGTCTTCATTCAATACAATTATAGCATGGATAATAAACGATTATCTTGATACAGGAATTATAATAATAACTATATTTAGTATTGCCTCTAGGGCATAATTCCAACACGTTGCCCCCTTCGGTGGTCCCCCGGGGCCACCTTCGGTGTTCCCGGTGGTCCCGGTACGTTACCGGTGATGCCCGAAACACTTCCGGTATCCGAAACCATCCGTCCAATATATCAATCTTTACCTCCGGACCATTCCGGAGCTCCTCGTGACATCCGGGATCTCATCCGGGACTCCGAACAACTTTCGGTAACCTCGTATAATAATTCCCTATAACCCTAGCGTCATCGAACCTTAAGTGTGTAGACCCTACGAGTTCGGGAGACACGCAGACATGACCGAGACACCTCTCTGGCCAATAACCATCAGTGGGGTATGGATACCCATGGTGGCTCCCACTTGCTCCACGATGATCTCATCGGATGAACCACGATGTCAAGGATTCAATCAATCCCGTATACGATTCCCTTTGTGTGTCGGTATAGAACTTGCCCGAGATTCGATCGTCGGTATACCTATACCTTGTTCAATCTCGTTACCGGTAAGTCTCTTTACTCGTTCCGTAGCACGTCATCATGTGACTAACTCCTTAGTCACATTGAGCTCATGATGATGTTCTACCGAGTGGGCCCAGAGATACCTCTCCGTCACACGGAGTGACAAATCCCGATCTCGATTCGTACCAACCCAACAGACACTTTCGAAGGTACCCGTAGTGCACCTTTATAGTCACCCAGTTACGTTGTGACGTTTGATACACCCAAAGCACTCCTACGGTATCCGGGAGTTGCACAATCTCACGGTCGAAGGAAAAGATACTTGACATTAGAAAAGCATTAGCATACGAACAATACGATCTAGTGCTAGGCTTAGGATTGGGTCTTGTCCATCACATCATTCTCCCAATGATGTGATCCCGTTATCAATGACATCTAATGCCCATGATCAGGAAACCATGATCATCTATTGACTAACGAGCTAGCCAACTAGAGGCTTGCTAGGGACACATTGTGATCTATCTATTCACACATGTATTACTGTTTCATGTTAATACAATTATAGCATAAACAATAGACGATTATCATGAACAAGGAAATATGATAATAACCATTTTATTATTGCCTCTAGGGCATATTTCCAACAGTCTCCCACTTGCACTAGAGTCAATAATCTAGTTACATTGTGATGTATCGAACACCCATAGCATTATGGTGTTGATCATGTTTTGCTCGTGGAAGAGGTTTAGTCAACGGGTCTGCAATATTTAGATCCGTGTGTACTTTACAAATATCTATCACTCCACTCTGGACTTGGTCCTGGATAGAGTTGGAGCGGCGTTTGATGTGCTTCGTCTTCCGGTGAAACCTGGGCTCCTTGGCTATGGCAATGACCCCAGTGTTATCACAGAAGAGTGTCATTGGACCCGACGCGCTTGGAACCACTCCAAGGTCGGTGATGAGCTCCTTCATCCAAATTCCTTCATGAGCTGCTTCTGAAGCAGCTATGTACTCCGCTTCACATGTAGATGCTGCCACGACTTCTTGCTTGCTGCTGCACCAGCTCACTGCCCCACCATTCAACACATATACATATCCGGTCTGTGATTTAGAGTCATCCGGATCTGTGTTGAAGCTAGCGTCGTCGTAACCCTTTACGACAAGCTCTTCGTCACCTCCATAAACGAGAAACATTTCCTTAGTCCTTTTCAGGTACTTAAGGATATTCTTGACCGCTGTCCAGTGTTCCATACCTGGATCACTTTGGTACCTCCCTACCAAACTTATGGCAAGGTTTATATCAGGTCTGGTACACAGCATGGCATACATTCGAGAGCCTACGGCTTAAGCGTAGGGGACAGAACTCATCTTCTCTCTATCTGCTGCTTTGGTCGGCGACTGAGTCTTACTCAATCTCATACCTTGCAAAACTGGCAAGAACCCTTTCTTTGAGTTTTCCATATTGAACTTCTTCAATATCTTGTCAAGGTATGTACTTTGTGAAAGACCTATGAGGCGTCTTGATCTATCTGTATAGATCTTGATGCCTAATATGTATGCAGCTTCTCCAAGGTCCTTCATTGAAAAACTCTTGTTCAAATAGGCCTTTATGCTCTCCAACATCTCTATATTATTCCCCATCAATAATATGTCATCCACATACAGTATGAGGAAAGCTACAGAGCTCCCACTCACTTTCTTGTACAGATAGGCTTCTCCGTAAACCTGTATGAACCCAAACGCTTTAATCACCTCATTAAAGCGAATGTTCCAACTCCGAGATGCTTGCACCAGCCCATAGATGGAGCGCTGGAGCTTGCACACTTTGTTAGCACCCTTAGGGTCGACAAAACCTTCTGGTTGCATCATATACAACTCTTCCTTAAGGTTCGCGTTAAGGAACGCTGTTTTGACGTCCATTTGCCAAATTTCATAATCATAAAAGGCGGCAATTGCTAACATGATTCGGACTGATTTCAGCTTCGCTACGGGAGAGAAAGTCTCTTTGTAGTCAACTCCTTGAATTTGTCAAAAACCCTTTGCGACAAGTCGAGCTTTGTAAACGGTTACATTACCGTTTGCATCAGTCTTCTTCTTGAAGATCCATTTATTTTCTATGGCTCGCCGGTCATCGGGCAAGTCCACCAAAGTCCATACTTTGTTCTCATACATGGATCCTATCTCGGATTTCATAGCCTCAAGCCATTTGTTGGAATCCGGGCCCGCCATCGCTTCTTCATAGTTCGAAGGTTCACCGTTGTCTAACAACATGATTTCCATCACAGGGTTGCCGTACCACTCTGGTGCGGAGCGTGCCCTTGTGGACCTTCGCGGTTCAGTAGTAACTTGATCCGAAGCTTCATGATTATCATCATTAACTTCCTCTTCAGTCGGTGTAGGTGCCAGAGGAACAACTTCCCGCGCTGCGCTACTATCCTGTTCGAGAGGGGGTGTAATTACCTCATCAAGTTCTACCTTCCTCCCACTTACTTCTTTCGAGAGAAACTCTTTCTCTAGAAAGGATCCGTTCTTGGCAACAAAGGTTTTACCTTCGGATCTAAGATAGAAGGTATACCCAATAGTTTCCTTAGGGTATCCTATGAATACGCATTTCTCCGCTTTGGGTTCGAGCTTTTCTGGTTGAAGTTTCTTCACATAAGCATTGCAACCCCAAACTTTAAGAAACGACAACTTAGGTTTCTTGCCAAACCATAGTTCATACGGAGTCGTCTCAACGGATTTAGACGGTGCCCTATTTAAAGTGAATGCTGCAGTTTCTAATGCGTATCCCCAAAATGATAGCGGTAAGTCGGTAAGAGACATCATAGATCGTACCATATCTAATAAAGTGCGATTACGATGTTCAGACACTCCGTTGCGTTGCGGTGTGCCACGCGGCGTCAGTTGTGAAACGATTCCACACTTCCTTAGGTGTGTGCCAAACTCGTGACTCAAATATTCTCCTCCACGATCAGATCGTAGACATTTAATTTTTCTGTCACGTTGATTCTCAACCTCACTCTAAAATTCCTTGAACTTTTCAAACGTCTCAGATTTGTGCTTCATCAAGTAGATATATCCATACCTACTCAAATCATCGGTGAGAGTGAGAACATAACGATAACCACCGCGAGCTTCAACGTTCATTGGACCACACACATCAGTATGTATTATTTCCAATAAGTCGGTTGCTCTCTTCATTATTCCCGAGAATGGAGTCTTAGTCATCTTGCCCATGAGGCACGGTTCGCATGTCTCAAATGATTCAAAATCAAGAGACTCTAATAATCCATCAGTATGGAGCTTCTTCATGCGCTTAGCACCGATGTGACCAAGGCGGCAGTGCCACAAGTATGTGGGACTATCATTATCATCTTTACATCTTTTGGTACTCACACTATGAATATGTGTAACATCACGATCAAGATTCATCAAGAATAAACCATTCACCAGCGGAGCATGACCATAAAACATATCACTCATATAAATAGAACAACCATTATTCTCTGACTTAAATGAGTAGCCGTCTCGCATTAAGCAAGACCCTGATACAATGTTCATGCTTAAAGCTGGTACTAAATAACAATTATTAAGGTTTAAAACTAATCCCGATGGTAGATGTAGAGGTAGCGTGCCGACGGCGATCACATCGACCTTTGAACCATTCCCGACGCGCGTCGTCACCTCGTCCTGGCCAGTCTCCGCTTATTCCGCAGTTCCTGCTTTGAGTTGCAAATGTGAGCAACAGCACCGGTATCAAATACCCAGGAGCTACTACGAGCGCTGGTAAGGTACACATCAATAACACGTATATCACATATACCTTTAACGTTGCCGGCCTTCTTGTCCGCTAAGTATTTGGGGCAGTTCCGCTTCCAGTGACCCTTTCCCTTGCAATAGAAGCACTCAGTCTCAGGCTTGGGTCCGTTCTTTTTCTTCTTCCCGGCATCTGGCTTACCGGGCGCGGCAACAGCTTTGCCGTCTTTCTTGAAGTTCTTCTTACCCTTGCCTTTCTTGAAACTACTGGTCTTGTTGACCATCAACACTTGATGCTCTTTCTTGATTTCTACTTCTGCAGACTTGAGCATCGAGTACAACTCAGGAATGGTCTTCTCCATCCCTTGCATGTTGTAGTTAAGCACAAAGCCTTTGTAGCTTGGTGGGAGAGACTGGAGGATTCTGTCAATTATAGCATCATCCGGAAGTTCGACTCCAAGTGAAGTCAGACGACCGTGTAACCCAGACATTTTGAGTATGTGCTCACTGACAGAACTGTTCTCCTCCATCTTACAGCTAAAGAACTTGTCGGAGACTTCATATCTCTCGACACGGGCATGAGCTTGAAAAATTGGCTTCAGCTCCTGGAACATCTCATATGCCCCGTGTTGCTCAAAACGCCTTTGGAGCCCCGTTTCTAAACTGTATAACATGCCACACCTAAACAGAGAGTAGTCACCACTCCGCGTTTGCCAGACGTTCAGAATGTCCTGGGCTGTTGCGGGAGCGGGAGGGTCACCTAGCGGCGCATCAAGGACATAAGCCTTTTTAGCTGCTTCAAGGATGAGCTTCAAGTTGCAAACCCAATCCGCATAGTTGCTACCATAATCTTTCAGCTTGTTTTTCTCTAGGAATGCGTTGAAATTGAGGTTGACGTTGGCCATCTACAATATTTATAAAGACAACTTTTAGACTAAGTTCATGACAATTAAGTTCATTTAATCAAATTAAGTATGAACTCCCACTTAAATCGACATCCCTCTAGTCATCTAAGTGATACATGATCCATGTTGACTAACCCATGTCCGATCATCACGTGAGACGGACTAGTCACCATGGTGAGCAACTGCATGCTGATCGTATTCAACCATATGACTCATGTTCGACCTTTCGGTCTCTTGTATTCGAGGTCATGTCTGTACATGCTAAGCTCGTCGAGTCAACCTAGGTGTTTCGCGTGTGTAAATCTGGCTTACACCCGTTGTATGCGAACGTTAGAATCTATCACACCCGATCATCACGTGGTGCTTTGAGACAACGAACCTTCGCAACGGTGCACACTTAGGGGAATACGTTCTCGAAATTTTAAGAGGGATCATCTTATTATGCTACCGTCGTTCTAAGCAATAAGATGTAAAACATGATAAACATCACAATGCAATCATATAGTGACATGATATGGCCATTATCATCTTTGCTCTTTCGATCTCCATCTTCAGGCATCGCATGATCATCATCGTCACCGGCGTGACACCATGATCTCCATCATCGTGTCTCCGTGAAGTCGTCACGCCAACTACTACTATCACTACTACTATAGCTAACCGTTAGTAATGAAGTAAAAGTAGTAAGCACATGGCGTTGCATCTCATACAATAAATTAAGACAACTCCTATGGCTCCTGCCGGTTGTCATACTCATCGACATGCAAGTCGTGAAACCTATTACAATAACATGATCATCTCATACATCATACATGCAACATCACAACTTTGGCCATATCACATCAAATGTCAAACCCTGCAAAAACAAGTTAGACATCCTCTAATTGTTGTTGCAAGTTTTACGTGGCTGATTTGGGTTTCTAGCAATAACGCCTTCTTACCTACGTGACAGCCACAATGATGATATGCCAAAGCTATTTACCCTTCATAAGGACCCTTTAAATCAAATCCAATCCGACTAGAGTAGGAGAGACAGACACCCGCTAGCCACCTTTATGCACGGTGTGCATGTCTGTCGGTGGAACCAGTCTCACATAAGCGTACGTGTAAAGTCGGTCCGGGCCGCTTCATCCCACAATACCGCCGGAAAAGAATAAGACTAGTAGCGGCAAGCAAATTGACAAATCATCGCCCACAACTTTTGTGTTCTACTCGTGCATAGAATCTACGCATAGAAAACCTGGCTCGGATGCCACTTTTGGGTAACGTAGCATAAATTTAAAAATTTCCTACGCATATTCAGATCTTCCTATGGAGAGACCAGCAACGAGAGAGGGGTAAGAGCATCTTCATACCTTTGAAGATCGCTAAGCGGAAGCGTTGCTAGAACGCGGTTGATGGAGTCGTACTCGCAGCGATTCCGATCTAGTGCCGAACTACGGCACCTCCGCGTTGATCACACGTGCAGCCCGGTGACGTCTCCCGCACCTTGATCCAGCAAGGAGGAGGGAGAGGTTGGGGAAGAACTCCAGCAGCACGACGGCGTGGTGTCGATGGAGAGACGAGGTCTCCCGGCAGGGCTTCGCCAAGCACCGCCAGAGAGGAGGAGAAAGAAGAGCAGGGCTGCGCCGAGGGAGAGGGAAAAGTCTGATCTCCAATGGCCAAAAGTGCCCACTATATATAGGGGGAGGGTAGAGGGGGTGCGGCAGCCCCCCCAGATGGGAGGTGCGGCGGCCAGAGGGGGAGGAGGGGGTGGCGCACCAACTCGTGGGCCTTAGGCCCACCTCGCTTAGGGTTTGCCCCCCCCCTTTTCTCTCCCTTGCGCAATGGGCTGAGTGGGGAGGCGCACCAGCCCACATAAGGGCTGGTTCCCACCCCCACTTGGCCCACCTTACCTCCCGGGGTCGTTGCCCCCCTTCGGTGGTCCCCCGGGGCCACCTCCGGTGGTCCCGGTGGTCCCGTTACGTTACCGGTGATGCCCGAAACACTTCCGGTATCCAAAACCATCCGTACTATATATAAATCTTTACCTCCGGACTATTCCGGAGCTCCTCGTGACATCCAGGATCTCATCCGGGACTCCGAACAACTTTTGGTAACCTCGTATAATAATTCCCTATAACCCTAGCGTCATCGAACCTTAAGTGTGTAGACCCTACGGGTTCGGGAGACAGGCAGACATGACCGAGACACCTCTCTGGCCAATAACCATCAGCGGGGTCTGGATACCCATGGTGGATCCCACTTGCTCCATGATGATCTCATCGGATGAACCACGATGTCAAGGATTCAATCAATCTCGTATACAATTCCCTTTGTGTGTCGGTATAGAACTTGCCCGAGATTCGATCGTCGGTATACCTATACCTTGTTCAATCTCGTTACCGGTAAGTCTCTTTACTCATTCCATAGCACGTCATCGTGTGACTAACTCCTTAGTCACATTGAGCTCATGATGATGTTCTACCGAGTGGGCCCAGAGATACCTCTCCGTCACACGGAGTGACAAATCCCGATTTCGATTCGTACCAACCCAACAGACACTTTCGGAGGTACCCGTAGTGCACCTTTATAGTCACCCAGTTACGTTGTGACGTTTGATACACCCAAAGCACTCCTACGGTATCCGGGAGTTGCACAATCTCACGGTCGAAGGAAAAGATACTTGACATTAGAAAAGCATTAGCATACGAACAATACGATCTAGTGCTAGGCTTAGGATTGGGTCTTGTCCATCACATCATTCTCCCAATGATGTGATCCCGTTATCAATGACATCTAATGCCCATGATCAGGAAACCATGATCATCTATTGACTAACGAGCTAGCCAACTAGAGGCTTGCTAGGGACACATTGTGATCTATCTATTCACACATGTATTACTGTTTCCTGTTAATACAAGTATAGCATGAACAATAGACGATTATCATGAACAAGGAAATATGATAATAACCATTTTATTATTGCCTCTAGGGCATATTTCCAACAGTCTCCCACTTGCACTAGAGTCAATAATCTAGTTACATTGTGATGTATCGAGCACCCATAGCATTGTGGTGTTGATCATGTTTTGCTCGTGGAAGAGGTTTAGTCAACGGGTTTGCAATATTCAGATCCGTGTGTACTTTACAAATATCTATCACTCCACTCTAGACATGGTCCTGGATAGAGTTGTAGCGGCGTTTGATGTGCTTCGTCTTTCGGTGAAACCTGGGCTCCTTGGCTATGGCAATGTGTTGTACTCTTGCAGCGGTCCCTTTTACCAGCGACAGTATAAGCACCACGTGAACATGGTGTGTGTGTGTGTATAATACAAATCTTGTGTCAATACTATTGTGATGTGAAATTACGATGGCACTAAAATTTGGAGCAAGCATCAAAGCTTTCATAATTAGCATCTCCGTAGAAAAAAAATTCAATAATAGTAGATTTAGATGTGCAATACCAGTCGCGGAGCTAGGTGGAAATTGGTCTTGGGGGGGGGGGGGGCAAAGTTAAAACATGACTGTTTGAGGGTGTAAATCTCCAAAAAAAATCATCTAGCTTCCTCTCAAAAATTTCTTTCACAGTTTGGTCCAAAGTTTTTTTTTGGGGGGGGGGGGGGGGGGGGGGGGGCACAGCCCCCCAGGCTTTTTTCACATCAAAACTCATAAACCGTGTCGCCCTCTCTACCGAATCGGGGAAAACCCTATTCGTGCCGCCACCATCGGAAGGGACGCCGACGAAGCCCATGCATGCGCAATTGGTGTCGAATGGATACACCTTTCGCCATCCGATTGCGGTGGTACTCAGGTGCATCGGCCACCCATTAGGGCAGGGTCCGTTGTTCCATACGGCGGCGGCTTCTCTCAAATGTGTCGTCTTGCTCGTATCTAGCGGCTTTGTCGGTCTCATGGTGGAAGGGTGTGTGGCGGCAGGCGCACATGGGCAGACGGGAGGACAAGATTCGGGCCCTCACTGGTCTACTCCCTAGCTACGGGCTTCGGTTGGAGTGGCACCTGGCTCTCTTTTCAGCTGCAGGAGCACGATGCTGGGCTAGAAAGCTCTAGTGATGTTGTGCAGGGTGAGCATCGGAGGCGCTCACCTCGTTGGCTCGTGTGGGATGGCTCATAGTCCCACGAGCTAGGATGAGGAACTAGATTTGGGGGTTGGAGTTGGTGGAGGGGGACTTGTGGCGGTCTGGCTCAATCTCCGCTCATGTTTGTACCGGTGATCGAGGTGAGCAGCTATGTCAATGAAGATACATTCTGCTGGCTTCGGTGACGATGCTCGCCGTGGAGTTGCAGGAGGATGAAGGTATGCGGAGAAGCTCGGTGTGCGATGCTTCACGCAAAAAGCCTTGTGCCAACCTTTCCGGCATCAATGATGGCGACACCTTCGACCGCCCTTTTCCTCCTTGGAGGCGTCATCGTGAAGCTCCCGCATTACCTCATCTAATGTACCCCCGCGGAAGCCTAGATCCATCAGTATACTGGACATCAACGAGGTCTTTGACGTCATTACCCCCTTGAGGGTGCTGTCTTTGTAGCCATTGAGCCGCCGTGGTTCGTTGGTGCTCTCGGCCCGAGTGCGATTGGTCTATTTGGTGTGTGGTTGGGTTGTTCCAGGTTTGCCTTGTGGTGATCGGTGCTAAATTCTTGGTGTTGGCTGTTTGCCGTAGCTCATTTTTTCGTTCTTTTGTGTTGTTGCTTTTCCTTCTTGTGGGGTTTGGATGCTACATTTGTGTCTTAATTACGATAATAAAAATGATTTAGGCCGGCGTAAGTCAATGAAAATGGCCCGTCGTAGCTTCCTAGAAAAAAAACATGAAAGATGAAATGCAAAACATTGGTTACATGTCCAATATGGATGTGTGCCAAATATATTGCAGCTAGTAATCCTTTTACCCTGAGATGGGATCTCTGCTGGGCAGGAGGCTTAATTAAGCTCCGATTATTGATTATATTCTAAACGAATAATCTAAATCTCTTAATTAATATTGTGTGTATGCGTGTGTATGGAAACTAAATAGTTGGCGTGTGGATGTTGAGCAGGGACACTCTGGTCTGCAGGAGGCTCCTGAACACCTTCTCGCTCTCGCTCTCCAGCTCGCCCACGCACTGCTCCAGCTCCTGCAGCCTCGCCGCCGCGTCCCTGTGCGTGTCCTCGCCGGCGGCGGCGGCAGGCCTCTTGCCGCCCACCAGCGTCAGTCTCGTCTTGGGCGAGGTGGCGGAGGAGGACGCCAGCGCCGTGGCCGCGGCCGCGTCGGCGAGGGCGGCGACCTGGAGGAAGACGGACGCCGATGCGGCCGCCGTGTCGCCCACGGCCTGGGCCACCGTGCGCGCCACCTCTAGCCCGGATGAGGAGGAGGAGGCGTGGGTATGCACGGGCACGCAGCGGGAGACGGCGGCGGCGAGGCCGGCAAGGTCCTTGGCGGCGCGGCGCTGCGCGCGGGCCGCGGATGCGAGCTTGACGGGGTCACGGCGGCGAACGGCTGCGCGGAGATCGGCGGTATGGCCGCGGAGCGCGAGCAGGGCGGGCAGGAAGGAGCCGTATGCGTCGGCGAGGGCGAGGAAGCCGTCGAGCAGGGCGTCGGCCGAGGCGAGCGCGAGCGGCAGGCACGAGTGGTCCAGCAGCTCGTCGAGGACGCAGAGGAGCGCCCGGACGTGGGCGAGCGCCAGCGGGTTCTGGCCCGGGTGGGAGGTCCAGGACCGGAGCGCGCGCAGCTGGTCGTCGACGTGGGTGAGCAGCGGGTGCCTCTGGCTCGGCACGCTCGCCGACCGCACGTGCCCGCCCGCCCTGCCGCCGCTCTTCATCATCGTCATCGTCGGCGCCATTGTCGATGGGCGATCGTCTAGCGAGCTTTCGTCTTGTGATGTTGGAAGGCAGAGAGGTCGGTCGGTCCGTCGATGAGTGGGGAAGTGTGCGCGTGCGGGGTATATATAGGCCGCCGGCCATGGTAGTACGGTCGCCGTCCGGAGTAGATGAGGTGTCGTGCTCGTGGCGACTGTGGGCGAGCTCATGCACACGGAAGCTTCGGTGAAGATGAAGTGGACGTACGGCTCACATGCATGGAGCGCAGCCGCTGTGCATACGCGTGCGCGCGCACAAGATCGGCTTCCACATGCAGATCGGCATTGCAGCGAAGGAGCGGTGCCTGGGCTCAACCAACATGGCGGTCTGGAGGCCGTCGGATCTGAGGCCAGCCGCGCCGAAGTGATGGCATGATCCAGATCTCTGCGAGCCGAGAATCTGAGCCGAGATCGAGAGGGACGACGACTTTGGTGAAGACGACAACGTCGGAGATGCTTGCTATGCTGGCGGGCACCATGCCAGCTACGGATGTCGCCGCGCTGCCGGTGGTGACCGCTCCGCCTAAAATAAGAAGCACGAGCGAATCTCTCGGATTACAAATCGCTCAGAGGATGTGTACATTTGCGTGCGCATGGAAGCTTACAAGCCATGGACATGGAGGTGGCTGACCTACTCGTTGTGTCTTGCTTGTCTGATCCACACTCGAACAGCCTGTCTCCTCTAGGTCAGATCATGGCTACATCGCTCGACCTTTCAGGCTCACAATGTCCACGGTGATGAGACATGACAGGTCCCCAGGCTAGCCATGCGTGTGCAAGTGCAAATCTCATGGCCGTGACAACCCAACCGATCGATCCATCGATGCACATTCATAGGACATGCTTATTAGCTTCATCCACTTGCGATTCATTAACTGAGAGTAACTTGTGTTCCTTAGCTAGTACTACTACATTCATAGTACCACATGCTTATCTTGATCCAAGTGTGAATAATTAACTGAGCAACTTGGTGACTCGAGAGATGGGCAAGTGCATGCCCCAACTTGATCACTGGGATACAATTAACTAGAGCAATTACCTACTTTAGAATGTCTCATCGCCCGTATGTAGACATACTTTAGAATGTAGATTCACTCATTTTGCTCCGCATGTAGTCATCTAGTAAAATCTTTAAAAAAAGTTAAATTTAGGGAATTGAGGGAGTAGTTAGCAAGGCTATAGCTTAGATGTAGTACTCGTCATGCTGTTTAGGTTAATTCCTTGTGTCGAGCTTGACAGTGTTGATCAGCTGTAAGACCCTAGACCGACCCACACTATTAGGCGAAACGACGTATGACCAGTCAATAGATCGGTCGAGAAAGTCTTTCACCTTTCTTGGATAAGTTTGCCTAATGGAGAACGTATCTTGTCACAGCTCGACTGGAACATACATACATTAATTTAGTTTATTGGTGACAGAAAACCCCCTAGATCAGTCCGGGGGGTAAGCTAAGTAGACCGTAGATCAAACTAGCAAAGACTACAGACTGCTAGACTTTGACTCTGTCACTTAACTTGGATCAAGTAAACCAACAACTAGTGGCAAGGATGGACCTTAGACCAGTATGTAGCTTTGCTGTTTAGATTCCAAGTGTCGCATTTGACAGTGCTGATTAGTAGCTGCATATTAAGAGCGTGGCGGCATGTCAATAGATGGATCGCAAAGCCCTCTTGGGTTTTTGTGTAGTTTGAGAAGGACGTAATTTCAGTCCAAACTTAATTTGACAGTGAATCTTTCCGATTACAAATCGAGGGACGACGGGTATGTGCATTTCCACAAGGATTTGACCTAGGGAGGCTAGAGGAAGCTTGCAAGCAGCCATGGACACATGGAGGTAGCTGACCTACTCGATATATCTTCTTTGTCTGATCCACACTCAAACAGCCTGTCTCCTCTAGATCAGATCAGAGCTACATCACCCGAGACATGACAGGTCGATCCCCAAGCTAGCTAGCCAAGCGCCAAGCGTGCGTGCAACGAATATGTGCAAATCTCATGGTTGTGACAACCCAACCGATCCATCGATACATTCATAGTACATGCTTGGCGCTTCATCCAGTTGCCGTTGATAACTGAGCAACTTGATGAGTACATGTTGCTTAGCTAGCACTACTACTACTAGTAATACATTCATAGGACATGCTAGTTTGAGATAAATTAACTAAGCTAGTTGAGTTAATATAACTAGCTAGCTCGATTAGATAGTACTACCACTTGAACACTTGAGAGCCTTGATCATCGGAGCAGCAAGTGCATGCCCCAACTGGATCACTTGGATAGAATAAAATAGAGCAACTACCTAGCTAGCAAGAACAGAGCTTAGATGTAGTATTGGTTGTTGGCTTTTGAACGCGCGTATGTAGCTGTACAGGCATGCCTACGCGATTCTTGCTTTGGCCGGCTACTTGACGAAACTTGCGTAACTAACGTCACGAATAAAACTGATCGATGGATTTGATGGCTAAAGGCCCGTGTCGAGCCTTTGCTTTGTATTGCTTTTTGTTTTTTTGGTGTTACAATCAACACCCCTAGGATGTCTTTTATACACGTCCACAAGGGATATGAAAATAGACTAGGACTAGGAATCCTAATACTACTAGGACTCGGTTTGACTTTCTTTCCTAATCCTACATGAGCAACATGATTAACTTCTACATTCACCTCCTTAATCTTGTTTCTTGACTTCACTTCTTGCATTCCGACTTTCCTACTCATCTCGATGAACTTCTGTCGACCGAGGGACTTGGTGACAATATCGGCAAGTTGGTCTTTCGTGTTCACATGTGGAACCTCGATCAACCCTTCTTCAATGCACTCCCAGATATGGTGAAACCGGGTATCTATGTGCTTGCTCCTTTCGTGATGAACCGGATTTTAGCACAACGAGATTGCAGCTTGGTTATCGATCTTCAGTGACACCTTCTGCACCTCCCGCTTTGCAAGAATAGCTAGGAGTCTTCTCAGCCACACTGATTGACAAGCCGCCGTGCTTGTCGCTATGTATTCTGCCTCGCATGAAGACAGTGCCACCACCTTTTGCTTCTGAGAATTCCAGCTAATCGGATTTGGGCCAAGGTAGAAAACCATGCCCATTGTGCTCTTTCGGTCATCAACATCACCTGCCATGTCACTATCTGAATATCCACGAAGGATCAATCATTCCTTTCCCTTTCTGTACGTGCAACCAAGATTAATGGTGCCTTTCACATAGCGTAAGATTTGATTGACCGCGCTCATGTGCTCGGTTGTCGGATTCTCCATGAAACGACTCACGATCCCGACTGAATAAGCCAAGTCAGGTCGGGTATGCACCAAATATCTTAGGCTGCCCACAACGCTTCGATACATTGTGGTGTCCACTGGCGGATTTGAGCTACGCTTGCTCAACTTGTGACGTTGGTCCATTGAAACTTGTGTCTCGTAGCAATCTGACATGCCACACTTTTCCAATAACTTGACCGCATAAGCCGATTGACATAGGGAAATCTCTCTGGAGCTTTGCTTCACTTCGATGCCCAAGTAATAGGTGAGTAATCCCAGATCGCACATGCTAAACTTGTTCTTCATTTGCGCCTTGAAACGTTCAATTTCTTGTACGCTATCTCCGGTGATAATCAGATCGTCGGCATAAACAACAACTAGCAGGTTTGAGCCTTTGGAGTTCTTTGTAAAGACTGCGTGCTCGAGGGGACATCTCTTGAACCCGAGCGAGACCAAACTCCGGTCTAACTTTGAGTTCCAAGCTCTTGGCACTTGCTTCAACCCGTATAGTGCCTTCTTGAGCTTCACTAGTGGGGACAGGGCCTATAGTCCCGGCCCGTAAGGGGCTTTAGTCCCGGTTCACCAACCGGGACCAAAGAGGCGGTACTAAAGGCCTAACCTTTAGTCCCAGCCGTGTTCCAAGCCGGGACCAAAGGTGCTCCACGTGGGCGCCTCGGAGCGCCCTCAGGGGCAGGCCCTTTAGTCACGGGTCTTAACACGGACCGAGACTAAAGAGTTTCTGCATATTTTGTTTATTTTAGGGTTTTAGGGTTTTAGGGTTTAGGTGTTCGGGAGATTAACGTGATGCCTCGTTTGGTGTTCGGGAATTAGTTTTCATATAATTCTAAATATACATGTTTATGCATATATATATATACAAGATTAACTTATCTTACAAGCGAGCATATATATACAATTATATGGAAATCTGAATTATCGGGACTAGAGCCCGTCTATTCGATTACATGGACCAACATCAGTAATGGCCCCTAGCTACACTAAATCGTCCTTTGTCATCTATAGCTTCCGTCCTTAGAAAGGTCGCAAGCTCCTCTGCAACAGCAATCGCGCGTTGCTCTGGTAGGTACTTCTCCCTCATGGCCGTGTACTATATAAGAAGAGGAGATGAATATGAATGTCAATCATGATAACAAAGAATGACGGGTAAAAATAGAGGTGTGAATGCTCATTGCTTACGTTGTATCTGTAATCCTTGTGCTCAGAGGTAAAGGTGCGAATGGTCTCGCAAACATAGTATCCGCATAGATGCGTCCCCCGTGGCTGCTAGTCGCACTTTACGAGAATAGAATATATATAATCAAAATAATAATCTAGCATCATAAATGTATTGAAAATAAAAGTATATCATACTACTACTTACCTGAGCCGCTCTAAAGGTCAGCTTCTCATGCTTGATACGGGGAGTCACGCACTTGAACCGCTTCCAAACCCTGCCCGACAAGGAAAATGATTTGCTAAGTTTTTCATTAATTGGTATATCAGAAAATCATCGAAAGAGACCAATAGAGCGCAAGAATGATTGAAATTACCCTTGGAGCATGTCCTGCAGGCTTTGAAACTGTTCCAAGGGTCTCGATAATGGGTCGAAGGCATCAACTCTTCCCTTATCAATTTGAATGTCCAACAGAATCCAATGGTAGCTGCACATGTATATATATATGTGTGTGTGAGTAACTTATCAATTACACTTATAAGTGAATGGACACAACAGAGTAAAGACCCTCACTTGAAGTTGTATGGAAACAGTATGTGGTGACAGAAATTTTGATCTGTTAGAAACCTTAGAAGGTTTTCCTCCGTCTCCTTGGGTTTATCAGTTAGCGTCGCTATATGTATTTTATCTGGGTCAATAAACCCAATATTTAGGATGTTTCTACTTTTACATTCCAGAATCTTCATTCTGCATAATAGAGTACAAGTTATATGTAGACCATGAATTGAAATAACTAAACAAGTTATACGTAGACAACGAATTGAAAAACTTACAGACAATAGCAACTCATAAGCGATTTGTCGAGGGCGTCGACATTGTACATCTGGAAGAATTCATCAAAGTCGATATGGATTTCTTCGGGGCGGCCGTAGTACTCCCGTGGGACACACGCCACGATCATCATTCTCCCATTCTTTGATTCACTTAAGTACCATGTATGCAAGTAACCCATATTTGTTGGGAGATCATCAAACTTATCTTTGCTGACCAAAGGCGCTCCCATGACAAACTGTGGCTTAGGGGCTACCACAGCCTTGGGTAACCTGTCGTCTTGGGAAGCCAGAACGTCTTCAACCGGGATACCCCATTCATCCACCCACTTCTTTGCTAATTCCAAATCTTGCCCCTGCACCAGAGAGGGAACATTCTCGGGTAACACCCTGAGGGGTGGGATCGACTGTTTGGCCTGTTGTCCAAGCTGAGGAATGTCTGATCTTTTTTTGCTTGTAGTTGAACTTGATTTGCTCCCACTTGCACTTGCACGTGATCTTCTCTTTTTCCCTTCCTTCTGCAATGTGCGTGTATAGTCATCAGGCTTATGGTGTAAGTCATACTGTGATGGACGGGTCGTGAAGTATTTTGCATATGCTATTTGCTTCTCGGTGTATTCCGGGCGGGGCTCGAGTTCCTTCTTTTCCATCTGCGCATCATAATGTTCCTTTGCTATCCTGGCGTTTTCCTCGTCGGTACGGTCATAAGGTATGATAGGAAGATTAGCATGAGGTACCTTTGGGAGGGGCGACAGTTTGCGCTTTGGGGAGCTCCGTCGCTTAGAACTCATCGACGGAGCATTCTTGCTGGCACGCTTCCGCTTAGTATCCTTAGCGGGCGACGGCGGAGACGGACGACCCAAGTCCGGCGGCAGTGATCGAGATGGACTCGTGTTGTGCTGGCCATCGTCATGTGGAGGGCTTGGAGGTGATGGAGGTGTAGGTGACCTGCAACGACTCGGAGGCGGTGTTGTCCTTGGGGCCGAGCCTGGTAGCTTGATGTAGTTCTTGTCCCATAGGATGACTCCACCCAGTACTTCTCCGAGTGTCCTCTCATCTTCGGGTCCAGTTATGTCGAGCTCCATATCATGAAACCCCGCCATGATTTCATCCACCCCGACTTTAGCAAAGCCAGCTGGAATCTCACGGCCATGCCAGCGTGCATCAGGGCCAGAAGGTAAAGCTTGTCCAACGGCCACCTTCATGGATATGTTCTTGAATTTCTGATGGAGTTCACATGATGTTGACTCCTTGATTCCATCCACGGGGTAGCCGGGACCGCCCTCTATCATTCTTCGTGCATCGTCGGGCGGGGCCTCAGATTCAGCCACACTGCTTTTCCGCTTAGATGGGGCGCCGGTAATATTGAGTGCAGGATCTTCCTGGCGCGCTACTCCTCTAAGCTCATCAATCTGCTTCTTTTGCTCGTTAAGCCTGGCAAGCAACTGGTTGAACTTGTCATTCTCCTCATCCTGCTGTAGCTTCTTTGCTCTCGCTCGGCTTCTGTAAGTGTCTTGGTCTCTGGCAAACCCAAGCCACCACGGGTAAGAAGGACCGAAGCCTCGCGTTCGTCCTCCATGTTCGTCATTGCTGAGGACCAGTGTGAGCAAATCTTTCTCTCTATCTGCAGTGAACTGTCTTTTTCCCTCCTTAATTTCTTTCACTATCTTTTTCCAATTCTCCCTGGGTATCCTAAGACCATCACTGCAGATGAGGTCCCCTGTTTCTTCGTCGTACGAACCACCATGCGCAAGGAACCAATTTCTTGCTCTCAATTCCCACTCATCACGGATGGGTTCAGGTATGATGCCTTTAGCTAACAGATCTTGCTCTTTCTTATCCCACTTTGGGATGGCAGTCTCATAGCCCCCTGGCCCCAGTGTGTGGTGATATTTCTTCTTGTCGGCGTTTTTCTTGTTCTTTTCTGATAATGCCTTGGCATCTTCTGACTCCTTGTACTCTTGAAATGCCTTCCAGTGATTCGCCTGCTTGGCTAGATACCCCTCGAATACTGGCACTTTCTTTGTCTTCCGATAGTTTTTTCATAGCTTCTTCTTCCAGCTACGGAACAGTTCGGCCATCTTCTTTAGAGTCCACTGCTTGACTTTGGCCCTCAATTTTTTTGCGGCGTCTTCATTCTCACATTCTGGCAGGTTGAAAAGTGACATGAGATCATTCCAAAGATTATCTTTGTACCTTTCGGCGACATAGTCACTATCGGCTGCCCCTTTGCGCTTGTTCCACTCCCGAACGCTGATCGGGACGTTATCCCTAACGAGAACTCCGCATTGCTTCTTGAATGTGTCAGCAACATTCTTAGGAAGCTTGGGTTCGCCCGTATGCAATATCACCTCAAAGGTGTAATGCGTCCGTGCATCCAACTTTTTAGTCGGGCCTCGTTTCGTAGCTTTGCTCGATGCGGAGGCCTAAGAGGGAGAAACATTCGTCAAATGAATGTATATGTATACAATATAAAGCTATCTCCAATATTTTTCACATATTACAAGTGATTGTCGAACTTCATATGTATACCTCGCCGGACTTTATTATTTCTCCACCGGCTTCTCCACCGGCTTCTCCATCAGTGGAGCTATCACCTTCTCCGTCATTGGAGCTATCTCCTGCCCCATCGGCTTCATCTTCGTGTCAGTCGACCTATATTCCATCTCCGGAGGGGTTTAGATATGACGACGGAGATTCAGCTGGTTCAACGTCGGGGCCGTCTTTGATTATATCTTCGAGAAGTTCTTCCTCTTCGAGGTTCCTGATATGTGGATCCATAGTTCTGCAAAAAACGAATATTTGATTAACTAATAAACTAACAAACTATATATGATGCAAAATAATTCTATTTCTGTTTGCAAATAAATTCTAACTAAATAATTCTAAGTAAAAATTAATTCAGATTCATAGACCGCCTTGCGACGACTACAAGCACAGAAGTGAGTCAAAGACGGGCCGCTGTCATCGTCACTCCCTCGCGGGAGTCAGGCAAAACTTGTTGTAATAGACAGTTTGAAAGTCGTTATGCTAAGGCCCCATAAGACCAGACGCACTTCAAAATAGACACACGACGTTATGCTAAGGCCTCATAAGACCAGACGCACTTGAAAATAGACACACGCACCAGAACATCAATCGCCGCCGATGAAAAGGAGCATAGATCGTAAGAATTCAAGCTGAAGACACACGAACGTAGACAAACGATAAACAGATCCAAACAAATTCATCAAAGTCAGATTCACCATAGACACACGTCCACACGCATACCAACGACGCTAGATGCACCACTTGAACTGGGCCTAGGCGAAAAGAAGAACCTTTTTCCATCTTCAAGAAGCTACCGCCGCCTCATCTTTTTCAGTAGGACACAAACCCTAACAAAACTTAAAAACACATCTAAAAACGAAGCCCTCCAATTAGGCCCGGAACATGACATGATTCACAACAAAAACGGAGCATGTATCTTGAATCAGAAATCAATGGCCTAAAATTCGACTAACCCAAATTGAATTTCCAGGCAATTTCAAAAAAGAAAGCTAGATGATTTTATACTAACACAAAAATGGTGGCAATTAATTTCCTAAAAAAGGTAGGCACGAATTATCAATTCTGACACATGACAACTTATAAAAAACCATCAAGTGTTTAAAGATCATATCATTAACGAAATATTCCTCAGAAAAGATCATCAATCAAATGTTGATGGGTATTTTCAGAATCCCCATGCGTGGCGAGCAATTGGCTAGTAAACTTTTAAAACAAATCATCAACCAAAAATTCGTAAAGCAAATCATCAACCAAATGTTCATACGAAGGATATTATTCAACTGGTTCGGTCTTGCTCAACAAACCATACACGCATGCACTCTGGCTTGGCTTCCAAAGTCCAAACCTTGCCAAACATAAAACAAGCTTGAGATCCATGCACTAGACCTCCTACCTACAACACTAAGGTCTCGACGGCGGTCTCGACGACGGACCACGGCAGCTCGTCACCGGCGCTGCGGGGGGCGTTGGGCACGGAGCAGTCCGTGCGGATCTGGCCCTGGTTGCCAGTGAGCACGTTGATGTTCCCCATCTTCACCATGGACTTGACGAACTGGTCTAAGAAGGCGGCCTGGTCGACGGCGAACGTGGTGACCATGGGCTTGAGGAGGAGAGGGAGAGGAGAGAGTGGCTCACCTCGGGGGAGAAGAGGGGCCCGCGCGTAGATCCGGTGTCGGCAAGGAGGACAGCGGGTGTCGGCGACGGCGATAGCGAGGCGGAGGTCCGGCAGCCTGACGGCGTCGATCGCGTCATTGTCCGGTGCGCAGGCGAGAGCGAGATGAGAAAGAAAACGAGAGGAGAGGGGTTGGAAACTTCGAAGTGTCGTTTTATATAGAAGGACCTTTAGTCCCGGGTCTTGGCTAGAACCGGGACTAAAGACACCCTTTAGTCCCGCGTCTAGCCACGACCCGGGGCTAAAGACCCCTTTTCTGCAGGCGAGGAGGCGGGAAACGAGGGGCTTTAGTCCCGGGTCATGGCTCCACCCGGGACTAAAGGTGGTCTTTAGTCCCGGTTCGAGCCCCGAACCGGGACTAAAGACCTGAGCTAGCTCCGGGGTGACGCAAGGCAACCTTTAGTCCCACCTCGCCTAGCGAGGGGCGCTGGCAGTGCTTTATAAGCACTATCGCGCCTTGCTCAATTGAGCTTCTCTCTATTGAAGGCCTGTGGGCCTAACTCTCATCTCGCTGCCTGTTGGGCCTATTGGGCCCGCGGGCCTTCATCCTGGTCCACCTATCGGGTAGGGTTTCTAGTCGTATGCACATCGTGATGGCCCAATAGGCGGCATTTGTTATTTTACTTTAATAAGTTTTAGTCCTAGTTTATATTTTAATTCTTTTCTATTCAATATTTTTTTTCTCTTCTATTTTAGTTTTCTATTGAGTTGATCTTTTTTGTTTCTTTTTAGTTAATGTTTTACTTGATTCTTTCTAACAAATAAGCACTTCGAAAATTTTAGTAAATTATTCTTAATTCATTCATTTTAGTTAATGTTTTAGTTGATTCTTTTTAGTTGACTCTTTTTTTTGTTTTCTATTAAATATTTTAACAAAAAAACTTTATGAAATTTCTGACTTCATTTGATATTTTGCGTGCATTTACTTATTTTCTTGAGCTAGTTGACCCTGAAATGGAAAAACACTACAAATGAACTCTGAAAATGTTGAAAGTTGGCATGGTATCATCATTTCACCCACATAGCATGTGCTAAAAGGTTGAGAGGATTACGGCAAAAATTGGATACACTTCCTGTACAAAACGGACAATATCTCTCGAAGTATCATGGTTTTGAACAAGAACTCATCTGTTACAAAGGGATTTCATTTTTTTGAACTTATTTGAACTCCATACTTTTTGTGTGTTCAAAATGCACCATTTAAACGCACATCACAAAATTTCAACAATTTCTGACTTCATTTGGTATTTTTCGTGCATTTACTTTTTTTTGAGCTAGTTGACCGTGAAATTGAAAAGCACTACAAATGAACTCTCTGTTGAAAGTTGGCATGGTATCATCATTTCACGCACATAGCATGTGCTAAGAAGTTGAGAGGGTTACGGCAAAAACTGGATACACTTCGTGTACAAAATGGACAATCTCTCTTGATGTATCAGCGTTTCGAACGAGAACTCGTCTGTTACAAAGGGATTTCATTTTTTTGAACTTATTTGACTCCATACTTTTTTTGTGTTCAAAATGCACCATTCAAAGGCACATCATAAAATTTCAACAATTTCTGACTTCATTTGCTATTTTTCCTGCATTTACTTATTTTTTTGAGCTAGTTGACCCTATAATTGAAAAACACTACAAATGAACTCTAAAAATGTTAAAAGTTGGCATGGTATCATCATTTCACCCACATAACATGTGCTAAAAAGTGGAGAGGGTTACGACAAAAACTGGATGCACTTCGTGTACAAAACAGACAATCTCTCTCGAAGTATGAGGGTTTTGAACGAGAACTCATCTATTACAAAGGGATTTCATTTTTTGAACTTATTTGAACTCCATACTTTTTGTGTGCTTAAAATGCACCATTCAAAGGCACATCACAAATTTTCAACAATTTCTGACTTAATTTGGTATTTTTCGTGCATTTACTTTTGTTTTTTTGGGCTAGTTGACCCTAAAATTGAAAAGCACTACAAATGATCTCTGGAAATGTTGAAAATTGACATGCTATCATCATTTCACCCACATAGCATGTGTTAAAAAGTTGAGAGGGCTACGACAAAAACTGGATGCACTTCGTGTACAAAACGGACAATCTCTCTCGAAGTATCAGGGTTTCGAACGAGAACTCATCTCTTACAAAGGGATTTCATTTTTTTGAACTTATTTAAACTCCATACTTTTTGTGTGTTCAAAATGCACCACTCAAAGGCACATCACAAATTTTCAATAATTTCTTACTTCATTTGGTATTTTTCGTGCATTTACTTATTTTTGTTGAGCTAGTTGACCCTGAAATTGAAAAGCACTACGAATGAACTCTGAAAATGTTGAAAAGCACTACATCACATAAAGTTTAATACATCACATAAAGTTTAATACATTAGTACACATCACATAAAGTTCTCGATCGATTACCTTGTGAGATATTGCATTGAGGAATGCACATAGCTTCACAATGGGTAATCGAACATTTTCCGATAGAAGCCGCTCAATGCAACCAGAAGCAACTGCGTCATAATCACGTGGCAATTATGAGACTTCAGGTTCTGGAATTTTTTCTCTGCCATATTTATTATTCCCTTTATATTAGACGAGAAGCCAGCGGGGACCTTCATACTGCTCAGGCATTCAAAAAAGATTTCCTTCTCTGCTTTGGTAAGAGCGTAGCTGCTTAAGTATTGACGCACTTTATCAGTCTTCGTGTCGTATGGGTCTTTCATACGTTGGTGCTCCTCCCGTGCTTCTCTTGTATCTTTTGTCTTTCCATACACTCCCAGGAAGCCTAGCAGGTTCACGCAAAGATTTTCTTCGTCACGTGCATCACGTCGATTGAAGACCGGACCTCTAGGTGTTTTCAATAGGGTAGCTCCCAAAATAAAGATTTCTTTTTCCACATGGGCACGTGTCCGGTAAGTCGTCTTTCGGAACAGATTGACCGCGAGTACCATTTCCAAAGTTTACTATTTGATCCAAATCCTTGACCATAGCCAATAACTCATCACAAGTAGGGAGGTTAGGCTTCTTCCGGTGATCTCCCTCACCGTTGAAATGCTTGCCTTTCTTTCTTACGGTATGATTGGTCGGAAGAAATTGACGACACACCAGGTAGACAACCTTCTTAGATTTTCCCAAATATGTACCTTTAGTCTTATCTAAACAGTACGTGCATGCATTGTATCCCTTGTTTGATTGTCCTAAAATGTTACTAAGAGCAGGCCAATCATTGATAGTTACGAACAACAATGCTCATAGGTCAAATTCCAGTTCTTTGTGCTCATCCCACACACGTACACCTGGTGGGCCCACAACTGCAAAAGTTCATCAACTAATGCCCTTAGGTACACATCAATGTCGTCGCAGGGTTGCTTCGGTCCTTTAGTCCCGGTCTGTGGTACAGGCCGGGACTAAAGGCCTATTTTCTGTTTTCTTATTTTATTTGTTTTTGCATATTTGAGAATATAAATAGTTATCTGTTTGCATATTTGAGAATTTGACAAAACTATGAAAATGAAAAGTGTATTTTGACTATCCAAACTATTAACTATTTTGTTATTTTCAATTAAAAACTATGTTTATTAAAATTCTTTTTGCATATTTAAGAATTTGACAAAACTATGAAAATGAAAAGTGTTTGAAATTGAATAAATAATTCAAAACTATTTTCTATTTTCAAAATTAATTATTTTGACTATCCAAACTATTAACTATTTTGTTATTTTCAATTAAAAACTATGTTTATTAAAATTCTTTTTGCATATTTGAGAATTTGACAAAACTATGATAATGAAAAGTGTTTGAAATTGAATAAATAATTCAAAACTAAAAGGTTTAGTACATTCCATACATGCATTACATAAAAGGTTTAATACATTATTACATTATTGCACCAATATTCCTATCTATTATTTCTGTTTTCTTCTGGGTCGTAGCCATGGAGAATCTTCATCATTCAGTAGGATGCTTGGGTCAGTTTTCACTTTGAAGGGCGGAATTTCATGAAACTTATTATAATCTACTGACATGTCTATCTTGTCATCTACTCCCACGATGTTTCTTTGAAAGAACTATGTGGCATTTTGGCTCATCGGACGATATCTTCTTTTGCTGATTTATTTTTCTCGTTTTTGTAGACATGTCCTTCACATAGAAAACCTGAGCGACATCATTGGCTAGGACAAATGGTTCCTCCATGTACGCAAGATTGTTGAGATCCACTGTTGTCATGCCGTACTTTTGGTCTACAACTACCCCGCCTCCTGTCAGCTTCACCCATTTGCACCAAAACAAAAGGATCTTAAAAGTAGGTCCATAGTCAAGTTCCCATATCTCCTCTATGTACCCGTAATATGTTTCCAAACAGTGCCCATTCTCGTCTGTTGCATCAAAGCGGACACCACTATTTTGGTTGGTGCTCTTTTTATCTTAGGCAACCGTGTAAAATGTATTCCCATTTATCTCATACCCTTGGAAAGCACATATAGTCGAAGATGGTGGCCTGGCCAAACAGTACAACTGATATCCGACGGTGTCGTCATTCATGAGATGTGTCTGCAACCAACTGCCGAAAGTCTTCTCGTGTTCCCCTTTAATCCAAGAGTCAGCCTTCCCTGGGTTTTCGAAGCGTAGAATATTCTTGTGTCTCACGATATACGGAGCCACCACGGTGGAATTGTGTAGAACTGTGTAGTGTGCTTGAGAGAAAGAATGCCCGTCCATACATACTTTTGCTTTCCTTCCTAGTGTGCCTTTTCCTGTCAGCCTACCCTCATAACGAGATTCAGGAACATCAATCGGCTTAATGTCAGGAAGAAAGTCCACACAAAACTCAATGACCACCTCTGTTCCATAGCCCTTGGAGATGCTTCCTTCTGGCCTAGCACGGTTACGAACATATTTCTTTAAGACTCCCATGAACCTCTCGAAGGGGAACATATTGTGTAGAAACACAGGACCGAGAATTCTAATCTCTTCGACTAGGTGAACTAGGAGGTGTGTCATTATATTGAAGAAGGATGGCGGGAACAACAACTCAAAGCTGACCAGACATTGGACCACATCAATCTGTAACCCTGATAGACTTTCTCGATCGATTACCTTTTGAGAAATTGCATTGAGGAATGCACATACCTTCACAATTTCCAGGCGAACATTTTCCGGTAGAATTCCCCTCAATGCAACCAGAAGCAATTGCGTCATAAGCACGTGGCAGTCATGAGACTTTAGGTTTTGGAATTTTTTGTCTTTCATATTTACGATTCTCTTTATATTCGACGAGAAGCCAGTCGGGACCTTGATACTGAAAAGGACTTCAAAAAAGATTTCCTTCTCTTCCTTAGTAAGAGCGTAGCTGGCACGCCCTTGAAACTGTCCTGGATGCATGCCATCTCTTCCTTTATGACGTTCCTGGTCCTCTCGTGCTTCCGGTGTATCTTTTGACTTCCCATACAAGCCCAGGCAGGCTAGAATATTCACGCAAAGATTCTTCGTGAGGTGCATCACGTTGATTGCCGAGCGGACCTCATGGACTTCCCAGTAGGGTAGCTCCCAAAATATAGATTTCTTATTCCACATGGGTACCCGCTTATCAGGGCCGTTAGGAACAGGTTGGCTGCCAGGATCCTTTCCAAAGATTACTTTTAAATCTTTGACCATATCAAATACTTCAACACCAGTACGGATGATAGGCTTCCCCCGGGGTTCTGCCTTGCCATTGAAATGCTTGCCTTTTTTCTTTAAGGGATGCTTGGGCGGAAGAAAACGACGATTGTACGGGTCCACATTCTTCCTACATTTGTCCAGATATATACTTTCTGTCTGATCCAAACAGTGCGTGCATGCATTGCATCCCTTGTTTGACTGTCCTGAAATGTTACTAAGAGCAGGCCAATCATTGATGGTTACGAAAAGCAACGCTCGAAGGTCAAATTCCTCTTGTTTGTGCTCGTCCCACACACGTACACCTGGTTCGGCCCACAGCTGTAAAAGTTCATCAACTAATGGCCTTAGGTACACATCAATATCGTTGCCGGGTTGCTTTGGACCTTGGATAAGCACTGGCATCATAATGAACTTCCGCTTCATGCACAACCAAGGAGGAAGGTTGTAGATACATAGAGTAACGGGCCAGGTGCTGTGACTGCAAATCTGCTCCCCAAAAGGATTCATGCCATTTGTACTCAGACCAAACCATAAGTTCCTTGCGTCACCTGCAAATCTCGGGAACTCTCTCTCGATTTTTCTACACTGCCGACCATCAGCGGGGTGCCTCAACTTATCGTCTTTCATACGATATTCCATGTGCCATCGCAACAACTTCGCATGATCTTTATTTCTTAACAGACGTTTCAACCGTGGTATTATAGGAGCATACCACATCACCTTGGTAGGAACCCTCTTCCTGGGTGGCTCGCCCTCAATATCACCAGGGTCGTCTTTTCCGATCTTATACCGCAATGCAGTGCATATCGGGCATTTATCCATATTCTCGTACTTCTCACCACGATAGAGGATGCAATCATTAGGGCGTGCATGTATCTTCTGCATGTCTAATCCTAGAGGGCAGACAAGCTTCTTTGCTTCGTACGTGCTGGCGGGCAATTCGTTCTTTCTTGGAAGCATCTTCTTCATTAGTACCAGCAAATTTTCGAATGACGAGACAGTCACACCGGTCTCTGCCTTCCACTTCAGCAATTCCAGTGTGCTATCCATCTTCTTCTTGCCATCTTCACAAGTTGGGTACAACAATTTGTTGTGGTCCTGTAACATCTGCTCGAACTGCAACCTCTCCTTTTCTGTGTCGCAACCTCGCCGTGCATCAGAAATGACCCGGCCAAGATCATCAGCGGGCTCATCTGGTTCCCGTTCTTCATCCTGATCTACTTCTTCATTGTCTTCCATTGCGGTATCAGCATACTCAGGGAACATAGATCGGTAGTTGTCATTATCGTTCTCTTCTTCTTCATCGTCGTCTTCCATCATAACCCCTCTTTCTCCGTGCTTGGTCCAAACATTATAGCCCGACATAAAACCGGACCGAAGCATGTGGCTCTGAATGACTCTTGAGGAAGTGTAATCCTTCTCATTCCGACATTCAACACATGGACAAAACATATAGCCACCACCATGCTTGTTCGCATCGGCTGCATCTCGAAAAGAATGCACGCCTTCTCTGTAAGCGGATGTGCGTCGATCACCGTACATCCATGGATGGCTTATCTGCGTTATACGACAGTATATCAAATACAATCACGATCCTAAAAATTAGTACCGCACGGTCTAAACGAGGAAATATAGTTGCTAACCTTTTAGAATAAGTAGAAATAAATAGGAAGAGGTTTAAGCGTGGCTCGGGCATCTCATATCGTAGTTGTGTTCGGTGAACTGAAGCGGCATCGCTCTAACACACATTTCAACAAACACCTCTAGTGCATCCAAGAAAAAATGGAGAGCTAGCACACACCCACACTCTTCCATCCAAGAAAAATGCAAGGAAGAGGGGAGAGGGGGGCTGTGGCCAATATATATAGGCAGAGGACTTTAGTCCCGGTTTGAGACACAAACCGGGACTAAAGGTGGCGCACATGCGGGCTGCACACCGCGTAGCCCTTTAGTCCCGGTTTGTGTCCAAACCGGGACTAAAGGCTCCTTACGGGCCGGGACCAAAGCCTCGTGGGCGGCATTGCGATTTTGGGGCGACGTGGCCGGGCCTTTAGTCCCAGCCCAGATGGAGGCCGGGACTAAAGGGTCCAGGCCAAAGGCCCGTTTTCCAGTAGTGCTTGTAAACTTTCCCTTCTTCACCTTTCTTCTCGTAGCCGAGGGGTTGTTCCACGTATACTTCTTCTGTGAGATCGCCGTTGAGGAAAGCGGATTTAACATCCATATGATGAACCTTCCAATCCTCTTGTGCTGCCAAAGCTAGGAGCACTCTCACCGTCTCGATTCGAGCAACCAGTGCAAACACCTCATCATAGTCAACTCCTTGACGTTGTACGTAGCCCTTTACAACGAGTCTTGCCTTGTACTTCACAATGGCACCTTGTGTGTCCTTCTTTAACTTGTAAACCCACTTCAAACCTATCGCCTTTTGGTTTGGAGGACGGGTTACCAAGGTCCACGTGCCATTGCTCTCAATTTCCTTCATCTCCTCATCCATGGCGTGCGTCCAACTACGACTTTTGCTCGCCTCTACGAAGTTCACTGGCTCCTCAACTCCGAAAAGACATAGTCCGGAGTATTCGAGCGTAACTGGCTTTGTGTACTTGTAAACTTTCTTGAGGGTCTTGTAGCGACGAGGCCCTGAGGAATCCGTTGTGGCTTGCGAAGGAGGTGACACAAATTGTGTCGATGTTGATGCACTTGAGGAAGATGGCTGAGTCTCGGGCGTGTCATCGACATCCGCGTCGTCAGCGTAGTCGTCGTGATCATGATCATCATCTTGATTGTCATCGTCACTATGCGCCTCGTTGTCGATGTTGTCGTCGAGATCTCCACCCGTGCCGTGCGCTTCATTGTCACTATCTCCTTGCGACCTATGCACGTCGTCGTCGGTGTCGGCATCATGATGATCACTACCATTGTGGTCACCTTGGTTGGGCGTCTTATCAACCACTTGGACATCCAACCGTGCATCATCATCAGTTGGAAATTCAACCGTGAATATGTTACGGTTTGGAGCATCGTTGGCTGCCGCGCTCCAATTCCATGCTTTGTTTTCTTCAAACACGATGTCGCGTGAAATCCGTAGACGCTTGGTTTGTGGATCGTAGAAGCGGTATTCTTTGGTGCCGGAACTCCTCTCGTATCCGATGAACACCATCTTGGTGCTACGATCGGCAAGCTTTGAGAGATGCGGCTCCGCCTTATTCACATGTGCCACACACCCAAACGTCCGTAGATGAGACACATTCGGCTTACGTCCGTAAATTGCTTCATACGGAGCCCGGTTGAGAAGATAGACCGCCGTCAAAACAGCTTCTCCCCAAAAAGTCCCTGACAGGTTCTTGCTCTTGAGTAAACTCCTTACCATGTCAACGACGGTTCGATTGCGCCTTTCAACGACCCCGTTCTGCTGCGGCGTGTAAGGTGCCGTGAGGAACCTTTTTATGCCTATCTTCTCGCAGTAATCGTTGAATTCGTTCGACGTAAATTCTCCGCCACGATCTTTCCGTAGAGCGCGAACCTTCAACTTGTGTTCCATCTCCGTTGCAGCCTTCAGCTTCTTGAACGCTTCAAACGCCTCATCTTTAGATCGTAGGAGAACGACCCACATATATCTCGAGTAGTCGTCTACCACGAGGAAGAAATACTTCTTTCCGACGTGAGTTGCTGGGGTGATAGGGCCACATAGATCACCATGGAGCAGCTCGAGTGCATCACTTGCACGATAGGTAGACTGAACAGGGAACGGCGTGCGGTGCTGTTTTCCAACCAAGCACCCATCACATACTCGATCAACATGGTCGATAAATGACATCCCGGATACCATCTCCATCTTTGACATCTTCTTCAAGGCATAGAAGTTAACGTGTCCAAATCTAGCATGCCATAACCACGAATCATCATCACTCTTGGCGAGCCAACACTCCGGTTGAGATTGATCAAGGTTGAGAATATAGAGCCTATTCCGTGTGCGATTAACACGAGCTAGCACGTTTCGGAGGTTGTCGAAGATCGTCATCACTCCGTTCTCGATATTCACCTTGCATCCATTATCGTCAAGCTTCCCAATAGAGATAATGTTGTTGCGAAGCCGTGGGATGTAGTACACTCCGGTGAGTATGTGATGTTCGCCTGTGAGACCCTCGAAGAGGACAGATCCTTGCCCACAAATCTCCACAGCTGAACCATCACCGAACTTGACCGAGCCTTGAACATCATATTCCAGCTCGAGAAATTTCTCCTTGCATCCCGTCATGTGGTTACTGGCACCCGTGTCGAGATACCACGACACATTGTGATCCCCGGATAACTTAGGAGTCACATTCTTCTCATGAACTAGCACCTTCCGGGTTGGTTTCACAACCACCGTTTCAGCGAGATCACAAACTTCGGCCATCAGAACACTTGGACCTTCGTCTTCCTGCTTTGCCAAATTTGCCTTGATCTCCCGCTTGTTAGGCTTCGGACAATCCTTTGCAAAGTGACCCATCTCGTTGCAGTTATAGCACTTAACCTCGGATAAATCCAAGTTCCGTGGCTTCCGCCCTTTAGATTGGTCCGCCTTACCACGACCTTGTGGCTTGCCTTTTCCTTTGCCTTTTCCGGTTTGTCCGTCGCGCTTCACGTTGCTTGAGCCTTCGCCACCATCACGCCTTCCTTTGCTACTTGGGGCCTCCCAATCTGCGCGCGAGTACATGAGTTGGTCGCTACCTCCTCCTTTTCCTTTCCGACAGCCACGAGCATTCTCTTCCCATGTCCGCAAGCGTTCGATTGCCTTCGTTATGGTCATGTCGTCGATGTCGTAAAGCTGCTCGAGCATGCCGATGATGTACGTGAATTTATCAGTCACTGACCTGAAAAATTTCTCCACAATCTCGGTCCCATCGAGCTTTGCACCAAGCGCGCGGATCTCTCCCACCAAAGTAGTAAGACGCATGGCATAGTCGTTCACCGATTCAGTTTCCTCCATCTGCAACTTGTGAAATTGGCGCTTCAGCACTTGTGCCCGAGCCTTGGTGACGCGATCTTCTCCGATCCTCATCTCCTTGAGTGTGTTCCACGCCTCTCTTGCCGTCTCGAACTCCGCCAATGTCATTAGCATGAAATCCGGCACGGACTAGGCTATGGCGGCCATGGCACCTTCATCGGACTCGTCATCGATGTCGTCTTCCGTGATTGCCTGCCACACTCGAAGGGTTCGGAGAATAATTTTCATCTTCACCGCCCACACGCCGTAGTTGGCGTCACTGAGCATCGGGTACTGGATGGGGATGTTGCGATGCGCCTGGACGTTGGCGCCGCTCGTTCCTCCACCACTGGTTGCTGACTTGACGCCCTTCTTCACCTTGTTGCCGTTCTTATTCGCCTTGGCACCGCCCTTGCCGGACTTGACCGACTCAACGTCGCTGTCCGTCATCGTAGATCGTAGATCGTCGAGGCTCTGATACCAATTGTTGGCTTTTGAACGTGCGTATGCAGCTGTACAGGCGTGCCTACGCGATTCTTGCTTTGGCCAGCTACTTGACGGAACTTGCGTAACTAACGACACGAATAAAACTGATCGATGGATTTGATGGCTAAAGGCCCGGGTCGAGCCTTTGCTTTGTATTGCTTTTTATTTTTTTGGTATTACAATCAACACCCCTAGGGTGTCTTTTATACACGTCCACAAGGGACTATGGAAATAGACTAGGACTAGGAATCCTAATAGTACTAGGACTCGGTTTGGCTTTCTTTCCTAATCCTAAAGAAACAACATGATTAACTTCTACATTGGTCGTGCTGTATAGATTAACTACTATTGTCGAGTTTGTCAGATTGACAGAGCTGAAAGTCCCTATGCCGACCGACACTATTAAGCGCCGCAAAACTGTGTACGGCAGTCAATATACCGATTGAACAAGTCTTGTTTACTCGTCTTGGAGTCCTAAGTTGATAATATTAGGTTGCCCGGGGTGAAAACCACGGACGTGGTCCTCACCGGTCGAATCCGCCACCGACGATGCAATGCTGCATACCTCAATGGAGGTATCACCTGATCTATAAACTCATCACTAGGAGAGGGTTGGCTGAAATTGTCCAGTACAATGTCCATTACATACATCACCATCTTACCATGAGATGTACACTCATGGCACTGTCAAAGCTAGCGAAACATTGATGAATGGTATGCACCCCATATTAAATTTACAGTACCAAAAATTGAAGTATAGTCATGTCACCTGATGGAACAAAACTACAGACACATGCAAAACCAATTTTCTTTACCCCTCATGCTTACATGTACAGTTAATATCTACGTATAATAATAAGTACATGTCTCTGTAAACTTGTGTGATAGCTCAACTGGAATAGACATAATTTGATCTAGTTTATTAGTGTCAGAAAACCTCCTAGACTAGGCCGGGTACCCTAGGTAGACCGTAGATCAATCTAGCGAAGACTACAAACTGTTAGACTTTGACTCAATCATTTGGATCAAGTTAACTAGCAACTAGAAATGCTAGACCTTAAACTTGTTGTTTAGATTCTAAGTGTCGTGGTTGATGACAGTGCCAACTAGCTGTAAGACCGGCACTATTAAGCCAAACAGTGGCCAGGTCCATACTCAGTAGATTGATCAATAGGCGTTTGCCCTCTTGGATTTATTTAGTTTGAGGTGGATACTATTAGTAGCAAAATTTTACTATTTAATTTCAATACAAAACTAACCCATTGTTAGAGCGAAAAAGTGGTGGTTTATTGAACTTACTGTGAATACTGACCTAGTTCAAACCGTTCAACACAGTATCATGGTGACAAGAATTCTACATATTAGTGCCATTGTCCAAAACAAAAAATTCTCTCTCTGTAAAAATTTCTCACGGGTTACAATATATTTCTCTGCAATCTGTGTGGCCGTGACAGCTCAACCGGCACATATTCTGAATTTCTGACTTGATTCTGATTTGTTACTGACATAATTAATACATTTTATATATTATTTAGTGTCAGAAAATCGTGTCTCAATCATGTTTGTACATGTCTGCGACCAGATCAGAGAGAAGGCTAGGTAGAGTCTAGATCAAATTAGAAGGATTAGAGCTTCGAGACTGATTCATTTTGGTGTTACGATTCCTAGTGTCCCGTCTAAACTTGTTGATTAGTAGCGTTCAAAATTCAATCGAGCGAAAGATATCCACGACATCGCAGTGAAATACGATCGTTGTATCACGTTTGCACCTTCTTAGACTAATTAGTTCATTTCTTTTGAGGGTCTGAATGTGTGATCATGTTTGACACTATTACTTTACAATTTACGGGAGACCACAAGAATATAAGTGTGAGTAATTAGGATTAACTAGCGGTTGAACATGTTTGTAAGTTGGCTTACTAATTTGGCGAATCTGCTTCACAAAAAATTGTAGATTTTTACTCAAAAATGTACAAATGAAATAGATAGATAAGTATATGTATGTTACCCGCAACCAAAAAAAAGTTTATAAAGATTCATCGAAGTATAACTTATTTTACATGTGGTTCATACAAGTATGTATATTGTTCTTTATATTGGATTGTATATTCATATCTTAGAAACTTATAAATATTTACCCCTTTTCGTTTTCTTGTATACATATAAGTTCATTCGTTAATACAGACGTTTTTAATTTTTCATTAATATGAGCTTATTATGCTTTTACTAACAATCTTATATTTGTTACTTAACTGAATTTAACATCGTCAAATTTTGTTTAGTGGGTCTGTGATTTACTGATACTTTTATGACCAATGATGGATCTACTTAGAACGTTGGGTGGTTCTGAAATAATTGTCTTAATCCCACAAACATGTGTTTCTATGGAATTGTATTTGTATAAACGGATGTATAAGGTTACATGTTTAGAGAGGAAGAGAATTCATAGATTAATAAAGTAATTACCCATAGGCATGTAATTAGCAGTTAACAATTAACAACTTGATAACTATCCCTCACACATAAAAAACTATATTTAAATCAAATTTTGAACAAATTTTGGACACAACAAAGTCATTGTCGTAATTTAAACCTTGTAGTGTCTACACAAAATAAAGAATAATTCTAATAAATCATAATTCGTACACAACACATGCTATGTTTTTGGTTATATTCAAAGCCATTTATTGGTTATAAACACAATATAATTATTATAATGGAAAATTAAGTAAAAGAATATGACAACTTTATAAATCAAGTACACTAGTTTCCCCATTAATAAACTTCTATTATGTTTCTTATATAGGTAAGTGGTGCCATAGATATACATTTTTGTGTGCAAGCTATACATATCAATGGAAGGTTAATAGTATCAATGACCTTTGTTGGGCTTGAACTTCATCATGAAAGAACAATATATATTATTATGTTCTCTTTTGCATTATATTCACTAAACTTTAGTTTACTAATTTTATCAATGAGTATCGCAATAGAAGATTCAAGAGTCACTACACGACTGCCCTTGGTAACACGAACTAACTTAGCATGCAATTGTATAAACTGGTAACAATTTCAAATGGTGGTCCCAGGTCAACTTTTAAATAGCATGAATTATCATGCAGAAAGACATGATAATTAGAGCGTGTCGGTTAGTGTTATAATTAATTCAGTAAATTGAGTTTCCAATATTTAGGTATGTATAAGTACATTACTTTTTCTGGTAGAAATAAAGTTTTACACAAAGTCATGAGGGTCGAAATATGCGGCGAAAACGTTGCTTGTATAGAAAAAAAGATCCGCTTTAAGAAGACACACATGTCTCGTCAAATCTGGAGTTTGATCTCTCGTGGCCTGATGGCACAACAACCCTCGAACCAATTCCTAACTTAATATAGTTGGTATCAACAGCTGAAAAAAGTAGAGGGATCTCGCATGGGCCCAACCAGTAAATTGGTCACTCGACTCCTGCTTGCTCACTGCTGCTCGATTTGTGTTTTTTATTTCTCCCGCCCGCTACTCTTAGAAAAAAAACAGATGATTTTTTTTTATTAATTTCTAAAAATTTGGTGAAATCATAGATGTACACAAATTTTAAATAGTTTGCAAAGTTGGGTAAATGTTCACAGATTAAAATATGTTCATGAATTTGAACTAAGTTCATGGATTTTAAAAAAAGTTTTTAGAATTTGAAAAATGTTCACAGATTTCAAACATGTTCATGAATTTGATTAAAATGTTCTTTCGAAAAAAGTTTACCAAATTTGAAAAAAAGTTCATGGTTTTAAAAAAACTGAATTAATTTTTTAAGTTCACGAGTTTTAAGAATGTTGCCAAATTTGAAAAACATGTTTAGGGGTTTATTAAAATTTGCACAAATTTCAAATCAAATCAGAATTTCCAAAAAAAATATTAATAATTTTTATTTGCGAATTTAGAAAATAATAATATAAAAAGTAAAAAAACCCGATGAACTAGACTGAAAACATGAAAAGAAAAAAAAACCTAGCAAAGTACCATCCTGCAATATTACCAAAACCCAAAATAACCACCAGTTATCTTTGCATTACATGGTCCGTCCGGAAGCAGCATACATGCCAAATAGGAAAGTACTGCCTCAGAATATGACCGTTGACAAAAAAGATCCACACTCACTACCAATGAGAGGACACCGTCGACGTTGCCTACAATGTCATCGTCATCACTTCTCCTTGAGGACACGACTTTGATTTCACCATAGACGACCCATCAAGACCCGGCTGAATGAACAACACATGAGAACCATGTTGGCCTATGCCCAACAACCGACCAAACACGCGGAGGACCAGCCAGCTCCAACTTCGATGATGAGTCTTGAAGGAGAAAGAAGCGCGCCTTGCACCAAATTAGTTCGACTTTCCCATCACATGGCATCGTTTCCACCATATCACGCGCGTGTACGCTGCAACTTCGATTTCATGCTAAAAAACACATGTAAAGGTCGATGACGAAGGACATCCCGTGACCCTGCCCCTTTAGCTACCATCGTCGTTGCCTCACAAATCGCAACACCTTGCGATGCGAGGCCACCACCCCGCTATCCACACCACCTTAGTCGAGCACACAACAAGACAGCTCAGCATCAGGAAAAGCCATCATGTTCGCCGCACAAGTTGCCACACACTAGATCCTCAAAAGCATTGGATGTAGAACAGTAGAAGGACACAACGATGGTACGGGCTCCAGAGTGATGCCTCGAAGGAGAAAAATGCCGCCATCGATCGATCCGGGGAGAAAGATCCGGGTTTACCCCGGAGCCTCAAGGGAGAGAGGTGGGTGCAGCACTGCAGCGACGCCTCGATCTAGTTCACTGTGTTAGTAAACCGCTAGACTTTGACTGCATCACTTGGAAGATCAAAGTATGTATGCACTAGTACCAAGGCTAGACCACAGACCGGTGTGAAGTTTTGCTCTTCACATCAAAGTATCTCGCACGTTTGACATTGCCGATTAGCTGTAAGAACGACACTATTATGCCAAACGGCGGCCTGGTCAATAGATTGATCGATAGGTAATTCCTCTTGGAGACCTGTTCAGTTTGAGGTGGGGTGTAAGTTGCACGTTTTAACTGTTTAATTTCTGTCCAAACTAACTAACTTCAACAGCAAAGAAGAATGGTGCTTATTTTTATCGTGCTCAACTGGTGCTTATTTTTATCCAATTGCGTTTTGTTAACGACACAGTTGATACAATTTATTAATTAGTGTCAGAAAACCGTGTTTCAGTCATGATTGCTCATGTCTGCGCCTAGATCAGGGAAGGCTAGGTAGACTCTAGATCCACCTAGCAAGACTAGAACTGCTAGACTGGATTGCTTTGGTGTTAAGATTCCAAATGTCTCCTCTAACAATGTTGATTTGGTACGATTGTGAAGTCAATTAAGCGAAACAGATTGATGACTACGCGGTCAAAAATATATAGGGGTTGTATCGTGCTTACCACTTCTTGTACTAATTAATTTGTTTAGTTTGAGGGTGTGATCAAGTTGCACATTTTAACTGTTTGATTTCGGAGGATACCACAAGAACAGTGGTGTGCGTAAATCAGGAATTTAATTTGGCGACTCTGCTTCACAATAGCTTGGAGATTTTTGCCCTGTATTATAAATGAATTAGGTACGTCTATGCATGCTCATGAGCTCATCTAAGTATAGCTATCCTTGTTTGGTTATTCGGCTTTGCAGTTTGAGATGAATAATTTTTGGTTCTAAATTAATTCTTGAAAAATGTGCTATTGAAATGAAGCATACTTGAATGCAATGTTCATCATTATGGCTACTCATATGGTTAACACATGGTTAGCTCTACCAAACAAGAAACCACACAATAAAAAACTGTTAATTTTTTTGCATTAGTACCTGATTAGCACAAAGCAATTAATTATGTTGCGGCACCTTCGTGTCTAACACTAGTAGAAAACAAGGCTTTGGTCCACGTGAGTAAAGAGCTTTAATCCCGGTTCTATTACGAACCGGGATCAATGGGTGCATCAGTCCCGGTTCGTGCGCCCAAAGCGCCGGTCGGGCCATGGTCCCGGTTCGTCTGACCCCTTTGGTCCCGGTTTCAGACATGAACCGGGACCGATGGTCCTCGCTCCTGGCGTAGCACCTTTGGTCCCGGTTCGTGTCTAGAACTGGGACAAAAGGTGAGTCTTCTGTCTCTTTTTCAATTTCAGTGTCATTTAGCTCAAAATAATCAGTAAATGCATGAAAAAATAACAAATGAAGTAAGAAAGGGTTGAAAATTGATGATGTGGCTTTGAATGGTGCATGTTGAACGCACAGACAGTCTGGAGTTGAAATAAGTTCAAAAAATGAAATCACTTTGTAACACATGAGTTTTCGTCTGAAACACTAATACTTCGAAAGAGATTGTTCATTTTGTACACGAAATGCATTCAGTTTTTGCCGTAACCGTCGTCGATCCTGTGGCCTCTGGTGTGGCCGTTTCTTTTGTGGTCGCAGATTCAGCAGTCGCAGAAGATCCGTCCCCTGGCGTGGTGCAGCGCATCGCACCGGATGGCTGCATGCACTCGCACTGCGAGGCTTCGCGCTGGCGCTCCTGGCCGGTTGGCCCTGATCCAAGGCTGAATTCCGCACGGGTGTGGCAGGCGCTGTCAGATCGTCCTCGAACGCCGCGCCTGCTTCTTCTTCTCCTGACAATGAAATAATGGATCATTTCGAGCATCATTTTTTGCGCCATTTTCTGCAGCGTTTCCTTCGGGAACCTGCACACGGAGATCATTGCTAGCAGAAACATTATCTTGTTGGTTAGTACAATTATTATCCCCCTTATGATGAAAATGCTGAGACATGGATGGGAGGAGAAGTATTTATTGACAAAGGAGAGCACCGATATTTGGATGAAATGATGCAAAAGGGGAAACAGACTCATTAAACACAACATCTCTAGAGATATATACTCGGCCTACTCATTAAAAACAACATCTCTAGAGATATATACTCGGCCTGTAGAAATGTCCACACACTTGACCCCCTTGCACATGGCACTATATCCTATGAAGGCACTTGGTTCTGAAGGAAATGCTAGTTCGCGTGTGTTATAGGGCCTGAAATTGGGCCAACATGCACATCCGAATACTCTAGGAGTTTTTATAATCTGGTGTAGTGCCAAAGAGGCAAGTAATGGGATTCTCAAACTTGATGACCTTGCTAGGGTGAATATTTATGAGGTATGTGGCACTAAGAAAAGATTCATCCCAAAATTTGAGAGGCATGGAAGCGTTTGCTAGCAATGCTAGTCCTACTTCAACAACATGACGGTGCTTACGTTCAGCAGATCCGTTCTGTTGGTGAGCATGGGGACTAGAAACATGATGAGGAATTCCAACCTTTTGCAAGAAGGAATTTAGTTTCTCATACTCATCGCCCCAAATCGTTTTGCATGGGGACTAGAGAGATTGTCGGTTTTGTACACGAACTGCATCCAGTTTTTGTCGTAGCCCTCTCAACTTTTTAACACATGCTATGTGGGTGAAATGATGATAGCATGCCAACTTTCAACATTTTCAGAGTTCATTTGTAGTGCTTTTCAATTTCAGGGTCAACTAGCTCAAAAAAAAAGTAAATGCACGAAATATACCAATTGAAGTCAGAAATTGTTGAAAGTTTGTGATGTGCCTTTGAATGGTGCATTTTGAACAAACAAAAAGTATGGAGTTCAAATAAGTTAAAAAAAATGAAATCCCTTTGTAAGAGATGAGTTCTCGTTCGAAATTGTTAGTTTTGCATGGGGACTAGAGAGATTGTTAGTTTTGCATGAAATCTCTATTGGGGACTAGAGAGATTGTTAGTTTTGCATGGGGACTAGAGAGATTGTTAGTTTTGTACACGAACTGCATCCAGTTTTTGTCGTAGCCCTCTCAACTTTTTCACACATGCTATGTGGGTGAAATGATGATAGCATGCCAACTTTCAACATTTTCAGAGTTCATTTCTAGTGCTTTTCAATTTCAGGGTCAACTACCTTAAAAAACCATTGCAAAACATATGACCAAATTAATACAAGTTCATCATCACATTAAAGCCAAAGAACAGTAGTGATCAAATGTTATTATTGCAAAAAATAAATACATAAAGTTCTCTCATAAAACAACATACAACTATGTAAAACAATTAAATGCAACAACAAACGCGATCAAAATCGCAACTAAGGTAACAATTGACCCAACAACATAATGATACCAAGCCTCTTTATCAATGGCATATTTTCTAATATTCCTAATCTTCAAGCGCATTTCATCCATCTTCAAGCGCATTGCATCCATCCTCAACGGCATCGCATCGATCTTCATCTTGCGATCATCGATGACATCGGCGACATGCAACTCCAGTTCCATATTCTTATCCTCAATTATTTTCAATTTTTTCTTCAAGTATTTGTTTTCTTTTTCAACCAAATTTAACTTCTCGACAAGAATTTTTATGTGGGTTGGAATTTCCGGTTCACATACCTCCTAGATTAAAAAAATATATGTCACATTGGTCATCATAATTGTCATAAACACTAAATAAAGCAAATAGTTATAAAAGATAATATATACCACATCCGAATCATAGACATGACGAGGGCCGACGGAGGCGGATACCAAAACCATCGCACTATATAATAACAAAAAATAATGAAAGTGAGTAATTTATACAAGTATGTATCTAAATCATACAAGTAAGATTTTTTTTTCTTTTAAAAAGAAGATAAGAACAAGAGGCTCACCACGGTGGTGCTCGCGACGAGATCGGCACGGGGCGATCGACAATGGTGAGGACGGGCACGGGACGACACCCTACGCATGTGCAGACTCTAAGAAGTTAATTTGAGCATTTGAAAGGAGCTACACTAGCAGTGACAAATGAAAGGATGAAGTAGCTAACCTTTTAAAACACTTGTGCAGTTGGTGCACGGCCAAACCTAGACAAATATTAAGGAAAATGGAGCTTGGAGGTCGAGCTTGGAGAGGAGAAAGCTTAAGTAGAGTGGCTCGGGCATTTCATCGAACACGTCATGTCCATGAACTAGAGTGGCAAGAGCATGGCATGGTCACACTTTAACAACCAAAAAACAGGGGCTATGGTGGGCAGGGGCGAGGGTTTATATAGGCAACACTTTAGTCCCGGTTCTTGCCACTTCCCGGGACTAAAGGCCCCTGCTTCCCGCCTTCTGGTCTGCCGAAAAAGGGCCTTTAGTCCCGGGTCGTGGCTCCACCCGGGACTAAAGGGTGTCTTTAGTCCCGGTTCGAGCCACGCCCCGGGACTAAAGGCCCCTGCTTCCCGCCTTTTGGTCTGCCGAAAAAGGGCCTTTAGTCCCGGGTCGTGGCTGCACCCGGGACTAAAGGGGTCTTTAGTCCCGGATCGAGCCCCGAACCGGGACTAAAGATCCACCTATATAAGCGGGAGTTCGAAAATTTCGAACCCAAATTGTCCATTTCTCTTCTTCTTCCTCTCGTTCTCCTGCCCGGCGCGGCACAGCGACGAACTCGACGACGCCGTCAGGCTGCCCGCCGTCCTGCTCGCCGCCGCCTGCCGTCCTCCTCGCCGTCGCCGTCCTCCTCGCCGCGCGCCGCCCTCCTCGCCGCGCGCCGCCGTCCTCCTCGCCGCGCGCCGTCGACACCTCCGGCCGGTAAGCCCCACGCCCCCTCCTCCCCAACACTCCGACCAGCACAAGCAAAGAATAAAAAGGAGAAGAAAAGAAGAAAAAGGAGAAGAAAGGAAGAAAAAGGAGAAGAAAAGAAGAAAAAGGAGAGGAAAGGAAGAAAAAGGAGAAGAAAGGAAGAAAAAGGAGAAGAAAGGAAGAAAAAGGAAAAGAAAGGAAGAAAAAGGAGAAGAAAGGAAGAAAAAGGAGAAGAAAGGAAGAAAAAGGGAAGGAGAAGAAAAGAAGAAAAAGGAGAAGAAAAGAAGAAAAAGGAGAAGAAAAGAAGAAAAAGGGAAGGAAGGAAGAAAAAGGAGAAGAAAGGAAGAAATTAAGGAGGGAAAAAGAAAGTTCACTGCAGATAGAGATGAAGATTTGCTCACACTGGTCCTCGACAATGACGAACATGGAGGACGAACGCGAGGCTTCGGTCCTTCTTACCCGTGGTGGCTTGGGTTTGCTAGAGACCAAGACACTTACAGAAGCCGAGAGAGAGCAAAGAAGCGACAGCAGGATGAGGAGAATGACAAGTTCAACCAGTTGCTTGTCAGGATTAACGAGCAACAGAAGCAGATTGATGAGCTTAGAGGAGTACCGCGCCAGGAAGATCCTGCACTTGATATTACCGGCGCCCCATCTAAGCGGAAAAGCAGCGTGGCTGAATCTGAGGCCCCGCCCGACGATGCACGAAGAATGATAGAGGGCGGTCCCGGCTACCCCGTGGATGGAATCAAGGAGTCAACATCATGTGAACTCCATTAGAAATTCAAGAACATATCCATGAAGGTGGCCGTCGGACAGGCTTTACCTTCTGGCCCTGATGCACGCTCGCATGGCCGTGAGATTCCAGCTGGCTTTGCTAAAGTCGGGGTGGATGAAATCCTGACGGGGTTTCATGATATGGAGCTCGACATAGCTGGACACGAAGATGAGAGGACACTCGGAGAAGTACTGGGTGGAGTCATCCTTGTTGGGGAACGTCGCATGGGAAACAAAAATTTTCCTACGCGCACGAAGACCTATCATGGTGATGTCCATCTACGAGAGGGGATGAGTGATCTACGTACCCTTGTAGATCGTACAACAGAAGCGTTAGGGAACGCGGTTGATGTAGTGGAACGTCCTCACGTCTCTCGATCCGCCCCGCGAACAATCCCGCGATCGGTCCCACGATCTAGTACCGAACGGACGGCACCTCCGCGTTCAGCACACGTACAGCTCGACGATGATCTCGGTCTTCTTGATCCAGCAAGAGAGACGGAGAGGTAGAAGAGTTCTCTGGCAGCGTGACGGCGCTCCGGAGGTTGGTGATGACCTTGTCTCAGCAGGGCTCCGCCCGAGCTCCGCAGAAACGCGATCTAGAGGAAAAACCGTGGAGGTATGTGGTCGGGCAGCCGTGAGAAAGTCGTCTCAAATCTGCCCTAAAAGCTCCATATATATAGGAGGAGGGAGGGGGGCCTTGCCTTGGGGTCCAAGGACCCCCCAAGGAGTCGGCCGAGCCAAGGGGGGGAGGACTCCCCCCCCAAACCGAGTTGGACTTGGTTTGGTGGGAGGAGTACCCCTCCCTTCCCACCTCCTTCCTTTTTTTTCTTTCCTCTTGATTTTTCTTCTCTTGGCGCATTGGGCACTTGTGGGTTGTCCCACCAGCCCACTAAGGGCTGGTGTGACTCCCCAAATGCCTATGGGCTTCCCCGGGGTGGGTTGCCCCCCCGGTGAACTCCCGGAACCCATTCGTCATTCCCGGTACATTCCCGGTAACTCCGAAAACCTTCCGGTAATCAAATGAGGTCATCCTATATATCAATCTTCGTTTCCGGACCATTCCAGAAACCCTCGTGACGTCCGTGATCTCATCCGGGACTCCGAACAACATTCGGTAACCAACCATATAACTCAAATACTCATAAAACAACGTCGAACCTTAAGTGTGCAGACCCTGCGGGTTCGAGAACTATGTAGACATGACCCGAGAGACTCCTCGGTCAATATCCAATAGCGGGACCTGGATGTCCATATTGGATCCTACATATTCTACGAAGATCTTATCGTTTGAACCTCAGTGCCAAGGATTCGTATAATCCCGTATGTCATTCCCTTTGTCCTTCGGTATGTTACTTGCCCGAGATTCGATCGTCAGTATCCGCATACCTATTTCAATCTCGTTTACCGGCAAGTCTCTTTAATCGTTCCATAATACAAGATCCCGCAACTTACACTAAGTTACATTGCTTGCAAGGCTTGTGTGTGATGTTGTATTACCGAGTGGGCCCCGAGATACCTCTCCGTCACACGGAGTGACAAATCCCAGTCTTGATCCATACTAACTCAACTAACACCTTCGGAGATACCTGTAGAGCATCTTTATACTCACCCAGTTACGTTGCGACGTTTGATACACACAAAGCATTCCTCTGGTGTCAGTGAGTTATATGATTTCATGGTCATAGGAACAAATACTTGACACGCAGAAAACAGTAGCAACAAAATGACACGATCAACATGCTACGTCTATTAGTTTGGGTCTAGTCCATCACATGATTCTCCTAATGATGTGATCCCGTTATCAAGTGACAACACTTGCCTATGGCCAGGAAACCTTGACCATCTTTGATCAACGAGCTAGTCAACTAGAGGCTTACTAGGGACAGTGTTTTGTCTATGTATGCACACAAGTATTGTGTTTCCAATCAATACAATTATAGCATGGATAATAAACGATTATCATGAACTAAGAAATATAATAATAACTAATTTATTATTGCCTCTAGGGCATATTTCCAACAGTCTCCCACTTGCACTAGAGTCAATAATCTAGTTCACATCACCATGTGATTCCAACGAATCCAACACCCATATAGTTATGGGGTCTGATCACGTCTTGCTCGTGAGAGAGGTTTTAGTCAACGGTTCTGAAACTTTCAGATCCGTGTGTTCTTTACAAATCTTTATGTCATCTTATAGATGCTGCTACTACGTGCTATTCGGAAATGCTCCAAATATCTACTCTACTATACGAATCCGTTTCACTACTCATAGTTATTCGGATTAGTGTCAAAGCTTGCATCGACGTAACCCTTTACGACGAACTCTTCAACCACCTCCATAATCGAGAAAAATTCCTTAGTCCATTAGTTACTAAGGATAAATTTTGACCGCTGCTAGTGATTCAATCATGGATCACTCTCTGTACCTCTCAATATACTTTGAGTCAAGGCACACATCAGGTGCGGTACACAGGATGGCATACTTTAGATTCTACGGCTAAGGCATAGAAGACGACCTTCGTTTATTCTCTTTATTCTGCCGGGGTCGGGTTTTGAGTCTTACTCAAATTCACACCTCACAACGCAACCAAGAACTCCTTCTTTGCTGATCTATTTTGAACTCCTTCAAAAACTTGTCAAGGCATGCATCTTGTTGAAACTTCCATTAAGCGCTTTCGATCTATCTCCATAGATCTTTGATGCTCAACGTTCAAGTAGCTCAATCCAGGTATTCCTTTGAAAACTCCTTTCAAACAACCTTGTATGCTTTACAGAAATTCTACATTACTTCTGATCCACAATATGTCAACCACATATACTTATCAGAAATTCTATAGTGCTCCCACTCACTTCTTTGGAAATACAAGTTTCTCATAAACCTTGTACAAACCCAAAATCTTTGATCATCTCATCAAAGTGTATATTCCAACTCCGAGATGCTTGCACCAGTCCATTGAAGGATCACTGGAGCTTGCATACTTGCTAGTATCTTTAGGATCGACAAAACCTTCTGGTTGTATCACATACAATGTTTGCTCAAGGAAACCGTCGAGAAAACAATGTTTTGACATCCTACGTGCAATATTTCATAAATAATGCATCAACAACTAACATAATTCTAACAGACCTTTAGCATCGCTACGAGTGAGAAAGTCTCATCATAGTCAACTGTTTGATCTTGTCGAAAACATCTTTGCGACAAGTCGAGCTTTTCTTAATAGTGACTTATCACCATCATCGTCTGTCTTCTTTTAAAGATCCATTTTACTCAATAATCCTATGACCATCAAGTAGTTCTACCAAAGTCACACATTGTTTTCACACATGGATCCTCTCTCGGATTTCATGGCTTCCAGCCATTTGTCGGAATCTAGGCCCACCATCGCTTTCTCCATAACTCGTAGGTTCACTGTTGCTCAACAACATGACCTCCAAGACAGGGTTACCGTACTACTCTGCAGCAGTACGCGACCTTGTCGACCTACGAGGTTTGTAGTAACTTGATTCGAAGCTCAATGATCACCATCATCAGCTTCCATTTCAATTGGTGTAGGCGCCACAGGAACAACTTCCTGCGTCCTGCTACACACTGGTTGAAGTGATGGTTCAATAACCTCATCAAGTTCTACTACCCTCCCACTCAATTCTTTCGAGAGAAACCTTTCCTTGAGAAAGGATCCGTTTCTAGAAACAAACACTTTGCTTTCGGATCTGAGATAGGAGATGTACCCAACTGTTTTGGATACCCTATGAAGAAGCATTTATCCGCTTTGGGTTCGAGCTTATCAGACTGAAACTTTTTCACATAAGTGTCGAAACCCCAAACTTTCAAGAAAAGACAGTTTAGATTTCTCTAAACCTCAGTCTATACTGTGTCATCTCAACGGAAATACGCGGTGCCCTATTTAAAGTGAGTGCAGTTGTCTCTAATGCATAACCCATAAACGATAGTGGTAATTCGATAAGAGACATCATAGTATGCACCATACCAAATAGTGCGTGGCTATGACGTTCAGACACATCATCACACTATGATGTTCCAGGTGGCATGAACTGCGAAACAATTTCCACATTGTCTTAACTGCGTACCAAAACTCGTAACTCAGATATTCATTTCTATGATCATATCATAGACAATTTATCCTCTTGTTACGACGAACTTGACTCTGAAACGGAATTGAACTTTTCAATATTTCAGACTTGTGATTCATTAAGTAAATACTCCTGTATCTACTCAAGTCGTCAGTGAAGTAAGAACATAATGATATCCACTGCGTGCCTCAGCACTCATTGGACTGCATACATCAAAATGTATCACTTCCAACAAGTTACTATCTTGTTTCATCTCAATGAAAACAAGGCCTTGCTCATGTGGTATGATTTGCATGTCACTAGTGATTCGAAATCAGGTGAGTAAAGATCCATCAGCATGGACCCTCTTCATGCAATTTATACTAACATGACTCAAGCGGCAGTGCCACAAGTAAGTGGTACTATCATCATTAACTCGTATCTTTTGGCACCAATGTGTAACACTACAATCGAGATTCAATAAACCATTGAAGGTGATTATTCAAGCAAATAGAGTAACCATTATTCTCTTTGAATGAATAATCGTATTGCAATAAACACGATCCAATCATGTTCATGCTTAACGCAAGCACCAAATAACAATTATTTAGGTTCAACACCAATCCCGATGGTAGAGGGAGCGTGCGACGTTTGATCATATCAACCTTGGAAACACTTCCAACACGTATCGTCACCTCGCCTTTAGCTAGTCTCCGTTTATGTCGTAGCTTTCATTTCGCGTTACTAATCACTTAGCAACCGAACCGGTATCCAATACCCTCGTGCTACTAGGAGTACTAGTAAAGTACACATCAACATTATGTATATCAAATATACTTCTCTCGACTTTTGCCAGCCTTCTTATCTACCAAGTATCTAGAGTTGCTCCGCCTCAGTGACTGTTCCCCTTATTACAGAAGCACTTAGTCTCGGGTTTGGGTTTAATCTTGGGTCTCTTCATTAGCGCAGCAACTGTTTTGCCGTTTCACGAAGTATCCCTTCTAGCCCTCGCCTTTCTTGAAACTTAGTGGTTTTTCAAACCATCAACTATTGATGCTCCTTCTTGATTTCTACTTTCGCAGTGTCAAACGTCGCGAATCGCTCAAAGATCATTGTATCTATCCTTGATATGTTATAGTTCATCACGAAGCTCTCAAAGCTTGGTGGCAGTGACTTTTGGAGAACCATCACTATCTCATCTGGAAGATTAGCTCCCACTTGATTCAAGTGATTGTCGTACTCAGACAATCTGAGCACACGCTCAACGATTGAGCTTTTCTCCTTTACTTTGTGGTCAAAGAATCTTGTTGAAGGTCTCGTACCTCTTAACAAGGGCACAAGTATGAAATCACAATTTCATCTCTTTAGAACATCACTTATGTTCTGTGACGTTTTAAAACGTTTTCGGTGCCTTGCTTCTAAGCCATTAAGTACTTTGCACTGAACTATCGTGTAGTCATCAGAAACGTGTATGTCGGATGTTCACAGCATCCACAGACGACGCTCGAGGTGCAGCACACCGAGAGGTGCATTAAGGACATAAGCCTTCTGCGCAGCAACGAGGACAATCCTCGGTTTTACAGACTCAGTCTGCAAAGTTTGCTACTATCAATTTTCAACTAAATTTTCTCTAGGAACATATAAAAACAGTAGAGCTATAGCGCAAGCTACATCGTAATTCGCAAAGACCATTAGACTATGTTCATGACAATTAGTTCAATTAATCATATTACTTAAGAACTCCCACTCAAAAAGTACATCTCTCTAGTCATTTGAGTGGTACATGATCCAAATCCGCTATCTCAAGTCCGATCATCACGTGAGTCGAGAATAGTTTCAGTGGTAAGCATCTCTATGCTAATCATATCAACTATACGATTCATGCTCGACCTTTCGGTCTCATGTGTTCCGAGGCCATGTCTGCACATGCTAGGCTCGTCAAGCTTAACCCGAGTGTTCCGCGTGCGCAACTGTTTTGCACCCGTTGTATGTGAACGTTGAGTCTATCACACCCGATCATCACGTGGTGTCTCGAAACGACGAACTGTAGCAACGGTGCACAGTCGGGGAGAACACAATTTCGTCTTGAAATTTTAGTGAGAGATCACCTCATAATGCTACCGTCGTTCTAATCAAAATAAGGTGCATAAAAGGATTAACATCACATGCAATTCATAAGTGACATGATATGGCCATCATCACGTGCTTCTTGATCTCCATCACCAAAGCACCGGCACGATCTTCTTGTCACCGGCGTCACACCATGATCTCCATCATCATGATCTCCATCAACGTGTCGCCATCGGGGTTGTCGTGCTACTCATGCTATTACTACTAAAGCTACGTCCTAGCAAAATAGTAAACGCATCTGCAAGCACAAACGTTAGTTATAAAGACAACCCTATGGCTCCTGCCAGTTGCCGTACCATCGACGTGCAAGTCGATATTTCTATTACAACATGATCATCTCATACATCCAATATATCACATCACATCGTTGGCCATATCACATCACAATCATACCCTGCAAAAACAAGTTAGACGTCCTCTAATTTTGTTGTTGCACGTTTTACGTGGTGACCAAGGGTATCTAGTAGGATCGCATCTTACTTACGCAAACACCACAACGGAGATATATGAGTTGCTATTTAACCTCATCCAAGGACCTCCTCGGTCAAATCCGATTCAACTAAAGTTGGAGAAACCGACACTTGCCAGTCATCTTTGAGCAAAGGGGGTTACTCGTAACGATGAAACCAGTCTCTCGTAAGCGTACGAGTAATGTCGGTCCAAGCCGCTTCAATCCAACAATACCGCGGAATCAAGAAAAGACTAAGGAGGGCAGCAAAACGCACATCACCGCCCACAAATACTTTTGTGTTCTACTCGAGAAGACATCTACGCATGAACCTAGCTCATGATGCCACTGTTGGGGAACGTCGCATGGGAAACAAAAATTTTCCTACGCGCACGAAGACCTATCATGGTGATGTCCATCTACGAGAGGGGATGAGTGATCTACGTGCCCTTGTAGATCGTACAGCAGAAGCGTTAGGGAACGCGGTTGATGTAGTGGAACGTCCTCACGTCCCTCGATCCGCCCCGCGAACAATCCCGCGATCAGTCCCACGATCTAGTACCGAACGGACGGCACCTCCGCGTTCAGCACACGTACAGCTCGACGATGATCTCGGCCTTCTTGATCCAGCAAGAGAGACGGAGAGGTAGAAGAGTTCTCTGGCAGCGTGACGGCGCTCCGGAGGTTGGTGATGACCTTGTCTCAGCAGGGCTCCGCCCGAGCTCCGCAGAAACGCGATCTAGAGGAAAAACCGTGGAGGTATGTGGTCGGGCAGCCGTGAGAAAGTCGTCTCAAATCTGCCCTAAAAGCTCCATATATATAGGAGGAGGGAGGGGGGCCTTGCCTTGGGGTCCAAGGACCCCCCAAGGAGTCGGCCGAGCCAAGGGGGGGAGGACTCCCCCCCCCAAACCGAGTTGGACTTGGTTTGGTGGGAGGAGTACCCCTCCCTTCCCACCTCCTTCCTTTTTTTTCTTTCCTCTTGATTTTTCTTCTCTTGGCGCATTGGGCACTTGTGGGCGGTCCCACCAGCCCACTAAGGGCTGGTGTGACTCCCCAAATGCCTATGGGCTTCCCCGGGGTGGGTTGCCCCCCCCGGTGAACTCCCGGAACCCATTTGTCATTCCCGGTACATTCCCGGTAACTCCGAAAACCTTCCGGTAATCAAATGAGGTCATCCTATATATCAATCTTCGTTTCCGGACCATTCCGGAAACCCTCGTGACGTCCGTGATCTCATCCGGGACTCCGAACAACATTCGGTAACCAACCATATAACTCAAATACTCATAAAACAACGTCGAACCTTAAGTGTGCAGACCCTGCGGGTTCGAGAACTATGTAGACATGACCCGAGAGACTCCTCGGTCAATATCCAATAGCGGGACCTGGATGCCCATATTGGATCCTACATATTCTACGAAGATCTTATCGTTTGAACCTCAGTGCCAAGGATTCGTATAATCCCGTATGTCATTCCCTTTGTCCTTCGGTATGTTACTTGCCCGAGATTCGATCGTCAGTATCCGCATACCTATTTCAATCTCGTTTACCGGCAAGTCTCTTTACTCGTTCCATAATACAAGATCCCGCAACTTACACTAAGTTACATTGCTTGCAAGGCTTGTGTGTGATGTTGTATTACCGAGTGGGCCCCGAGATACCTCTCCGTCACACGGAGTGACAAATCCCAGTCTTGATCCATACTAACTCAACTAACACCTTCGGAGATACCTGTAGAGCATCTTTATACTCACCCAGTTACGTTGCAACGTTTGATACACACAAAGCATTCCTCTGGTGTCAGTGAGTTATATGATTTCATGGTCATAGGAACAAATACTTGACACGCAGAAAACAGTAGCAACAAAATGACACGATCAACATGCTACGTCTATTAGTTTGGGTCTAGTCCATCACATGATTCTCCTAATGATGTGATCCCGTTATCAAGTGACAACACTTGCCTATGGCCAGGAAACCTTGACCATCTTTGATCAACGAGCTAGTCAACTAGAGGCTTACTAGGGACAGTGTTTTGTCTATGTATCCACACAAGTATTGTGTTTCCAATCAATACAATTATAGCATGGATAATAAACGATTATCATGAACTAAGAAATATAATAATAACTAATTTATTATTGCCTCTAGGGCATATTTCCAACAATCCTATGGGACAAGAACTACATCAAGCTTCCAGGCTCGGCCCCAAGGACAACACCGCCTCCGAGTCGTCGTAGGTCACCTACACCTCCATTACCTCCAAGCCCTCCACATGACGTCGGCCAACACAACACGAGTCCATCACGATCACCGCCGCCGGACTTGGGTCGTCTGTCTCCGCTGCCGCCGGCTCCGGATACAAAGCGGGAGCGTGCCACCAAGAACGCTCCGCCGACGATTCCTAAGCCACAGAGCACCCCAAAGCGCCAACGAACGCCCCTCCCAAAGGTACGTCATGCTAATCTTCCTATCAGACCTTATGATCGTACCCCCGAGGAAAACGCCAGGATAGCAAAGGAACATCATGATGCGTAGATGAAAAAGAAGGAACCCGAGCCCCGCCCGGAATACACCGAGAAGCAAATAGCATTTGCAAAATACTTCACGACCCTTCCATCACAGTATGACTTACACCATAAGCCTGATGACTATACACGCACATTGCAGAAGGAAGTGAAAAAGAGCAGATCACGTGCAAGCCCTCCACATGACGTCGGCCAACACAACAGGAGTCCATCTCGATCACCGCCGCCGGACTTGGGTCGTCCGTCTCCACCGCCGCCCGCTCCGGATACAAAGCGGGAGCGTGCCACCAAGAACGCTCCGCCGACGATTCCTAAGCCACAGAGCACCCCAAAGCGCCAACGATCGCCCCTCCCAAAGGTACGTCATGCTAATCTTCCTATCAGACCTTATGATCGTACCCCCGAGGAAAACGCCAGGATAGCAAAGGAACATCATGATGCGCAGATGAAAAAGAAGGAACCCGAGCACCGCCCGGAATACACCGAGAAGCAAATAGCATTTGCAAAATACTTCACGACCCTTCCATCACAGTATGACTTACACCATAAGCCTGATGACTATACACGCACATTGCAGAAGGAAGTGAAAAAGAGCAGATCACGTGCAAGTGCAAGTGGGAGCAAATCAAGTTCAACTACAAGCAAGAAAAAATCAGACGTTCCTCAGCTTGGACAACAGGCCAATCAGTCGATCCCACCCCTCAAGGTGTTAACCGAGAATGTTCCCCCTCCGGTGCAGGGGCTAGATTTTGAAAGAGCAAAGGAGTTGGCGGCTGCATGTGGTGTCTCGGTTGAAGATTTGCTGGCTTCCCAAGACGACGGGATACCGAAGGCTGTGGTAGCCCCTAAGCCACAGTTTGTCATGGGTGAGCCTTTGGTCAGCAAAGATGATCTTCCAACAAATATGCGTTACTTGCATCAATGGTACTTAAGTGAATCAAAGAATGGGAGAACGACGATCGTGCTGATTGTCCCACAGGAGTACTACGGCCGCCCCGAACAAATCCATATCGACTTTGATGAACTCTTCCAGATGTACAATGGCGACGCCCTCGACAAATCGCTTATGAGTTGCTATTGTCTGTAAGTTTTTCAATTCGTTGTATACATATAACTTGTTTAGTTATTTCAATTCATTGTCTATATATAACTTGTACTCTATTATGCAGAATGAAGATTCTGGATTGTAAAAGTAAGAGCATCCTAAATTTTGGGTTTATTGACCCAGATAAAATACATATAGTGACGCTAACTAATTATCCCAAGGAGACGGAGGAAAACCTTCTAAGGTTTCTAAGAGATCAAAATTTCTGTGACCACATACTGTTTCCATACAACTTCAGGTGAGGGTCTTTACTCTGTTGTGTCCATTCACTTATAAGTGTAATTGATAAGTTACTAACATATATATATATATATATATATATATATATATATATATATATATATATATATATATATATATATATATATATATATATATATATATATATATATATATATATATATATATATATATATATATATATGGCGGCTACATGTGCAGCTTCCATTGGATTCTGTTGGACATTCAAATTGATAAGGGAAGAGTTGATGCCTTCGATCCATTATCGAGACCCTTGAAACAGTTTCAAAGCTTGCAGGACATGCTTCAAGGGTAATTTCAATCATTCTTGTGCTCTATCGGTCTCTTTCGATGATTTTCTGATATATCAATTAATGAAAAACTTAGCACATCATTATCCTTGTCGGGCAGGGTTTGGAAGTGGTTCAAGTGCGTGACTCCCACTATCGAGCATGAGAAGCTGACCTTTAGAGCGGCTCAGGTAAGTAGTAGTATGATATACTTCTATTTTCAATACATTTATGATGCTAGATTATTATTTTGATTATATATATTCTATTCTCGTAAAGTGCGACCAGCAGCCACGGGGAACGCATCTATGCGGATACTATGTTTGCGAGACCATTCGCACGTTTACCTCTGAGCACAAGGATCACAGATTCAACGTAAGCAATGAACATTCACAGCTCTACTTTTACCCGTCATTCTTTGTTATCATGATTGATATTCATATTCATCTCCTCTTCTTATATAGCACACGGCCATGACGACGAAGGTCCTACCAGAGCAACGCGCGATTGCTGTTGCAGAGGAGCTTGCGACCTTTCTGAGGACGGAAGCTATAGATGACAAAGGACGATTTAGTGTAGCTAGGGGCCATTACTGATGTTCGTCCATGTAATCGAATAGACGGGCTCTAGTCCCGATAATTCAGATCTCCATATAATTGTATATATATATGCTCGCTTGTAAGATAAGTTAACCTTATATATATATATATATGCATAATTATTTCTATTTAAATTATATGAAAACTAATTCCCAAACACCAAACGAGGCATCACGTTAATCTCCCGAACACCTAAACCCTAAAACCCTAAAACCCAAAAATAATTTCATTAAAAAAAAACCCAAAAATAAGCAAAATCTGAAACTCTTTAGTCCCGGCCCGTGTAACGAGCCGGGACTAAAGGTCCTGCCCCTGGGACGCTACGAGGCGCCCACGTGGAGCACCTTTAGACCCGGCTTGTAACAGGGCCGGGACTAAAGGTTAGGTCTTTAGTCCCGCCCCTTTAGTCCCGGTTGGTGAACCGGGACTAAAGCCCCTTACGGGCCGGGGCTAAAGGCCCCGTCCCCACTAGTGAGAGGGATGACCCGTACGACTATGCCACCTTGCCGATGATGATTTGGTGACACTCCAAGCTTGTTTATTTGACCATGATGAAGATGATGACTTGAGTGGATATAAGCCTCCCTCACATTTTCCTCTAAGGATGATTCTCCTCGTTGCCAAGTCCTTGACCACAAAAGAGTAAGGATAAAATATTATGAGAACATTGTTATCAAGGGCAAAGGGATGAACAGAGACAAGATTTTTTGATGCACTGGGGACATGTAAGAAATTGTTTAGATTCAAATCTTTTAAGGGGGTTTTAACAACTGAATTTCCAACATGAGTAATGTCCATACCTGAACCACTTGCCGTGTGCACTTGGTCACCTCCATGGTGTCTTTTTCTCGTTGTCAGTTTGCCGAGCTCTCTGTGATGTATTCGGTGGCGCCATAATCTGTATACCAGTTTGTATCAATCCCGTAGGAGTTGGTGAAGAGGTTGGCCTTCTTTTCTTCATGGTCCTCATCATACTGATGCCAGCAGGCCCTTGCGCCGCCGGCGTGGTATGTGTAGTAGATCTGGCATTCGGGATAGTCCCATTCTTGCTGTCGTGGCTGTTGTCGTGGACGTTGTTGGCCGCCGTAACCTCCACCGTGCACAGGAGAGAGAGAGGAGCAATCTCCGCGATCACCGCGGCCACGGCCCCCTATTTCCTCGCCCACGGCCTCCTCTTGCTCGAGACTGCCCACACCCTCTTTAGACAACATTGGCAGAGGAGCGGAAACTGCCTGGTTCGTCGCCTAGCATCTCCATCCTCTGATCAAAGGCAGAGATCTACGAGAAGAGATCATCAACTGTGATGGAGTTCTTTTTGGCTCCAACTGCTGCTACGATGGGATCGTAATCCCGATCAAGTCCGGCCAAGATGTAGTCCACCATCTCCCTGTCTCTTACTGGACGGCCCGTCGCAGCGAGTTTATGTCCGAGGCTCTTCATCTTGGCGATGAACGCATTGCTCGACATGTTGCCCTTCTTGGTGTTGGAGATGGCTATCTTCAGATTAATTATCCGAGATTGAGACTGCGCAGCGAACAAGGTAGTGAGAGCAATCCAAAGATCATGAGTACTCTCCTTACCGATGACTTTTGCTAGAATCTCCAGGGTCAGCGAATTGAGCAAATAGCTCAGGACCTGCTGGTCCTTCGACAACCACGAGCCATATAGAGGATTAGCTTCTATGGCCGTGGTCTTATCCGCCTTGGTGACTTCCATCGTTTGTGGTGGTGCGGCATCGCTGCCACCAAGGAGGCTGACCACTTGCGCTCCTCGTAGTGCCCGCATTACTTGCGCCTTCCAGCGGAGGTAGCTTCCCCTCGCAAGCTTTTCTGCTGGTGGTGCGTCGAGATTGAGGACGCAGTGTTTGAGCTAGGGGCCATGACGAAGGTAGGATTGGGTTTCTGGTTTCTTTACATGAAAGGGAAGAGGCTAGCTCTGATACCATGTAAGGTTAATCTGGTAAAAGTGTTTCTACTCCTCCGTAAAGAAGCTGTGTGGGGTTTTATTGATTGATGGAGGTGCCTTGACGTGGCTTACAAGAAATACCTGATCGCCAACGATCTAGATAGTTACAAAAGATTTAAAGGAAGAGATAGAGTGGCAGTTGAGATTACATACGTATAGGACTCTAATTCTAACAAGAGCCATTTCGGCAGGCTGGTATTGGTAGGTGCTTGCGCTTGTTGCTAGATCTGTGGGGTGGGATGAGTTGGGAGGAGACGACGAGGTATATATGCGTGCAAGAAGGTGGCAAGTGGTGGTTGCGCGTGTGGGTGGGCAGTATAGTAGTACGTGAGAGGTTGGGGACATGATCCGCGACGACAGATATATAGGAGATGATGAGGAGGCTGGCCGCGCTCAAGTCAAACCTCAACGCAATGCTGGGGCTTAGGTGTCATGTCCGTGAGCATGCAACGAGCTAGCACAGATGTTAGGACATGCATCATGCACGCATGCATGAGTGCTCGCATGGCATACAACACCTCGCACTCTAGCTACAACAACGATCTACCGTAGCATGGATGGATGACCTGACCACGTCATCGTGCAAATGAGTAAAGTCTGATTTAAACTTTGAAGTGTTGGCTTTGGATCGCTAGATCAAAGCTCCCTTACACGTACGTGCAAGCTAGCTATATAGCAACCAAGCAGACAAGCTGCTGGATGGATTAGCAATAGCACTCGCGTACGTATAAGCAACCTGAGCTAGCTTGCTGTGTATCGGATTAAACTCGGCGGAACCCACCCTTACTTTTAAATCCCTCAACTCTGTACCCTATATTCTTCAATCCGGGTCGTTTATAACCTTAATGTCCTTTTGCGAGGTGATTTGCTGACGTCCACGAAGACATGGAATTGCTCACTGATTAAGGTTGGATTTCAGAACACACACGCATGCATGGATCGATGGATGAATGAATGGACGTGGGCAACGATCGAGTTGGCTGCCGGGAAGCAGCGGACAAGTTCCTCCCGTGCGGCTCCTGCCAGTGGACGAGCGCACACGATGTGTAGTCGCCGGCGTACTCCTCCATCCCGGCGCCCCACGCCAGCGATGCTCGTGCTGTAGCTCGTTGTGCCTTCTCCATGCATATATATATGGATCCGCCAGGACAGCGCGGGTGGTGAAACTGTTGAGATCGATGGATGATACCCCGCAACGTGCGTCTGATTTTGTAGTTGCAAGTTGGGAGACATGAGAGATTCCATATGTCGTCGTTTACATTGCTTCCGGTTGCGGCTTCAGCTTTTTACACACAGGACGTGCACATGTGGTAGCCAAGTAAGCTGCATGATTATTGGATATTGCGTTGCATAACTTTTTCCATGGTCTATCCATATGATTGCATCGATTGATTTCAAACCATCGATCATAATGCATGCTGCACACGAATGGGTTGTTGTCGTCTTCTAATATGCTACAAATCTTATCCAAGTACGTACCTGCCGTCTGTTAGCAACTTGATCAGCTGGTTTGTGCACGCATGCATCGACTTTTGTTTATGTTTAGTTACAACAACGATTTCAATCACACTGATTTTCATTAGCTACAACTGCTTCGAGAGGTTACTCGTGCAGCTGGATGATTGAATCCAAGGAAATGCCCAGGTGTCACCCAATATTGCTGCATGCGCTGCTTCCTAGTGATTATGAACTGGTCGTGCTTGTTTGGTAATTTTCAGTTAAACTTCAGACGTCCCTGCACCATGGTTCGTTGATAATTTTTTCAATCACCCAGGGCACACATCGCCGCCTATAAATATATTGGGAAAATTTGGTTTCTGCCACACACAAAAATTCAAATATTCGATGATTTTCAGTTAAACTTCAGATGTCCCTGCGGCCTGCCTCTGTGAGTTGTGGTATTCTAAAACCCATTTCCACCTTTGTGGGATCCATTACATTGAAACGTCAGACATAGCGACGAGGAGACTCGTTTGACTGTTTAGGACCCACCACTTTGCCATGTTATCAGCAATCAATGGCTAGTCACTATATAATTTCATTTTTATTTTCAGGGAAGTCAATATATATATACTTTTCAGATTATAAGTTGTATCGATTTTCATGCACCTCAAACTAGGTTTGACGGAGATTATACTCCTTCCGTTCGCGAATAAGTGTACATGTTGTCCTTACTCAAAGTCTTAAAGTATAGGGAATAGTATCAACATTTATGGCACTATATTAATATCATTAGATGCATTTTGAAATGTATTTTTATAATATAGCAACTTGATGTCGTATATGTGACTATTCTTTTTTATAAAGTTGGTCAAAACTTTAAAATTTAACTTAGGATAAAAGGTAGATGTATAGTTATTCGTGGACGGGGGGAGTAAAATATAATATCAACATCTACAGTACAAAATTAATAAAATATGAAAATACTTTTCATGATGGATCTAATGATACAAATTTGGTACTATAGACATTGATATATCTTTTCTAAAAACTAGGTCAAGCATGCACATGTTTGACTTTCAAAAAACCAATACACCTTATATTTTGGAACAAAGGGAGTAATGTTTGGTGGGTCATATAGCAAAAGGTTGAAAAAATGGCCACCTTGGTAAAACTGCCGGCATCCGGTGCAAGACATTACATCCGGTACACCATCATACAATGCATTGCGGTGCATGTCCGTCGCCGCCACCTCCCAGCCCCCCTTCCCACCTTTCTCTCATCCCCCGCCAATGGAACCAGTCCTGCAGCTGAGCGACGACTGGCTCGATGTCCCGTTTCCTGTGTCGGCATGCCTACAACATCAGATGCGTCACATCCCAAAAAAGTTCAATGTTGAAATGTGAACACTTAAACTATGGTTAATTTGTTTTTGCAGTTTTGCGTGTACAACTTGAATCAATTGTCATTTGTACTTCAATTTTTTTTTGGAATTATTTATAATGCAAAACTAATCCTACAAAATGTGTGTAAACTTTTATTTAATATCAGGCTGGAAAGTAAATTCCGTAAGGCCTAGAGATTTAGTAGGAAATGTTTAAAACGTAAAAAATATTTTGGGTAATTATTTAGACCATATTTTTTTAGGGAATATTTAATAATATCCAAAAATAGGGGTTACAAAAATGTATTTAATATTTAGGCTGGAAATCACTTTGTCTAAGCCCTATATACTAAGGGAACTTTCTGGATATTTTGCCAAAAGATTTTAATGAAATTAGTTTATAAATGAAATTTAAATTCAAAAGGGAGAAATGAATAACGTAAAAAAAACCTAGCCGGCTAAAACCAATACGGCCCATTCCCTAGCTAACACTTAGCATGCAACATAACACATTGTGCAACCCAGTACAACCAACCTAACTTAGACGTGGTACACCGTATTATAACCTAGCCATAGGATATTTTCCGATGTAGCGGTTGAGAAGCCCTCTCTCTCTCTCTTTCTCTCCCATTGACCTACGTGTAATGACCTGCAGTTATATGAGAGCGGGTTTTTTTTTCCGAATGTGCATTACATTCATGCATACAATCTTTGGGGTAAATTAACACTCCTACTTAAGCTTAGATAAATTTGGATTCAAATAGAAAAGTGGACATGACCTATGCTCATTTTGAGTTTTGGTTCACAATTCAAATAAGAATATCAATTAAGGAGTTAAGTGAAAAAGTATAATATATATCATCTATGAGTGTCGTAAGTACCCTATTGACAGAGGGTCGTTAAACCTCTATCAGCAAGCAAAGTAAGCTCATAGGTCATGGGGCGTATTGACCCTACCTGTAGCAAATTTTGCATGACATGGGATAGGAAGTTTGGCACACACGAAAGTGTGAAATACTTAGATCATGGATGTGATGGGTTACAGACTTGATAGAAACATTAAGTTAATCGCTAGTGGGTAAAGTAACGCACCTCTAGAGACTGTAACGAATAGTGGTTTGTCCCTCCTTGTTATGCGAAAGATCGGCGAACACGACAAAAAAGGAGTTTATTAGAGATTCTAGCAACCCATGAAATATGATTATCCTGTGAGTATAATTAAACTTTACTTCTACAACATATTTGCCAAAATCAATATTATGGTACCAATAGTGTATATCCACCCACAATGTATATATGAACTTGTGGAGTAACTCCAGTACTCATCATTTTCTAATTCACTTTATACACTCTGTATGTTGGGAGAAAATGCCGGACGACCACGCCAATTTTGGAGAATACTTCTATAAAGAGCCGTACCTGTTAGGCAGAGTAGATATCGATGACTAAATCGTCCCCTACAATAACTAATGGACTAGCATTTCATTGTGGCATCTCTGTGGGCATAATACTCAAGTATTTAAAAGTTGTGCTAATTTACTATCGATTATTATTTTTTCAAAATATAAGGGAGATCTATACTAATTATACAAGGGTCTGGATTCGTTACCCTGAAGGGTGCGAGCCCATATATTCTCATAGTTGGTAAGCTCACTAATACCCCCAGACGGGCCCCTGCTACCGACCACTCTGTCATTACAAACTATATTTAAATCAAACTTTGAACAAATTTAGGACACAACAAAGTCACTGAAGTAAACTGAACCTAATAGTCGTTACACAAATTAATAAATCATATCTCATATGTAACCAATGATATGATTTTTCTTCTAATCAAAGTCATTTATTTTTTAAAAACACAATATTATTATTGTAATAGAACATTAAGTAAAAAAAGGGAACTTTAAAGATCAAGTTTACAATTTTCCCCATGATAAAATTATTATAACATTTCCTCCGTAGGTTGAGTGTTACCTTTGATATACATATTTGTTTGGAAGTTATAAATATAAAATGAAGATTTATCGTTTGAGTTGCCTTCATTGGGCTTGAACTTGATCATGAGCGAATATTATATACTTTTTTGTTCTCGTATAGATCGTATTCACTAAATTTAAGTGTACTAAATTTCTCATTAAATATCTCAATGGAACATTTGAGAGTGGCTACTTGACCAGTATTAATAACATGAGCTAACTTAGTACGCAATTGTATGAACTAGTAAGAATTTCAAATGGTGGTCCAATGTCAACATTTAGATGGCATGGATTATCATGTAGAATAACATGCAAATAAGACATATATATTAGTTTTACAATTAATTACTTAAAAATGAGTTTTCTGTATTTAGGTATATAATAAAATTAACTAACATTTTCTGATAGAATGTATATCTCAAACATGCCCCACCCCCCGATACGTCATATAATGAGGACTAAACTCGCTGAGCTTGAACATTGACAAAGTCATGAGGGTCACCACCGTACCTATGATGGGAAGTTGCCTTGCATTGAAACAAATACCCTTTTTAAAAAGACACACATGTCATCGAATCTGATGTTTCATGTCTGATGGCCCGAGAATACTACTAACTCCCTAACCATCGATAAAGGAAAATACTTGAATGAGTTCCATAATACTGAACATGTTCACCATTTCATTATTTTTTTTTTGAAAAGTTCACGAATTTTAAAATATGTTCTTGGATTTTAAACAATTTGAAATTTTCATGATCTATTTTTTTGCTAGTTAAATAGTAAATAAAATCCGATGAACCATCAGATTAAAAAATGATAAGAAAGACAATACGGAGAGGAGGAAGATTCTAGAATGTCCCCAAAATTAAACATATCCACCCAGTTCTTTGGTTGCATGGGTCGGTCGGATGTGTTATGTGCGCGGGCTACGAGTAAGGAACTGTTTGGCTCATTTGTGTAAATAGGAAATGCCACAACTAAGAGTACAAACATTCACATGAGTGATAACCTTGGTAATGTTGATGACGTTCGTTACATCCGCCCACATCGTCACATCTCGGGCTCCGAGTCCCTCTGAGTCCGGGGACGACTCCACATGGAGTTCTTGGCACCATCCAATTGGAAACCAACGGGGCATGCCTGGTTTCGTACGTACAGGAATGGACATCCAAGTTGGGGCATCTAGAAGACTTTGGTGAAGACAACGTAGGAAATGCTAGCAGTACTGGCGGGCACCAGGCCCGCAACGGATTTTGCGGCACTGCCTGTGATCGCTCCGCTGGACGATGACCATGCTTAGTATAATAGCGCGCGTGAGAGAATCTCTCCGATTACAATTCTATCAAGGATTGGTAATTTGCGTGCCTAGTGGCTGACCTAGGTAAGAGGAAGCTTACAAGCTATGGACATGGAGCTATCTGACCTACTCGCTACATGGAGAACAACATGTCTCCTGTAGATTAGATCATGGCTACATCACACAAGCTTCCGTCGGTATAATGTCCACGAGGCGATGAGCAATACGTACTTGCAATAGTCTGTGCAAATGTAATGGTTGTGACAAGCCAAACCGGTCCATCTATCCATTCATAGTACATTCTTAGCTTCATCCAGTTGTCATTGATTAACAGACCAAGTTGGAACTCATTATAGCTTCCTTAGACAGTACTACCACGTTGATAGTAGTACATCTTTAGTTGAATTCAATTGCAAATAATTAGCTGAGCAACTTGAGTTCATTAACTAGTTAATTAGCTAGCTAGTACCACCACTAAAAATTTGAGAGCCTAGATCGGAGAGCTAGGCAAGTGCATGCCCCAACTTGACCACTTGGATAAAATTAACTAGCTAACAGGACACGAGCTTCGGTCAGTACCTTTTTTGCTGTTTAGATTAACACCTAGTGTTGAGCTTCGCGATGTTGATTAGCTGTATGACCCTAGACAGGCTGAAAATGTTTGGGTGAAACGAGAAACGACGTATGGACATTCGATGGATCAATTGAGCTAATCTTTTCACCTGTCTTGGATGAGTTTTTCTTTATCGAGAAATGTATGTTGCTAGATTTGGAAACCATGGACTTGCATTGTCCTCGTTGGTTGAATCCAGAGACGACGATGCAACTTAAGTTGTGTTCCTTGATGGAGATATTATGTGATGGGTAGACTTTTTCCCTTCACCACTGGCCACTCGGAGCCACCATCAGGGATCCTCACTCATCAACTAGGGCATTTTTATTAAGCATCCCACAGATGAACTAGTTAAAAAATTACTATATTCTTACCGCTATGGAAGGAGCTCAGCAAGACGCTGGAATCATCGACCATCTGCTAGAGCCATGGATCTAGAAGATGATCATATCTCCACACATCTTCTGAGTGTGGTATGTGTTTCAACTGTAGAGCCAAGCATTATTTTGGGTTTGTATCGGTTGTGTTAGCATTAAGCCCGTTCTTTTGAGGATTTCTTTGAGTAACTTTTCTTTCATTCTAGTCCAACTATGGTATGTAAAACCTTAAGAGCTTTGGTTCACTAAAGCCGGGCAAGCTCCTTCTTTCTAAAAATAACTAGGGCAACCACTCCTTAGAACCTCGTCATCATTTCAGCTGTTTTAGGGACGTTGATAAGGACAATGTTCGTCACACGTTACAATATGATAACTACCATGTAAGGAAGAAATGTATATATTTGTGGCATTGTCGAAAACCAAAATTTCCATCTTTGCAAGACTAGAGCTGTTAGGCTGGCTTGCTTTGGTGTTAAGATTCCTAGTGTCCCCTCTCATAGTGTTGATTAGTTGTGGTCCAAAGTCAAATTAAGCAAAAGCGATCAACGCCATTGACGGTCAGAAACATGTAGGCGCGTATTGAATTTACCAATTTACCCCCTCTTGGACTAATTAGTTTTTTTGGTTCGAGGGTCTCATCAAGTTGCACAGGTTAACTGTTTGATTTCACGGGAGAACAGTGGCGTGCATAAATTAGAATCCATAAGGACTGAATAGATCTAAAAGTCAGCTTGTGAATTTGGCGATCATGCATCACAAAAGCTTGGATGTACTGTTGTGAATTGTAGGTTGGAAATGGAACTGGTAAGTGCTTCACAAGAGCTTGGAGATATTGCTCTGAGTTATAGGTTGGAAATGAAGCATGTGAGCGTATTCATGTTCATCTAAGTATAGTAGCCATGTCTGGTCATTCTACTTGGTAAGTTCAGATGACGGGATATTTCATTTTATTAAATGAGTTGGAGCTGGAAATTGGTTCCGAATTAAGTCTTGAAGATATGCGCTATTGACATGAAGCAAACTTTAACAGTGTTCATCATCATAGTTGGCAGCTTAAGATCAACTTCCTCCATCCGGAATTACTTGACGCTCAAACAGATGCATACGGTGCATCTACTGGGCCATCAACTAATTCCGAACAGATTGAGTATCAAACTTGAACAGAGTATGAAGTTGTCCAAATCACACAGTAATGAACAATTTATGCATGAGTTCGAGATTAGCACAAATCAGTTCATCACTTTGCACCGGCAGCATTGTAAATAACACGATGAAATTGAAGACATATTTCGTACTATGTATTAGTACTATCCATGTCAAGAATCACAAATCTTATTATTAGTAGTATCTTTTTTCCTCTGTATATATATATATGTACACTGTATAGTGCCGAATCAGCAAAATGTACATCTCCTACCTAATCATATGTACATATGACACGACTTGATAGATGACTAGATCGTTGGCGTCATGATGTTGAGAAGTGCAACCCTGGTCTGCACGACGCTCCTGAACACCATGTCGCAGGCGCTGTCGCACTCGTCGAAGCATCGCTCGAGCGCGTGCAGCCTCTCCACTGCCGCCTCCGCCGTCTCGGGGACGGCGGCCTTCTTGGTGGCGAACGCAGGAATAAACATGGCTATCTTCTTGCAAGTAGACGCCGGGGATGACATGGAAGAGGCGGCGGAGAAGACTGCTGCAGAGGCCGCGGCGCTCACAGCGGCCGCCTCCACGAGCGCGCCGGCCATCTCGGCCTCCTCGGCACCAGCGACAAGGTTCAGTCGCGAGCACTTGGTAGAGACGGCGGATACAGAGGCGGCGAGGCGGACGAGGTCCTTCTCGGCCCTGCGCTGCGATCTGGAGGCGGACGCGAGCCTGCCGGCGTCCCCTCTGCGGAGCGCGGCGCGGGACTCGGCGGCGGCGTGCCTGAGCTCAAGGAGGCACTCCTGGAAGCCCTGGTGAGCGTCGGCGAGGAGGAGGAAGGCGTCTAGAAGGTGGTTGCCGGCGTTGCTGGTGGTGCACCGAAGCGCGGCCCCGGACGCTGGGAGGTGGAGGAGGTCGGCGAGCGCGGCATGGAGCGCGTGGATGTTGGCGAGGCCGGCTGGGAGGGACGAGGCTGCTGCGGCCGTGTCCTGGATCCAGGCACGGAGGGTGGCTATGTGGGCATGGAGGTTGGCGACGAGCGGATGGGATGAGGTGGTGCCGGGGAGGCTGACGGAGCGGACGTGGCGGGGCTTGGAGAAGGACCTCGCCGGGGTGAGAGGGAAGGAGATGGCGCGGCCGAAGTTGGGAGCCATTTATTTAGATGCTGCTTCTTCTTCTTCTCTTTGTGTGTTGTTGCTGAGATGAGATGAGATGAGATGAGGTGTTGTTGATCGATGGAGGAGACGATGGATGTGGTATATATATGCAATGCAAGGGGGAGGAGGAGACATGGTAGCTTGGCAAGTGGTGGTTGCATGCACTGCACGTGTGGGTGGCCGGTGAGAGGAGTGCGTTGGGGACATGCATGATCATATCGGCCAGTTAGAGATGAGATGAGATGAGATGTGATCCATGGAGAATGCGTTCAAAGTCAAATCTCAAGGCAACGCAACGCAACGCAACTCTTAGGTGTCATGTTGGACGGACGTGCATGCACGCAGGGTAAAAAAATAACATAACATAACATGTGCTGTGATGCAGCGCATAAACGTACATGTTCAACAGCTCGCCGTGCCACTCTTGACGCCGTTGTGCTGGACTATAAACGATGTGCCGTTGGACGCGCGGATGAGCAGGTCATCTCATAGTCATAGCACATGCTACGTGCAAATTGTGCTGCATAATTCATGGCATATTCGGTCGCGTATATCGACCGTCAAACGGGAAACGAGGGACTGCACGAATAGATTAGAGCTCCGCAACAACCGGATCGGCCGTGCGTGCGATATTGTCCCTTTTTGCGTTGCAAGTTGGGAGACATAAAAGATTCTATATACGCCCTTCGTCACGGTTTTAAAAGTGTGCTTGAAAATTCTTTGGAATCAAATAATATGGACTGAAAAATAACATTCACGCTACGAATGCAAATAAAAATACTATTTCCTCCGTCGCGGTTTAAAAGACACAGTTAAGCTTGCATGCATTTTAAAAATAGACAAGGTTTAAGGCGCAAAAGCAATTACTCTTATTAATTAGTAGTACTAGTACTAGTCATGCATGCGTCCTCCCAATTTGCTGCTCACGCATTACTACTAGTATTTTCTCAGTTGATTAGACGCATTAGCATTTACACCTGCTACATCTCACAACTAATCGGTGACTATCTTGGTCCCAGAGATTTTCATGCGTGCCTTCTAAACCGTGATGGAGGGAGTACTCTATAATAAAGTATTAATTAGCTGCAAGATTAAATGCAATACGTTTAAAACCTTGTTTATTGTGAAAATACACGTAAATTAACCCTATCTTCTAAAATATAACGAAGGGAGCATATAAGGCTTCAGTATGTTGGATCGAGCGGATGTCAGCTAGAGCCAAGGCCAAAATTAGACATGCAATTGCAATTCAACCTTTTTTAATACAGTACAGATGCAAGCGCTCATATACGCACGTATACACTTATCCCTATAAACACACACACTCTCTATTCCTACGAGTACCCTCAAGAGACTGAGCCGTCATGTCATCTTGAAATTTACGAAGTCACCGTAGTCACCTTGTCGTCGACGGAAATGTCTTTTATAACTGAATATGCACCGTCAAATTTTTTAAAATAAATCTAGAAATAAATGTGAGCATCAGAATTTAAACACTGATGGGCTAGGATACCACAATCCCTTTAACCATCGAACATCGTTTTTTTAGGGGAGCGTAAGTGAGCAGTGCATGATTGTATTGATTAGTTTGACACTGCTATGTATATGCTGATCATAATGCATGTTGCACACGAATGGGTTGTCGTCGTCGTCTTCCACTTAATCAAGTATTGCCCGACTACGCACCGACCGACTGGTAGCAGCTACCGAGCTTCATTGTGCACGGATGCATCTATTAATCTTTAATTCTTTATTTTTACAACAGCCATCTCCATCGTACTGATACGGCTAGTTGGGAGAAGTTGCTCGGGTAACTTAATGATTGAATTGTAGAGAATACATGGCTGTCGGTGGTAATCCACACACGAACGAGCTTGGGCTCATCTACCTAAAGTTGGGAAAATTGCAAAAAATTCAAAAGATTAGTGGATTACCGCAGAAGAGGGAGCATATGAGATTGGTTTCAAACAAAATAATAAACCAATTAAAAACCGAAAAAGAATTTGGATCCAAGAAGCTCGAGTGCAAGGTGCGTGCAAATATTTGTAGTGAAAAAACATTCAAGGATTTCTAGAAAAAAACCTGGTTCTTAAAAATGCCTTTTTGCAATGTTTTTTGAGCCAAATTTTGCTTTTTGTATAGTTCCTCAAATATTGATTCACCACAAAATTTTGCTAGGTCCTTGCGAACTCAAGCATCTTGGATACAAAAGAGTTTCAGATTTTTCTTTTTTTAATTTATAGACGAAACACATATGTAAATGCCCCTGGGCACCAAAATGCCGGAACGACTCTTCCATGATAATTTACTGTGCAAATTATCTCTAATTGATGTTAATCTTTGAACATGTTTAAGGCAAAAACATTAACACATACAACACTGAATCAATACCAACAGATTCATCATTGAATACATTCTCAAATCAAAGTTATTCGTTCTTGTAAATGTTGCTATTATGTTCTATCTAGGTTGTAATTATTTATGAAGTTTGATCTTACACAATGCTAATACGTGGACTAGATAAAAATGGAGGGAGTACTCTCGTGTAATCTTCTTTAGTAAGACCCATATGCTCTCGAAGCTGAAGATTTTGTTGTCTAACTCATTGCGCGCACAACCCAAATCTCCATCACACATCGTCATGCACATCACATCAGCCTGTACACATTGTGTCACATATGCATGTCCACTCTCTCTCTCTCTCTCTCTTCTCACGCATTTTGTCTAACTCATTTACTCATTTTGATAACATATTGCACTTGTTTTAAGATCATATTTCATATATTTCACTTGTTTCATTCATTTTGATAATATATTTCACTCGTTTCAATATCAAATTTCATACATTTCATTTCCTCGTTTCAATAATAGATTTTAGTCATTTCAAAAATTAATTTCATCTCCTTTGGTCATTTCACTCGCTTTCCATAATTAATTTCACTTGTTTCAAATAACAAATTTCACTCATTTCACTCGTTTCAATAACATATTTCACTCATTTAAAAATTCAAAGTAGTTGAAATATATTCAATATTAGTCTTATTTTAAAGGCCTTTGGCGTCATGATTATAGTGAATTAATTTATTTTGAAATTGGAATGTTGGTTTAGAAGGTATAGATGATTTAAGTTAGGAAAGGTGAAATAGACTCAGAATACAAACTTCTTCACGTCATTGTTTGAAAAAAAAACTTCTTCAGGTCAATTAGCTTGATAATGTTGATGAACATCGGCCCACATTGTTATATCTCCGACTCCGAGGATGACTGTTGACAGAGACGATGGGTTCCACTTGGAGTATCTTGGCACCATCCGATTGCAAACCAATGGTGCGTTTGGTACAGAAACTAAGATGATCCGAGTCGGGGCAACGAAGAGACTTTGGTGAAGACGACGTATACATAGGAGATGCTTGCGTTATCTTCTAGAGATGCAGCTACGAATGTGGTGGTGCTGCCGGTGACTGGTCAGATTACATAGTACATGCTTTGCTCCAGCCAGTTTCCATTGGTTAACTCGGCAACTACATTCATAGTACATTTTTAGTTTGATCCAACTGCGAATAATTAGCCGACCAACTTGAGTTCATTAACTAGCTTAGTTAGCTAGCTAGTACTAGCACTAAAATGCTTAAGAGCCTAGATCGGAGAGCTAGGCAAGTGCATGCCCCAACTTGACCACTTGGATAAAATTATCTAGCTAGCTAGCAAGGCTGGAGCTTAGATCAGTTTCTTTTTGCTGTTTAGATTAACTCCTAGTGTCAAGCTTGTTAATGTTGATTAGCTGTAAGATCCAAGATAGCCGAATATGTTAGCAAAATGACATGGTCAATAGATCGATTGAGCAAGCCTGCTTCGCTCGTCTTGGATGAATTTGTCTTAATTGAGAAATATATGTTGTTGGGTGTGGAAACCATGGACTATGCAACTTAAGTTGTATATATATACCTTGATCGATGGACGTATTATGTGATGGTAAGATTTTTTTTTTCCTTCAGCGCTTGGAGCGGCCATCTGAGATATTCACTCTTCAACTAGGGCCTTTCTTTAAGCATCCTGGGGATAGACTAGCTACAAAATGACTATCTTCTTATAGCTATTGAAGCAACTCTGCAAGACCAAGGAATCATCAACTCTTCAAGACCAAGGAATCATCAACTCTGCAAGACCAAGATATCCTTTGCTAGAAGCTCCGCGGACACGCTTGAGCTCTCAAGGAGAGGAGCCATGGATCTGGCGGATGATCATATATTTCTGAGCGTGCTATGTGTTTCGGTTGTTGAGCCAAGGAACCTTTGGGGTTTGTATAGCTACCCATGTTTGGCCATTCTGCTTTGTAAGTTCAGATGAGTATATATTTGATTCTATTAAATGAGTTGGAACTGGAAATTGGTTCTGAATTAATTCTTGCAGATATGGGCTACTGAAATGAAGAAAAACTTGTTATTTTCGGGCGAAATGAAAGAAACTTTAACAGTGTTAACAGCTTAATTAAGATCTAGTTCCTCCTATTCATGTCAAGCAGCACAAATCTGAACAAGAAGTGTAGCAAAATCTTATTCTTTGTGCTATCTTTTTTCTCTATACATATGTACACTTTGTAGTGCCAAATCAGAAAAAATATACATGGTTTCTTCTTCTTTTCCTTCTATCTACACATGACATGACACTAGAAGGTGGGCGTCATGATGTTGAGCAGCGAAACTCTGGTCTGCAGCACGCTCCTGAACACCATGTCGCATGCGCCGTCGCACTCGTAGAAGCACTGCTCCAGCGCGTGCAGCCTCTCCATGGTCGCCTCCGACGTCTCCGGCGCGGCGCCCTTCCGGGTGGCGAACGCGGGAATAAACGTGGCCGTCTTCTTGCAACACGATCCGGCAGACGACATGGACGCCGCGGCGGAGAACACGGATGCGGAGGCCTTGGCGCTGGCAGCGGCTGCCTCCACGAGGGCATATGCCATTGCCATCTCGGCCTGCTCGCCGCTAATGGCGACAAGGTTCAGGCGGGCGCACTTGGAGGAGACGGCGGATACAGAGGCGGCGAGGCGGGAGAGGTCCTTCTCAGCCCTGCGCCGCGACCTGGAGGCGGACGCGAGCCTGCCGGCGTCCCCTCTGCGGAGCGCGGTGCGGGACTCGGCAACGGCGCGCCTGAGCTCCAGGAGGCACTCCTGGAAGCCCTGGTGCGCGTCGGCGAGGAGGAGGAAGGCGTCTAGAAGGCGGCCGCCGGCGTTGCTGGTGGTGCACCGAAGCGCGGCCCCGGACGCCGGGAGGAGGAGGACGTCGGCGAGCGCGGCGTGTAGCGCGTGGATGTTGGCCAGGCCAGCCGGTATGAACGAGCCGGCCGTGTCCGGGATCCTGGCGCAGGCGGCGGCGATGCAGGCGTGGAGGTTGTCGAGGAGCGGGTGGGAGGAGGTGGTGCCGGGGAGGCTGAGGGAGCGGACGTGGCGGGAGGACTTTGAGAAGGTAGACCTCGCCGGCGCCGGGGTGAGAGGGAAGGAGATGGCGCGGCCCATGTTGGGAGCCATTTATTTAGATGGATCGGCAGATAGATGTAGATGATGTGTTTGTTGCAGCTAGATGTGTGAGAAATGAGATGACATGAGAATGAGATGTGATCGGTGTGGTATATATATATATATATATATATATGCATTGCAAGGAGAAGATAGGGCATAGTACGTAGTAGCTTGGCATGGAAATGGAAGTGTGGTGGTTGCACTTGCACCTGTGGGTCGTGGCTCGTGGGGGGACATGAGATCCACCAGTAGAGGTAGGGGGTAGCGGAGCCGCGTTCAAAGTCGATCAAATCCCAACGCAACGCAATGAAAGTTGAAACGCCGACGCCGACGCCGACGATGGTGGTTCGCCGTGCATGTGCAGCGGCATGACAGTGTGGATTAGGTGTCATGTTGGGTGTCGACGAGGTAGCTAGCACAGGTGTTGGTGTTGGACATGCATGCACGTTCAACATGTGTGCATGTATGACCTGTGCTACAACAGCTCGAATTATCTTTCAACTTCTGTGGAAAAATGGTATTGCAATTTATATGTATGTTTGTTATACTATCAACCTTAGCTACGGGAACTTATTGACGTGTTAAAGCCCTGGAAGGAAATATGTTTGCTAAGGGAATCTCATGGGTAATATATGAACGTGGAATGTGCATCACAAGCTATCACTTATTTCATAGTTTGTAAACACATACTGTTTGTTACAATTATATACATGAGGTGTGGAATGATTGAACTCGATCAGGTGTGTAAGTTTGATTTATTTGTATAATAATCCTTATACGGTGCAGGTTGTAATCTTTTCGAAACATGTTTACAAATGAAACTTCATATATTGATTAATATGTTTCAGTCAAGTGGGAGATGTTGGATATTTATGTGGCTTTCAATATTTATTCAACCTAGTTATATTATTTAAATCAATCTGGAATTATTCATATCACTAATGTTTGTGACGGGGAATAATTGATGTGGAATTTTTTTTTATCATGGTTGATAACATTGCACAGGAGTCATACGTTTTTAAAAAAAACAGATGAAACAATAAAACATCTTACAATGGAGTCTATAAATAAGCCCTACCCTTTAGGCTCCATACGGCACCACAGAAAAGACATAAAAAGTAGAGGATAGACCTCATAGCCCAAAATATCAAACATGAGCTGCCGAAGCGAGAAAGAGGTTTGACTGGTATAGGTTGGAGGTGCAAGGCCGTCGTCGACGGTACAAAACATGAGACTTACAGAGATGACCAGGGTGACAGTTCACAGGAAGGTGATGCGGCGAGGCGCGGGGGTGTGGGGTGGGGTTTGGCGAATTTTTGTCCAAAAAGACCACCTACCCAGTGTAATTATCAAAAAAGACCATCTCAGAAGAAAATTGTCAGAAAAGACCACCCCAGTCGTGGCGGCAGGTACGCCAGCAGACGCGTGGCACCTGCCGCCACGTCGTCAGGCGGCAGCCCAGCCAGTGCCTGCAACGGAACGGTGCTCTGCAGGGGGACCCTGCCGCCTCACGGCATGGCGGCAGGACTGTTCCTGATTTAGATCGATGGCTACCAGCCTGATTACTGCGAGAATGAGTGTTTTGAAAATGGTAAAGGACACCGAGTATGAGTGCAGCTTTACATCACTTCATGTGTAGTCTAGTGGGCTCTTCAGATATCCCTGTGCTAACAACGATGCTGAGCTTCTCCAAAATCTCAGCCCCAAACCATTCGATTAGCATGCAATGTGCAGCTACTGACGAAACCTTCAGCTTAAACAGCTCTATGAACCTGATAAGCCAACGGCGACGCAGGGCAGGAACAGTCCTGCCGCCACGCCATGAGGCGGCAGGGCCTCTGCAGTGCACCGTTTCCGTCGCTGGTGCTGGATTCCTGTTATACGCAGGCTCCTGCTTGGCACCGTCGCAGCAGGTGCTGCCGCCTGCCGGCGTGCCGGCAGGTGCCACGCGTCGGCTGGCGCACCTGCCGTCACGGATGGGGTGATCTTTTCTGACAATTTTATCTTGAGATGGTCTCTTTTAACAATTACGCTGGATGGGTGGTCTTTTTAAACAAAAATTCGGGTTTGGCGGGCAGTTACACACATGTTGGTTGCCTCCGCGTAGAGAAACATATCGAGGGGAGGAAGAAGATGTACAATAAATTGTGTGAAAGGAAGAAGAAGCTCGTTTGACACCTTCTTTCGTATCCAACACTCACAAATTTGATTGCCCGAAATGTTTTTCTAGGCAGCCAATAGGTAGGTCCTCTCCTTGTTTATTCCAAAACCTGATGTTCTTATCGGGCCAGATCCAGCATGCCAGGGTTCGTGCCTATCGCGACTCGTTAACGCCTCCTGGCTAGGGTTCCCTCAGCGTCAAGATGTGAACTACCTTCTAGTGCTCTCCTTTATCGGGACGGCGGAAGTCGTGGGTGCTTAGTAGTTCCGGTGAGGGCGGTATGCAGCAGTAAAACCATTTGTATTGTTGTTGTTTTCTATTGCTTGTGTAAGTATCAATTTTTTTTATCGTTACTATTATGAATACAAATAAACTATATATCTATGGTTCTACTCCTTCCGTTTCAAAATAAGTGATTCAAAATTGACTCTATTTTATACTAAAGTTAGTATAAAATAGAGTTATTTTTGAATCATTTGTTTTGGAACCAATGGAGTACATTTAAAAGAAAAAATGGCGACAAAACACACAGTACGTGCACATCTGCTAAATTAGACACTCATTTGGAATCCAACTACTTCCACGCTAACTTATTCCGTATCTTTATTGATTCATCAATCAATTGAGGGCTCGATTATACGCTTCAAGCAGTGCATGCATGATTGTGTGGATTTGACACTTAATGAATGGTGCATGCGCACGAATGGGTTGTCGATCGTCTAACAACACTACTGTTTTTTTAGCATTACAACAGTACTGGTTATAATACATAATATGTTGTACACGAATGGGTTGTCGATCGTCGTCCTTGCACTCATTTCTCCAGGAGCATGACTACGTACCGTTCATCTGGTAGCAGCCTCTATTCAGATCGACCATACTGATTTTAGCATCAATTCAACGTGCAGCTGACTAATTGAACTGCAGAAAATGTGTGGGTGTCGGTTAAATGGTCAATAATGCACCAGCTGCATGCTCCTAGTAAGCTAATCATGCTGGTTTCGTAAACACTTGATGCTGTGCCTCATTGATGATATCTCCATGGATACAATACTACCAGTATACTTGCTGGCACGTCGATAGTTAATCGCACATGGGGACAACTAGCTAACCATCGGATATCCCAAGAGAGATTTGATTCTAGATACGTAACTTATTTGTGACAAATGGTGTGACTGGCTTATGCATATTATTAGAGGTGGGCTTGTGGTGGTCCAGGTTAATGATATAATGGCGCCATATTTCGAAACTCACAAAGGGATATGACAAGGGGATGCTCTCTCCCCTTTATTTGCCGATGCTTTGGCCATTATTATGAAAAAAGACTAAGTAAAATGACTAATTTGTGAATGGAGTGCTTGGGAGAAGTTTCACAAATGAGTAAATATGTTGCAATATGCTGATGGCACAATCTTTCTTCTACAAGCCTGATAATCATAGGCTCCCTTGCTTCCGCAGGAGTGAGTAACGACCACACACGGATCATGGTAGTAGCCTTGTTGATAACCTGCAATTTTTTTGTAGATATCTGTCTAGCTTAAAGTAATGCACATACTTTAATTTAAATATGCTTTGCAATGTTTATGTCTATCCATTTAACTACGTCCGAAACAACGTATGTATACTAAAAGGAAGATTGATATTAAAAGCTATATCTAATGAGCGTCATAAAATCCTAGCCATTGGACCGGCGGATAGTTCCGCTGTTTAGGTTCCGACCGTCGTGTTTGGCTGCGCTGATTAACTGTGAAAAGACTCACGCTATTAAACCAAATGGCGAACTAGTCTGCATATAGATCAACAGGCCATACCCTCTTGGATATTTGTTAAGTCTGGGACGTAATTTCAGTGCAAAACAACTCACTTTACCTAGCAGAAATATGCTAGCTAACATTTTAATCATACAAAACCCCAGACAAGGGCAAAACCAAAATTTTACAATTTGTATCATTTTGTTATTTATTTATATGAGAGTTAATACAATTATCACAATAATTTAGTGCGTATCTTCCTGGCTGTGACAGTTCGACTGGTCCATATTTTGATTTATTAACAACACAATTGATAAATTTGTTAGTGTCCCAGAGAACCTTGTTTCCCTCTATGTCTATGCCTAGATCAGGGAAGGCATGTAGATCAAACTAGAACAGCTAGACTGGCGTGTTTTGGTGTCGATTCCTACCCTCGGACGGTGTGTAGACCCGACGTGACTTCAAAGTCAAATTAACACCAAGATCCTCGATCAATCAGTCATACATCACTAAATTATGGAAATGATTGGATTTGGAAATTCTATGTTTATCGTCCCCTCTTTTCATTGCTTTGTTGTTCTGCATCACAATGGTTTGTGATTTTGCTCCTAGTTTGTACCTTATAGATCAAAACCAGAAAAGTAAAATATTTATCAAAGTTATGTGTTTCTTCAGAAAGGAGGGTATATACCAGGCTATGTATCGATTCATGCACTACAAACTGTTTTATGTCATTCATTGGTTATTTGGCTTGCATTTGAGGATAAATTTATTTTTGTTATTTGTAAGAAAGTAGTAATCTAAATTTGAGCGATATCAAGAAAATATACTTTATCTATAAGGCAAAAAGCCATGGGGAGAGGGGCGCCGTCGTCTATGAATCTCTGATCTGAATACCGTATCCAAGCTCTATGGCTAGTTTGAGCTCTTTGGAATTTTTAAAGTTAGGGTACTGAAACATCTGAGTAGCTAAGTGATGGAAAATCAACTTAGACCTGTTAGAGCATCTACAGCCGGACATTGCGAATATGACATCCTAACGTCCGCGGACGCGCTTGGTGAGTAACCAGGCGTGTTTTCTATTTATTCGTCTGCGCAGTCACATTTCTCATTTTTTTTCCTCATATGTTCGGTCACTTGTGCGTGATTGATGAAGAGAAAGATATAATAAAAAATAATGAATAAAGAAAATAAAAAAGTGTTCTAGGGTGTGACCGCGTCCTATGTGGCAGACGAACAGGACGCGCCCGGGCGCGTCCGTGAGTCCTCATATCCTCCCTATAATTGAGATGAATATGAGGGTTCGAGGAGCGTCTGGTCGTATAGGGATGATGTGAGGCGTCCGATTGGGTTATTTTTTTCTTTTGCTTTCCTGTCCGGTCACGTGTCCGTGGATGTATGAGGGGTCATTTGAGGCATCCGACTGTAAATGCTTTTAGTCTAGAAAAATTATAATGCATCTTAGAGCAAGTATAATAGAACCGAATCAGCTGGTTATTAGAAATAAAGTAGTATATTTTTGCTTAGTTGAAGGAAAGAGAGGAAGAAAGAGAATGTACTCCTAGATAAAAGCCAGCTCTAACATGTACTCCTAGGTATTTTATGAGAATGAAATATGAGTCATATAATAAAAAAATAGTACATTCTTTTAACTAACTGTTTTACATGTTAGTTATAAAATGTGCTATAAATGACATAACAATGTCTTATAGCCAGCAGCTGGCTATAGTTCTTAGCGGTAGATCATCTTAGACCCGTGGACCTAGCCAGTACCCTGCTGGATACGAAAGCTAGGACGCATTTCTTGTTGCCGCCAATACAGCTGCCAACCGGACAGGCGGCAGATCGATCAATGATGATGTGCACAGACATAGGGGGTCCAACTGATGGCAGCTCCATCTAACTGAAAAACTACAGATTGCACGCATGTGCCAATTCAACCTGTACGTGTGCATCATGTCGTTGATACGCACAACTTCTCAGTACAATTATATGCATGATTGTCATAATTTGATACTCCCTTCATTTCAAAATTCTTGTCTTAAATTTATCTAGATATGAATGTACCTAGTCACGTTTTAGTATTTTGATACATTCATTTCTAAAAAACCTAAGACAAGAATTTTAGTACCTAGTCACGTTTATGACCAAGCCCGCGCTAACGGCCATCACTCGCTGGCCGTTACACTCGTTTTATGTGGCAGCCAACACAGGGGCCCATTCTGTTAGAAATTGTAGTTAACGGTTTTAAATCGGTCATTTGTTTTTATTAAAAAATTACAGCAAAAGTGATGAATTTTTACGACGAGTAAGAAATATGATGGCAATTCTGTTCGAATACTATAAATGTGGTTGTGGTTTCGTAATTCACTCCACTGCCGCCCCTGCCTGCCGGGCTTCTCCGGGTTGCTCCTCCTCATAGGAGATCCCGCCGCGTCCACCTGCCCTAACATCCCTATAGAATGACTGAACTGATGAAAATTGTCGATCTGTTGGCCAGTATACATGTATGTTCTGCTAAGCCAATATTCTAAATGAACTGATCCTGATTGTTTGATATCGCTTGATTCCTCTAGAGAATTGTATGTGGAGCTAGCTTCCTAACGACTACTTCCTCCGTTCCTAAATATAAATCTTTTAAGAGATTTTACTACGGACTACATACGGATGTATATAGACATAATTTAGAGTGTAGATTTACTCATTTTACTTTGTATGTAGTCGTAGTGAAATATCTTAAAAGGCTTATATTTAGGAACAAAGGGAGTAGATATCAATGAGAGATGTGAATCCGTACAAAAATTAAAATGGATTTGCTAAGTCAATCTAGGATTTTCAATGGATTTCAGAGCAAAGATGAGAAACCTATAATTGTATGCAGAAATTAAGTTAGCTGTATGCTAATTGCTTTTTGAATTTAAATTAGCAACAAGTTCAGGGAGATAGAATGGACTTCCTCTCACCTGCAAATTCTAATAACCAACTAGCAGACTTGCGTACGGAGCAGAGATTCCATGAACCATCTCCGAATTACGCATAGAATATAAAGAAACATAGGAGAGCTAGCCATGCAGGCATTAAGATAAACTACTCAGAGGCCTTCCATCGCGACGACTGCCCTGGTTTTTCGGCACGATTAGTTACTAAGTTTCAATGGATTACATTTGTTTGGATCAATGTTTGAAGTATTTCTGAGATTTGTACGGAAGGCATATATATGAAGATATATATTGTAGCTATTAGTTTCCTGCAAATACCAAAATGATCAATGGCAAGAATACTTTGGTGCAGGTTGCTAGGCAGTACTTTGAATCTTCATACGCCCTCATCTCAAGCAATCCGTAAAAGGAAATTGCTATTAACCAGCGAGCTTGCATAAGGAACTGATTGAACTACAGTACAATGCAATGACCTAACAAACACTCACAAGAACCGAAACGAAATGGCAACACATTTTCTTCTACATTTTGTATTCATGGAAGGGATTTATCTCCAATTTAATCGAGGAAATCATAGGAGTTTGCCGAAAGTCCCAAACCATAGCATGAAAGGAAAGAGGGGGTGATGGTCTTCAGTGGGCCTTCTTATGGGCTTTTCTCTTTCTTCCTTATATGGTGTCGGGAAACCCCCTCAAAAAAAAAAAAATGATGTCGGAACAAATATTTAGGGTGTAGAGTGAAAAAAATATTCGGCCACACCAGTAAATATATGGGGTTGTACCCGTCCGAAGTGTTTATAGGGACTGTGGTATCTCCAGTCCACCAGGATTAAAATTCCGATGCTCGCATTTATTTTTGAATATTTATTTCAGGATTTTTGGCAATGCGCATTCAGTGGAAGAAGACGTTCTCGTCGATGATGAGGTGTCTATGGTAACTTTATAAATTTCAAGATGATTCGCCGCCTCAGTCTATCGAAGTGCTCAAAGAGGTAGGGTGTACGTATGTGCGTTTATAAGGATGAGTATATGCGCGTGTATATAAACTCTTGTGTCTATATTGTATTTGAAAAAAAAGTGCTTATAGTTGCACGTGCATAGAAGAATGACTATATATGTGGGTACACAAAGGACGCGAGCTGGGTTTATTTCTACTAGCAAAATGGCCCGTGCGTTGCCACGGAAGATAAAAACATAATCTCCAATGATGGTGACCACATTATGTTCATATATCATCGCTTAATTTTAAAATTTTATGCACAAATGCAAGAAAATGTTTCTTCTTTTAAATTTATTCACAAGTTGAAGCAATCTTTACATTTTCAAAAAATATATATCATGGTTGTCAAAAATCTTGGTAACTCAAAGATTTATTCTGAATTTCAATTTTTTTTTAAAACATACAATAATAATTTGATCCATCCAACAGTTAATTCTTCAAAATTCACATAGGTATATTGTCACAAAGACTTAGAAGTATTAATGTTTAACTACATACATTAGATCTTTCGTGAAGAATTTTAAAAATATGGAAACTATTTTAAAATCGAGAACATTTTTTACAGTTTACAAACATTTACTAAAAATCGTGAATATTTTTTATATTTCGAACGGATTTAAATATTTTCTTTTGAATTGGCGACCAGTTCAAGAAAAGACGAACATAATTTTTTATGTTGGAGGATTTTATTTTAAATTCACAAACATTTTTTGAAACGCATGAAGTTTTTCTGAATAAACAAACATTTTTATAAATCAGTAATATATTTATTAAATTCATGGACATTGTTTTGGGATTTGCAAAAAAAATAAAAAAATCCGGCGCTTTTTTTGAATCCACAAACATTTTATGTTTTCGTCAGCATTTAATTCAAAATTCCTCTTTTTTAATATGAAAAACTTTTGTAATTCTAAATTATTTAAATTAGAAATAAACAAAAATGGAACGGAAAATTTTAAATAAAAAAAGAAACTATCAAAACAGGCGTTAGCTATTTTTAAAATTTTAGGACATTTTATAAATGAATTAACATATTTTGAATTAGAAATTTTTTTGTTAAATGCCTTTAATAATTTTTAATACATGGAATTGTATTTGAAATCATGGACTTTTCTTATTGTACAAACATTTTATTGTATATGCGATAATTTTTTACAAAACTCCGAGCAGTTTTTGAAGTCACAAACATTTTATTTTTGAAAATATGTTTATTTATAATTTTCAGTTTATTAAAATTTTAAAGATTATTTGAAGTTCTAAATTATGTAAAATAAAAAAATAAATAAAACGGAACTGAAAATAAATAAATAAACGGAACTAAAAGCAGGGCCTGTGCATGGGCTGGCCCATACGGTGTGCTGGATATTCTCCCAGCGTGCGGAGCGTATTATAGGAGGTTTTTACATGGGCCGGCCCAGTCCAAGATTTTTTTTTCTTTCTGAATCGTTTTCTATTACTTATCGATGGCATGGTGGGTAATAAATGCAAACTTTAAGGGTAATCTCCATGACGGACGACCAGAAACCGAATTTGCTTTATTATTAGGAGAAGAGATATAGGTAATGGTTTCCGCCTCGACCTCAAAGGATGCGAATAGATAGAAGCACACAAAGCAAACAATATGGAAGAAATCTACACACGTAAAAATAAAGCACCCGTGTTTGATCAGAACAATTGTTCTTGAATTTCCATATTAATAATTATTAAACAATTGAGTCAGACGATTTCTCATAGATAGCCCTCAAATAGAAGGGCAAGCCCATGGAAAGGCTAAGTGCAGGGCTCTCGTCCAAGAAAAATGGTTGTACCATAGAACAATCTCATAATAACATGAAGTAAGTGTATGCCGGTGCAGGCGTGCAGTACAACACGGATGCATTTGCTGATCTGTAGTAAATTTGGTCACCCCCTAATGATTCCAACATTTTCTACAACACGTCTTGCACTTCGTGGGCTTTTGTCAGATTCGCCACATTGCAGATATTGTTGGGGGCTGAAGCAGCTGCACTGTTGGAAGGATTAAAATTGGCCAAAGTGTTTCTTGATCTAAGCTGATGCTAAGGATGGATGACATCATAGTGATGAACGCATTAAAGTTAAAATGAAGGTCATTTAATGGTAGCAGCGCCGGTGTTAGATGATTGTCGAAATATTTTCGGTGATTTCAGAAAGATTACTATTGAGCATTGTTTTAGGGAGTCAAATGTATTAGCTCATGAACTAACTAGATGGAGATGTGCGAATGACCCTTTTGTTTGGACGGATGCACCTCCTAATTTCTTTGTTAAATTTCTAGCGAATGATGTAACTGATAAAGTATACTTTCCTGTCAAAAAGAAAAAGGAAATATTTTCTGCACGTGTTTACATTTTCAGAAGGTTCTAGATGCGTCCGCGTTCAGTTTTCTTCCCTTTTTTTGTTTTCTTTTCCCTTTTGAATTTCATTGATCTTTTTTTTTTCTCTACTGCTTTTTTTCTTCTCATTATTGTTAACTTCGGTTCAAATCCTTGAATGTTTTGTCAAATTTGAGATTTCTTAATTCATGAAGTTTTTTACGTGCGAATATTTTTCAATTTCATGAAGTTTTTAAAAATTTGCAGATATTTTTTCAATTTCATGAAGTTTTTTAAACGTGGGAATATCTTTGAAATTCATGATTTTTTCAAATTTGCAGATATTTTTCAATTTCATGAAGTTTTTTAACGTGCGAATTTCTTTGGAATTCATGATTTTTTTTTTTGAAATTCCGTGAATATTTTTCTAAAACAATGAATTTCTTCAAATTTAATTCTCAAACTTTTCTGAACTCGTGAACTTTTTATATGTCTGTGGGACTTTTTCTCAAAATTTGTGAACTTTTAAAAAGTCAAAAACTCCGTGCACGCAACGGCCGGGTTGCTGATCGTATCCAACTCCAACTTATTTTCTGCTGCTTAAATCTGCATTGAGTTTCCCGGGGACTTTCGAAGCTCTCACCGGCGGCTCTCCAACGAAGCTCTCACCGGCGGCTTTCGAAGCTGCAGTGCAGCGCTCGGTGCTGCAAATGGAGCTTTCAACGGCGGCGCTTGTCGACGTTTTGTTCCTAGCAGCCGTGGTTAATTATTGGGATGATGAATACTTTTGTTTACGTGGGTGGGTCTTCACACGTTGTTCGAAGTAGCACGTAGTTTACTACTACTTCCGTCACGATTTAGAAGGCACGGTTAAATTTACGTGCATTTTTATAATAGACAAGGTTTAAGGCGCATTGCATTACTCATAGCTGCTAATTAGTACTCCGTTGTACTAGTTTTATATGCACTCATAATGTAAATGCTATTTTTTACCTCATCTCACAGCCAATCAATAACCATTTAGGTTCCAGCGAATTTCTAAGCATGCCTTCTGAATCGTGACGGAGGAAGTAGTTTTTTTTTTGCATGGCGTAGTTTACGTACTAGTTTTGGACGTGGCAAACTCTTACGTAGTTTACTAGTTTTGGACGTGGCAAACCCTTACGTAGTTTACTAGTTTTGGACGTGAATACTTTTGTTTACATGGGTGGGTCCTCACATGTAGTTCGAATTAGCACCTAGTTTACTACTCCCCCCTTTTCTAAATATATGTTTTTTAAAGATTTTATTATGAAACTATATATAGAGCAACATATGTGAATTTTTATCCTAAAGTATGGCTATATACATCGATATGTAGTTTTCTGATGAAACATTTAAAAATACTTATATTTAGAAATGAAGTGGGTAGGTTTATGTAGTTTACTTTCTAGTGTTGGACGTGGCAAACTCTTTGTTTACTAGTTTTGGATGTGGCAAACTCTTGGCTAGCTACATCTCAAAAAAAAAAAAAAATCTTGGCTAGCAAGGTACGTACACATCGGTTAACAAGTACGCCACCTCTTAGCCTTATCTTCAATAACTAGTTATTTCTGAAAACATAATGAAACATATTGTGCTAAGAGGTCATCTCTTGTTCTCTCTTAAATAAGAGAAGACAAACCTTATTTTATGGATTCTCTCTTCTCCACCTCATCATTTATCCTACATGGCATTACTAATATAGCACTATTATACATGCCCATAGGGGTGCTACATAAGATAAATGATGAGGTGGAAGAGAGAGAACTCATAAAAAAAGTTTTTCTTCTTTTATTTAAGAGATAACAAAAGATGATCTCTTAGCACAATATGTCTCATCATGTATTTAGGAATAATTAGTTATTAAAGATAAGACATTTTTTTAACATCTTCAAATTACATGCAAGACTTAAGATAAGACTATCTTTTCAATTATTGTACATGCCGTAAGGGCCCTTGGCTTTTGGAGCCGGTATGGTCGCACCTCTCACGCGCCCTTGTCGACGGCCCTGCCTTCATGTGATACCAACTATTCCTCAAAATAAAACTACTCTTAAAACTTTATTTTAGTGAAATATTTCTTACACTTGAATTAGTTTTTGTGGGTTAAACTAGAATGAATGAATTAATTTCTCACGAACTTGTTAATTATTGTTATGATGAATACTTTTGTTTACATGGGTGGGTCCTCACATGTAGTTCGAATTAGCACCTAGTTTACTACTCCCTCCGTTTCTAAATATAAATTTTTAAAGATTTTATTCTGAAACTATATATAGAGCAACTTATGTGCATTTTTATCCTAAAGTATGGCTATATACATTATGGCTACTAGCACAAATGCCCGTGCGTTGCAATGGGTAGTTAAGATTTCTTACCTGAAACGCTATCTTAACTGAATTTTTGTTCTGGCTTGTCATATTGATGGTGTGCACCTACGACCATACTCAGACATCATCGTCGTTGTGTCGTTCAGCACTGAGGAGGCTGCGTTTATAAATTGAGTATATTTAAAAAAGCATATATGTATAGCCATCACGTGTAATAGATGAAACCTAAAAAAATTCAACGATTAACATTCATTACTGTCAGATGAATAATACTTATGATATTTTTCAAAAATAAACCTTCCTGTACGTATGATGTTCATCAATTTTATAAATGCATTTACATCCTATAAAAACTATTTATGTATTCACTCAAAAAAAGTGTAGTTTGTTGGTAAAAACGCGCGTGGATTCTATCAAGAAAAGACACGTACATAAAGTCTAATTAATTCATGAAATATGTGCAACGTGAGAACCCAGTGCAAGTACATCATGCCCAATGATTATAACATTTCTCAAATATTGATGTTTAAGTTTACATGTTATAATACACATCGTCGATATGAAATAAAGACAAATATTGATTAACATTGTATCTTATATACTATTTTTAAAATATTTAACATGTAAAATAACAGCATATTCAAACTCTACACATTTTTCTAATCAGATTTCGTATATAACATGTTTAAATTGGATTCACGGTTCAAAAGATATTGTTATTTGAAAATATATATTTATTTTAAATAGACTTCGGAGTTATTAACGCATATGTTAGGGGTGTTTATGTGAAAGTATAAAAATAATTCGTTTTGACTGAAAGATAGGCTGCGGGTTATTTATCGTAAAAGTTAGGTTTTTTTTATAAAATGCGGACAAAACGGATTGCGGGTTGATTCCATGAAAACAGAAGGGTCTTTGTGCAAAACAACAAAAAAACGGTTCATTCTTATCACTTATATTCGGACTGCGGGTTGATTTGGGTAAAACGCATGGGGTTTTACGTAAATTGACCGACGGCGTCCGACAGAAATGATGCGCGCTTTATTATTAGGGAGAGATATAAATCCGTATGTATTTTTCTGATGAAACTTTTAAAAATACTTATATTTAGGAATGAAGGGGTAGGTTTATGTAGTTTACTTTCTAGTTTTGGACGTGGCAAACTCTTAATAGTTTACAGTTTTGGATGTGGCAAACTCTTGGCTAGCGCCTACATCTCAATCAAAACAAACAAGGAAACTCTAGGCTAGCAAGGTACGTACGATACATCGGTACATACGGGATACGGCGTGCTGTTAACAAGTGTGTCCGTGGCCGGGTTGCCGATCGATCGTATCCGACTCCAACTTATTTTCTTCTGTTGCTTAAATCTTCTGGATTGAGAACAGAGAAGGACGCACGCACAATGGCGCCGCGGAAACACCAACGGAAGAATAATAATGCGTGGAGGCTACCGGCGGACCTCCTGCTGGAGATCATCGCCTGCTCCGACCCCGGCACCCTCGTGCGATGCGCCGCCACCTGCAAACCCCTCCGCCGTGATATCCTCCACCCCTCCTTCATCCGCCGTATCTCACAACCGGGAGGCATCGTGCCTCCGCACCACCTTCTTGCCTACCTCCACACTTGTCCGATGCGCAACAAGAGCCGCCACCAAGGACCTCTGCTTTCTCCGGTACACCCAGCCACGACCGCGGTCTCGTCCTTCATCGACGAAGACCTCGCTCCCTACCTGCTACGCCGCGACATCAGCCTCCTTCGCCGGTATAACCCGGTGACGTCGCGCGGCGGCCTGGTTGTCCTCCGCCGCCGCCGCGACATCAGGAAGGTCGAGCGGCCCTCCGAGTTCAATCCTGACATCTGCGTGTACAACCCCGTGACCGGCGACCGGACTTACCTCTCTGACCCGCCGCGCCTCAGCAAACATTGTTATCTCATGAAGTGGGTTCTTCTCACCGCTGCAGATGGCATCGGGTGTTCCTTCATGCTGTTGGTCGCCGACGTCCGCCTCTACAACAAAAGCATTACACTTCAGATTGCGGAATCATCAGAAGCGGGTGGCACAAGTTGGGGGCCACTTATTATTAATCGCCCCAATCGCGTCTCATCTGGGTGGATCCAAGACGACCGCGAGGCCGTTGTTCTTCACGGTGGCATCATCAACTGGCTACTCTCACATGTCAACAAAATCCTCACATATGATATCCACGCCGAGAGGTTGAGAACGACCAAGACTCCCCCCACCCAGGGTAAACATACCCAACGAATTCTAGGCACGTCGTCAGATGGGTGGCTGCGACTAGTCATTGCTGAAGGATTTATGATAACCACATGGCTTAGCCTCTCGTCTGGTTGGACCCGAGAGTCGGTGATTGACACGGAGCACAAGCTGCAGTCACTGCATCCATATATTTCTCCTCCAACATGTATGGAGATTGAGTTCGAGCGCTCAGGAGAGACGAGTGGCGTAGTGCTGCTGCGGGCATGTCGTCATGGCCAACATCGCTGTCTTGGCCCGCTCATTCTCCTTGACCTCGAGACAAAGGAGATGCGGAGGCAAAACTCTTATCCTTCCTTGTTGTTCGAGCTCGACCTGTTACAACTGTTACAAAAGATGAAACCTTTTCTGTAAATCGATGGTTTGATCAGAGTGCATAACTGCATATACTACATTTTCTGTAAGGTGCGTGTCTACCAGATGATTGTATTTTCTGTTTTATATCGCCCACAGGTCATTCAATTTATTTTAAATAATTTCGGATGAGAATCTTGCGCTTGAGATCATGCCTCAGAAGTAACTAGCAAAAATGCCCGTGGTAAATATTTTATTCTATTTATTAAGTTATTATTTTAATTTTGATACATTTTTTATTTTAACTCATCATATTAATGACGTGTAATTACGATTACACTCCCGCAGCATCTAGGCGGGCCGTTCGATACTTTTAATCTTGAGAAAATCTAAGTGGTGTAGGATGCACAGCCGTCCTCCCGTGCGGCGGCTCGGACGCCACACGATTCCTTTCAGGGCAATGCACGCACGCGTGGACGTGAGTAGCTGTTGCAGTTTTCCTACAGTACGCAGTGAGGTGCTTTCCTCACATAGGGGCTGTAGCAGTAGTCGACAGCTGGTACAATGCTTTTCTTTTTCATCTAGCATTTGCTATGCAAAGTGTTGTAGTACTATGAACTGTTATAGGAAGGAGCAGTGGGGTAGGTGGTGCCAGGAGGCAGTGACGTAGAGGGCAGGTGCTGCCATGCTTCTCTACTAGTACGACTCATTTGTTTTAAAATATATTTTTTATTTTCAACCTGCTACAGTATACGATCAGGTACACGTATAATTTAGCTTTACAAAATAACCGGTCGCTGGATGGAATTTAAATGCAAGGGTTACAAAATAATGTGACAACTAATTTTTACAACAAGTGACAAGCTTATATGAAACAACTGAGTAGAATTAAATTAACGAATACAACAAAATACTATCACAACTAGGTTTTAGAACAATCTACAAGCTTTTTATGAGATAACATGACAACTAGGTAGAGTTAAGGCTCGTAAGTACAACAAAACACCACGGCAACTAATTTTTATAATAACTGACAAGCATTGTGAGACAATATGGCAACTAGGTAGAATAAAAATGGCAAGCACGACAAAACATTTGTGGCAACTGAATTATATAACCACTGACAAGTTTTATGAGACAACATGACAACTAGGCAGAATTAAAAATGACAAGCTTAGTACATGAACAACATAAGAAAAATATGGCAATTAAGCTATTTTTTGTCAGACAAGTAAGTGGTTGATAATGTGGCAATTGAATGAAAAAAATGTGACAAGTACGGATCGGAAAAACAATGTCGAAACATATCAACATGAGATCTAGTTTCGAAGATCTCGCTGCGACAAAGTCAATGGTGAAAACGGATCATCAATCGAATTAACGGTTTTGGAGATAGAACTTTTTAAATTTCAAACATTAGAAAAAATTTGATGATGTCATTCCATACACACATGATGACGAGAGAAAGAATCTGCGGCAGCGTGGTAGTACTTAGCTAGTACTAAGAGGTGTATTACTCATTGCACCGTGCATGCTGCACTTTTTTTTGCCATGCATGTACGTGTCTATAACAGCCGCCGCACGAAAACACCATTGTGCGGCGCCGCTGCCTAGTCAGGTCCTTTAATCTTTGATGAGAAATACTACAAAAGAGAAAAGGAGATGTTGAATGGATAGTCATTATAACGAAGATTTTTATGCAGATGTTGAATTGTCCACACGTGTATATTATTAGTATGCGTTTATACAAACACTGAATACTCAAAGATATAAGATGTAAGATTTACAATTGATTATCTTCAGTTGATATATGATGATGTCTATTCGCCTGATCGGGATGCCTTTATACTCAAGCATGCCCAGCGCTAACAATGCAGCTCCAGCGCCCTCCTATTTTTCATTTGTGTCGTTCATTTACCGTCCAGACCGTCTCCTTCGCCGAGCGCCCGGACGCCAGGGCCAAGGACTGGACCACCTTCTACTACGAGGCCGAGGAGAAGAAGAGCCGACGACGTCTAGAACGCGTTGCTGTGCCGCCGCCGGTGCGCCCACGTGCTGCTGCACCGCCTCCGCGTCGCTTTCGACGACTGCCACTGGTGGAACGAGCACCATGTTAACCAGTGGCTCTCCTACGTCAGCCTGGACACGGTCCGGTCCGGTCCGGTCCCGGTCCGGTCCGGCGTTTGGACCGGCCGCCGGCGGTCCGGTCCGGACCGGACCGAGCTCTCCAGCGGGCTTTTTCCCAGGGACCGGACCGGACCAGAGCAAAGCTCGATCAGTCTTTTAGGACCGACTGGACCGAGTCCAAACCAGGTCCAGCTGCTGCTTGCTATTACTTAGCTACAGTTTTAATACTCTGGTCAAGCTTTTTAAGCATGTGTGGGTATCTAAACCAGCTCCAGCTGTAGTTGCACTTTAAATAGCACTAAACCAGCTCCAGCTACTGCTATCTAAACCACCTTCAGCTGCAGTTTAAATAGCAATAAACCAGCAAGAATAACTAAATATCACATGTACAAACAATTCATGTATAAACCAGCTTCAGCTGCAGTTTAAATAGCAATAAACCAGCAAGAATAACTAAATATCACATGTATAAACCAGCTTCAGCTGCAGTTTTTTTTGTCAAAACGATAACATTTGGACAGCAAGCAGTGGACTAAATTAGGACAGCAAGAATAACTAAATATCACATGTACAAACAATTCATTTGGACAGCAAGCAGGACTAAATTTGGATAGCATTTCATTTGTTTTTTGAAAATCAAAACAACGGATTTAGATAGGAAACATAGCACAAATAAGATTCATAGCACAAATATCACGATTACGAACTTGCAATGACAATTTAGAATCCATGTCAATTGACAAGTTGAATATAACACAAATTCATAGTTCATTACTCGACAAGTTCGAACATAACACAAATTTAATCATTGATCTCGTCCACAACGGGTAACTTGATGGTCTCAACATCATCTTCTTCATTCTCATCCTTCGGCTATAAGTGTGTAAGTTAGATAATTATCATATCACATACAACAAGATCAAAACTGGCAAGGAAGATACTCGAAACATACCACCATATTCAAGTCAACGTGTGCACCCTTGATATAACTTGCAGCACAAACTAACGCCTCTACCATAACCGGCTTTAAAGAACTCCGGTAGGCATCTAGTATGAGAAGTAGTTCGAGGATGAGAAGTTGACAAGTTTATATATAAAGTTCATTTGTAGGAGTTGACATACCTAAAATCCGTCCGGACGTGCTGAAGGTAGATTCCGAAGACACGGAGGTAGCCGGCATAGCAAGGAACCTCTTGGCTATCTTGGCCATAATTGGGTACCTAAGAGCATTAATCTTCCACCAATCAAGAATATCAAGACATGTATCGGCAGCGACAACTTCATCCTCTAAGTAGTTCCTCAACTCACTCTTTGATACTCTTGCTGAACGGGCTGATAAGAAGGACTGGTACCCAGCTTGAACCGGGATACTAGGAATGCTTGTAGTTGTAGATGAAGAACTTGCTCCATTTCCAGCTCGCTTATCTTGGGCAACACATTTGTCATACAAGGCCTCCAACTGTTTCTTCACATCACTCATTTCATTTCTGAACCTCACAGTTTCTTTTCCATATAGTTCTCCAAAGGCCCACTCTATGTAATTCATCTTGTACCTAGGAGAAAAACAACAAGTATTCTACTAAAAACAGCAAGTATTATACTAAAAACAGCAAGTATTCTATTAAAAACAGCAAGTATTCTACTAAAAACAGCAATTATTCTACTAAAAACAGCAAGTATTCTATTAGAAACAGCAAGTATTCTACTAGAAACAGCAATTATTCTACTAAAAACAGCAATTATTCTACTAAAAACAGCAAGTATTCTATTAAATCAAGTTGATGAACATAAGTTGCTAAAACATACCGTGGATCAAAGATGGTTGCAATCACCATGGAATCGGTCCTTTCTTCCCAATATTTGTCAAATTTATCCAACATCTCTTCACCCATTTGCTTGTAGTGCTCACTATCACTATTAATTGCATGTTTGATTGCAATCTTGACACCAACAATGTATGGGTAGAAGATGTTCGAAGTGGGATATAAACTTCCTGAAAATGCTTTTGTCACCTCGGCCAAGCTCTTAAGTAATGGAGAGATAAGGTCATACATGTCCCACTCCGCGTTTGTCGGTGCCCAAGCATAGTTGGCATTGGAGTTAGCATGAGAGGTCAAGGCTTCCTTGTATTGACGGGCAGTGCTAATCATCTTATAGGTTGAACTCCACCTTGTTTGACAATCTAGGTGTAAATGGTTGCCAACTTTGACACCCATGCTTTTGCAAGTGTCAACAAAAGCGTGGAGACGAGAAGGTGACCTCTTGAAGTACTTCACCGTCTCTCTCAAACTCTTTATCAAATTATCTAAGACATCTATGCCATCTTGCACCACCAAGTTGAGGATGTGTGCACAACAACGGATATGAAAATATTGGTCTTCAAAGTCATTACCTACAAGAGGTAACAAGCGTATGAGCACAAGTAGCAAGCATAGGAATAGGACCACAAACAACAAGCATAGGAACAAAATCAGCAAGCATACCTCTCCGGTAGAATAACTTGGCCTTCAAAGCTTCGATTGCACCATCATTGTTTGAAGCGTTGTCTAGTGTGATGGACATAATTTTTGTCTCAATATTCCAATCTGTCACACACGCATAGAGAGCATCCGCAATGACAATTCCAGTGTGAGGAGGATCCAACTCTAGGAAACCAAGTACACGGGTTTGCATCTTCCAATTATCATCTATATAGTGTGCAACCACACACATGTAAGATAAGGTTTGGTTGCTTGTCCATAAATCCGTGGTTAGAGATATGGAGCTCACACCCCTTAGGACAGATTTAAGCACCTCTTTTTCTTTCTTGTAAACCCTCAAGCACTCGGCTCGTATTGCCTTCCTTCCAATGGATTTATAATTTGGATTCATGCACTTCATTAGAATGTTGAACCACTCATGTTCAACCATTCTAAATGAATACTCATGCACACATAGCATCTTAGCAATAAGCTCCTTGATGATTCCTTGGTCATAATCAATGGAGGGGCTCATCGTTGGAACACTTGATTCTATTAAAAACAGCAATTATTCTATTAAAAATAGCAACTATTCTATATAAAACAGCAATGACTCTATATAAAACAGCAACTATTCTATATAAAACAGCAACTATTCTATATAAAACATCAATGACTCTATTAAAAACAGCAACTATTCTATATAAAACAGCAACTATTCTATATAAAACAGCAATGACTCTATTAAAAACAGCAATTATTCTATATAAAACAGCAATGACTCTATTAAAAACAGCAACTATTCTATATAAAACAGCAATGACTCTATTAAAACAGCAAGTATTGTACCATTGGTTTTGCGTAATTCAAGAGTTGTTTGGATGGCAGCCCTAGCCATCTTGGCCTTGTAATTCAAACATTTCAAATGATGCCTTCCAATAGTTGAGGTGCTGCCACCTTTCTCATACGCATACTTATTTGGACAATAATTGCAACAAGCCTTCAACACAATTTGTCCGGGGTTCTTCAACGATGGCTCCTTGACCTTGTGAAAATGGGCCCAAACATCTGATATTGCTCTAACAGGAGCATTGGCTCTTGGCCTCTTGTTCTTTTTCTTCTTCCTTTCTCTTGCTTCCTCCTCAGAGTCCTCACTAGAGACGACATGCACAAGTGATTCCTCGGACATAGTGTCACCACCTTCTAGTTCATCAGCTGATTCCTTGTACCCATCTGATGTATCATCATCCGACATATCACCACCTCCTTGCAATGGCGGGACCACAAACAGATTATGCTCGTCATATTCCTTGTCCTCGTCCTCGGCATCCTCCTCGTCCTCGGCGTCCTCGTCCTCGGCATCCTCGTCCTCGGCGTCCTCCTCCTTCTCCTTGTCGTGTAGCACCTACCACACATGATCACACAAATAAGGAAAAACATCTATATGGTTATATGGAAATATGGCTACATCAAGCATCAAGGAAAGGAATCATACATGACTAACATGAGGCAGCTTCGAGCCGGAGGCAGCGGCTTCCGCGGCACGCACACCGGCACCGGTGCGATCGGGGAGACGCGGAGGAGGCGGAGGGTGTTTCTTTATGCTACAAATAAACTCTCCCATTGGGGCATTGGGAAATTCTTTTGCCTTCCTAATCCGCGCCTTATGCTTGCCCTTCCTCGGAACCGGCGGAGGCAGCGGCGAATCTTGCCTAATTAGGTAATTAACGCTCTTCGCCTTTGTCTTCGCCTTCCCATTCTCCTTCTCCTTACCAGCCGCTCCTTTTCCCTTCACCATTCCCTACAAAAAAACCACATCATAGCAGTTAGTTAGCACATAAATTACAGCAGTTAGTTAGCACATAAAACCACATCATGGGCTCATGGCTACTGAAACAATTAAAGCAGCAACATTTTCTTCAGAAAAAACAGATTTTTCATAAGAATACACCACCAGCACCGGATTAAAGCAGATTCTACACCACCAGCACCAGCAGTTCAATAAAAGAACTCTGAACCACCAGTTCCAGTTCAGGTCAGGTCAATAAGAGAACTCTCAACCACCAGTTCCAGTTCAGGTCAGGTCCAGGCTACTGGTTCAGGACTTCAGGCCGAGGCTCCCGCGCAGAGGCTTCTCGCCAGTCGCCACGCACATCAGCACATGCCGAGAAGGAGGGAACCAGGGACAGGGAGTGAGGGTCTGACCGTCTGAGGGACATCAGCACATGTCGAGAAGGCTTGTGGGCGCGAAGCCGCGAACCAGAGACAGGGAGTGAGGGACAGAGGGAGTGAAGGAAGGAGGCGTGGTTACCTGTTCCTCCTCGTGGCGCTCGGCGAGGAACCAGGGGAGGCGGGATCGACGGCGTGGTCGTGTTGCGACCCCGACGTGAGGACGATCCTCCAGCTTGGACTAATAGAAGACGTCGTCGTCGACTCGTCGCCGTCGGTGAAGTAGAGAGGACGCAGAGGAGCGGACGCCTGCGCCGTCACCTTAGGGTTAGGGTTAGGAGCCGCCGTGCAGGTGCAGCGAGGAGCGGAGGAGGGAGGAGGAAACGACCGTGCAGGGTGCAGCGAGGGCCGAGGAGGACTGGACGAGGGCACGAGGCCACTCGTTTTGTGTTATTGGGCTCGGTCTTTTCGTTCGGCCCGGTTAAAGACCGGACCGGACCGATTTTTTTTCGGTCTGAATTTCTGGGCCCGGACCGGACTCTTTTCTTCTTGGGCCAGGACCGAGCGGGCCTAAATCGAACGGGCCATGAGCGGGCCTAAAAGCCCGCTCGGTACGTCCAGGCTGACTCCTACGTGCTGCGACTCAGCAGCCAGGAGCTCCACCTCGACCTGCGCTTCTAGCTCGGCCCAGTCTGCGCGTGCGAACCTTGTGGCAGGTATGGGCGCGAGGGAGGGGACGCCTGGTATGAGATGCCGAGGAACCTCTACTCCTGCGCCGTGTTGCGCTCCCTGCGCCTCAGCTACTACTTGCTGAACCTGCCGGAGGCTGCCATCAACCTGTCGTTCCTCAAGACGCTGCACCTGACCGCCGTCGACGTCGGTCCTGGGACCTGCTGCGTCGAGCGGTTGATCGCGAGCTTCCCCTCGCCGGAGTCCGACACTGGCGTGGCAAGAGTCTCCGTCCTCGACAGACGCCTCCGCCGGTTCGCCCTTCGGTGCTGCCACGACGTGGAGTCCGTTGACATCGACGGCTCCGAGTTGATCTCGCTGGACTACTGTGGCTTGGTCCCCGAGGAGGAGTTCCTGTCCCTCGACGGCGCGCCGGCAACCATCATGGCGAACCGGCAATAATATTTTCGTCCCTGGACTGCATCGAGACTGTGGGTTAGTTTGGATCAAATATAGGGGGTTTTGTGTAAAATGTAAAAAATGATTCGTTTCCTGACTTAAATCCGTACTGCGGGTTAATTTCAAAAAACAACAGTTTTTTTTTATAAAACTATCACGACGGACGACAGAAGCATTAGCTGCTTTATTATTAGGAAAAGATCTGCTGGGACCTCCTCCCACGTCGCATCGCCCTGCCTACGACCGAGGGTGAACCATAGCCACCACCGCCGGGACCCCATCCTTCTCTCACCTTCCCTCGCCGCTGACTGGATGCACGGACGTGCTAAGCCCGATCTCCTCTGGCGATGGTGGGATTGGTGCGTCTTCCCGCGGGGCGGCCTTGGCCCCGGCCGGTGGCCCTTGTACTCGTCCGGTGGTGCAGTGCGGTGGCTGCGGCTAGGCCTGCTGCGGACGACCTTCTCCTTTCTGCTTGTGGCCAGCTGGGCCCCTTCCTACCCATGGGCATGCTTTGGGTTAAAAGGAGAAGCCTTTTGCCCTTCGTCCGTCGGGGGCTTCCGGTGTACCGTGGTGGTGGCGTGGGGTTGTTTGGGATGCCGGGGCAGCCCTGGTGGTGGGATCCATGGTGCTCGTGGGCAGAGACCGTAACTCAGGTGCGGGCTGGTTGTCATGGATGTCAGGGCGACTAGTGTTCGATATACGATGATGTTGGTCTGGCGGGTGTCCTGGTGATTGGTTGCACCACTTTTCGGATGCGGAGTTTTATTGCGTGGAGTCACTCTATATACTAGATGACACCCCGCGCGTTGCTGCGAGAATTGTAGCAATAACTTTTCATTGGCCTCGATAGACACACATAGTAGGCATAGCAAAGAAGGAACGCTAGAAGACTACATTAGTATGAAAATAAGAGAAACAGGAGCAACACAAAGCTTGAACTTGACATGGGTCATAGAGAAGATTTCTTTTACTTAGAAAGAGTACACCAGATATTTATGCAACATTTGAAAATTGAAATCGACCAGAGCAGCAAAGCACAACTGCAATACATGAATCTTGCCAAGGAGAAAAGCATGACACCCACGTGCTTTTGTTTGAACATCCGAATTTCAGAAGGCTTGTTAAAAAATAGATGGATCTTTAGCTCTTAAAGCTGAAAGGCAACCTTGGTGTAGACAAAAAGATAGAACCAAAATAATTAGTGGCATCGAAGCAATCTCTATAAGGTATTGTAAATGTAATCTGCACGGGTCAGGTTGTGTGATTGATGAAGAAAAGGGTTCAACAATGAAAAGTGATAATGTACCTCTGTTCCGAAATATAATATGTTTTGGATATTTCAACATGGATAAAATGGAATGAAATGAATGAAGAGATACAGTTAAATGCGTCTCGATACATGTGAATAAAAAAATGTCAGAATTTCTTATAATTCGGAATGGAGTTTATAACTGATTAGAAGATAACTCCTACTCCAACATTAATTTCTTGTGTACCAACACACACATGTTCATATCTCTTATTTGTAACCCATACCTAATATGTCATGCAAGCACATCAGTGGTAGTAACGACAAAACAGACCGCGTAGTCTAGTTTCCTGAGAAGACTTTCCGCTGCCTTAACTTGAATATATATACAGATATTATGAGTAATCTAATGTCACACGACTAATTTTCAGTTGTGGCATTTTACATGCCTTAATTTCCTTGAAGTGCCTTCAATCTGTGACTTTAATGATCAGTCATTTCCTGACATTCATTTTGTTGTTGGTAAGTCTGAGTGGTGTTGGTCTCGATTTATTTTTCTTGCGCCTGCGTCACTTCTTGGTGTCTACATGAGAATATGTCTTTTGTGTCATTGCTGTCAATTTGAGTGGATTCAGAGATCGAATTATGGCATCAGAAGACAACTGTAATAAAATCAGCATACTGAATATAGACATGTCATAAAGAATCAACAGGTACACGATGACATGCATTAGGGGGAAATTTATGGTGACCTTACTTGGCGAGCCGTCGGCGCCGGCAAGGGCTCAAGATTAGTTCCATCCAGCACACGGGTACCACCCGGCGATGAGCATGGATGACACATGCCAGCATATCTGTCCCGTAGAGCGAAAACCTACTAAATCAGAAATGGAAAGAAACTCATCGAGAATTCGAGATTGTGTAGAACGGGGAGGGGATTCAGAACGGAGCAGGGGCACTACCTACCATGCTCCGAGCTATGGTGGATGTCACAGGGATAACACAATTGAGTAGGGGTATGGATCAGTGATGGGGATTCAGGTCAGAGCAGGGGCACTGCCTGAGAGTGTTTGTTCACGTGCTTCCAGTCATAGAGGAAGAAGGGCCATCTTTTTCAATTAGCAAGTGAGTTCGGAAGTGTTTGTAGTTGAGAGTGTATGTACGTATCTATGAACGCTTTCTTTTTTCCTTGCATACATAGTGTGTTTCTAGAAAAAGAACTTATTATTAACACTAAAATATCATGGATATATCAAGGTAAAAAAACGAGGATGGGCGACTTGACTAGTACTATATATCAACGTAAAAAAACGTGGATGGGCGACTTGACTAGTATATATCAAGGTAAAAAAACGTGGATGAGCACGTCCAGGGCCTTTACCATTGGGTGGCGTCGGTCACGCTGGGCCACCCTCCCGGATTTGTCTGAATTGGCTCGACTATCGGTGGCGTCACCTATCTATCGGTCGATGGCGGCGGCGGCGAAGCTTGGTAGATCGGCTCGGGCTGTTGCGGAGGTGCAACGCCGCCAGCTCTTGTCGCCAACAAGGCTCATCCACACCCAACCGCTGGTACATTGCACTCCGTACATGAGGCCATCTCTACGATGCTCAAACAATCCGATGTTCCGTCGTCCAAGTAGTATGAGGCCGCCACGTGATGTCACTGGTTCATATTTGCCTAAGAGATCGGCAGTGTGGCATGACATGAAGGGAGACAGATGGTCATCAGAGAGACATACAGCTGCGGCCGTGACTGGGTGAACCAGCGAGAAACATACAGATGGTCATTCGTGGAGCATCCACATCATCATCGGTGTAGAGGTAGGCAACGATACGAGAAGGAATGATGCCATCTGTTTGGGTCACACGGGCGGATGAAAGACTGGCTAAGGATGTCGCGGCGAAGGAGCTTGCAGGTGGCGGCGCAACTGATGAAGATCGAGGTGTCGGTGTGCACAACAATCTCGAGCACGAGCACCACCTGAAGCTCGCATCCGATGGGCGATTCACGCACTTCGTCGGCGTTTCTGCGGCGCCATCGATCATGTCTGCGGACCAAGCTAGGTAGCACGTAGGTTGTCTCTTGGTCCATACTCGGATTGGGAAGCGACCAGCGAACTATGGTGCCATCGTCCCCGGAAAGCTGGACCCCAATCTACTGTATGATGCAAGCAACAAATAAATGCGGTGCGTTCTACTCCCTCTGTTTCTAAATATATGTCTTTTTAAAGATTTTACTAATAAATTACATCGGAGCAAAATGAGTGAATCTATATTCTGAATATGTCTATATACATCCATACGTAGTCCTTTAGTAAAAACTGCTAAAAACATTTATATTTAAAAACTACTACTGTATGGGTGGTCGTACTGGCGCCGGCAAATTTAGGAAAAAAGCACCTAGTTTTTTGGCATCTCATTCACACGTTCAATCAATCACACTACCACCGAGGGTGTGCAAAACATGGAGACCGTTATTTGAAAATTTGTTTTTGGAGTTCAACGTCCATGTAGACCATTTTTTGAAAAAAAAAATAATCTAAATTCATCAAAATTCATATTTTTATGTTTCAAAACATAGTGAAAATAATATAGATATACATGGAGGTATAATGCACATGTGTGTAAATTTTCATTGTGTAATACGTAGAAATGAGGGTGTGCAAAACAAAAAACAAATATGTGAATTTCCAACACAAAATAATGTTAATCCCTAGAGTACATGAATTTGTTTCTATTAAAGTCATAATTCATGGTATCGTCCTGGATTTTCACACACACATATGCCTATATATTTATCATTTCCACGAATAATATTATAACTATTCGTTTTTTCTCTCAATTGCTCAAGTGTAATTTGTCTACCCACCATACGTATGTGTTCGAGAGAGAAGCCTCTAGTAGAAACTATGGTTTCCGGATCTACTTAATCATATTGCTAAAACCAAAAAAAAATTGCTGCATTTTTTTACTTTTCTTTTGTCTATCTATCATTAATCTTCGCAAGTAACGAGTTGAAATGGATTGGCAATCCTCTTTCTTGCGTTGGATGCAAGTGTCCGCTTTTATGTGTGTAGTTGATGAATGTGGGAATACACGTGGTTCTCTTATTATTGGTTCCATAAGCTTGGTTGTCTACGAGGAAAATACTTATCCGCTACTATGTTTGAAATATCCCTTTTATGAGCTTGATGTTTGCTATGCTAGTGGCCATGATGTTAATATGTAAATATGAATTATGCTTATGAAGATACACCCGCTTTACTTCCTTATGTTAAGCATGAAATTGTTGTTATTGCACCTACACATAATATTCCTATATCAACGAAATTTGCGTTTATTAAGGATTATATTTATGGGTTGCGTATTACCATTGCACATGATGATTTTAATGAATATATAATATGCATGTATTTGCTGCTCCTACTTGCAATTATTATGAGAGAGGAACCGGACCATTCCGGCTACAACTACTGTTCTCCTACGACGCCTGCTATTTAAACCCGTCGTCGTGCAGTGTATGGCGCAGTCGCAGCGTATGCAAGTGGTGGGAGATAATTAGGCTACACTTCCATGTTGTGGACCGTTTGGAAGAGGTAGCGACACTGTCACTGGCCTCATGTCGAAGGAGGGACGCTAAGGCCGAGTAACACCACGCGTCCGGATGCACGAGAGGATGCCGCTGTCCCCGGAAGACATCGCTAGGAGATGCGGTGTAGCGCTACTGCCGCTACATCGCTAGGAGATGCTGCAGAACGGAGTGCTGCAGATGTTGGTGCAGCAAAGCAGGGCGCTACCACGCCGTGCCGACCTCTAGAGAAGCCAAGTTGAAGGGGAGCCGGCGCACCGCTGTGTAGCGCGTCGGTGAAAGGCCGGTTGTGGCCCGTTCGACAGAGGTAGCCGGTCCAACACCATTGTTGGGCTGTGCCAGGAGATGCCAAAGTTAGCCAGGGATAATCGGACAGCCGCGACACTACATCGTTGGGCAGCCATGTGCGTGCAAGGTCACATCACCGCACTGTGTTATCCAGCCCCGACCGCTCATCTGATTCGCCATGTTTGCTCTAAACGATGCATCCCGTGGAGAAGCATCTCAGGCGCATGGACGCGGACTCCGCTAGCAATGTTGATGAAAAGCAGCAGCAGTCGTAGCTCGATTGAATGCAAAAGAAATTGAACACACGGTACCGTTTTTCATTATTTGCATATCTCAATCTATGGAGTTATCCTGCCGCCGTTCCCCGTTGCTACGGAAGATACTCACCGATAAAATTGCTCTGGAAGACAGTATGCCAAACACGTTAAACTAGAAACCGATAGACAACAAGCACAAATGTAGAGATTATATACAAGTTGAAGAGACCCCTCTTGGGGGCATCAGTTGGTAGGGACATGATCAGGAGGTAGCCGCCATGCGGTTGCTAAAGGAGAAATTACATATGGGGAAACAAGGATGCCCCTAATTAATCACATGGATTAATTACTCTTAACAAGCCCGATGTCTTCTCCATGAATTTGGACATGTTCATGACGTGGATGGTCAGCCGAGGTGAAAGGTGGTTACGTTCCTGATGTCCTCGATTATAGATGAGAACAACCTTCAGTAACGGAGTTAAACATTGCGCGTCAGCAGTATATCCACGTCGCGAATCATTTACGAAAATTCAGGAACATGTACGGGGCTCCCAGGAAGATACGTATGCTGGACCCGGAAATATCTCGCTTTCGAGGCGTGTGATTTTTTCATTTGGAAAGAGAAAAGGGCTCGTATATTTCACTCCTTAGGTGTTTCTCGCACAACTTGCGCTCTCATAGGGAGGGTTGGGTCAAAATACCTAAAACGCGATCATGCTACGCATCCCACTCCCATAATGACTCTACCTCCCCGCCAACGCTGCCACTCCCTCCCCCTCTTCCCCCCTTACTGGTCGTCCAATTCTGATATGCCGCCTCCCTCCCCTTCTATAGGTGCCCACCTCGCTATCGAGCGACACACCCCTACTGGCCGTCCAGTTCTGATATATCTGTCGCCTCGATCCCCTTCTAGAGGTAGCCACCTCGCTATCGAGCAACCCCCCTCCCCCCTCCCCCCCCCCCCCCGTACTGGTCGTCCAGTTCTGATATGCCACCTCCCTCCCCTTTTAGAGGTGCCCACCTCGCCGTCGAGCGACCCCCCTTCCCCCTGATGTCGAGAGCCATCCCACTCCTCGGTGATGTCCAGATCCGCCACTCTTGTTGGTGAATTCTAGATCCGCTTCCCTGGTCGGAAACTTCCAGATCTACCTCCTTCATCGGCGACTTCCAGATCCGTCACTCTAGTTGGCGAATTCTCGATCCGCCTCGCTGGTCAGAACTTCCAGATCTATATCCCTCGTCGGTGATGTCCAGATCCGCCACTCTGGTTGGTGAATTCTAGATCCGCCTCCCTGGTCGGAAACTTCCAGATCTATCTCCTTCGTTGGCGACTTCCAGATCCGTCACTCTAGTTGGCGAATTCTTGATCTGCCTCGCTGGTCGGAAACTTCTAGATCTATATCCCTCGTCGGTGAATTCCAGATCCATCACCCTGGTTGGTGATTTCTAGACACTCTGGTTGGCGATTTCCAGATCTACCTCCATGGTCGAGAACTTCTAGATCAGCCTCCCTCGTCGTGCAAAGGTGAATCCCTCCCCGTCCATGCCTTCTTTCTGCTCTTACCTATCCAATCTGATTATTGTGTTATATAATTTACATGTGCTGCAGAAGTACAAATAAATTTATTTCATTCTTAATTTTGAAAATATCACTTTGTGCATCTTTATGACCGTGGAAACCTCTATATGTTAAAGAAATTGCTATTTAGGATTTAAATTTAGTTTTCAAATTTGTGGACAATGGTACATTTAGCCTTTTTAGTTAACAATTTGATTTTATACTTAAACGATGTTGATTGAGACATTGAGTAATCTTGTAGTACTTATGGTAATTACCTCTGCGGTCTATTCAAGATGCTAGCACAATAATGCTCCTCTGGCTTAATCTGTTTTCTGATAGTTAGAAATGAGGTGAACATGGTACCAGATCCTGCAGATCCGTGAAGAAGAACTTGTTTAAAATTGTATTACCAACCATTGGCGAGTTCTACAATGCTCCAGTGTGCTTCCCAGTTTTAATCCATTTTCTGATTGCGATGATGTCAAAAACTGAATTCTTAGCCGCGCTTAATTTCATTAAGTTGAGCATTATGTGTCCATTTGGATATATTTTTGTTACATTCCAATTACGGTGGCTACTAGAAGAAAAGTTGTGCATCATATATATAATACTTTTGTTTCCGGTGACCCTATCCACAATATTTTGTTTAAACTTATTGACTCTGCAATGTTTCTTTTTGCAAGTGTATAATCTCTCAAAACTTTGGTGATTCTAAGGGTCGAGATAAGCAAATGCATAGTGGAAGATGTTGCACAACTACGTCCTGGATGTAAGCAACTGCACAATGATTGGCGCCCGTTCTCTAGAGGCATTCCATAAGAACTGCAAATCCCTCGTCATAGTTCGACGAGTCATACACCCTATAGATGTCATTGGGAAGATGTGCCAGAATGAAAAGGCCCATGGTATTGGCAACAACATGCCAAAGCTCTGCCACCTCGACACAGGATACATGTTCATTAAGACTAAGGATGTCGTGAAGATAGCCGCCAAGTGCCATGACCAGAAGTTCGCATATTTGTGTGCTTACTAAGACGTCAAGGTTAAGCTCTCTCAAGAGAAGTATTCTTGGTTGGGAATCCTCGACCCTAGCATGGGAGACTGCTACGAGAGCAGCATTTGAGAGCACTGCACCGATGACTTGGATGACGAGTACATCTACCTATGGGAACAGTAGACAGACGATGCGCTCCTTCCAGATGCAGTTCTCATGAACTATTCTCATGAAGAGTCATCATCCACTAACTATTCTCATGAGTAGATGTAGTCATCATCCGAGTCATTGCTGCACTCCTCCCAGATCGGTTCTCATAGCAGTTGCCTAGCATGGGCCCAGAGTTTTCAACCGAGGATACTTGTCTTCCAAGAGCTTATCATCGACGTCCCGACAACCACGCAAATCGATGAACTTGAGGTCATGGCACTCGGATGAGATCCTCAAGACAACCTTAGTCTTAATGAGCATCTTTCTTATCTTGAGGTGGTGGAGCTTTGACATGTTGCTGACAATAGCATGGGCTTTGTCATTTTGGCACGCCTTCACAGCGATTATGGGGTGCATGACACAATGAAGTTTGACGAGGGATTTGGAGTTCTTGCCAAATGCCTCCAGAGCACGGGCGCCATAATTGATGTAGCTGCTTACATGCAAGAATGTAACCTTGGGACGTCTTGGTGCAGAATCTTCCCCTAAGCCGTCGCTGATCTCGCTCCTCGGAATCCCCAAAGTATCGAGAGATTGCGCAATTGCAAAAGCGAACATTGTAGCGTCGGCGAGGTTTAACAAAATAATGTGGATAGGGTTATCGGTAAATATAGTATTATATATATTATGCATAACACTTGTTTTATTAGCATCCATAATTGGAACGTAAAAATAAATTTCCAAATGGACATATCATGCTCAAATTAATACTTTTAACCATGGCTATGAAGCGAGGTTCTAACATCATGGCAATCTAAAAGTAGATTAGAGTCAGAAAACACTCGAGCCTTGTAGAGCACTCGAGCGTTGTACAATTCAGAAGCGGTGGCAGGGTGCGGACGCGAGGCTCACGAGCGCTATGTTTGCTGCCTGGGTGATGGAGCAAGGTGAGGGTGTCAGGAGGAGGTAGTAGAGCTCCAACGGCGAACGAGCATGCACTACAAGAAATATGCTAACTTGCGACCTTTAATATTGGTCATCGAATAGTCGTTCATTTTCATTTGTGATCTTTTTACGACCAAAAACAGAAGGTCAAAAGTTGAGCGTCTCTAATGAACTATAATGATCTTTCTTCTCGAATGGTCGTAAACTTTTACGGCCAAAAAAAGGTCATTGCTTTTACGACCAATTGTTTTGGTCATTGGTTGTTTGACCAGGTCACGTCGGATCCAAAGTTACGACCAATTAGATTGGTCGTTGATAAGATTCGGCCTGGTCCAATTCGGTGTTTTACATGGGCCGAGCCCAACAATTCGTCCTTTTTACATTTGTTTGTATTAGTTTTGGTTAGCTACATGGGCCATGCCGAACATTTTAGCCTTTTTTAATTTCGGGTTGTGGCCTTTTACTTTGTATTGATTTTCTTTTTTCGCGATTTTATTCTTGTACTAGTCCGACATGTCATGCTCATCTCAAAATTAGTCCCACACGTCAGAAATTTCAAATTTGGTCAAATAAATATCATAACTTGGTCCCCTTGTCAAGTTGCCATTTCATAGCTATTCAAATCACATTCACAATCAATATTGCAAACAAGCTAGGGAGCAAATGAAATTCGTCCAAACCAACATTAAATTTGTGTATTACAATCTTTACATTACACCACAACCCAGATATGCCTACTACTGCCTACTATTACAATACATATGCTACTCTTTGTTTATACGCTTCATAGCTTCACACTTGGCTTTGTACTTCATCTGTGCAAAAAATAAGAATAAGATGTGAACTAACACTGCAGGTATTTAAATAACAGAATTTACCAAAAAAGTGTGAACTAACACTACAGGTATTTAAATAACAAAATTTACAAAAAAATGTGTGCATCGACAAGATGGAGCAGAATATAATTCATGAACCTCGTTAGATCATATACTACTTGGTAAGAGCAAATACAAACTTCTATTTCTTCTAAAGAAATACGAAGTTCTATTGGGTCTTGTACAATCTTTCTTATTTGTCAACAGTGACTAACCCATTTCAAGAAAGAATGACTGAAGCTTTAGGAGAAACAAAATAAAGTAAGCATCATGATTTCTTAAAGAAATTTTTTCATATACAAGGAAAACCTTCGGCCATCAATAACACATCATATATTGAATACACATCATATATAAGGCAACCACTAGAAAACCCACATTAAAAAAGACTGAACTATTAAACAATCGATGACAGCAACTCTATGACATGCATCAATAAAATGCAAGTGGCTAAATATAGTAATCAATTATTAGTCCAAATATAGTTAGCCACTCCCTCAATTTTACACAAATCAGGTGATATAATATCGGACACTCCAAATAACTAGAAATGGACAAAATCTTGGGAAATGCTTGCGTCCCACCCTCTAGCATTCAAGAAACGATAAAAATTGCCACAAGAGAAGGCTTGCATGAACAGTTTCCAAACGAATCTGTGGTCGTGGTCTCCATTAGCGGTATTGGCGACCAGAGCATCGACCTAGGCCGCCGCCTTCTGGCAGTAGACCCGGAAGCTGGCAGAGCCCGGCAGTGCCTCGGCCTCTTCCCCGTCCTTGGGCTCCGGGGCCACCTTACACCCCTTTCTCCTCACATCCGCCTCCGATGCCGACGTCGACGTCCGACTGGCCACTTACAAGCGCCTCCAGATCGAAGACCAAAGCATCACACATCCACAGGATAATTAAGGAGCGGAATAAAAATCATCACGCGATTCATCGCGAAAAGATCGAAGATGCAACCTAGAACCAAAAGATCCGGTACAGCTACGAGCGGATCTACGGAACTTGTGCAAGGTGGGGGTCGGTGAGGATGGACCGGTTACCTCGAGGCAGAGAGCGAGTCGAGGGCTGGCCACTGGGAGGCGAGGAGGAGGAGGAGGACGATGGCACAGGAGAGGTGTGGATTTGAGAGGACGGCCATGCAGGAGAGGACGACGGCGTAGGAGAGGGCCTTAAAGGTGGGGGCGGCCGAAGGGGGCGCTTCTCCCAGTCCCAGTAGAGGCCTTGCAGCTCGGCCCGAAGCCTCCGAGGAGAGACGTCGGCACGGGCGGACCGTTGGTCCCCCTGGGCCGCCGGAGCACCATGGGGAGCTGGAAGCGGGAGCCGTGGAGGAGGTGCCTCGCAGCGAGCATGCACGCTCGGGTCCTCATAGCGCGGTGGTGGCGCTCCCCGGCCGGTCACCTTGGGAGGCGGAGCTGGGCATTTCGCAGGCGCGGTGGCCTCGATCGGATCTGGAGAAAGAAAGGATGGGTGGGACGGTGGGTAGGAGGAGGCGGCTGCGATCTGGGAGAGATGGGCTAGGGTTCGCTGCACGGGGGGAGGGAGGGAGGAAGGAAGAGGGCTGGCGCGGGGGAGAGATGGGCTAGGGTTCGCTGTGCGGGGGAGGACAGAGCACGGGAGAAAGGGATGAAGCAGAAGAGAGGAAGAAAGGAGGCGGGGTGGTGTATGCTATTACTCACTGATTTTGGGTCCCGCTGCAATTCGAATGTTTGAGGAACCCCAGGGTCCGGTTACGTGGAACTCGTCAAAACTCGCAGTTCTGGGCTATTCTGTCCATTTTTATATGCTATTAGTCACTGATTTTGGGTCCCACTGTGATCCGAACGTTACGGGAACGCCGTGGTCCGATTATAGGAACTCGTAAAAAATCGCAGGTTTGGCCTATTCTGGCCACGATTGTATGCTATTAGTCACTCATTTTGGGTCCTCCTGCGATCCGAACGTTTCGGGAACCCTAGGGTCCGGTTTGCACACAACTCGTTAAAACTCGCAGTTTTGGCCTATTACGACTAGTTTTCTACGCTATTACTCATTGGTTTTGCTTCCCGCAACGATCCGAACGTTCCAGGAATCCCGGGGTCCGGTTACAAAGAACTCGTCAAAACTCACAGTTTTGGGCTATTCCGGCCACTTTTGTATGCTATTAGTCACTTGTTTTGGGTCCCGCTGTGGTCCGAACATTTCGGGAACCCCGTGGTCCGGTTACAGGGAACTCGTCAAAACTTGCAGTTTTGGTCCATTCTGGTCAATTTTCTATGCTATAACTCACTGATTTTGGGTCTCGCTGCGATCCAAACGTTTCGGGAACCCCGGGGTCCGGTTACAAAGAACTCGTGAAAACTCGGAGTTTTGGCCTATTCGGGCCAGTTTGTATGCTATTAGTAATTGATTTTAGGTCCCGCTGTGATCCGAATGTTTCGGGAACCCCGTGTTCCGGTTACGGTGAACTCGTCAAAAATCACAGTTTTGGTCTATTCTCGCCAGTTTTGTATGCTACTACTCACTCATTTTGGTTCTTGCTGCGATCCAAACGTTTCGGGAACCCCGGGGGTCCGAATACGTGGAACTCGTGAAAACTCGCAGTTTTCGCTTATTTTTACACGATTGTATGCTATTAGTCACTCATTTTGGGTCCTCCTGTGATCCGAATGTTTCGGGAACCCCGGGGTCTGGTTACACACAACTCGTCAAAACTCGTTGTTTTGGCCTATTACGACCAGTTTTCTACACTATTAGTCACTGATTTTGGGTCCCGTGTTGATTCGAATGTTTCGGGAACCCCGGGGTACGGTTACAAAGAACTCATCAAAACTCGCAGTTTTGGCCTCTTAAGACTAGTTTTCTACGCTATTACTCACTGGTTTTGCTTCCCACTGCGATCCGAACGTTTTGGGAACCCCGGGGTCCGGTTACAAAGAACTCGTCAAAACTCGGCTATTCCGGCCAGTTCGTATATGCTTTTAGTCACTGATTTTGGGTCCCGCTGCCATTCGAACGTTTCGGGAACCCCGCGGTCCGGTTAAAGGAAATCATGAAAACTCACAGTTTTGGCTTATTCCGACCAGTTTTGTATGCTATGACTCACTAATTTTAGTTCCCGCTGCGATCTGAACGTTTCAGGAACCCCGGGGTCTGGTTACGGGGAACTCGTGAAAAATCGCAGTTTTGGCCTATTGTGGCCAGTTTTGTATGCTATTACTCACTGATTTTGGGTCTTGCTGCGATCCAAACGTTTCGGGAACCCCGAGGTCCGGTTACAAAGAACTCTTGAAAACTCGCAGTTTTGGCCTATTCGGGCCAGTTTTGTATGCTATTAGTCACTGATTTTTGGTCCCGTTGTGATCCGAACGTTTCGGGAACCCCGCGGTCCAGTAAAATGAAATCGTGAGAACTCGTAGTTTTGGCCTATTCCGGCCAGTTTTTTATGCTATTAGTCACTGATTTTGGGTCCCGCTGCGATCCGAAAGTTACGGGAACGTCGTGGTCCGGTTTCGGAGAACTCGTAAAAAATGGCAGTTTTGGCCTATTCTGGCCATGATTGTATGCTATTAGTCACTCATTTTTGGTCCTCCTGTGATACGAACGTTTCGGGAACCCCGGGTTCCGGTTACAGACAACTCACTAAAACTCGCAGTTTTGTCCTATTACGACTAGTTTTCTATGCTATTACTCAATGGTTTTGCTTCCCGCTGGGATCCGAATGTTGCGGGAACCCCGGGTTCCGGTTACAAAGAACTCGTCAAAACTCACAGTTTTCGGCTATTCCAACCACTTTTGTATGTTATTAGTCGCTGATTTTGGGTCCCGCTGTGATCCGAACGTTTCGGGAACCCCGTGGTCCGGTTACGGGGAACTCGTAAAAAATCGCAGTTTTGGCCTATTGTGGCTAGTTTTGTATGGTACTACTCACTGATTTTGGGTCCCACTGCGATCCTAATGTTTCAGGAATCCCGGGGTCCGGTTACGTGGAACTCGTCAAAACTCGCAGTTTTGGGCTATTCTGGCCAGTTTTGTATTTTATTAGTCACTGATTTTGGGTCCCGGTATGATCCGAACGTTTCGGGAACTCCGTGGCCCGGTTACAAAGAACTCGTCAAAACTTATAGTTTTCGGCTACTCCGTCCAGTTTTGTATGCTATTAGTCACTGATTTTGGGTCGCGCTAATATCCGAACGTTCCGGAAACCCCGTGGTCCGGTTACGAGGAACTCGTAAAAAATCGCAGTTTTGGTCTATTCTGGCCAGTTTTGTATGATATTACTCACTTATTTTGGGTCTCGCTGCGAAACAAACGTTTCGGGAACCCGGGGTCCGATTACGTGGAACTCGTCAAAACTCGCAGTTTTGGGCTATTCTGGCCAATTTTGTATGCTATTATTCACTGATTTTGGGTCCACTGCGATCCGAACGTTTCGGGAACCACGAGGTCCGGTTACGTGGAACTCATCAAAACTCGCAGTTTTCGCCTATTCTTGCACGATTGTACGCTATTAGTCACTCATTTTGGGCCCTCCTGTGATCCGAACGTTACGGTAACCCCGTTGTCCGGTTACAGACAACTTGTCAAAACTCGCTGTTTTGGCCTATTATGACCAGTTTTCTATGCTATTAGTCACTGATTTTTGGTCCCCTTGTGATCCGAATGTTTCGGGAATCCCGGGGTCCAGTTACAAAGAACTCGTCAAAACTCAAAGTTTTGGGCTATTTCGGCCACTTTTGTATGCTATTAGTCACTGATTTTGGGTCCTGCTGTGATCCGAGCGTTTCAGGAACCCCGGGGGCCGGTTACGTGGAACTCGTTAAAACTCGCAATTTTGGCCTATTCCGGCCAATTTTGTATGGTATTAGTCACTAATTTTGAGTCCCGCTGCGATCCGAACGTTGCGGAAACCCCGTGGTCCGGTTACGGGGAACTCATAAAGTATTGCAGTTTTGGCCTATTCTGGCCATGGTTGTATGCTATTAGTCACTCATTTTGGGTCCTCCTGCGATTCGAATGTTTCGGGAACCCCGGGGTCCGGTTACAGACAACTCGTTAAAACTTGCAGTTTTGGCCTATTACGACCAGTTTTCTACGCCATTACTCACTGGTCTTTTTATTCAAGGAAAAGGGAAGTTCAGTGATTATTCGGTGAACCTGCAGTCCAAAGTATCGAGACACATCTTCCACTATGCTGCCGCTAATCTCGCTCCTCGGAATCTCCAAAGTATCGAGAGATTGCGCACTTGCAAAAGCGAACATTGTAGCGTCGGCGAGGTTTAACAAAATAATGTGGATAGGGTCATCGGTAAACAAAGTATTATATATATGATGCATAACCTTTGTTCTAGTAGCCTCCATAATTGGGACGTAAAAATATATTTCCAAATGGACACATTGTGCTTAAATTTATACTATTAACCATGGCTATGAAGCGAGTTTCTAACATCATGGCAATCTGAAAGTAGATTAGAGCCGGGAAACACTGGAGCATTGTAGAGCACTGGAGCATTGTAGAGTTCGAAAGCGGTGGCGGGATGCGGACGCGATGCTCAACAGTGTTTGCTGTGTGGGTGATGGGGCAAGGTGAGGGTGTCGGGAGGCGAGGCTCACCATCGGGAATGAGTAATTCATTCGTAGGTTTGCTGGACACTGATGGGGTTGGATGAGATTTGCGATGTAATGAAGTCAATTTGTTGGAGCTTGATCCCTAGTATCTTTCATGTTCTTAGATTGATCTTGTATCAATTTGCTATGCTTAATGCTTGTCAACAGGGCTCGAGTGCCATGATTTTAGATCTGAACCTATTATGTCTATGAATATGAGAGTGCTTTGGACCCGATCTTGCCACTTAGATGTACCTACCATGTGTTATGCTCCACATACCCCAAGGTGACAAGATTTTGAATTCTTTCCGATGATGATCGTAGTATGAGGATTTCATGTATTCACTATGTGCTAATGCTTTGTTTTTGTTCTCTATTAAAAAGAAGCCTAAATATCACTTATATTTTCTCATGGACCCTGCTGCCACGGGAGGGTAGAACATTGATGTCATGCAAATCTTAATATAAACATGTATGACTATATACGAAATGCATACATTTAATTAACGAGTTGGAGCTAGTTATGTGTCGCTCTAGGTTGTGAACATTACATGATAATCTCATCCACACAATTATTGATTGAAAAGAATTGGAGCTAGCTAGATATTAAACTGTTAACCAAATATGGTGATTGAAAAATGTTCTCATGAATTGCCTTCCGCCTGACTCCCCAGAGTGCCCATAGCTTTACAACTAAGCGATCGAAGAGCTCGACCGTTAATATTTCATGCAATGAAAACAACCAATCCTTCGGGTTCGCCTCCTCTCACTCTGCCATGTGTTGCACCAACTCTTCAAGTACCAGCACCCAGACACTCGCCACCATCGGGCATGCAATGAACACATGTTTCCCAGTGTCCACCGGCCCACATAACAAGTGTCCTCCATCGCCATGTGACGGTGCTTCAAGACTGAACCTGTCGGCATTGACTGCCGGGCTAGACGTCACACAAACATCTTGAGCTTGAAGGGTACCTCCATATGCCAGATCATAGACCACTTGCTGGTTCCATTGTGCTCATATGATGTTCCGTCCTCCTCATGCAACCAGGCCTCCGAGCTATGCTTCGTCCTAAGTATCATGCGATAAGCCAACCGTGTACCAAATTTTTCTCGAAACTCTACATGCCAAGCACAAAAATCTTCAACACGGCGTGTGCATAGCGGGATCCGGAGAATTGCCTTTGCGTCAATGTGAGTAAACACAATCAGGACCAAGTCCTCATTCCAGCTTGCGGGTGTAACATCTATGAGCTGCACCACTCTCTTTGGAGGATTTGGTACAAGAGCTGTGATAGGGCGCTTGAAGCTGTCTCTTGGGATCCAATTGTGCTGCCATATATTCGTGGTTTCTGCATCACCAATTCTGCGTATAACACTTTGTGCCATGATGTCTCGCCCATCCAAATTTTCCTGCCATATCTGCGACGGGTGCGTGTCTCAGGTCAATACACGTGCGTGTCCGCATGTTTGCTAGCTGCATGTATGTGATTTGAACAAATGATCGGGATGAAAAAGCTCTACAAAGTAAATTCCTGAAACTTTGTTCTAATATTCAGGACTGGTCTTCGGAGCAGATGTCATTGACTTAGAAAAGTTCCGGATTAAAATATTATGTTAAGGAGGCGGCAATTGACTTGTTGGTCATTGCAAAGTTCAGGAGAATCTGAATTGATGTTCAGAAGTATGGAATCTGGTGTTCAAGCACATATTCAGAATGTGAAATCTGAAACCTGAATCTGACGATCAAGCTAGCACTGATATATGCTAATTGAAATTCTATAGACATACTTTAAAGTATACATTGCTGCCGGCCATATTGTGGAGCCGCAGTTGTTCTTGATGTTGAAGGTGGCCGCGCTGGCACCGGCGGCGAAAACAGCAAGGAGGAGGAAGAGCACCGCCGAGGTCGACATTGCTGCAAGCTCTAGTTAGCTTTAGTGTTGTTGCTCTGCTGTAGGAGGATGAGTGAATTTGTTTGGACAGAGGCATGCGTATTTATAGACACCTGATCACAAGAAAAGTATGGCCAATGAAGCCAAAGCTTGACAAATATTCCACAAGTTGCCAACATTGGCCCAGAAATTCTACATGAATCGACAAGCTAGCAGCAGCAGGTTGGACCAAAACAAGACTGGACCATTACTTATCGTGTGAAGCTACAACCACACAATACTTACTTATAGATAGCAGATGAGAAGAAAAGTATGGCCAATGATGCCAAAGCTTGAGAAATCATCTAGATGTTGCCAATATGTTTTGGCCCAGAAATTCTACATGAGTGGACAAACTAGCAGCAGGTTTGACCATTACTGAAAGTGAAACCGGAACCACACAATACGTTGCATTTCGTGCATCGAACATTATGCACGGGTTGTGTATTTGGATGCTTCTTGCCTTTGCCGTGTTCGACCGGTCCTTAGTGAGTACATCGAACATTATGTGCTGGAAATATGTACATCACATTTCACATAGACGCACACAACATATATTCAGACTTAAGTATGACTTCCTTAAAAGTAAAAAAAAACCATGACAGAAATGAATGAAAAGGAATAAAAATAGTGAAAGCCTATAAAAAAAAGTAAAAAAGAAGAAGACCTATAAAAAAGTAAAAACCAAAGAAAATAAATAAACAAAGCCAGTCCCAATAACAGAAATTAAGGAACAGATAAAATTCACAGAAAAAGAAAGAACTAAAATCTATGAAACCAAGAAAGAAATGAAAAACAGTGAATAAAGTATAGAAAATAAGAAAAAGTGAAGAAAACCGTGACGAAACTCAAATATAAGAAAACTGAACCAAACAGAAGACACAACCATCGATCTGTAGCAAGCTAGCCAGGACAAGTAAATGGTTGATGTCATACCTGATGTCATGCATGATTTATTTTGTTTTCCGTTTTCCTCCTCATTTTTATTTTTGTTTTCTGTTTTTCCTCCACATTTTTTTGTTTGGTTTTCGTTTTTCAACCACATTTTTTTGTTTTTATTACTTTTGTTTATAATTAAAACTATTCTAAATATTAATGAAAATTTTAGTCTTGTATTTTAAAAATGATAAACATATATAGAAATAAATTTCTTGTCTATAAGAGAAAATAAATAACGTGAATGAAAAATTTATAATGGTAATCGTGTGTATCGAAAACGTTTGTCACAACCCAAAATGACATACATTTCGAAAACAATCTAAGTGACATTTAGAGAATGTGTCTACAAGGTAAACTTATGTTCATATAATTCAAATTACATTGGGTTTATTCAACGAAATGTACCTCATATTTATAAAAATATTAATAAGTTCCAACATTAGTTGTGTAAAATTTTAATATTTGCATAGTTACAAAAACAATTGACGTCCAAACAAATGTTTTGATCTGTATATAAAAAATATTAACATGTATTTCAATGCTGAAGCCGCCCTCATGGCGGCCTTGCCCCTGCCTGCGTTGGCGGAGCAGTTGCAAAGCGACCACTCCTAGCCGATCTTGACGAGGCGTGGCGAGGCGCGTCGTGACGAGGCGTGGCGAGGCGGGCGGCGGCGGAGGAGTGCGCGAGGGCACCTTCTCTTCTCACTCTCCAATAGCATGTGGAAGAGAGACCCTTATAAAGGGGTCCAAACTCTCCTCCACTAGCGGGATGGGACTAAACTCCCACCACCTTGCCATGCCACCACCTACATGGGCCCTTGTAGATTTTCTGAAATTCTCTAGTGGGCCTAAGGCCCACCTCCAAATTTCAACAATCCCCCACCAGATCTCAAGGGCACATCGTGTTCCCTCGTTCCAATCACTGTTTTAATATACCAGCATTTCAGTGAAGACCTATTAAGGTTGAGCTTCACCTAGAACAAGTAGCTACACTCCTCTACAACTGAACAATGGACTATGCCTTGAATTGTCAGCTTGGCGTAAAAGAGCTTCACCACAAGTCTTACTAGTACTAGACTGCCGAAGGTGACCCCTCGGGTGGAGCATATTAGTCACACTCCTAGCCTATTCATGAGTTTACTAGAGATCACCCAAACCTCATAGACTGTGACCAGCAGTCAAGCTCATATAGGTGTGTTCCTCCAAAGATCGCTCTGTAGGACAGCATCTTGCTTACATATAAGCTTTAGAACACATTAAGACAGTAGTCATCCTACCATACAGTATCCGAGAGTATTGCATCTCCAACGGAGTGGGTTAGTAAAGTTACTCTCCTCAGTTCACCACTGGCTTGTTTTCCCAGGTCCTACTTCACGGGATCTCCGATCATATAGGTTGGGTTACTACCATGGCAACTCATGTGGGTCTCATACCCATCTCCCTCGATGCACTATCTATCACAACACGTGATAGCCCTTTAGTAAAGGGATCTGCCAGATTCTTAGCCGTTTGGATATAATCCAACGCTATCACTCCGGAGTTTCTCAAACGTCTGACAGCCTTCAATCTCATTCTTATATGTTTGCTGGACTTCATATTGTCCTTTGAACTCTTCACTTTAACAATAACCGTCTGATTATCGCAGTTCATAAGGATAGCCGGAACCGGCTTCTCAACCACAGGTAAGTCCATCAAAAGATCTCGAAGAAATTCTGCTTCGACACCAGATGTGTCTAATGCTGTTAATTCTGCTTCCATTGTCGATCTTGTTAAGATCGTTTGCTTGCAAGACTTCCAGGAAACAGCACCACCCCCAAGAGTAAACATATACCCAGTAGTGGCCTTCATCTCATCAGCATCAGAGATCCAATTCGCGTCACTATACCCTTCAAGTACCGATGGGAATCCCGTATAGTGAAGCCCGTGGTTGACAGTACCTTTCAAGTAGCGCATAATTCTTTCAACAGCACGCCAATGAACATCGCCCGGGTTTGCAACAAACCGGCTAAGTTTGCTCACAGCAAACGCGATGTCAGGCCTCGTTGCGCTAGCTAGGTACATAAGTGAACCGATAATTTGAGAGAATCTCAATTGATCTATAGCTGTGCCCTTTAAACTTTCGAATAAGCACACTAGGATCATATGGTGTTTGACAAATTTTGCATTCTGAATATCCAAAGCGACTCAAAATCTTGTCAACATAGTGGGATTGCAGAAGTGTAATCCCACCCTCATCATCTCTCAACAGCTTGATGTTCAAGATAACATCAGCCACCCCAAGGTCCTTCATCTCAAAGTTTTGAGACAGAAAAGACTTAACCTCCTCAATTACTTTGAGGTTGGTTTCCAAATATCAGTATATCATCAACATACAAGCACAATATAACTCCTTCGCCCCCACCATGGCGATAGTATACACATTTGTCAGCTTCATTAACAACGAAGCCAACAGATGTCAGAGTTGTATTAAACTTCTCATGCCATTGCTTAGGTGCTTGTCTCAGACCATATAAAGATTTCAGCAACTTACACACCTTTCCTTCCTGACCTTCTATCACAAAGCCATCTGGCTGTTGCATATAGATTTCCTCATTTAGCTCTCCATTCAGGAAAGCCGTCTTAACGTCCATTTGATGAACGAGAAGACCATGAGAGGCCGCCAATGAGAGTAGTACTCTAATGGTGGTCAGTCTAGCCACAGGTGAATAAGTATCGAAGAAATCTTCCTCTTCTTTCTGGGCATAGCCCTTGGCCACAAGCCTAGCCTTGTACTTTTCAATCGTACCATCGGGCCTAAGCTTCTTTTTGAACACCCACTTGCATCCCAATGGTTTGCAACCATAGGGACGATCAGTGATTTCCCATGTCCCGTTAGCCATGATGGAATCCATCTCGCTACGGACCGCAGCTTTCCAGTAATCAGCATCTGGAGAAGCATACGCTTCTGAAACAGAAGTGGGATTATCATCCACGAGGTATACGAAGAAATCATCACCAAAGGTCTTTGCAGTCCTTTGTCTCTTGCCCCTACCACGGGCTTCCTCGTCATCCTCCTCAGGATTTTCATCATGTGTTTGTTCATAATATTCCATAGAATGACAGGCTCAGGAGTTATCTCAGATTCCTGTCTAGAAGTGCTTTGCATATCTCTCATGGGAAATATATCCTCAAAGGAATGTTAGCATCCCTCGACTCCATTATTGTACCGACCTTCACGTCAGGTACCTCAGATTTCACTACTAGAAATCTATAGCCTACGCTATTCTTAGCGTATCCCAAATTAACGCAATCCACAGTCTTTGGTCCAAGCTTACGCTTCTTGGGAATCGGTACATTGACTTTCGCCAAGCAGCCCCAAGTGCGTAAGTACGAGAGTGTCGTCCTTTCTCTTTGACCACTCCTCGTAGGGAGTGACCTCATTATCTTTTGTAGGAACTTTATTCAGGACATGACACGCGGTCAATATAGCCTCCCCCCACCATGCCTTGGATAAACCCGATGTATCTAACATGGCGTTAACCAAATCAGTTAGAGTACGGTTTTTTCCGCTCGGCAACCCCGTTTGACTGGGGTGAATAGGGAGGCGTCCTCTCATGAATATGCCGTGTTCCGCACAAAATGAATCAAATTCGTTTGAGAAGTACTCTCCACCACGATCAGACCGGACTCGTTTAATTTTCTTTTCAAGTTGATCTCAACTTCTGCCTTATAGATTTTAAAGTAGTGTAGAGCCTCATCTTTAGTATTTAACAGATACACATAGCAAAATCTAGTGGAATCATCTATCAATGTCATGAAGTATTTCTTTCCACCTTTAGTCAACACACCATTCATCTCACAAAGATCAGAATGTATGAGTTCTAATGGTGCCAAGTGTCTCTCCTCTGCAGCCTTGTGAGGCTTGCGAGGTTGCTTTGCTTGCACACACGAGTGGCACTTAGAACCTTTGGCTAAAGTGAAAGTTGGGATTAAATTCAGTTTTGCTAGCCGCGACATAACACCGAAACTTATGTGACAAAGACGTGAATGCCAAACTTCAGATTCATTAACACTCGAATGAATATTGTTCACGACTTTATTACAAAAATCTGCTAGAGAAAGGCGGAACAGACCTCCGCATTCATAACCTTTTCCAACGAAAAGTCCATATTTCGTAACTACTACTTTATTAGACTCGAACACCAACTTAAACCCTTCTCTACACAGAAGGGAGCCACTAACGAGATTCTTCTTGATGGCGGGGACATGCTGCACGTTCTTCAGCTGCACGATCCTTCCCGAAGTAAACTTCAGATCGACCGTGCCAACACCAAGAACAGAAGCACTCGCGCCATTCCCCATCAATACGGACCCGCGACCGGTGGCCTGATAAGAAGAGAACAATGACAAGTCAGCACACACATGAATATTTGCACCCGTGTCCACCCACCAATCGGTGGACTGACAAACTGTAAATACAGTAAGTAAATTACCGTACCCAGATGCACCACTTTCATTGTTTCCCACAATCATGTTTGCAGACTTGGAGTCCTGCGCCGGCTTCTTGTACTTGTTTGGGCATTTGTTCGCCCAATGTTCCTCTGAACCACAAGTATAGCAGCCATCTCCCTTCTTATTCTTCTTGAAGGGCTTCTTCCCCTTCTTCTTGAAGTCGGTATTCTGTTGGACAGAGTTCTTTCCCTTGGGCTTGTGAGAATTGAAGTTCCTCTGATGTACCATATTTGCAGCAGAAGAGCTTTCCACCGGCTTTTCCATTGGAGTCCTTTGCTCTCGAGTTCTGCTCAACACTCAGATGGCCGATGATGTCCTCTACTGAGAACTCACGCCTCTGATGTTTCAGAGTAGTAGCAAAGTTCCTCCAGGAATTAGGGAGCTTAGCAATTATACAGCCCGCGACAAACTTGCCCGGCAAATTGCACTTAAGAACCTCAAGTTCCTTAGCTATGCATATTATCTCATGAGCTTGTTCCAATACAGAACGGTTGTCAACCATCTTGTAATCGTGGAACTGCCTCCATAACATACATCTCACTCCCAGCATCGGTGGCCCCGAATTTAGATTCGAGCGCCTCCACAAGTCCTTGGCAACATGCATATGTAAATATGCATCAACCAGCTTATCTCCGATCACGCTAATGACTGCTCCAAGGAATAGGACAGTGGCCTCCTTAAACATCTTCTCCTGTTCAGGAGTGATAGTTTCCGTAGGAGTGACACCGGCTACCCAGAATACGTTCATAGCCGTGAGCCAATAAGGTGGTTCTCGTTTGCCAACGCTTGAAAAAAAGTACCGGTAAACTTATCCGGTTTCAGTGCAGCGGCAAAACCATTACTCGAAAAATTCCTACAGACATTAGGTTTTTGGATTGTTGAGTAAATAGACAATTTTCCGAGTAGATTAATCCACAAAATAATAACTAGCATGGCATTGACTAGACTAATGACATACTGATCTTGAGCTAACCTAGCACATACTACGCATATAGTGGATACATCTATGCAAACAAGTAGTACTGCTAGAAATAAATACGAGCAAGAGGATAAACGAGTCATACCCTCCAATCGGCCAGTTGGCCGTAGCAGCAGCAGCGGCGGCAGAGGCAGTATTCTCTGCCGTCTTCTTCTCGGCTTCCTCGCGGAGACGATCAGTTTTCGCTTGGTGAAGGACATGGCGATGACGAGGGCGACGCGGACGTAGACGAAGCAGACGGACGGAGGCGAGCAGTCGCGTGATCGCTCCCCCAAAAACCTAATCGCCCCTCTCCCGTACAGGAACCGGAGAGGCGAGGTTTCGGAGGCCTGCTCTCCCCGTCGACCGTGTACGCGGTAAACGGGAGGGAGTCGCCGGCGGCAGCAGCAGTTCAAGGAACGAACGCGTGAGGCAGATGTGATCTGATTTCGTGACGACTAGGGTAGGCGATCGCATGCTTATAAAGGCGGCTCGGGTGGAGAGACGTGGGCCAAGCCCACGTCCGAGTCGGTAACGATCACGATCCGACGTCTCGGATCGTGCCTTGTCCGTTACGTATTCTCCGTTCCTGACCGGCAAAAATAAGCGCGTAGGTATGAGCTCGGCTCGGCTCATTCCCCGCAACCCCGCGGCGCGTCGTGACGAGGCGTGGCGTGGCGTGGCGAGGCGGGCGGCGGAGGAGGAGTGCGCGAGGGCACCTTCTCTTCTCACTCTCCAATAGCATGTGGAAGAGAGACCCTTATAAAGGGGTCCAAACTCTCCTCCACTAGCGGGATGGGACTAAACTCCCACCACCCTTGCCATGCCACCACCTACATGGGCCCTTGTAGATTTTCTGAAATTCTCTAGTGGGCCTAAGGCCCACCTCCAAATTTCAACAATCCCCCCACCAGATCTCAAGGGCACATCGTGTTCCCCTCGTTCCAATCACTGTTTTAATATACCAGCATTTCAGTGAAGACCTATTAAGGTTGAGCTTCACCTAGAACAAGTAGCTACACTCCTCTACAACTGAACAATGGACTATGCCTTGAATTGTCAGCTTGGCGTAAAAGAGCTTCACCACAAGTCTTACTAGTACTAGACTGCCGAAGGTGACCCCTCGGGTGGAGCATATTAGTCACACTCCTGGCCTATTCATGAGTTTACTAGAGATCACCCAAACCTCATAGACTGTGACCAGCAGTCAAGCTCATATAGGTGTGTTCCTCCAAGATCGCTCTGTAGGACAGCATCTTGCTTACATATAAGCTTTAGAACACATTAAGACAGTAGTCATCCTACCATACAGTATCCGAGAGTATTGCATCTCCAACGGAGTGGGTTAGTAAAGTTACTCTCCTCAGTTCACCACTGGCTTGTTTTCCCAGGTCCTACTTCACGGGATCTCCGATCATATAGGTTGGGTTACTACCATGGCAACTCATGTGGGTCTCATACCCATCTCCCTCGATGCACTATCTATCACAACACGTGATAGCCCTTTAGTAAAGGGATCTGCCAGATTCTTAGCCGTTTGGATATAATCCAACGCTATCACTCCGGAGTTTCTCAAACATCTGACAGCCTTCAATCTCATTCTTATATGTTTGCTGGACTTCATATTGTCCTTTGAACTCTTCACTTTAATAATAACCGTCTGATTATCGCAGTTCATAAAGATAGCCGGAACCGGCTTCTCAACCACAGGTAAGTCCATCAAAAGATCTCGAAGAAATTCTGCTTCGACACCAGATGTGTCTAATGCTGTTAATTCTGCTTCCATTGTCGATCTTGTTAAGATCGTTTGCTTGCAAGACTTCCAGGAAACAGCACCACCCCCAAGAGTAAACATATACCCAGTAGTGGCCTTCATCTCATCAGCATCAGAGATCCAATTCGCGTCACTATACCCTTCAAGTACCGATGGGAATCCGTATAGTGAAGCCCGTGGTTGACAGTACCTTTCAAGTAGCGCATAATTCTTTCAACAGCACGCCAATGAACATCGCCCGGGTTTGCAACAAACCGGCTAAGTTTGCTCACAGCAAACGCGATGTCAGGCCTCGTTGCGCTAGCTAGGTACATAAGTGAACCGATAATTTGAGAGAATCTCAATTGATCTATAGCTGTGCCTTTAAACTTTCGAATAAGCACACTAGGATCATATGGTGTTTGACAAATTTTGCATTCTGAATATCCAAAGCGACTCAAAAATCTTGTCAACATAGTGGGATTGCAGAAGTGTAATCCCACCCACCCCTCATCATCTCTCTAACAGCTTGATGTTTCAAGATAACATCAGCCACCCCAAGGTCCTTCATCTCAAAGTTTTGAGACAGAAAAGACTTAACCTCCTCAATTACTTTGAGGTTGGTTCCAAATATCAGTATATCATCAACATACAAGCACAATATAACTCCTTCGCCCCCACCATGGCGATAGTATACACATTTGTCAGCTTCATTAACAACGAAGCCAACAGATGTCAGAGTTGTATTAAACTTCTCATGCCATTGCTTAGGTGCTTGTCTCAGACCATATAAAGATTTCAGCAACCTTACACACCTTTCCTTCCTGACCTTCTATCACAAAGCCATCTGGCTGTTGCATATAGATTTCCTCATTTAGCTCTCCATTCAGGAAAGCCGTCTTAACGTCCATTTGATG